>NW_024704750.1:17547214-18147214 GCF_018977255.1 Callorhinchus milii | reverse complement strand
GAATACATGTACATGTCCTCAGATTTGTTGGCATCCCAGGCTCTTTTCCACTCTCCTTTGGAATTCTTGTGTCGTGCCAGCCGCTCCTGATCTATTTGGTCTCTCTCTTTCTTCCAGCGGGCATATTCTGCTCTCTCTCGTCCAGTCATCGATAGTGTCATGTCCACAGTGCTTTTATTGGCATGTTTTCCACCCTCCTGAAGCGGTAAAAATAGATTGTAAACTATTTTTACAACAAAATGAAAAAAATTGCTTTCTGATTAAATCATTTTGAAATAATAATAATAATCCTTGTAATTGATATAGCGCTTTTCACGTCGGGAGGACGTCCCAAAGCGCTTCACAGAACACACTGTAAAGTGAATTGACTGTATATTTGTGGGCGAACGCGGCAGCCAATTGCGCACAGCAATGTCCCACAAACAGTCGTAGATTGAAAATGAAAATTGGGTTTTGGAGGGATTACTATTAGGCTCTGTGTGGAGTAAGGAAACTTGGCCAAGGTTTCGCCCTGACCTGCCTGGAATTGAACTCGGGTCTCTCGCTTGCAAAGCGAGTGCTCTAACCACTGAGTTACAGGACTCCACAAAAATATTCTAAAATGTAAAAATATTTTGGGTTATCTCCATTTCTCCAGCTGTTATATAAAGAAATTCACATTTTGAATATAGTAAAATTCATATGTCATATCAGTCGGGACCATAACATTTAATACGTGAAGTCAGAGTTTCGGGCAAATTGTATAAATCGTAGAAAATCCGATTTAATCAATAATCTACACAGCGCACGTGGAATTTAACTTAACAGGTAAGTGCGCATGCAATAGTTCTGTCCCTACAGCCAGTAAGTGTACATGCGGTTATGGGTCAAGACTACATTTCTGTGATTCGATGCGTCTTGACCTGTTGCTACATGTGCACTTACCGGCTGCAGTAACGAACCATCGCATTCGCACTTACTTGCTAAATTAACTTAGCACGTGCTGTGTAGATTATGTTTTCCATGATTCAATGTAGCTGGTCGGTAAACGTGAATGCATCAAAGGGTCAGGACCTGCAATTTAACAGCCGGTAAGTGCAGGAGTAATGGAGTAATAGCGGAGTTACGAGTCAGGAGGTGTTTAATACGAGTAGCACAAAGAAATCTAAGTGGTTTTGATAGGAAACTGAATGGGACTCGAGTGAATGTAGGACTTAGGCAATTATACGATTTACAAAGGTAAGACTCATGCGAGTTTTACTGTCTTGGAAAACACACTTTATTTCACAAAAAGATGAATGTAACAGTAAAACCAATTCCAATTGATACACTGAAGGCAATATAGTTGGATAAAAAGTATTCTTTTTCAAATGCAGCATTCATTTAAAGATAGTGTTCTTTGAGCAATTAATACTGTATATACATGCTGCCAATAAGTTACTATTGTAACTTGTGCCATGTTCAAAATTAACCTTTTAATCTTTCTCAAACTCAATTGTTTCAGTTTCTAACCAATGTTCAATAATTGATTCAACAACAACAACAAGATTCCATTTATAGAGCGCCTTTCACGTCCGGAGGACGTCCCAAGGCACTGGACAGTTGGGTCAGGACCCGAGCCTTGGGGGGGAGATAGTCAGGGTGAGGGGAGGGAAGGGAGGGAGCGAGGAGGGGGTAGAGAGTCGAGAGGGAGCTGAAGGCACGGTCAAAGAGAATGGTCTTGAGACCGGCCTTGAAGGAGGAAAGGGAGGAGGCGGCGAAGGCACTGGGGAATAGAGTTCCAGAGCCTCGGGGCTGAGAGGCTGAAGGCCCGGCCAGCGATGGTAGGGCGGTTGGGGCGGGGGATGTGGAGCAGAGCGGAGCCTGAGGAACGGAGGGTACGGGCGGGTAGGTAGGGGGAGAGTAGGTCGGAGAGGTAGGAGGGAGCAAGGCCGTGGATGGCCTTGTAGGTGAGGATGAGGATTTTGAATTCGATCCTCTGGGGGATGGGGAGCCAGTGGAGGCGAGCGAGGGTGGGAGTGATGTGGTCCCGAAGCCTGGTGCGGGACAGTACACGAGCTGCAGAGTTCTGAATGACCTGCAGCTTGTGGAGGGAGGTGCCGGGAAGGCCGCGAGGAGAGAGTTCCCATAGTCCAGCCTTGAGGTGATTCATTTTATAAGGTGGACAGAAACATTGTAGTCCCAAACTAAACACATTGCAACCCAATCGGCATAATATACTGTATTACATTCACTAACGTGTTAACAAAAATTCTAGCCCTGAAACGGCACCTCAAGTTTACAGATATATCACAGTTTACCTTTTGATCCACCATAAAAATATGAATAGGATTTCCTTGTAGCAACATAACCTTTACTTCTGAAAGGTTCTTCCAACAATTGTTTACCAGTATGTAAACACTGAGAACCGTGCACTAAAGAATGCTTTATACATAGCATGAACGATGTGGGCTGTTTTTACACCTTATCAAGTCATGAGTGCCCCATATTCCATTACTGCTATACTTAGTTATCTATCTCACTGCTAGCTAAATATTATTCTATCTGAAATTCCACTCTCAGCGAGAAGCATCTCTGTAGCCATGGGGAGCCAATGCACACAATGGCGAGGTGAGGTATCTCATTAATGAGCATAAATAGCATACCAGCGGAGGAAGAAAATGGAATTCCTAAGGTATTACACAGACGCAATAAGTAAAGCTTATTCGAAGGTTCACCATGAGCACATTCTATTTTCTCAATACAACACAATGCTGTCACCTATGCTAAACAATCAGTTATTCTGTTTTTGAAACCCACACAAGCATAAATATGATTTTCCACTCATTCTTTCTAGTCAGACATATCCCTTGCTTATCAGCTATTCCGGAACACTGTTTCAACCCATCATCCCTATTCTAGTAGGAAGGAGTAATGAACTAATTTGAAAGTTCAACCAGTTAGTTTTATCGTAATACACAAGTTTATGCCATTTAAATGCACTATGTTCAAATGGCTATTTTTAAAAACAAACTTCTTCTACACACAATTTGCACCTCAAAAGTTTCTCACTTTGGTAAGGTATCCAGCACTTCACAAGACTGGGTTGGATGAAGACAATTCAGCCCATTTGATATCATCTTTCCAACCTAGTCTTTCTCTTACAGCACAAAATTGTGTTTTAAATGAATTGAGTGTTCTGGCCTCAATCATCCTTCCTTGCAAAACTTTAGATAACTTTTAATTTCATGATGAATGGCACCATTCTGGAGTTTTGAGCAGAATGATTTTTCATATTCATGATTTTTTTCATTCCATACACTTGTCTACAAGGACTGTTTTACATTGAACTAATACAATATGCAAGAGATTTCCATAGCAGATCTTATGCCCCCAATGCTGTCATACATTATCAGATAATACGAGATGTCACTATCCAAAAGGGATCTATGGAGACAATTTGCAATCTCCTGCAGTCGACCAATAATGGCAAGAATATACTATCTGTGCTGCTATGTTTAGAATCAAGTAAGTGAACTAAAATCTGATGCTACATTTGTGGCTCCGTTTTGAAGCTGATATTCTTGTTAGACCTATTTTCAAAAGAAACAATCGTTATTCATCCAAAACACCATCAGCTCACAAAACTGCTGTGACTGTCTTCTCTTTTAGATCTTCCTTGAAATATTTATCAGAACCATACCATATAATGTGGAAGGCACGAATCATGATCAATTAGTACAGAAATCTTTTAAATAAAAAATAATTGTAATATTATTCATCACCACACAATGTACAATTCAAATGGCACCATCTCAAAACAGTTCTCATTTATGGGTCAAGTGCACAAAACTGGATAAATAAAGTTGATATTAACCACACGGGTATTATATAAACAATGTGCTGAAGAAATTAAAACCTTTCACGAGGACAGATATGATTTTCCATCAAACTAGCCAACGTATCCAAACTGTGTAGAGGAAAACGAAAAAAGTAATTAAAATTCCTACTTTATTCAGTGAGTTAGTAACAAGTATTGCTAATATTTTAAATAATATTTATCTTTATTATTTAAACTCTCTTTATACAAACAAACTTGATAGATCCTACAATGTGCTTTTCCTCAGAAAACATGATAATCAGTATACAACAACACACAACTGCACAGTTCATTCTTCTGAGAATGAAAAGATGAGTTTATTTGAGAAGTACAGACAACTGTTTTCCATTTTATTAACTATAGTGATGATTTAGGCTTGAACCAGTATTCAGCTAAAGCGATATGCATACAGGAAAGTAAGTACTCCATTTAATTGTCAAACTATACTTTTTTCACATTTTCTCAGAATAACACTGATGTATTTAGGAAGCAAGACCATCACGCATAAATTCTCTTTTTAGTTATGCTTTGGCAGAATTTCAGGTCTTTCTCTTCCAAAATATTTTGAAAGATGCAGGTGTAATTTTTATTGGGGTGGGAAGAAAGAACTATTTTTGTGTGTTAATATTGAGAGCACCTCATCTACACCGTAGCATCCACATTTCCCCCCATGATGTTCTACTCCACATTAAATATTAAATTCTTACTCCAGCAAGTCCTTATATTTGATTCAAGGAGTTCAAAGCTCAAATAAATGACACAGAATTGTAAAATCTATTATTAGTCCAGTGCATACTAATGCTTGTTCTGGAATAAATAAAGTTCAGTAATGCACTTCTACCGCATGGAGAGTTATTACTAGAATAATCTCCCTGGCAGAAGTCAGAGTGTATAACCCATTGTGATAAAGTACTAATGATCCCACATTACCATAATACCAAGGTGGAGAGCGGAGAAAAAAATGATGGATAAATAAAAGACAAATGCCAGATAGAATAAAAGATGGAAATCTAAGGGAAGCACCAGAACATTAGTGTTCTACCCTCAAGAGAAAAACTGGACAAATGTAACCAGTGTTATTTTGTTGTAAATAAACAAGTGAAAATTTGCCAATTGTAACAATTACACAAATTCAGATCCTCTTAGGCAATCATCATGCCACTTCAGTTTTCCTTCCAATGTTCCATATTATTGGCTCATAAATGTCATTAATGAAGACTGGAAAAAGGTAAGAAATATTTATGTATGAAATCTCTAGAAACCCTGCCTCAGAAACACTTCATGCAGCCACTGGAACTTACCTGAGACCCTTTTCCCCAGTGCTTCTTTTCTATCCCAGACTTTACCATCTCAAAGTCAGGACCACCCCAGTTGCGAACATGACGTCGACTGGCCACGTGCTTATCCCCCTCTGGCAAGGGCCCTGAACGCCGACGGTCATCCAAGAAATTTCTAACTGGATTCTTGTCAACTTTTCCTTCCTAAAAAAAAGGCAGATTACTCACCAGTGGTGAAGTAGTCCCCATTCTCCCACATTACGTCCTCGTCCACATTGTGTCAAATTCTTAACCCAGCAAGTCTCTTGTGAGCATAAGTGAAGGGAATGCGCTCACCCCAGTAAATCCATGTCAGACACAAAATTCCATTGCATACAATATGTATTTTGTAGCATCCTCGAGCACTCATAGCCTCGGCATTCTTCATTGTTTTCCTTTAGCTAAGGTCTTGAAAGGAGACTGAGAACGTTAGCTCACGGAGAACTTCATTTAAAGATTTAAAGAGAATTAGTATATCTTCTGCTCGGTGTATCAAAGAACTACACATCTTGTAGGATGAAAAGATTGGGCAAGTATAACTGGGTTAGCAGCTCTTTCTGCTACCAAGGTTTTGTAAAAGGAGGGTTCTGGCACATGGTAAAACATCAGCCCACACTCTTCTCTAAATGAATGGCCATTTACTTTTTGTTAATCTTACATTCTTGGCCTGAAATAAAAAGCAGGAATAAAGAGAGTAAGAGAACAGAAAAATGTTGAGAAGGAACCCGTAAAAAAATATAGTACAGTGACTAAGGTGAAATCACAAAGATGCAGACCTATTAAGATATTTCTGAATTCGTTGGGACATCTTTGTGACTTTTTCCTTAAGCACTTTATGAAAGGCATCTCTCTTGGGAAGTAAAGTAATTCTTTTTGACAGAGGCAGAGCATGGAGATTGTACACGCAATATGAACAAAACATTTTATTCAAAATTGAATCTTCTTGTCCCTAAAGAATTGAAAGTCTGGGTGGGTAAAATCTTGGGTTGTGTACGAGATAAAAGTAATAATCGTTGCATTTGATGTAGCATCTGTCCACATGTCAAGAGGACATCGCAAAGCGCTTCAAAGAATTTTATGTAAAGTGTAATGATTGTGTATTTTGTAGGCAAACGCAGCAGTCAATTTGCGCACATCACGGTCTCATAAATGGTTATGAAATGAATGACCAATTTTATCTGGGAGATTATTGACAAGGTTACCTGAGAAATTCACTTCTATTTTCAATTAGTACTATGAGATCTTAACAGGTTAACCACTTCAGTTTAACTGGATTCTAAAGATAGCATGTCCGACAATACAGCACTCCTCCAGCCCACGAGGGGCTTTGAACCCATAACCGAAGGACTCAAGGTAAGAGTGCTATCAACTAAACCAGGCTAACCCAGATGCGGAAGAATGAAGATGTCCTTGTCAGGTAATTTTTTTTAATTTCTCACCTTCGTTCCAGTATCTACCACTTCCTACATAAACCTAAAGTGGTTGCTTTGAATAATTAATAATAATACTTGCATTTGATATAGCGCCTTATCATGTCATCGAGACTTCTTAAAACGCTTCACAAGATATATTGTAAAGTAGACTGACTGTGTATTTTGTGGGCGAAACGGGATGGCTCGTTTGCTGACAGCAACATCCAACAAATAGCTATGGAGTGAGTGACCAACTTTAGTTTAGCCAGGACACCAGGAGAAACTCCCTACTCTTTTCACATAATGCCACAGAATCTTTAATGTCCACATGAACAGGAAGACAAAACCTTGATTTAACATCTTGTCTGAAGGAAAGCACCGCCAACAATGTAGCACAACCCTTGCACTGCGATGGAGTATCAGCTTAGACTATCCAAGCTCAAAGTCTGACATGGGGCTTGAACCCCCCCACATCCTCTGACTCCGAGGAGAGAGTGCTACCGGCTGAGCCAGACTGACACCGGTTGCAGGAACTTGAGGCAAATTACGCATGAGTGTGGGAGAAGAATCAGGAGAAATGTTTTGTTGGTAAAAGGGTGCTTAGCACTTTAACACCTGACTCCATTATAACATGTTCTGTTTCAAATCATTACTATGCTACCAGCTCATATATCTGCCACTGCCTAGCAATATTTCTACATGGAGCACAAATCAGCAAATACAAATACAGATCAGCATCTTTACTGCCAATGAAGTAAAATATCAGAAAAACAGTGTAGGAACAGCTCTTGCAATATCACTATTACGTTAATTAGCTGGTTAGCAAGTTTGGTTTCTAAACAAATCTCAATCTTATGAGAAGCAATGAAACAATTCTCTTGATTCCCAGAACAAAATTAAATCAACCAAAAAGTTGGGTGTTAATAAGAATCCTTGCATTTGAAATAGCACGTTATCAGGTCATTGAGATGTCTCAAAGCGCTTCACAGGATATATTGTGTATTTTGTGGATAAAATTTGCCCGCAGTTGCTCACAGCAATATCCCACAAACAACCATGGGGTGAGTGCCCAATTTTATTTGGGGGATTTGTTGGCCAGGACACTCGGAGAAGCTCTCTTCTCTTTTCGAATAGTGCCATGGAATCTTTAACGTCCACCTGAAAAGGCAGACGGGACCTTGGTTTAACGTCTTATCCACCAATAATGCAACACATGCTAGCACTGCACTGGAGTGTCAGCTTAGGCTATGTGATTCCATGTCCCGACATTGGGCTTGAACCCACAACCTTTTGATTCAGAGGCGAGAGTGCTATCACTGAGCCAGGCTGACACCCTTACTCATTTTAAATGGTCTATATTAATAGTTATATTGGACAGCAGGAATCAAATGATCCAATCTTTTCAACAATTCTGCTTCTGCTTGCCACTTGTGAACCGGGGAAAAAACTGACTCAGAATTAATGCCACTCATCTTCACTGTACTTCCTATCAAGTGCTGTATTTGACTGCAATACCAAATAGGAAGTACAGCTTGCTGCTGACTGACACTGAGTCATCACAATGATGCTGTCTGCAGGGAACTCACACTTCACCTACTCAGCATTACCAATCTTATATTTTAAGTGTAGGCCTCAGGTGATGCAGCAAAAAGTTATTAATTACAGAAACAAATAATTGCTCGTTTTGATCATCTCTACAGATGCACCAATACCCCAGTGACTTAATTGTTCAGCAAAACTCCCACAGCCGTTGCTTAATATTCTTAGCATCTGGATGTGAAGGCTTTTCTATTAACTACAACAAATGGTTCATCGATATATTTACTCACAGTCAGTACAATAAAGATGTTGCATAAAAGTCGATACCACATGTACCATCATCAGTTGCAGATTAATCACATGATTCACACAAACTGAACACAAAATATTTATCAGTATTTGGATTTCTGGCATGTTGCGAACAGCTGACAGTGCATAACACATAAAACACAATACGATTTTTCTTCACCCAATACAAAAGGTATATGCAAACTCAGCTGGTTTCTTGAGATTTTATGATGGTGCAATATCATTTTAGTCTGAGAGTGATTATAGATTGTGTTGGCAGATAATAGAACCTCTGAGGCAGACACTTTGTAGCCAAAGAACAGTCAACTGAACATCACTCTGAAGTGATGAACAGTTTAAAATAATTTCACTGCCAGAAACATGCTTAGATACAGCAAGGTGACTTAAAATGCAGTAATACGTAAGTATAATGGAAGTGCTAAATACGTCAGTAAAATCTTATCAGAAGTTGAAAAATATGCGAATCAAATTAGTGCCTTATTCTGAAGGTCAGGACTAAAGGTTGGATTTAAATTTTATTCAACAGATCTTTGACTGCAAAATTAACAAGTTGATGTCTGATCCTGATATAATATTGTGAGTCAATAATATCAGAATCTGCGATATAATACGGCATAATACAACACGACTACCACTGACAACATTTGCTACACACAACTGAGAAACGTTTGGAAGTTTATCTTGTATCTACAGATGCATTCACCAAGGGGTAAACATCAAAGAAATCGGGTATTGATGACAAAAAACTCATAAATTTTTCAGATTTATGTTGAAAAACTATAGTTTTAATAATAGAGATTGAGATTTCTAAACATCTTCATTTTGTCAGACATGCACATTTACCCTCCTACCTGTTTGAGGTTGGTTTCAACCTTGTTTGAGAGTTCCAAGGTACAACTTCCTCTGTATATATACATTATGTGTGTATGTACATGTGTATATCACACACACTCAAAATTTACTAAATTAAATATTCAAAAGCAAGTTGTAGGTGTTGAAATTTGCAAATAGTCAGACTATTTCCGATTGCACTAGATATTTTGGGCAAAGGAGGGCTTTCATTACAATGTATCAACTCCTACTTTTAGTCACTGTATCCGGTAAAATAAACTAATGTACAGCACTTTATGTATATACACTCACATCTTCATAATATCTTCCTCATACGTAGCAGATGGATAAACCATGGAATGTAGAGCTTTAGCCCTCGTGTAATAAAACACAACTTAATGCTAAAAGCTGATGTACAGTCCTCCAGATTATACAAGTTTATTAACCAGTCAATGCAATCCAGCGCAACCAAATGCTCTCTCCCAAAACCTAAATCGTTTGGGGGGTAGGGGGTGGGAAGAGGGGGAAATAGCCCAGTCTTCAACCAGTAAACCCACACAGCACAAACCTGACCAGAACACTCTACTTAGATTTAAAATGTGAAGGTAAGAGTTTGTAACAAAATGTAACAAGTAACAAAATGTAAATGGATTAGATCCAACAATATGTAAATCCTACTTTTAAGTTATTGCAAATTTTATCAACTTTTTAGTTAAGAAAAAAACTTGAGAAATATGCTTGCCAGCCAGTGTAAGGACTAGCTCACATCTGGTCAGCCGGGAACCAGGTGGGGTCTTTATTGACAAATTGAAGATGTGTTGCAAGCAAATTACAACCACTGCTGTACTGCCGTCATAAATGCTTAAATGTGCAGTAGGTTCAGTCAGTTCTTACTTGGACGTTTTATCAATTAACTGTTACTATGCATTTTTTGCATAAAATAGAAAACAAAATAAAGGGAAACAAGTTGAATAGGTTTATCTTACCCTTCTGCTGCGCTCATATTCTGCTATTTCCTCCATTTCTTCATTCATCTTTTCAATATTGTGTTTTCTCCTTTCCTCCCATTCCTTGATATTAAAAAAAAGAATTAATAAGCATATGACCTACTCCAACAGGCATCAAACATAGATAAGGTGGCATTATGTTCAACTGATCAATCTTTCGTGTCTTGGCCATTTCCCACAGCCCTCAATGGGCACTGTTTGTGTTGGTGCATACAGTGAATACAGAAGAAACGACCCAACGATCATGCACCTTTTGTTTTAATCACCCGGCTGTCTGACACATGTCCACTCTGATTTCAGTGCATCAACAAAAAGCTTTCACCAATTACATTCAAGCCATATGTAATCCATCATTCTATAAATTTCCATAGACACTGATGCAACAATCTAGATCTCTATGTTTGTTCCTCCACATTATAAAGTAGTTTTGAAATGCTTTCAGGCATTCAACCCAGGTGAAAGCTACAACAGAAGTTTTAAATGGGTAAAGAAACACAAATGGATGCTGGATGTATCACTATAAGCATTTCATGTATGGAAAACACAACAATACTCAAGGTCTCTGCTTATGTTTTACATGAGAAACATTTGTATAAATATGAAACATTATCAGGCACCGTACGGTAGTCTACATAAAGTCCTTCAAACCAAGTAGTTCACTAACTGAAATGACATTACATTTCCACAAAATTGCATTGCACGTTGATTTGTAGGCAACCTTAAGGATAGGGTACTGTATCTTCATAAATTATAGATTCCATTCTAATATTTTAGCTGTAGTGATTCGAAGCTTGGAACAAGCTGCTACCCAATTATCATGGGGTCTCCACTAGCCTGATTAGTGGAGCACAGAAAAAACAAATTAACAGAGACTCCCACTTAACAGCTGCTATAAAATGAATACATGTCCATCAAAAGCTAGACAAATGGTTTCTTTGTTCTGTGTACCAACAACAAGACAGTGAAAAGCACTAATTAGTTCCCAATTTGCATATCTTATTTCAACTGGACAGCAATATTTTCAGCTGCTCTGCAGACATCATGGGACCCAGGACAGGTCATCTGAACAGTTTTGGGAAAAATTGATTTGTGTAAATTAAAGCAAAATTAAGAATATAGTCCTAACAAGCTAAATTCAATTGAATTCAAAGACAATCATCATCTTTAACCACAAGTGAAATCCGATCTGAGCATTTATATGAAGTCATTAGAAATTCAATAGTTTATTGTACACTTTATATTGGTTTTGGACTGTCTCCGCTGCTTCTGAAGGGTCAAAATGCCTGAGAGGTGATTCTTCTTGCAGTAGTAGCATTTTGTATAACAATAGAGTTGCTGCAGGAAACACCTTCAACCTCCACGAATCAAGCAATATACAACATCTTTAACATCTCATTCCAGAATTTCCCAATTTGACCTAAATCCATTATCTGCGTCTGTGTATTCTCATTTTTGGATTTAAATGTTTGACTTGTTCTTGTCTGTTTTCTTGGCTTGACCCTACTTGCTTTCCTCAGTCCTGTAAAGAGTGTTCTCCAGTTTATTCACATGTGAAAGGTTTGACCTATCGTTCGATGTCTAATGGTAATTTGATCTACTGCGCATTTCCAGCATTTTCTGTCCTATCACTGAAAATAAATTTCACCTGGTCAGAATCAGAGAAAAATCTCCAAACACAGTCAAAAAATCTCCAGAGTGGCCATATTTAGATGTCAGGTCACAAAGAATATTCTCTTCCAAACCAGATTTTTTCAAGAGCCCATCTGGCAGCAAGGGAAGGGGAAAGTCAAACGGGGTTCCTTGGTCTGCATAATTAGAAGTTTTTTTATATCTTCAATGGCTCGAGAAACCAAAACAATGTTCAACAATTAGATGGAAATATTGACTGAAGAGAACCCTCCAGCCATAGGTTCTTGTCAATCAGGAACTACCAATTAACTACTTCTCTAGGATTCCTCAGGATAGCTACTAATAGACTGCAGAAATGCAACCCTCTCCAGAACTTTTATCAAGTTAGCAGAGGGTGCTCTGCAACAGTCAAGAAAGGTACTAAATGATTCCTGTTTCCCACATTAGCTCAACAATTTTGCCCTCTGACACAGAGGATAAGATACATCTCTACCAACTGTCATTGGAGGAATCTCAAAGTTGTACACAACTATACATCACCCACACCAAGCACACAGGGCATGCTTAGTGGTGGCCTATACTGCTTTTTTATTAATTTGGCAAAAATGGAGAAAAGATTCCAGCAAATCACATATTTCAAATCTGGTGCCTTACAGGTGGTATTCTTATTCTAATGCCATTTCAGAGGCCTGGAAGCCAGTGTTTTGTCAAAACACCACCTTAAAGCTTAGGATTCTGCAAAATTTGGAAAGATTCTTAAATTTAGAAACTCGTTTTCGCCATTTCTTTTCAATTATTTTTGTGTGTAAATCAGACAGAAAAGACCAACATCGATCAGCAACAACAACTTGCACTTATATAGCACCCTCCACATAAGGTAGTGTCTCAGATCACTCACTGCAGGTTTCTCTAGATTATAATGGAAGGACATGATGTGCGCCAGTCTATTAAAAAATAAAAAGCTTAAGTGAGAATTTCATGATGAGTGTGGTCAGTTATTTCTGTACATACTGCTATATTTTTTATCTATTTTTTAAATACCTGTATTTGAAAATAATGTCTTCGCCAGATAAACAATGAACTGTGCAATATATAAATGCAAAAGTTTAAATATTTCCACAAGTTATAGAGCTCACCCTTTCCATCAACATAATAGTGATTGATTGCAGTTGGGGCAGAATGTGATCCTGTAATGCATTAGTTTTACAATAATTACAAAGCAGTGCAATGCTGCCATCTCTCA
This sequence comes from Callorhinchus milii, assembly GCF_018977255.1. Classification (NCBI taxonomy): domain Eukaryota; kingdom Metazoa; phylum Chordata; class Chondrichthyes; order Chimaeriformes; family Callorhinchidae; genus Callorhinchus; species Callorhinchus milii. The sequence goes on along the minus strand of NW_024704750.1, from coordinate 18,134,090 downwards.
ATGCCAGAGATCAAATTGGCTGCTACTTTCCAGACCCTGGCAGCCAGCCAGCTGCAGATGCTTCAGCCTGCTGTGCTGACATTACTATATAAGGCAAAAACAATTTCTTGTTTCTTGCACACTAACGTCTGCAAAAATGCACTGGTAGGTTGTCTTTCTTCTCCAAAATTGGCATTTAGCAGGTCATTTCTCTTGAACTTTGCAGTGTTCCACACATTATCTAGTTATCTTTTTTTTAATTAATAAAGTCCTTCAGAACATTCCAAAAAATAACACCAATAGCCTCCTTCTTTGGTGAATGTTGACAGTGCTGAGCCTGGCTAGGAATAAAGTATCAATTGGCAGCACCTTAATGTTTCAACGAACATTCATAGTCATTACAAACGCACAGAAATTCATCTCCAGGAGTTGCCTCACAGAGAACCTCAAAAACACCCAGTTACCAAATAGACTGTTATAACTGTGTTATCTAAATGTCTTGTGTGTATTACAGACACAGTGGGGAAGATCTACTCAGGTTCAATTCCACATCTGATAGCCGGTTCTGCTGCTAATTAGTTGAACTGGGCAGAATATGGGTACCGTGTATCACAATTGATGGCAGACTGTAGAATTTGCATGTTCAATTGTTTTCTGTAAAAGAATAATAATTAGGAATGGGCTAGAACAAGAAAATATCTCCAATGACAAATGGGCAGGAATAGAGTATTATCACAGTCCCAACTAGAAAAGGAACAATACATATAAGGAAGGGAAAAAAAAAGGTCCAAATGTGGCGGAGCAACAACAACAACAACTTGGATTTATATAGCGCCCTCCACGCCGGACATCTCAGAGTGCTTCACAGTAATGGATCCCGGGGCCAAGTCAGGGGGAAGGTGACCAAAGGCGCGGTCAAAAAGAAAGGTCTTCAGTCGAGACCTGAAAATAGGAAGAGAAGGGGCGAGGCGAAGGGAGAGAGGAAGGGAGTTCCAGAGCCTCGGGGCATGAAAGCATGACCGCCAAGGGTGGAGCGGAGGACTCTGGGGATGAGGAGCAGGCCAGACCAGGTAGAACGAAGTGATGAGTCTGCCTGAGGTCTTTTCTAAATGAAAACATTCAGTTATAGAGAAAATCAAAAGCCTTTCATCCTTGTATTGTAAAGCTAAATGAGGTTAATTGTGTGACATTTTGTTTCTTTAGATCTATGTGAAGGAAGATACATCATGAGTCCTGTATTCATCAGGAAACTGAAACTCAAGAAATTTGAGGGAGAAAAACAAATCAAGAATCTGGCCCAAGAACTATCCTGTTGTCATCACAAAAAATAAAACTACTAATCCACTGAGTTCAACAACTCATCACAAATTATACTGTGAAATTTATGAGCATAATAAAATGGCTTTGTTCTTCATTTGCAATGTATTTATTCTAGGTTTGCAAGTTATGCAAACACAAGAGCTAGAAGAATAATGGTTTTAAAATGAAAATCCCAAACCATCCCAAAAGGTTCAAAAGGGACCAAAATCCTGGTTAAATTCCCAAGCAAAAATTGAAAAATATATTTAATCCATGCATTTGAAATAAGGCTGGGAGGATGTATCAAAATGTCGGGAGGATGTATCAAAACGTTTCACAGAATTTACTGAGAAGCGTAGTGAATGTGTACTTTTCTTGTAGGTGAATATGGCAGACAATTTACACCGAGCAATGTCCCACAACAAACAGCCATGAAGTAAATTACCAAATTTATCTTGGGAATTGTTGGCAGGACACTGAAAGAAACTTCCTTCTCTTTTTGAATACTGCCACAGAATCTTTAATGTCCACCTCAATAGGCAAACAGAATCTCGGTTTAACATCTCATCCCACGGAATTCAGCAATGAACCACAGTCCTATATTGGAGCATCAGCCTGGAGGGATTGAAGCAGGGAGTTCCACAGATTTGAGGCAAAGTGGCTAGAATATTTGCCACATAGTTGAAGGGTTACATGAGCTGAAGAATCCTTACTCCTATTGCCAAATAAGACCTCCACTTCCTTTTAGAATACTGAAAAGTTTAAAAATTTACCATTGACTATTTTTGTTTTCTTTTTTTGCACCAACCAATTGCTATATCCAGTGAGAGAAATACAAGCTAAGCAGCAGGATTTTACAACCTATGCATTTTATAGAAAAGGGGCACAAGAGGGCAGGGAAGGAATGCTGCCCTGTACACGGTAAGATGCACAATCATTTCTCTCCAGTCGTTTTCAAAGATAGAAATATCAATACAATCACCTTCCGCCACATCCTCATAACAGCATTTTCTTTTAGAAATGCAAGTTGCTGATAAGCAACCGTCTTTCATAAAAAAACTGTACAATTTTGCTGCACAAGATCTGACTTCAGTTAAAAACTGGCAATTTCCACCCTGTAAAATAAGCTGTACAAGAAAATTCCATTTTATGTAACCCACCTTTGCCTTGCTTTCCTCCACAACAAATTTACGAAGCCTGTGTCCCCTTCCTATGGAGAATCGTTGGCCAACATCATCTACTTCAAACCCTTTCAGACTGCTGGGTCTTCCAACTCCCCGTTTTTCACTTACCACTCTCTTCTCCTAAAAATGCCAAATAAACAGCACATAAATAGTAATAATTCTTGCATTTGATATATTGATTTATCATTTCATTGAGACATCTCAAAGCTCTTCACAGGATATTCCGTAAAGTGGATTGACTGTGTATTTTGTGGACAAAATCAGGCAATATAATCACCTTTTTTAAAAAAATATAATCCCAGAAAAATATGCAAAAACGTATATAATTTATGTAATATGCAAAGCAAATAACTTACGTGTGAGTAGTTTTCATCATTGTTTGAATACCATTCACTCCCTTAAAGGACTGGGATTAGGGTCATTATTTGAATGGGAGAAATCATTGCCCTTTTAAGAGTTACATTTGTAGAACCATTAAAAAGCTGCATAATTTACCCTGCTCCAGTCCTTGTTCTGAATTCCTTTTCAGCTCTTCAAAGGAGGGGAGCAGAAATGTTGATATGAAGGAATACAAAGCCCCATACGTTCATGACCACACTAAGCGACCATTTTTAGTACGATCAGAGGGAAGCATAATATTCCAACCTAGCCTGTAAGAGGATTTTGTCTTCAAATTTAAGATTACCCAGTTGAAGAAAGATTCTTCAAGATTCTTCAACTCAGCTTAAATTGGAAATTCATTCTTTTTAAAAACTGTGGAAAAGCAGATTGCATGAGATTGGTCTGGATGAAGGCATCCAACCTAATCTCTCCAGAACACCCACCCTACTTTTCCCCCCTGAGGTAACCCAAGAATCTAGTCATTAGAATTTGTAATTCGGTGATGCAGGATTAGAACCTGGTACAGGGCCTTAGGTTGACGAGCTAACATTACTGCCAAGTCATCAGGAGATAGTGTGCAAGAAGATCAAAGGAGGTATGATAAATCTCTAGTTTTCTACCTTGACCAGGTCAAGACTCACAGCTCCTGTCAGACTGGGTTGGAAGCTGCTTTATAAATATTCTATAATTCAAGAAGGAGGGTTTCTGAGAAATCGAGAACAGTGTGTCTATCCCTCGGGCAGGGACAGAGTTATTTGTAATTACTACTGGATAGATGACTTCAATATTTTGTTCAGGTTAATCGTTCCAGCCTCTTGGTCAGTAATGTTGTTGAAATGGAGAAAAAAGAACAGAAGGAAAGAAACCAATGCAGGCTCAGTCCTTATACTTGATTCCTAGGCGGGGTGGGGGGAAGGAGGGAAACCTTAGGCAGGTTTCCTTACTCAAAATACCTCTGTTTACCCAGTCGTAAGTCGGAAGCTGGTTGTTAGTCAATTGGCAGATCGTTTGGCTTAATGGTCTGTGTTTCAGCCTGGCGCAGTGGTAGCCCTCTTGTCTCTAAGTGCTGTCAACTGAGCTAGCCTTACATCTTTTTTATGCATCTTTTGAGCATATTATAAAAAAAACTTACATTTGGGGCTTTTGTAATTGTGATGGTTAGAGTCTCAGGCTTGTTTTTACGAGTGGTGATAGCCATTCCTTCCAATTCTGCCCTTTTCTTGTCTTCTTCTATTTCCTGCATTAAGGTAATATTATGCTCATTAGGTAGAAACAAGAACAAGTCAAATTTGTGTTAATCCATTAAGATCATAAAAAGACTATTACTAAGTTCAACATCACTATTAAGAACAGGTAGGAAAAGGTTCAAAAAGTAACCTAAATAATTTCATGAACCCGACAGCCTAATGGGTCAGTGCAACAATAAGCCATACTGATCAGATGGTTTCCAGTTCAAATCTCAGTCTGTGCTGAATCAGCTAACCTCAGAAACTGCTGCAGTAGCCTCAATATCCCTGGGTTAGAGAGTCAGCTAGAACTCCTATTCCTGATCACTGTCCAGCTGAAACCCTGAGAGTTGTAGAATGATGAGCATTGCTAAGAGTTTAGCAGCTAGAGCTCCTTCCGCCTGTTGCATAGTGGTATTCAAACTATCGCTAAACTACAGGCAACTGCCTCATGCTGATCTTAAACACAACACAAAACACCAATATAACATTTGAGCAAAAGTCAGTTATTATAATAATAATAATCAATGCATTCGATATAGTGCTTTCCACGTCTTCTAGACGTCTCAAAGCACTTTACAGAATATACAGTAAAATGAATTGACTGTATATTTGTGGGCAAAATGCGGCAGCCAATTGCGCACAGCAGTGTCCAACAAACAGTTGTGGATTGAAGTGACCAATCTTTTATTGTGTTTTTTTTTCTTGAGGGATTATTATCAGGCATGTGGAGTAAGGAAACTTGCCCAAGGTTTTGCCCTGCCGGGAATCGAACCCAGGTCTCTTGCGAGGCGAGTGCTCTAACCACTGAGCTACAGGACTCCACGTTCAATATATTATGGCTTCTATTATATACACTGACATTGTTGGAAGTGTGTCACCTCAATGTCTTTCTTCCCCTTGGAGGAAACTGCTGAGCCAAATGTTAAAAAGTTATTAAATGCAAATAAAAGTTAACTGAAACTAACTTGGGTGAGGTAATACCTAGTGAAACAAGTCTGAGGCACAATAAAATGATTATGCCTAATAAAACTACTGATGAGCAGGCAAAAAGAGAACTTCATTTAAACCTTTTTTAAAAGCTTCGCTCAAAAGCGATTGTCTCAGTACTATCTTAGAACTCCACTGCTTGCTACCAAATGATTCATTTACATAGGGAAATAAATCCATGCACACAACAGTCGAGACTGAAGGCTGCTGACACACAAAAATGAAGAGCTTTGTGAAACAAATGAACATCCAATGAACATAAATTGTTATAGGTGGTTTATTTTCCCAGTGAGGTGACTATGTATATTTATGTGATGTTCAATATGTATGTACCTGATATCTTTTCATAAGTGCTTCATTCTTTTTCCGTAAAGCTTCTATTCTCTTGTCAAGCTCTGCATCTTTCTCCTCTTTAGTCTTTAAAACTACGTCCACCAAAGCATCCTGGAAAAAAACAGTAAAAATCAACAGTAAAAACTGGGTAAAAATGAAACGCTTAATGAGTCTCAAATATACAGAATGCGGCAAGTTCTTCAATTCAGTTTTAACTTTGAGATCTTAAAAGACCTTACAAAGAAAAAAAAGGCTTCAAAATGTTATGAAAATAGTGTGAATTGGAATTGGAATTTCTCTCCCCTCCTGGCCTTTGGAATTGAAAGATTGCACAAATGTACAAAAGCTTCCAAAACACAGTTACTCATCTTGTCACTAATTCCACAATGGTGTGAGCTTTCCTATTAAAACCACATACTATCAATACTCTTACACATAGCAAGGGAGAGAAATTTCTCACCTAAAATGTCTTCACATTCTTTCAGTGGTGATCAACTCTGCAGCAGGTTAGAGGGAAATCAAAGAAGTACTCCAACACAATAAAAATAATTCACACACTTTTACATTGCATTGCAGAGGCAATTATGAATGTTCAACTAGTTGCCTCTGGAAAGACGCCACTCGAAGTCAGATCTCCGGTTACCTCTGCATAAACCCAACATTGTACAACTGGATCTCTAGAGCAAATAATTCAACAACATTTTACACCTGTATGATGTCTTATATCAGTATGTGTTTTAAAAGTGTCTTAACATCAAAATATTTATGTGATGATATTAAAAAATCTAAGCAAATGGACAGAATGTCATTTGATCCTACTAGTCTCTGCTGACTATTGTAAAACCCTGGCTTTCATGTGGTTGTCTTCATGGGATTTGGCATGCCATATTGGATTTCATTTATTTCTCCATTAACCAGCTATAGTTAATCATGTTCACCAAAAGCCACAAGTCTCTTAAAAGGAGAAAGTGCAACTCATTTGGAAGGAGTCCAGAACAGCTTAGCTGCAACATTTCAAATAAAATCATAATGATGCTTTCTCTGCTTTGATGGCCAATTCTGTTATAAAATGTGAAATATTGCACATTACCCTAGGTGTGCATGTGTGCACACATCTGTACTATTATGTATTATAGACAAATACAAGAAATACCGATGGGAAGGGGCCCATCCCAGGACAGGCAGTAGAGAGGAAATCTTAGCCGTAATTAAGGTCTATAATAGTGAGTGTTAAGTATACAAGCGGAAAAGGGGGGAGGGAGAAAAAGACTCAAGGGAACCAATGGAGAGAAGTAGCAAGATCAGCGTCCAGATGGACCAACAAGTAGAAAAAACTCTCCCCTCTCCAAATCACAATGCTGGCAGTACGTTAGTTCCTTTAGAATCATATAATTTTATAGAGCAGTGCAGGAGGAGCCTATATATCCTATACCATGCCCCAAATCTCCGGAACTCCTTGCCTCATCCCTCCATCTTACTACTTCTTTGCCTATGCCTTCAGTCACCTCCTCTCCCTTTCCGGCTCGACATCAGCCATGCAGCTGTTAAGTGCTCTAAGACTACTTGCATGAAGGGAGCTTTATAAATGCAAGTTGTTGTTGTTCAAGACTTTCCTATAATTCCCTCCTTCCCTCTTGAAACTCACAATGGATTCTGCCTTTACCACCTTACTTGGCAGCACATCCCAACGAATCTCTATATAAAAACAAATTTTCCTAAACTCTTCTTTCGCTCTTCTTATAACAACATTATATCTGATATCACCTGATCATTTTCCTATGTGACTTCTACTAAAATACAGTATTGGGTGAAAACAGCAAAGTTATGCAACACAATAAATACGACTAGATTTGTTACTTTCAAGTGACAAATAGTGTGAAGTGAAAATAAAATACTGAGGTCAAAAAGCAAATAGGAAATATGTTTGCATGGATTGGAGAGTGGCTAACAGGAAGAAAACAGAGAGTAGGAATAAAAGGGATAAATGGGTCCTTCTCAGATTGGCAGGATGTGACAAGTGGAGTGCCACTAGGATCAATGCTTGGGCCTCAATTATTTACTGTCTATATCAATGATTTAGATAAGAAAATAAAACTTAACATATCTAAATTTGCGGACGATACGAAGATAGGTGGGAGGGTAAGCTGTGAGGATGACACACAAAGAATGCAAAGGGAAATAGACAGGCTAGGTGAATGGGTAAGAAGGTGGCAGATGGTATATAACATGGGGAAGTTATTCACCTAGGTAGTAAAAATAGAAAAGTGGATTATATTCTAGAGGGGGAAGAGACTAGGTAGTGTTAGTGTTCAGAGGGATTTGGGTGTACACCAGTCACAAAAAGTTAGTATGCAGGTACAGCAAGCAACTAGGAAGGCTAATACCATGTTGGCGTTCGTTGCAAAACGGTAGTGTACAAGAGTAGGGAAGTCTTGCTGCAGTTGTAATAAGGCCTTGGTGAGACCACAACTAGAATATTGTGTACAGTTTTGGTCTTCTTATTTAAGAAAGGACATACTCACCTTAGAGCGTAGATTCACCAGGTTGGATGTGGGGGTTGACCTATGAGGATAGGTTGAGTAATCTAGGCCTATATTTTCTAGAATATAGAAGAATTAGAAGTGATCTTATAGAAACCTATAAGATTCTTAAGGGTCTTGACAGAGTAGATGCCGTGAGACTGTTTCCCCTGGTTGGAGAATCTAAAACTAGGGGTCATAGTCTCAAGATTAAGGGTCAGCCTTTTCGAACTGAGTTGAGGAAACTTTTCTTCACTCAGAGGGTAGTGAATTTGTGGAATTCTCTACACCAGAAGGCTGTGGATGCTCAGTCCTTGAACCTATTCAAGATTGAGGTTGATAGATTTCTAAAGGATAGAGGGATTAAGGGATATGGGGATAGGGCGGGTAAATGGAATTAGCTTAGACGATCATCCATGATCCTTATTAAATGGCAGGGCAGGCTTGAGGGGCCGAATGGCCTACTCCTGCTCCTACATCTTATGGTCTTATAGTTTATTTAGCTTTTGGTAAAAACATATTAATATCCTCTATAATATTCAATTACTATTAGATCCCTCTACAACAATTGATCTTATTTTAGTTTTAGAAAAATAAGACATAAATCAGAACAGGTAGACACATTCCTAATTTGGATGGATATCCCTCATTAATTAATTATAAATTTCATCATAAGCTGCATTATTGGTTTGGCCCTTAGATCTGTACTTAGAAGCATTTTAATTACAGAGCTGCTTACCCACAACTTTCTGAATAAACTCTAGGTTGTATAAATTTGCTTATTTTTGACTGGCAAACTAAGATATATACACTAGTAAACTAATGTGGGTATTTTATACCCTTCTTCCCCATGCAACGGGTAAATGGAATTAGCTTAGAAGATCACCCATGATCCTTATTAAATGGCAGGGCAGGCTCGAGGGGCCGAATGGCCGAACGGGAAATTGTTCAATTGAGTTGCACTATTTTAGGAATAAATACATTTTAAAAACTGGGTAAATAATTTCTGTTATACTTAAATAGCTAATACAGCAATTTCTTAAAATCAAGTTGCACAATCATTAAAACGCTTAACTCCATTTCTGAAATCAAAAGCGGTCAGGTCAATTTAAATTGCTGTTCAGAACTTTAATCAAAAATGTCTTTTACATTTTTACAAATAAAAATCTTCTGCAGACAATTAAAATCTATACATTTTATAGAATTAAGCAACCTAGTTACCATTTCTTTTACTTACTAAACTCGCTGAACTAAACTCATCTAGTCGATTTGTGCAGGACAAGAGAAATTGTCCCCAAAAATATTTCTATAAACAACTTCACAGGATAGTTAAGTTTCAGTTCAGATAGATCTATGAATAGGACAAAAAATGTCAGGCAAATTGCACTTTTATATGTTTTGAAGGCAAATATGCTGAAAAATGTAAACATTGTCAGAAAAAGATTGCATTTATATTTGGTTTCAGACAGTCCAAAGGAACATTTTGATCCTCAGGTTTCTTAATTGGTCTAGCTCTTCAAACCGATTCACTGCAATTCCTAATCTCTTTGACCCCCATATTGTGGCTGAACATAGCAGGCATGAGCTGGAGTAACTGTCCTCAAATGATAATGTTTAGTTAATAAGAAAATATTCATGCCTGTATTTGCCGATGCGATTCACGAGATTAAAATAAATATACTTTTATTCATATCACTCCCTTAAAATTTAAACAAAAATCTGAAAGAATACATCACAATTTGCAATCACATACAAAGCAAGATGGACATTTATTTTTTCTGGAGACCAGCCCAATTCAAAGGAATAGTTTACCTCAAATACTTCATTCTCAGTGATGACGCAGAAAGAAAGCAATATGCAGCTGTTCTACAATTCATAAACCATGGAGCTGTTTACTGTATAATCCAATGGTGAAAAAGTGTGGTAGTAAAAACAAAAGGGAGAGATGAAGAGATTTAAAAAATAAATTCATAAACTGACAAAGCTAATTTGTGCCTCTGATGCCAGCCCACAGAATACTGCATGCCAATACAGTTAATGCACTCAACATGGCAGGACAAAATACGTCGTCATATCTATGCTGACTGCCGTCTTATTCTGGGAACAGGGTCCCTTTCTTGGTGTATCACACTTTAGTCTCTGAGTCAGCTGTCATCTAACCCCACAAGGGAGAGTTTGAAACATCATCATGTAAAAATGTGCGCACATAAACACACAGTGCTGAGCATACCCAACATTCAAAGCTTGACTCCTGACAATGTTTCAACAGCTGTAACCAGACCTCAGCTGATCAACCAGTCTGCAAATGGCTGGCACTCTTTCCATTTAACAAGTCATTTCTAGCTAATACAGATTTACATTTGACTACCAGTTTACAAGGCACAATAGAACTTACTGTTTTTTTTCTAATGACTAAGCGCTACATTACAATGTAAAATAAAGCACTCACAGTTTTGTGCATTTTGAATATTAGCAATCCTGGGCTGCTTCCAAACAGCTTCTAGAGGCATCAGTCAGCTGTCCCAATAGTAACTGCATGGTGATCCGTGATCATGCTTTGATTACAAAAGCCTGCAGGCTTCAAGCCAAGTGGCTAGGCAGCTTGACAAATGCATCCCCAGCTAAGCACAGGGTATTTTGCACTGCCTGCCACTCCTTCTTGCAGGTTTACGGTTAAAAGCCACATTTTCATGGACACAATTTAAGACAATATTACTACTGCAAATTATTTTTGATTCTAGATATCAAACCTATAGGTCATCAACTCGTACTTTTTTCCACTGGACAAAATCTATGGATTTTCATAGTTGTAAGTAAAAACATGTCTCTGATGCACTGCACACATTTGACTCTAAGACCATATTTAAAAACAATCGCGTTGTAAATAGAATTTAAAAGACAGCCAGAATTTTTCTTCATTTTAAACTGGTCCGCAGTGAAAATTTATAAAATAACCACAAAGAATACCACGGTTACAACCAATGGCCCTTCACTGAGAGAACAATAGCCCCATGCTGCAACACTATTCAGCTCTTTACAGCTGGAACAATGTCCCTAGGCAGAATACGAGAAAGATTAAAAGTATAAACAAGTCTATAAAGAACTCAGCAAGTTCTCGTCCAGCAAGAACAAGCATGGGATCTACTACTGAATAGAGTTTTATGTTTAAGCTCCTACACAGAACAGTTTAATTCTTCACACAACTCAATTATGATTTCACAGATTTATAATAATAATAAATAATAATAATAATCCTTGCATTTGATAAAGCGCTTTTCACGTCTTCTTGACGTCTCAAAGAGCTTCACAGAATAGACTGTAAAGTGAATTGACCGTATATTTGTGGGCGATTTCCATAAAGTGCAAAAGATGCATTTGAAAACAACTCCTGATAATGATCTAGGATGGAAAATGTTTTGGTTAATCAATTTCTTTTCTGCAACTAGCACTCAGAGAGAATAAAAATAGCCAAGATATTATGTGTAACTAAATAGAAGCCCTACGTGAACACTTAAATATTTGATTGCAAAAATCGTTGGGAGAATTTAATATACAAGGAAGAATGCATAAAATGAGTTAAGCAGAGGTTTGGAATGCATCAATAACGACACTTGCATTTGATATAGCTCCTAAAATGGCAAGAACATATCGAAGTGCTCCATGATGTTGCTCCACCCTACCTCTGTGACATTGTAAAACCCTACCAACCTACCCGCTCCCTCCACTCGGCAGGCACTGGCCCTCTTCACATCCCCCGCCCCGCCTTCTCCACCATCGGCGATCGGAACTTCATCCTTTCTGCCCTCACCCACTGGTACTTGATCCAGTAGTCCCTATGCCTCTCCCCTTCCCTCACCTCCTTCAAGGTCCATTTGAAAACTTTCCTCTTTGATTATTCTCCCACCCGCTTTGGCCCCCACCCCTCCCGAATCAAACCCTAGCTCGACTGTACAGTTCCTTGAGACGTCCTCTCTACATAAAATGTGTAATATAAATGCGATTTATTGTTGCTTCAAAAGTTTCTGTGAAGTGTATGTTGTGACTGTATTTGCAGGAGAACATGGCAGCCAATTTGTGAACAATGTCCCATAAATGTTAATGTGGAGCATTGTTGGCAAGGACACCAAGAGAAGCACTTCTCTTTTCTAATAGTGCCATTTGATCTTTAACATCCACCTGAATTCAGACATTCTGGATTAACATCTCATCTGAAGAATGCAATCCTGAAAATGCAGAGCTCTCCCAGCACTGCACAAGAGTGTCAGCGTAGAGTCTCGAGCTCAGAGTCCTGACATGGAGCCTGAACCCACAATCTTGTGTCACTGCCCAATATTATCACATCAGTACAATACAAAATTACATTTGTATAGCACCTTTCACATTGGGAGGATGTCCCAAGGTTCTGGAGTAAGCCTTTTTTTGCTCTGAAATTACCGTGCTCAATCCTGATTTATATGCTGCTTTTGTGGTAAATACTCGCATAATAACAGCAATTCACAGTAAAAGTGAAATACAGCATTAATGCATAACAAATGGCATTGTTAGAAAGCCGAGCGCAGGTTTCCAGTCTGTTCTCTAACTAGGAAATCACCGCAAAGAGAAACAGAAGAATTAAAATTTAAGGGCTTCTCTCCCCCTCCAAAAAACAACAAACTAGCTTACAATTTTGTAGAACCATTGACATTTTTTAAAAATTAAATGACAGAAAAGGTTGATGAGTCCTGTAGTCCAGTAGTCCTATAGCTCAGAGGTTAGAGCACTCACCTCGCAAGTGAGAAACTTGGGTTTGATTCCCGGCAAGGCGAAACCTTGGGCAAGTTCCCTTACTCTACATGCCTGATAATCTCTCAAGAAAACAAAATAAAAGAAAAAAATAATAATTTGGTCACTCAATCCACAACTGTTTGTGGGATACTGCTGTGTGCAATTGGCCTCAGCATTTCGCCCACAAACATACAGTCAATTCACTTTACAGTACGTTCTATGAAGCGCTTTTAGACATCTAGAAGACGTGAAAAGTGCTATATCAAATGCAAGGATTATTATTATTATGAGACACTTAATTAGTTCAACCTAACTAAAATGTTTGACTGCAAAGCATCATCCCTATTTCAGATAATAAAGGGAACATCATACTGGGACACTTTTTTGCTTATGAACCAGAACAGACCAAGCATTTAAATTAGTTTATGTGCACTTAAAACCATTGAATGTAGAATAACCTAAAGATCTATGCTTGATGTGCGGCTATTTGAGGTCAACAGTTTATTCAAGAGTTATCATAAATCAAGAAGTATACATTTCCCATATGACCAACCTCACACAGCCTTCAAGCACTCATTCTATTGCATACCTAGAAAATGCCCTAAAGATAGTTGTTGAATTTCAATCAGTTAACAAAACCAAACATTGTAATGCTTGCACGGCAGCACAGGGCAACTCAAATAAATACACGTCATTTTTTTCCCTCATTTATGGAAACTAACAGAGACCAGAGAAAAAAGTCCTTGACCAAATATTAAATTAGGTAGTTGACCATAATTCACCAAACTGTTTGTTTATAGAAACTTAACCAGCCTCTAATAAAATCTTAAGTAAAAACTATTGAAAACAGACTTGGAAAGATGACAGCTACTTTCAAATACGGTTTGAAATTAATAAGACTAGAAATTAAAAGTTTGCTGGCGTTGGGGAGGGGCGGGGGGAAAAAAAAGAGCAGGGAATTTGGAGCAAACTCGAGTTGAACCAGTCAGCTACAACAACAAATTACATTTGTATAGTGCCTTACTACGGATGAACCCTGTTTTAATGTGGTGGTTTGGTTCCACATAAAAAAACCAGACCTTGCATTACATAGGGCACAAGCATCGCTAATATCATTTACTACACCCTACATGCACATAAAAAGATGGTCAGTCAGCATTAGAATCTGCAAGTGTCCAGCACTTCTGGTATATCTCAGGTCCACAACATACCTATACTAAAAATGCACTTGTACTATAATGAGTTGCATTATAACGGGGATCAGACTATAGGTTGATACACATTTTGATCATCTATAAAAAAAACAAATATTGACCACTGTGAAAGGATAGTTGTGGAAGAGGGCTGAAATACAGAAACCATATCTTCAATATATACTTACCATTTCTATTCCACCTCATCTGTTCCTCAAACGTCTCCCTACAAGGACATAGACAACAAATGGTATGAGGCTTACTGATTTCTGTATAAAAATCTTTTGCAAATGAACTTAAGCACAATCTGAACATCAAAACCATAATTTGTAGATTTGGCCTGCAATAAAATCATCTTTATTTCTAAAAAATTCAAAACAAAATAGTCCCAAAATTTTGAGGAACTATAAAGAGCCTTCCCTTGAAGATTCTTCTCCCCACACTCTTTGAATTACTTTATTATATTAAAATTCCCCATGTTACAATATGTTGTACCATATCACAAGTTCCTTTACATTTGTGAATGGTTGTCTTTTCAGGGCATTATCTGTAATTGCATTGTTTAGTTAGTCCATAGAGATTTTGTCATTTTCAAATGGTCTACAGAAGTCCCGTAGTGTAGTGGTTAGTGCACTCACCTCATAACGAAACTTGCCTAAGGTTTTGCCCTGCCTGAGTTCGATTCCCGGGTGGGGCCAAGCCTTAGGCAGATTTCCTTACTCCAAATGCCTGTTTACCTAGCAGTCAGTACAAACCCGGTCGATTGGTGGATCACTTTCCGGGAGTAATGGTTTGTGTCTCAGCTTGGCTCGTACCCCTCTTGTCTCTGAGACAGAAGGTTGTGGGTTCAAACCCTAAGTCGGGAGTTGGAATCACATTGTCTAAGACCACACTCCAATACAGGGAAATGCAGGGCTGGGGGGTGTTGCATTGTCGGAGGTGCCACCCTACAGATGATACATTAAACTGAGTTCCAAGTCAGCCTGTTCAAGTGGATGTTAAAGATCCCATGGCACTCTTTGAAAAGATAAGGGAGTTAGTTTCTCCGAGTGTCCTGGTCAACAATCCCCCAAATAAAATTGGTCACTCACTCCATGGCTATCGGTGGGACATTGCTGTGTGCAAGTGGCTGCCACATTACCACAAAATACAGTCAAATCCACTTTACAGTATACCCCTTGAAGCACTTTGAGACATTTTGATATTAGTTAGCATACAAATGTAATTTCTAAATTTCTTTCATCACTCCCACCCTCTCCAAGCTCCAGCAGATTGAATTCAAGATCCTCAGTCACACTTCTCCTGTAGTACTATTCCCTTGCCCAATCCCTCCATTCTGCCTCCTCTTTCTCACTTGCTCCATGTCCCCAATCTTCTACCACACCATCAACAAAAACAACTTGCACTTATACAACACCCTTCACACAGGGTGGTGTCTCACGAGTGTTTTCGAATTACATTGTTAGAGCCAGGGAAAAAGGGAAGGTACTGTAGGCACAGTCGAAGAGGAAAGTCTTCAGCAGCGATGGGCAAAGAGAGGGCAAGGCGAAGAGATTGAGGCAGGGAGTTCCAGAGGTTCAGGGCATAGTGGCTTAAACTACAGTCGTTGCCGGTGGAGCAGAGCAGTTGAGGGACATGCAGAAGGCCCAAGAAGGGCAGGTAGAGGAGATTGGAGAGGGCATATTGTGATTTGTAACCGAGTGTGAGAAGTTTGCAATTTATCTATTCTTTGACAGGGAACCAGTGGAACCTGGCAATGGCCGGGGTGATAGGCGTGCGGAGTTGGTATGGGTGAGGGTACAGGCAGTGTTTTGAATCAGTTGGACTTTGGTATCAGTGCATCGTCGGCCACCTGTTCCCTCTCTGGAACTCTTCACTAAATTCCTTCACATCCCCCCCGCTTTGAAAAATATTCTATAAATTTACTTCCAACTCCCTCCTGCTCAGGTTCCCACTTTGTATGTATATGTCGCTTTGAGACATTTAACTATTTTAAAGTCCTATGGAAATACAGAATTAGCATATAGTCTTGTCTGACATTCCAGTGCATTACTGGGGGAGAACTATATTGTCAGAGATGCCATACTTTGCATGAGACATTAAACCAAAGTCCCACAAGGTGGATGTTAAAGATCCATTGGCACTATCCAAAAAGTTTCTCTCTGATATCCTGGTCAAGAATACTCCAGATATAATTGTTCATTCACTTTTATGGCTGTTTGTGGGACATTGCTGTATGCAAATTGACTGCTGCAATTGGCTATGAAATATATAGTCATTATACTTAACTGTAAAATCCTATGAAGCACTTCTAGACTCTTTAACAATGTGATAAGACTCTACATCAAATACAAGGATTATTATTTAAGTAATTCTTTCGCTACAACATACATCAATAAAATACTTCCAAATCGCCTCATACCACTGCAATTCTAAGAAATTACAAAAATTCTTCACCACAGTGACATGCAAAGTCAGTCCTCTGTCAAAGAGATGAAAAGATATAGTATCAGTTGTCCAGAATTGTTCTTGTCCCAAAAGAAATCACATGGTAAATATTGGCATTTCAATAAAACCAGAATGACATATGAAGGTCATTTTAGTGAAACTAGTGGAAGATGCACTCTCTTCTGGAACAAGTAGCATTTATTGTGATCCATTGAACGACCAGGCAAAGTTGTTTTGCTTTATTAAAATAAATAAATCTTTGAATTTGATATCACGCCTATACCGTCAAAAAGTTTCGAAGTGCCTCACAGAGTTCGAAAGTGTTGGGACTGTGTAATTATAATTATCCTTGCATTTTTATATAACTTTTTATCATGTAAAAATATCTTAAAGAGGTTTCTGTAAGGTGTACTTGTTGGCAGAAAATCTGTGCACAGCAATGTTCCACAATCACTGAAGTGGACGACCATTTTTTTCCCCCTCCGGGGAATTGTTAGGTATGTGAACCTGGCTCAGCACTCAGTCAAGTTCTTGGATTCAATCACATTGTCTAAGCTGACACACCAATACAGTGCTGGGGATATATTGCATCGTCGGTGGTGCCGTCCTTCCGATACGATCTTAAACCGAGGTCCCAGTGTCTTGGGCAAGAAATCCCCCAAATTAAAATTGGTCGCTCGCTCCACGACTGCTCGTGGGGCACTGCTGCGTGCAAACCGGCTGCCGCGTTTGCAGCACGTCGTGTGAAGTACTTTCAGACGTCTGGACAACACGCTAAGGCGCTCTATCGAAACGCAAGGATTACTTATTCTCGAAACCAAGAGGAACTCGCTTTCTCTTTTCGAGTCGCGCCGCAGGATCGATCCAAGTCCCACTGAACAGGCTGGCGGGAGCCTCTGTTTAACCAGGCATCCCAAAGACGGCACTCCCCCCCACCCCCCAGCGCCGCCCTGGAGTGTCAGCCTAAACCGTGAACTCAAAAGACCCCGACGTGGGGGTGGGGGGGGGGGGGGGGACGTGAACCGAAAACCTCCTCGACTGAGCGGTCGGTCGAGAGGGTCGGTCGGTCGAGGCTGTACTTTGTGGGCGAAACTCCGCAGCCAATTTGCTCACAGCAACTTCCCACAAACAGCCAATGGAGTGAATGATGGAATTTTAATGGGGGGGAGAGGGGGGAGTTGTTGACCAGGACACTGGGAGAGTGAGAGAAATTCCCTTCTCGATGTCATTTCAACTGTATATATATATATATATATATACACAGTACATATACATATATATACACGGAATTGACCGCGTCAAAACTCCCAACCGCTGCGGGCGTCAAATAATGCAGAGCCCCGACTCAGCCGCGTGCAAAAAGAAAAAGGGGAGAAAAAAAAACCCATGACGGGAAGCCACGAAGCCGCGGTCCTGACCTTTAACAGAACACGAACGAGGAGACAAAGCGGGCGAGACCGTGCGCGTGAGTGAGTGAGTGAGTGTGAGGCGAGAACGGCGAGCGGGCGAATCGGTCGGTCGGGTCGGTCGGTCGGACGGACGGGTCGGTGAGGAAACTTCAAACTACGCCACAGCGCCGGGTGTGTAACGCACCTTCGGATGCCCCGGGTCTGTTCACACCTCAGCGCGATTCCCTCTCTGTCTGTCTGTCCCTCTGTCTGTCTGTCTGTCTCTCTCTCTGTCACTCACTCAGCTCGAGACGCTGCTCCCCAACTGCCGTCGGTTAAAGTCGCGCGACGCGACCGTTTGTCCGGCCGGCGCCGGCACCGCGCTACCGGGGGGGGGGGGGAGAGACTCGGGCAAGCAGTGCGCAAGCGCGCACCCCGAGCCGATCCGACCGCACACCCGTGCCTTAGCCCCGCCCCCCGCGCGCCGCCGCTTTGTTTACCATGCTCCTCGCGCGGGATTGGCCAGTCCCCTGCCCCGGGCCCCGCCTCCTGACGCAGGCGGGTCACACGCGCCATTGGTTGGCGCCGGCTGTCCGTCACGCATGGTTGCGGGGCTGTGATTGGTGGGGGCACTGCTGTGGACTGGGTGGTGCTGCTGCTGTTGTTGTTGTTGTTGTTCAGGATGATGATGGTGGTGATGATTTCACCCACAAATATGCGGTCACTTCACTTTACGGTCGGGAAGACGTGAAAAAGCGCTATATCAAATGCGAGGGTTATTATTGCGATGGTGGTGGTGGTGATGATGGTGGTGGTGATGGTGGTGATGGTGATGATGGTGGTGGTGATGATGGTGGTGATGATGATGATGGTGGTGGTGGTGGTGGTGATGATGGTGGTGGTGGTGATGATGGTGGTGGTGATGATGGTGGTGGTGGTGGTGGGCGGCTCATTAATAGCCGCAATTAATTCATATTCGGCTGTGAACTGGCTCCGAGGCGACACGTTTGACAACAGGTGTCAGAATCTGGAGTTCCTGGAGCTGACTGGTTAGAGCACTCGCCTGGCAAGCGAGAGACCGGGGTTCGATTTGGAGGGGCGGGGGGCGAAACCTTGGGCAAGTTTCCTTACTCCACGCGCCGGATGATAATCCCTCAAGAGAGAAAAAAAAACACACACAATACTAAGTCGGTCACTTCAATCCACGACTGTTTGTGGGACGCGGCTGTGCACATTTGGCTGCCGCGTTTTGCCCACAAAATATCCGGCCAATTCGCTTTACAGTAATATTTTGTGAAGCGCTTAGAGGCGTCCCAAAAGACGTGAGAAGCGCCATATCGAATGCAAGGATTATATTATTACGATTCGAATCAAGCCCACTCTGTGTGGCAGTCTCGGTAATGCCAGGTCCGCAGTGCTCCAGCGCAGCACTGCCAGCCTTGTTCATCGCCTGACTGACTTCTAGTATAATCATAATCCTTGCGTTTGAGATAGCGCATTAACATGGCTCCTGTGAAGGGAGGAGTTGAGGGGGCCGACAAGCAGGGAGTTTGCATAGTCAAGTCTGGATGTTATGAATGCGTGTATGAGAGTCTCGGCGGCCTGCGGTGTGAGACGATGGCGGAGCCGAGCGATGTTGCGGAGGTGGGGTATGAAAACTGCAATTTCAGTCTCCAACATGTCAAAAAAAATATAAAGAGAGCCAAAGCTTGGGCTTGGTTGACCATGAGCAGCTTTGGCACTGAATCCCTTTCAATATATTTTAAACAGGACAAGGTGCTGAAGGTTGCAGCGGATCTGAAAAAATAAATTGCCTGCTAAGCACTTTCATTCGCTACATTAGACAGCAGTCATCTGTGAAGTGCTTTCAGACTTTGCCACATGAAAAGCGTTGTGGCAAAGGATTATTTTTAATGTATTGTGCAACATCCACGCCTAATAATCCCTCCAAAAAAACAAAAGATAATAAATTAGTCATCTTCAATCCACGACTATTTGTGGGACACTGCTGTGCGCAATTGGCTGCCGTGTTTCGTCCACAAATATACAGTCAATTCACTTTACAGCATATTCTGTGAAGCGCTTTGAGACGTCTAGAAGACGTGAAAAGCTCTATATCAAATGCAAGGATTATTATTATTATAACATCACTTCATACTTTATGCAAGGACATGAGTTTTAGTCTCAGTTTCTGGCTTGAGTGGTAATTCCTGTCTAGTCAAGTGCAACCTTATGATGAGTGTCTGGGTTTGATAGCAAGGGCTGATATTGATGCTTGCATTTCATATAGCAACTATAATATCACTCTACTATTGTGGAGTGTATTTGTAGGTGAAGCACAGCCAATTTGCATGCAGCAATGTCCTACAATCGGCCATGAAGTGAACAAACATTTTTCTTTGGGGGTGGGGGGGGGGGGGGGGGGGGGATTGTTAAGTCGGATACTGGGAGAAACTTCCTTCTCTATTTGAATAGTATGAATTGAATAGACCCCACCCTTCAGAACTCCATCCCACAGTCCCTTCGCCTTGTTCCCTCCCTTGCCTCCTTCAAGACTCAACTCAAGAGCCTCGTCTTCATCTGCACCTTAGGTCATCCTCCTACCCCTACCCTTCTTGTCCTCCACCCCTTCTGATACCAACCCCCAGCTTGGGTCCAAATCCCTGACTGTCCAGTGCCTTGGGACATCCTAATATGAAAGGTGCTATAGAATTGTAATTTGTTGTTGTATCATAGGATCTTTAACATACACCTAAACAGGCTAAGTTGATGTATCATCCCAAAGCCAGAAAATCTAAACATTCACACAAAAATCCTCAAATTCCAGGAAGATCAAGCAAGAAACATTTAATAAAATACAGGACCAAACACAAAAAATGCTCAGACTGGGTGCATGAAACAAACACTTCAATATGTAATTCCCATGTGTTGGTGGGATGCATGGAATACTCAGTTTGGTTTGAAATACTCTTAAGCATGATGATAGGTTTCTGCATGTGTCAAAACACATATCAAGATATACTCCCTACCCTTCCATCCAGGTCCTCTCCGTTACCCTGTCTTCCCCACAGTCAGACAAGGGAGGATCGGTCGGCAGTCTCACCACTCACCCCTAACCTGGTGCCTACTCTTGTGTGAAACAAAGCCTCTGCTGCACACAGGAGTAGAGCACGGACCAGCCTGTACAATGTAGCAAACCTACCCCCTTCCCCAATCCATGTTCTCCCTGTCTCTCAAGAAGTTAAACGTCGGTGACCCATATCAATCTGTCAAAAAAATGGCATTTGCAAATTTTTTTTGAAAAAATGATCAGCATATCTACCATGAATTTTGTGAAAGGTTACGTAACGGCAAAGCAAAAATTCTCATCCAAACCCTGTTTGAGCGACTGCCCTCAGCACTTGGAGGAATCACTGTGAGACATGTACTGGTAGACAGTTTCCCTGAAGTGCCGGTCCCTGCTGAGCTTCCGTGCCCTCTCTTTCAGCTCCTCAATGTTCTCTTCATCATCAACCGAGGGAGACATGATGAACGAGCAGGAGTGGGTCACTGAAAGAGATTTCCACACAATCAATCAGGCAATTCAGTGTGATTTAATAAAACCTGCAGTTGATACAGCACCATACAATACAAATTTACACCTATATAGCAACTTTCACGTCCAGAAGACATCCTAAGCTGCTTAACTATCCTGGCTCAGCATCCGAGCTGGGGGTGGGAGCCGAGGGAAAGGATGACCAGAACCGAGGTCGAAGAGATAGGTCTTGAGATGAGCCTTGAACCAGTCGGGTGAGGGAGTGATGAGTGAGGGATGCAGTCTTAACATATAGAAAGAGAGATCGCAAAACACATTACTTTGAAGTGTAGTGACTGCTGTATCTAGGGCAATAGAACCATAGAAATTTATAGCACACAACAGCACCATTCACCTGACAATTGATCCAGTCCTATTTACTTGCCTTTTCCCCATACCCCTGCAAATAGTTCCTTTTTAAATTTTCTGTCTATTTATCCTGATCTCCCAATCCACCACACAAAGGGAGAAGAATGGTGAAAGCCAATAGATGGCGTTTCAGGTTAATGCCTTCCCAAAGCACTGGAACAGCACAATGTCAGAGGTCAACACCAACAATTCCCTCTAAAGGAGGAACAAAACGGGGAAGCACAAACTATGTAAGTGCGGAACAACGGAAAAAGAAAGCCATTGCATTTTTACATCGCAAAGTAATTACCGTTACGTGTAGTGACTATTTTTTATGCAAACTCAGCAACTGGTTTACACACAGCAAGATCCCATAAACAGACACACGTTGAATGACCAATTTATTTGGAGGATTATTGGCCGGTCCACTAAATAGGCAGACAGTGTCTCAATTTAATTTCTCATCCGAAAGACAAAGCTTCTGACAATGCAGAGCTGCCCCGAGAACTGCACTAGCGGGTCAGCCTGCATTATGAGTTCCAGTCCAAATGTGGGACTTGAACCACACTTCTGTCCCAGTGGTGAGAGTGTTACTAACTGAGCATGCAATTTGGTTAGAGGTGATAATATCTGCCACTGATCAAGATGTAAAAATGGATCTGCGGTCCTTGCACCTGGGTAACTAAACATTTACAGTGAGGGAAGGTTTTATACTCATTCGCTCTATAAGCAGAAGCACCACTGCTCCGTGCACGTAGCGAGGTTTGCAATCTGCAGCACTGCTACAGATCATGAATGTCACTCTCAACATCTCAGTTCCTCCATCAGATGAAGGGGTCAGATGTTTTAATACAGTGGCTGAGGCTGAACAGGTCACTGCAAGGCAGGACTGGCTCAGACTACCATCTAGTGGTGGTCGCCAGGTGTACACGTTGAAGGGTAATAATAATAATAATCCTTGCATTTGATACATCATTGAGACATCTCCAAGAGCTTCACAGAATATACTGTAAAGTGAATTGACTGTGTATTTTGTGGGCAAAACAAGGCAGCCAATTACTCACAGCAATGTCTCACAATCGCTCATGGATCGGGTGACCAAATTATTATTTTGAAGGGATTATTACTTCCGTAAAAGCGATTTGCCAATCAACTAACAAACAGGTTCCTACTTCCTACTAGGTAAACAGAGGTGTGCGGAGTAAGGAAACTTGTGTAAGGTTTAGCCCTGCGCAGAATCAAGCCCAGGTCCTCTCGCTTGGAAGATGCGTCCTCTAATCAATACAATATAGGACTCCAGGGATGGATTTACAATGCTGGGGTGACAGAATTCATAAATACTGAATTCCGAGGCTAACCAGATGTTCGTCACGCCAAGCCAGGGGTATGCTGTGCAACTGGTAAACCTTTGCATTTAAACAGTCTCTGCCTCTTATGCATTACTTACTGAATGTGTTCCAGGCAGCAATGGATTTCCTTCGATGGAATCTACAGCTCTTTATCCGTCGTGCCGCTGTTTTGTGCACATACACAGAATTCTTCATGATAACAGGCAGATTGGCATCGATCTCTGCATTCCTAATACATTCCTCAAAGAATTCTGCAGAACACAAACAATAAATAACAATAATCCATTGCAGTTGGTAAATATGTCAAAGCACTTCATTTTATTGTGAAGTGTAGTGACTGTATTTGGGTGAATCAGATAAACTTACTCATAGAGGTTTTAAGTATTAATTATGATTTTTTTAAGACAGCATTAGTAGAGAGATGTCTTTCATTAGTGAGGTTTGAATGCACAATTTTCTGTCTCTGAGGTGAGAGGTCTACCAACTGATGCAGGCTGACATCTCTACATTGTGGCTGCCCCTCAGTGGACTGTGAGCTGTGTTCCACATGTTCGGATGGCGCCTTTGTCTTTTGTGCCGGGGCCACTCACTTCTCAGTTGCCCCACGTCCCCTTTCATTCTCTCGTTGCGTTCCAGGGTGCGCTCATCCGAGTTCAGCCCCAGCTCCAGCCGCTGCAAGGCTCCCTCTGCCTCCTTTAGTCGTCGTTCCAGCTCAACCCGGGACTTCATTTCCTCCTGACAGAAACACAGAATCAAACTGGAAATAAAGCAGAGAAAAAAAACCTGCTAGACAAGTTAGCTTGCCTATTGCTGCCATGTTTTTGCAAAAGTAATCCTGAACTTTAAATCTTGAACTCTTGACTTGTTCCGTTTTCATGGATACTACTTTCTCAGATTTCAACCCTAGTGACTTCCTCAATCATGGCTCTCTACGTTTCCAATTGAAAATAGATAGATTCCCAGTTGAATCGACATCCTGCTACGAACCCTTTAGTCCAGTAGCTAACACCGGGAGCTGCTTGTTAGAAACACTTTAACACAACTCAAATGCCAAACAAATATTCTCAGTGTATTTACTGCTGACAGTGTGTTGTTCTTTTTTTCCAATAGTTACTGCTGACGGGAGGAACAAATGCTGTTCCCAGCAGTACAGCAGTGTTTTGTAATCAGAGTTTAACCCCAATCCACAGTGCTGCCTGGCCGATTAATCCAGGGAATAGTTCTCAAAGAGACAGATTTTGCTCGCTGCCAAGACACTGTGGCTGTTTTTAATAATAATAATCCTTGCATTGATATAGCACCTTATCATGCCATAGAAACGTCTCAAAGCACTTCACAGAGTACAGTAAAATGAATTGACTGTATATTTTGTGGGTAAAACACGGCAGCCAATTTCACACAGCAGTGTCCCAAAAACAGTCATGGGTTGAATGACCAAATTACTGCATTATCTATTTATTTTTTGAGGGATTATTATCTATGGAAAGTTATCCACCAACCCGGTTCCTTAGTATAAGGAGTAGAATGGAATAGAAAACTAGAAGGTGTTGAGTCCAGGACACTGAGGAAACTTGCCTAAGCTTTCTCCCTGCCTGGGAATCAAACTCGGGTCCTCTCATTTAAGAAACAGCTTGATGCAGTAATGGATTGGTATTCTGGAAGAATAAGATCAACTAATTTGAAAGACCTGCATCGGAATTTCCCCTGTGATCTTGAAGGATTGGGTGTTAATGCACAAGCTCCTGCTCCACTGCCTGTGCATTCAACCACATTAAATTCCATACCCCCAGCACAACAGTCCTTGCAAAGCTCCAAATCACAGAACAGATCGATTTCAAGATCCTCTCACTCGTCTACAAATCTCTTCTTGCCCTGGCACCTCCCTACCTTTCCGATCTGCTTTCTCCCCACTTCATTACCCACCACCTCCACTCAGCTGGCTCTGGCCTCCTGCTTGTCCCTTGTCCCCTCCCTCCGCTGCACCAAATGCTTCAGAAGGTCAACGGGGGACACGGCAAGGTCACCCAGTGCAATTCAGGAAAGTATTCCCAGAAATGTGCTTTGGTGCTTTGTTAATTGTTCCCTCAATCCCACTGTCTTGCCTACTCATTCCCCATCTTCAAGTCGCACCTGAAGACCTCCCTCTTCAACCGGGCTTATGGTCACCTACCCGGGCAGACTCTGCCACTGTCAAGAGTTCTGAGACTACCCTGCGTGAGGGGCACTATATAAATGCAAGTTGCTGCTGTTGTTACTACAGGAGAGAGTGACTCAGGCTAGAATATGGATCCACAGCCCTGGTTCACCTCTCCCCCTCTCTACATCACTCTCTTCATATGCGTGATGTGCTGCTCCCTCTCCCAAACCTTTTATATTGTTTCTCTTCCAACACCCGATAATAGTGCCTGAACCTGCCGATTTCAAACATTACACTAAAATATTCCTTTGATTATTAAATAATCCTTTAGTAATTTGACAGAACCACAGAAATTCTGTCATCATGTCTGTGCTGGCTCTTTTAAGAGCAAAAAGCAAAATACTGCAGCTGCTGGAAATCTAAAAAAATAGAAATCACTGGGAACACTCAGTAGGTCAGGCAACATCCATGGAGAAAGGAAACTGACTGACCTGTTGAGGGTTCCCAGCGACTTCTGTTTTTGTTTTCTTTTAAGAGCAATCCTTTCATTTACTTCCCCTTTCCCTATATCCCCAAAGTAGCTTTACTGTTTTTAGATATTTGTCTAGCTACCTGCTCAGAAGGATGTCTCAAAGCTCGCAGGATGTAATGTAAAATGCAGAGACTGTGTACTTTGTGAGCCAATTTTCACACAGCAATGTCTCATTGACAGCTGTGAGGCTTTGCGAATCAGGGTCCAATGAGCAATATCAAACAATCCTGGGATCATGATGATGGGTTTCCTCATGTGTCAGACACTGGCTGATTAATACAGATACGCACGGACCCCCCCCATGGTGCCATATGTACCGATTGCTTCAGGCTCATTAGTACAATCAATAACTCGGTCTGTTTACCCTCAGTTCAGTCTCCGTCTTCTCCTTCTCAGCTGTCAGCTCGGTGAGTGAGATCTGGAGCTCCTGGGACTGATTGGAGTAAAACTCCCGCTCCTCCTGCAAGGCTCGTGATCTTTGTTCATTCTCCTTCAACCTGCCGGGAAAAAGAAACCAGTAAAGCCCACATTAATGCTGACAGTTCATAGATAAGTTGCATCTAAAATATGCCTCGCCGTTTACTTTCCTGGAGGTTTTGTGTGGCGCAGATGCACTGGACAGCAGCAAAACAGCTAGAGCAACTGCAGTGTACTGGTCAGAGCACTCGCCTCGCAAGCGAGAGGACCCAGGTTCGATTCCCGGGAGGGGTGAAACCTTAGGCAAGTTTCCTTACTCCACATGCCTGTTTACTTAGCATAAATTGGAACCCAGTTATTAGTCAATTGGCGGATCACTTTCCAGGGGTAATATTCTCTAAAAAAAAATTGATCTCTCATTCCATAAGTGTTTGTGGGTCACTACTGTGCACAATTGGCTGCCACGTTTTACCCACAAAATTCAGTTTCTCCACTTTACAGTATATCCTGTAAAGCACTTTGAAACAATTCAACTATGCGATAAGACCCTAGATCAAATGCAAGTATTATTGTTATAAAAACAGCACACGGTATCACTGAGATCACAATACTGTATCCTGTGAAGTGCTTTCGAGTAATGCCATGGGATCTCAATGACATGACAAGATGCAATATCAAATGCAAGGATTATTATTATTTATCTCCAACATCTGCATCGGATTTCTAGATGGATTCTGGCATCAGATTTCTAGCTCACGGATCATAGCTTTTGAAAGCTGGTAAACAGAATATAATTTTTTGTAAAAAAAAACAAGGACCCACTAAGCTGCGGTCAAAAGCAGCAATTGTGAGCTGCAAGGTTCAGGGCCTCGTTTCTCTCCTTCCCCCAACCCTCCTCACACCTTTCTTCGACAAGAGTTTTCTCTCCCTTGAGCTCCTTCATCTTCTCCTCGATCTGCTGGAGAACATTCTGGAAGGTGTCACTGGTCTCCGATAGCTGCTGGGCCTGCTGTTCGCTCTGCTGCAGCACCTCTAAGGTCTTCTGCTTCTCCTGCGACAGGGACTGAGGGGGAAGACACACAACAACTATCACCATGTGGCAGCTTCCACATACCTGGGGCTTGGCCTCCAGCTTGCTGGAACACTTACACCAGCCTGGCTCAGGTGGTTGCACTCTCGCCTCAGAGTCGGAAGCTCAAGCCCCACATCAGAACCTCGAACACATACTCCAGTGGAGTGCTCATGAAACCTTGCATTGTTGTTGAAGGTGCCGTCTTTCAGATGAGACATTAAAACGAGATCCCGTCTGCCTGTTCTGCTGGACGTTAAAGATCCCGTGGCATTACTTGAAGGGAGTTTCTCTCTCCTAGTGTCCTGGCCAACAAATAAATTCCTACAAATAAAATTGGTCACTCACGCCACGGCTGTTCGTGGGACATTGCTGTGTGCAAATTAGCTGCTATGTTTGCTCCAAATGTACAGTCGCTACACTTTATAGAAAAGCCTGTGAAGCGCTTTGGGACATTTGGATGACATAATAAGGCACTATAACAAATAAAATTATTATACAATTCCATTCAGGGTCCCTCCCCGATTGCAGGAGCTAATTTTGTGATTCAGCACATTAACCGCAGGCACAAACCCAGACCCCCGTCTCGTCATCCTTTGCACCCCCACACCCCATTTCACTCGCTGACCTCCAGGTTACGTTGAAGAGAGTCGGTCAGTCGATGTAGTTCTTTCTTTTCTTCCTCAACTCCAGTCAGTGATCTGACAGTAAGCTCCAGCTCCCTGAAATAAACGCAAGACAATGTAATGCTAAATCATCAGGTTTGTTAAGTGGCAAGGTGTAGCATCTCGGTCTCGGTCAAACCCCCACATCAGGTCAGTGATCTTATAATCTAGGACAAGGTGGTACAACAAGCATCTGTGGGCCAGGGGATGATATTATTCTGGCCTGCGAACCATTCCTAACTTTATTCTCTGATGAGCAAATACCGGTGACATGCAGGCCCCGAGCCAATCAGGAGAAAATTACCAGGCTCAGCCTAGCAATGGGACTGGTCCATTTTGCTTATGTGGCCCACTGACATTTCTCAAATCCAGCTTTCCATCGTCTGTCCAGCACCTTGGGATGTCCTCCTGACATGAAAGGCACTATACTAATGCAATCTGTTGCTCGAACTTTACTTTCGACCACATTACACAGTTTATAGTATATCCTTTGGGACATACTCCCGACATGAAAGGAGACGTACAAAACCTAAGGATCATTATTATAAAGTGAGGTCAAGATGATGTCCGTGCTGAAAATCTGCTCTTCCTCTTATAGGATATGCTGTACCCAATGCTCATCCCCGCTTTACCCCTCGCCAACATACATAGCTATCAAAGATTGATTACTTTGCCCCATTACCTCTTGATCTGTTCTTGCTCCAGCCTTAAATCTTGAACTATTTCCTCAATCTTCATCTTCTCAGCCTCAAGTTCTTGATTTAACCGCTCAAGTTCCTAAAAATGGATCGAAACCAGTCAGACAAGCTAGGACTGGCCACAAGCTATGTCGGTGGTGGGAACAGAAAGCTCCATTAATTCCACCCCACTCCCCCATCTTAGTTTGAACACATAAACTTGCTTAAGCACTGATTAAAAAAGTAAATTTTTCCACCCCCAACCCTTCCAAATACAAGACAACTATGATGGGTTATCTGGGGGGAAATTCCACCTAAATCTAGATTGACTCCATTTCCTTAGCTTTTCAGAGCAACCAGAATTTATCAAATTTATAAACAGTCTAAAATTTCTCCCTATTGAGTCTATCAAAACCTCTCATGCTTTTCTCTCTCTATCAGGTTACCCCCTCATCCTGCTTTGTTTCCAGTGGAAAAAATCCCAGTTCCTCCGGTCTCCATTCGAAGGCTAAAACTCTCGTCCCCGGCTTCCTTTGTAAGGGAGGAACACATGAAAGTAAGAGTATAATTTTGTGTCAAGCAAACAGCCAGCAGCCATTCTCCGGTCCCTTGTGAGTCAGTGTGATCATCAGAGAGAGAAAGAGAAAAAAACACAGATGACATTGCCAAAGGGCTGGCACATCACACATCGCTGCATGAGCACTCTGCATCACTGGAACTCTTATCGACTTCACCCACCTCCCTCTGCTCTCGCTGAAGGCAAAGTTCCTCTGTTTCCTCCATCAGCTTGTCTGAAAAGCACATCCAAACACAGCATGTTAGTTATCAATAGAAACCTGCTCACACAGAGGCCACTCAAGCATATTACTGCGGGAGTTAAGTGTGAAAAGCAAGCAACACTATGCAAAGGGCTGACAAAGCATTGTTCAATAAACGTCCTCAATACATAAAGACTTTTTTGACTAACGCTCAAAAAGTCAAGGACAACAACAACCCATCTACCGCTGCATCAATCACAATGAGATCTTGACAGCCTAGAAGCACTTGGAGGTGGGTATTTCAAACAATTAAAACCTACTGTTAAAACTCTCCATGGTCTTGCTCCTCCCTACCTCTGCAATCTAGTAAAACTTTACCAACCTGCCCACTCCCTCCTCTTGCTGGGCACTGGCCTGCTCCATGTTCCCCACCCTTCCTTCAGCCTTTCTGCCCCCATCGTCTGGAACTCAATGCCGGAGAACATCCACCCCTAACCCCTTGCCTCCTTCAAGGCCCATCTTAAGCCCTTCCTCTTTGACCGAGCCTTTGTTTATCCTCCCACCCCCATTGCCCTCAACCCCTCTCTGGATCCCAACCTCCAGCTCGGAAAGCAAACCGCCCAATGTAAAGGCCACTGTATAAATGCAATGTTTTGTTTTTGTCGTTGCTGTTATTCCCAGTTGGATAAGCGCTATGTCAACCACCCGTCGCACGGAAAGCTCTGGGGTGTCAATGGACCATCTTTGGGCGAGGAACTAGTTAAAAACCAAGAGGTCGAAAAAACTCTCACAAAGCAAATAGCCAGAGAAGAAATGGTAAACCCTGTAAGGTGACCACAGAGGCTGCCTGGCCTCATGCCTGATGCTCTGCTAAGCATTTTATATAAGAGGTAAGCTGTACAGGCATCAATCACTTCGTGCACTGCACTCTATTCAATTGCTTTCAGCTCAAAAAGTGGTGGGGGGTGGGGGGAAACTGAACACGAGATGTTTCTACAGCGATCCCCACATAAGACTGGTTAATGTGCTACAGCACATCCCATAGTCAAAAGGAAAACAAAACAGACAACGAGGAGGGCAGAGAATCCTCCCACTCAGCTTTGCAACCCAAAGTCCTAACGGGTAGGGTGGTCCTAGCTAGTCAAGCAGCCGGAAAGCTTGCCAGACAGCAATATTAATGGCAAGCTATGTGGTTTTAGCTGGTTAGACTCCAGTAGTGCCCTAATGCCCACTCTGCGGTCCCCAAGCCTTAGGTCTTGTCAAGCTGCACCTAATACTTTACGGAATTAGGTAAACAGGATGCATCCCGCCAGGATGAGAGTGCACATTCCATTCCAATAATCTATCTCTGGGATTTCCACGTGTAGGTGGATGCATGGAATTCTCAGTTTGGTTTGGAGACACACTTGAGCACGGTGATGGATTTCCGCATGTGTCAGACATCCAGCTGACCAAGAAAGAAAGTTTTGTTTCCCAGCCGCGCTAAGGCCTGGGACCTGCTGACCCAAGTACTCCTGCTTCTCCTTAGCAAGCTGCAGTCCTTGTGCCTCCAGGCTCCCGATCATGGCTTCTCCCAACTGTGCGTTCTTCCACGTTCTGTTGAGGATTGAACAAATTAAACGTCAGCGATCCCCATATTGGTTCAGAACAAATAACCAGGAGAGGCTCCCACCTAAAACAGACAGTCAACACCCTCAGATCAGATAAGCACTCTGAGATGCGAACCGGCGTGAAGGGAAGCGATACAAGTGCACCTTGTTGTTGTTTTTGTTGTACTGAGGTGCTGAAGTCTTAGATTACTCGCACCACTTTGCAAAGCCTACACAGAGACCAATGTCTTGCAATGTCCGAGTGAGTGAGATAAGCGATTTAGTGCTGGACAATGTGCAGCTGCGATTTCTCTTGCACCCCTGCAATCTCTCCGCATGTCCCCACTCACACACGCACATTCTTCTGACTCTTTTCCCTGCAGCTCACTGACCATCTCTCATTCAGCAATCCTGGCATCTGGCTTTGTCCGTGCCTTAGCACACAGCAAAGATCCCAGCAATCCCAGTTACTTACACCTTTCCTGATTCGTGCAGCGTCTCCAGCCATTGTTCTTGTTCCGTTTCGGATTCCGCAGCCAATAAAATATTCCCCTAAAACAGACAGATAAGACCCTCAAGTCAGATCAACTCTTATAATAAATAATAATCTTTGCATTTTATTATAGTGCCTTGTCAGTGCGACATCTCAAAGCACTTCACAGAATATACTGTAAAGTGGATTGTCTGTGTATTTTGTGGGCAAAATGCAGGAGCCAATTGCAGCACAATCAGTCGTGGATTGAATGACCAAATTATTAGTTTTTTCTTTGAAGGGATCGTTGCGCCAGCTTTGGAGGCAAGTGCTCTAATCACTTTGCTACAGCACTCCACTCTAATGGTGAAAAGCCATCCATTTCCAGTTAAATCAATAAGGAATTGACACAGTCAGCAACAAACTGACCTCACTAGAAATGATACCCCACCCCCCCACTCACTCCTGCTTAACTGTTTGGTTAAATTCCTAATCTTGGTGGGGGGGTGCTTTGAGGTGAGTCAAGGTGACTCCTCTCTCTGTTCCTGGTAGTGACCATCTGTTGGGCAGATTAGAGATTATTGTGTGGGGACAGACTCAGGTCCTGGACACTGCGCTTAGCACATCATCTTAATCGGACTGTGGACCTTGACAAGAGGTCAGTGAGAGATAATGATGAAGAGAGAGTGCGTTGGTTTCCCTCTGACCCCGAATCTCTAACATGTCCAGCCCAGAACTTACGTGAAAATCTTCGTGGGAAATCTTCATCACGAACTGCATGTTGGGTTCTTCTTTGGCTTCCACGATGCACCCACCCAGTGGTATCACCCCCTGCAGAAGCCAGCAGAACATTGTTTTGTGGTCAAGAAACTTCAGCCCCTCTTTTGTTTTATTCTCACTGGCGTTTCAAGATCATGTGTGCTGCGAGAAATGGTGGGTCCCGAGACCCTCACTTAACTCTCTGCAACTTAAGAGCACCCAAGGTAATATCTCAAAGAGGTGGGGATGGGAAAGAGAAAAGGTGAGCTCGAGGGGAGTTGGAAAACAAAATGATCTGTGGAACAGCTGACAAAATCAACCATTATTCCTCCTTTCAGTTCCTGCTTTCCATTAGCAAAAAGAGAAGCAATCGTGGTTTCTCAAACTGACCGATCTATACAAAGTAGCCCCACTACCAAGAAAAATGATACGCCATGGTGCAGGAGAGCAAAATATTGGGCAGGTTCTGCTTGTGTGTATAGAATTCAATGTAATGCAATTAACATGAAACATTATCCAAGCTTGTTTCACCCCTTTCATGTTGAAGAGACTTTTGCCTTCCTCTTTTGAAGGTTCCTATATAGGTCTAGAGATCCATCTCATACCTCAACTCAAGTGGCCATTCATCATGCATTATAGTATAGCAATAATCCTTAAATTTGATATAGCAAAAAGAGAAGCAATCGTGGTTTCTCAAACTGACCGATCTATACAAAGTAGCCCCACTACCAAGAAAAATGATACGCCATTCAGAGCGTTGAGATGTATCAAATCTGCTCCAATCATTGATGTCTGAAGACTTTGTTTGATTCCAGTCTCGCAGGACAGTTGGTAAGTTCCATTCTCAAACTAAGTCACGCAGACCAGGTAGCGTAGTGCCTGGTTTGAGCCTTTCCCTGTGCTGAGTTAGTTAATCTCAGTGGTAGCGTTGTTATAATTGACCTCAACTTGTGCGTGTGCAAGTGCGTAGATGTCGAGTACAGGCAGGATGGAGCTCGGGTGTGCTGCCTTCCATATTGCCTGGGGACACGTCTGCATTCGCAAATGAAGAATGGCTATACAGGTGAGTTATCAGATACCCCAACCTTCAGCACACAGTGTGAGAAGGTACCTTGATTTTCAACAAACGAAAGTAAATGTGCAGATGAATTGCCACTAACTGGCAGCTTTTGGGACCCTTAAGATGAAACAACTTGATCTAGTTCAGTGAATCGTAAGGGACGATAATAATAGTACTTTTATACAGCGCCTTTCATGTAGGGAGGACATCTCAAAGACTCATGGAAGTTACTGTAAAGTGTAGCGACTGTATTTTGCAGGCGAACTGACCTTCGGGTGAATGTTGAAGTATCTGTCATTCTCAAAGTTCTTTCTTTCATTTTCCGCATAATAAAGCAAAAAGCTATCTTTGATGATGAAAAACCTGCAAAGAACACAAGGAGAGTCATGCATTACGGCACGCATCAGTTGTGTGCACGTACAAGTGTATTGCGTCAGGATCACAGCCTTTTCTCAATCATTCTCATTCCCCTCTCTGTCTTTTCTCCATAATTTGGTTCCATTCACTTGGAATTAGCTTTCCGGAGGCAATACCACCCAAAAAAATTAAATAAATTTCACTCCATTTTTGAGGGCTCAGCCTAATGGACACATGCGGAAATCCATCAGTGTGCTTAAAACTATTCAAACCACGACAAGCAGTGATAAGGCCTTATCAAATGCAAGGATTATTATTAGAATTTCTTTCTGATCTTGTTGCTTTTAGTACTCCGTGGTGACTGAGGGAGACTAACCTGTTAGAAAGCAGATGTGCTCTGCTCCCGTCTGTGTGAGCAAAGGACCTGAAGGTTCTCTCCCACTTTCCCTTTCCAGGATGGGATAGTCCCCTTCCCTTGTTTGCTCTAGGATTTGAAGTCCAAGCACCTAGCATGCTGTAGCATGGAACATTTTCTTTAGAAGAGGGGGAAAAGAATAACAATTCTTGCATTTGATATAGGGTCTTATCATGTCAAGATGACACAAAGCCCTTCAAAGGATATACTGCAAAGTCTGTGTATTTTGGGGTTAAATGTGGCAGCCAGTTTGCACACAGCAATTTCCCACAAACAGCCATGGAATGGAGTGATCAAATTTTATTTGGGAGATCGTGAGAGAAACTCCCTTCTCTTTTCAAATAGAGCCATGGGACATAACACCAATTACTGTCATGATCCTACGTTCCGAGACTTCACCACTTGTCTAAGTTCACACATAAAGAATGGCCAATTGTGCAAGGATATCTAAAGGACATCCAGCAACCAGGGAGTCGTTTCCCCAGAATGAGTCAGCACTTTTAGGAAACATTGGAGAAAATGAAGTGAGACAGACCTCTCAAACATATTAAAACATTGTATTCCTCTTTAGAAGCCTTTAATGATTACTTTGTAAACAACACAGCATCCATTCTTATGCTACAACTATGACTAATAATAATAATTCTTGCATTTGATAAGTTGCTATATCAAATGCAAGGATTATTATTCGATATACAACAACAACTTGGATTTATATAGTGCCCTCCACACCGGACGGCTTCTCAGAGCGCTTCACAATATAGCGCCTTATCACGTCTCGTTGAGACATTTCAAAATGCTTCACAGGATATACTGTAAAATGCAGTAACTGTGAATTTGGGGGGAGAAATGTGGCAGCCGGTTTGTGCATAGCAATGTCCCACAAACAGCCATGGAGTGAAGAGTGTCCAATTTTATTTCAGGGATTTGTTGGCCAGGATCTTTAACATCCACCTGAGCAGGCAGACAGGACTTTGGTTTAAAATCTCATTCGTGGAACCGCGCCTCCAACGATGCAAGTCCCGATGTGGGGTTTGAACCAACAACCTTCTGACTCGGAGGCAAGAATGCTACCACGGAGCCAGACTGGCACACAAATCACAATCAGGAACACCGTTCCCCACCCGGAGTTTAACGAACAATCGTCCCATTGTTTGCAGAAATATTCATGAAGGTGACAGACGTTTGCTCCAACCCAAGTGCAAAGCGCAGACAGGTGGACATGATCCAGAGAAAATGGGGATAAACTTTGTAATAATAATATAAAGATGATATTTCTTGCATCTGAGATGTCTCAATATATTGTAAATTAATTGAACTGTAAAGTGAATTGATCCCATGGCAATTGCGCACAGTAGTGTCCCACAAACAGCTATGGACCATTATTTTTGGTGTGGGCTTTGTATGAAGTCTCCACTCAATTGCACGGATTCGGACGATGCAAACAAAAAAAAACGATGGCAAAAACCGCGTGATTTACCTGCCGGAGGCAGAAAGACAGTTTCACTCACCTCTTTGACCACTTTGCAGATTGCCTCCCGAAGGGTCGCTTCCACAAGACCCCGTGTAATTGCACTTTAGTGCTTATGTCCAGCTCATCTGCATCTCCCTGCTCTATCTTGGAGGGCGAGACTGGGGGGGGTTTGGAACTGAACATGTGGGACTTGGGAGGATCGATCAGAAATTTCCCTCAGGGAGGGGAGAAGGACAAGACCCCCCTCGTTGCCTTGCAACAAAGCCTGAGAGATGGAGCGAGATACAGAGACAGACAGACACACACACACAGTGAGATACACACACACAGTCACAGAGAGCGACACATACAGTCTCACACACACACACACACACAGAGTGAGAGATACCCAGTAACAGAGAGCGACACATACAGTCACACACACACACCCAGTGTGAGATATATATACACACACAGTGAGATATATATACACACACACACAGTGTGAGATATATATACACACACACACCCAGTGAGATATATATACACACACACACCCAGTGTGAGATATATATACACACACACCCAGTGTGAGATATATATATACACACACCCCCAGTGAGATATTATACACACACACACAGAATTACAGAGAGCTACACACACACAGACAGAGAGAGAGAGAGAGTCACAGAGAGCAACACAGACAGACAGAGTCACAGAGATTAGGAGAGATGTTGTCCCACCTTGAAATTGACGCACTGACTGCCTGACTCTGGGTTCCTGGTTACCGTGTCTAACACAAGCTCTCAGCGAGTTTCCTCACTGTTCTCTTTATTTCCTGTTAGCACTTTGCCTCTGGGTTTTTTTTTTAAAAACTGGTTTGTTGCCATCTATTATTTGCAAGCAGAACTTCATGATTTCGAGTGGTTGTTTTTTTTTTGGGGGGGGCATGGTTGCAATAAAGGTTTCTGCAGTGTAGTGCATGCATCAATAAAACAGAGCAGGCAGACAGTAGGGGGGAGGGGGGGGGAGGAAATGTGTCAGTTTTAGAGCTTTTACTTCATAGGATATTGTATATTGTGAAATAAATTGACTGAAACGCGGCAGCCCATAGCGCACAGCAGTGTCCCTCAATCAGTCGTGGATTGAGTGACCATATTTTTTTTGGGAGGGTTTACTACTCATGGAAAATCCGCCAATTGACAAACAACCAGATTCTAACAAAAAAATAGAGGGAGAGGAAAAAAAAAGTTCGGATTCTACAACCGCGGGCTGCCCATATTAATAAATCTGATCCTGTTGCAAATGCAACTTTAAAAACTTTTTTTAATATAAGTTCAAAATGAAAACTTTTTCAGCCTTAGAAAGAAATATTTTTTTCCAATCTCCTTGCCCAGACCCGGGGCATAGTCTCTACGCATTCAAGGTTCAAGTTGAATACACTCTTCAGATATTTTAAGAGAGATGTGGAAAGGGTCCGAAACTGATTGCACAGCGCATTGAAAGGCACTATATAAATGTAATTTTATTGTTGTTGTTGATGATGAAATAAGACAGAAATTAAATGTGCATATTTCAAAAACTAATACAAGTCACAATTGGGGCTTAAAAACACCCAGTTATGAATTATTCATGGATGCAATTAAAACACCCGGGAGATTTATGTTTCAAATAATTTTTTTAAATATTAAAAAAAATCCTTGCATTTGGTGTAGCTCCTTTCATGTCACAAAGCGTGTTGCAAATTGTAAATTGGAGTGACTGCGTTTTGTGGGTGAATGGGGCAGCATCTCAAATCATAGTAGTTTCACACTAATTTAAAGCTCAAAGCTTTTTTGTTCAAAAAATACATTTGGTAAATTCCACCATTTTGTCTTAAAATTTATCATCTTGCAGAATTGTGGAAAATTCTTAAATTCATTTGTAATTTGAATTCTGTTCCTTTGATGGAGCTGCGTAAAATAAGCTTCCAAATTAAAACAGGTACTTTCCACAATTCCAAGCAATCTTAAAATTTAAGATAAAATGGCCTTACAGTGGAGTCCCGTAGAGTACTGGTTAGCACCTTCGCCACACAAGCAAGAGGACCTGGGTTTGATTCCCAGTTAGGCAAGTTTCCTTACTCCACCCACCTCGGTTTACCTCTCAGTAAGTAGGAACCCGGTAGTTAGTCAATTGGCAGATCGCTTTCTGGGGGTAATAATACCTTTTTTAAAAAATTGGCAATCGGCAGCTGCATTTCATCCACAAAATACACAGTCAATCCACTTTACAATATATTCTGTGAAGAGCTTTAAGACATTTCAACGACGTGATGAAGCACTATATCAAGTGCAAGGATTATTATCATTACAGGTTAAGATGAGGTGACATTTCGGATTGGACTCTGGACTGGAGTTGAGGTGCTCTAATGCGCCCCCCAGTGGACACCAAGCAGAGTCGCACACAGAACATACAGTCACCGCATTTCATATAACACGTC
Organism: Callorhinchus milii; assembly: GCF_018977255.1. NCBI lineage: Eukaryota > Metazoa > Chordata > Chondrichthyes > Chimaeriformes > Callorhinchidae > Callorhinchus > Callorhinchus milii. Next base: position 18,096,270 of record NW_024704750.1, on the reverse strand, counting down.
ATCACTTCACAGGATTCACTGCAAAGGACAATGACTGAATTTGAAGACAAATGCAGCAGCGAATTTGCACACAGAAGTGTCCCAAAAACAGCCATGAAGTGAACGACCAATTTATGTGGAAGATCAGGGGCCAAGACACTGGGAGAAACTCCCTTGTATTTTAGAAAAGTGTCATGGGATCCGTAATATCAACCTGAACAGGCAGACAGGCCTCGGTTTAACATCTCATCCAAAGAGCAGAAGCTCAGACAGTGCAAAGCTCCTCCAGTACCCTACTGTCAGCCTGGACAATGATCTTAAAAGTCCCAACGTGAGGCTTTTGACTTAGAGGTGAGAGTGCTACTAACTCAGCCAAGGTGACATCTAAGAACAAGACTTTCCATTGCGTTTCTTGCGAGGCCAGATTTACTATCTACAATGCAGTGTTAAAACAAGGTACCTATATAATCTATTACTTATTCAACTCACTACTCACTAATGCGCTTACCATTAGAAACTTAGTGATTAAAGGATATGGGGAATAGGTAGGCAAAGTGATTAAAGGATCTACCATAATAATATTAATCCTTTAATTTGATCCAGCACTTTATCATGTCATCAAAATATCACAAAGTGCTTCACAGGATTTGACTGTAATTTGTTTTTTGTTTAATGTAATTTGTTTAATTTGCAAAATAGTTGGCATGTAAAAAGATTACATCATTGAACAAAATACAGCATCTGACCCATAACTCGCAGAAAGAACTGGAGAACAAAACACGTGAGCTGTGTGACTCTATAATTTAACACACTGTTCTTTCACTGTGTGACTGGGTTTCAATACAAGCCACATTATTACAATGAAAATCACTTCCTCAACTTACAGTAATGAGTTTGGGAGAATATTAATCTGGATCTCAGTGGACAATAGCCTACAGTACAACACATGATACAGCACCAATTCTTACCAAATGTTAGTCATAGAAATGGACAAGCGTGAAAACAGTAATAAAGCATTGCTGCTGCAGTTTGCTAGTCTAAAGATTCAGCCTCAACACTGTCTTTTACCACATTGGAAAGGGAAAGATTCAAATGGACAGTCTCAGCATCTTACGAGTCTTAAAAGGGCCATTACATCTTTGTATTTTTCTGCAAATTACACAGCTCATTTCTCCAAAGGATATTGAGAATGAAGAAAAAACCCACCTATGCTGTGCTCATCAATTTCCTTGTGCCTCGTGAAGTCCTCACGATGAAACCAGAAGCTATGGGAACACATGGCCAAATTTTGGATTTTATTCTGAGTGTGTGTTCCAGCACCAAGATCCAGATAAGGAATGTTGGCAGAATCACTGAACCTTACCCTGCTGCAAAGAGTGGCAAGCCAACTTATTCACCAATGGTGCATTGAGGGGGAGACCTGGAATATCGATTCCTGGCATTTCTGACAGGATTGTTGGATTTCTGTTTGCTGTTGGACTCACCTGATGATATCAAACATAACATTCACCATTCGAACACTGGGTACTCAGTGCAGTTCTACCACTCCAGAAGTGCAGTATTATGGTTCTATACAGCTCAGGAGGAAGCCTTGAAGGGACTAATTGAAGGGGCATCTGTCCAACTTATTGATTCTTATCGGTACTTTGGGCTGATGATGGACACCAACTTTTGCTTAGAAACAGTCCTGCAGGAACACATGAAGGGAGCGAAAGTTGTTCTCTGGCTGCTCTTGTCATTCTTCAAGAATAGCAGAGTCCCAAATGCAGGTTAAGCTTGTGATGTATGACATGTCCAAAATGCATTCAGTCATGACTCGTTCTCCTAGAATGCTGCGAAAGGTTTTTCCTGCAGCCCATTGTGAAACGCAGGTCCAAGCAGCGAGGTGGATTGGTAGTAAACAGAGGAAGGGGCTGCCAGGAGCCCACACTGACCTATTGCTGATCACCTTGGAGGTGTAGTTGGTTTCGAGTGGGCACATCTACCTCAAACAAAAACATGAAATTCAGCAGGAGGTGCTGAGTAAACCTGGTACATGGCTTTGAACTTGGACCGCTAGATGATCAAGTGGCTGGCACATCACAAGCTTCTGGTAAAGGTCCTCCTTCCACACCAAAGGCAAGTGTCATTTAAGGAGGATGTCCCAAAGCACTTCACATGATGTACTGTAAAGTGCAGTGACTGTATTTTGTTGGCAAACACGGCAGCCAATTTATGCACGCAGCCATGAATGACCAATTTTATCTGGGGAATTGTTGGCTAGGACACTGGAAGAAACTCCCATCTGTTTTTGAATAATGTCATGGGATCTTAAGATCCACCTAGACAACCAGAACTTGCATTTTATAACATCTTATATGAAAATGTCTGAAAGCACGCCATGAAGTATAGTGTCAGCATCTCCTAAAATGCAGCAACCCTCAGCATTGCATTGGAGGGTCATAGAATATATACGTTCCAAGTCCCGACATGGGGCTTGAACCAACAACCTTCTGACTCAGAGACACGTGCGCTATCAGCTGAGGCAGGCTGGCACTCGTTTACCAAGAAATTCCACTTTTCCAAACTAAAGTTCAAGAAAGATGTGGAAAACAAAACAATGACCACCTATTAAAAATTTATTTGTAGAATCTTAAAACAATTCCCCTCCCCTCAAAAATTTCAAGATCTGTTAATGTGCAGAGATAAGAGTTTGCTAAGTAAGGCAGCCAGCCATCCATGGAATGATTTTGGTTACATAAACAACAGAGGCAGTAAACACAGTTCAGAACAATGACTATTCACCAGCTGGAAGTCATATCAACGGCATTTCATTCTTCAGTTTTATTTCCACGGGTCCAAGAAAATTTTCCTTCTCAGCCCCATCCTTCTTTATACAACAAGGTCTAAAACAAGGGGTTTTCGGTGCTCCTCAACATAGGAAGCTGGAATTAAATCCCGCCTACTCACTGGAGATTCACACAACACAATTTACGTTCAACAGAGGTCCTACGAGTTGTACATCTTGTTGCCCAGAAGACTTCTCTCAGATTCCTTATTGAAGGATTCCAATCTGAAACAACTACATTTCAGACCTCAATGTGTTTTGACCATTAAAACTGAACTCAACTGTTTTTTAAAAAAAATCCTTCCTCTTATACATTAATGAAGCACTTCAGAAGCAGTCTCTCTTGATACACTCACATACTTAGCGATTCTATCGATTAAACACAGGGATACTGAGCTAGCAGGCACCAAATTTATGGCAGAACAAACTGTTTAAGACAGTAGCTGAACACAAAGACCATACGCTATTGAGTAAAATACGGTAAAAATTATTTTCCGTAGACCGTATTATAAACCCAGTGTTAATTCCCTTGGCTCGATTAATGCCAGTAATGTACCCACGTTCCTTATTCTAATAGTATAGATTGTTCGCTTATATCCTTTTATACGGATACTCAGTTTGGTTGTATTTCATTGTCCTGTTTGATTGAACAAGAGAACGAAGGTGTCTGGTGGAATCTTCCATACACACAAACAAAAATTCATGGTTAACATTTTCAAAGTGCCTACCCTGACGAGAGAGTGTCCTGACTTTCCCTGTTTACAACCTGTCAAATTTTAGTTTAATCTCTTTCACTCGTTACAATTCTCTTTCACTCGGAAACTCCATGAGAAAGACCCCAAAAAGGAAAAGCGCAGCAAATCCGCAGACACCAGACACTGGTAGGCGACTGACCCACGTGCCTGACTGGTCGATGGTTAATGCTGGTGGCCGACTGAGAGGACCAATGGGATCAAGCAGCCCAGGACGAGAGTGAAAACCTCAAGTCTACTTAATCCCTTCCCACCAGAATCCGGTTTGTGACTGTGGCCGGTGCCTCCCACCTCTGGCAACACATGCACGGTGGCCACGTACAGGAACGTCCCCGCTGAGAACAACATGGCGACTCCTGTGGCGTTCACCTCTGAAAGTGCTTCTTTACTGCTCTGTAAGGGAGGAAAAGGGCAGACTTTCAGTTCTCAACGATTCAACATTAGATCCAAAAAAACAATGCAACAATAATATTTTTACATTTACACAGTGCCTCTCAGGTTGGGATGACATCCGAAAGCACTTTACTGAATCGACTGGCAGCCCGAGCTGGGGGTGGGGGAGCTGAGGAAGACGCGGGGGGAAAAAAAGCTGACCAAAAGAGGACGAAAAGAAACATCTTAAGACATGTTTAAAGGAGGAGAGGGAGGAGGCAAGGCAGCTGATCTTTGGAATGGAGTTCCAGAGACCGGGGAAGAATCATTCAAAGCTTGTTCACTGATGCTGGGGTGGGTAGGGGACACGCAGCAAATCAATTCGGCAAGCAAAGGGAGGGAGGGGTGGTAGGTTTGCAGGAATCACAGAGGTAGGGTGAGGCAAGGCTTGTGGAGGGATTTCAAAGCAAGAACAAGGATATTGATTTCGATCCGCTAGTGGATTGGGAGCAAGTGGAGGCAAATAGAAATGCAAATACAAGTCACCAGAAAGTTTTGGAGAATTTTCAAACATACATCAATCCAGGAAAAGTGTCTAAAATCCTTAGGAGTTATCCCTCCTGCTATGTATGCCTATGCCTGTTGTTGCATAAGCTCTAATCATTTTTATTTGGTCACTTGACCCATTATGCATCCAAAATTTTTCAGATCATGATACATTTTTAAATTCCATTTCCCCCTTTTCGTCCACACCACTTAATTCTCAGGTATCTGTCCCTCAATTGATTTAATCTACAGCCTTTTTGGCAGTGGATTCCACATTCTCACAATCCTTTATATTACATTTTCTGGTGTCAGTCCTAACTTGTTTGACTCCAATTTCAAGATGTCCCCATGTTTTAGGAGTGAAGAGTCACCACCCCCACCCACCCCAATATAGCACAGCAATGCCCTCATTATTTCAAATGCTTCAATCGCTTTAAATGATTATAACAAATTTACCTACCTTCTCATAAGCTAAACCCTTTCACCACAGGTATTAATTTGGTGAATTGTCAATGGAAATCCTCGAAACCCAGTACGGTTGAGTGCCCAAAACTGAACACAATACATCAAATTAGATCAGACTAGCGCTCTACACAACGTCCATGATTTTTTATTCCCGACTCCTCATTATAGACCATGCTTTCTGCACCTGTGAATTAGCTTTTAACAAGTCATGTTCCTCTGAACAAGCTTTAGTTATCACTTTAGTGCATTAAGCTAGGGTCAAGTTTCCTCCATTTCAACCTTCGCCCCAGCCAGGATCTTTTATTACTGCATTCCCTTCACTTCCAGCACAGCAGGTCAGCCCCATCAGCGCCATTCTTTGATCAACTTGACAGGAGGATTAGTTGAGTAACAGTGAAAAGATAAAGATAAAGGATCACTCGACCATAATTAACAGCAGTGCTCGGTGAGTCGAAGGAGTCTCAAAGCAAAGTCCCAAGTTGTTTTCTGATATAATCATATCAATATTATATGATGTCGGACATTCAGCTTACAATGCACAACAGATTTTATAGTAAACTTGATGTTTTCACTAACTCAACCGCCTTGACAGCCAAATGGATAAAAGCTTCGCCCTAGGCAACATAGCATTCGGCTACAGATGTGAGATTGGCAAGTTCAATTTGTGCTGAGTTCGCTGATCTCAGCTGTAGCAGCTACAACTGACCCCGCACCCTTGGGTTAACGAAGAGAAAAAAAACACACACAGAAAAGGATCTGAAAATTTGCAATGACAGGGAGACTCTTTCTAACAATTCTTGTAATGGTCAGGCCCCATTGTGTCAAGGTGGTATTAACGGGTTCTGGATAATGAGCTAAAGTATAGTATGACAAGAACATACCTGACTCAGGCCTAGGTAAGTGAGCATGGACAAGACTGGTGCTGCCAATGCAAACACCAGGAGGTGTTTTCTGATTCGATTCCTTTCAAGTCCTGCGTGCATAAGGAATGAAACTAAACCAAATGCAGCTGGAGCCTGAAGTGGAAAATAATAAAGAAAAGCAGTGCTGTTATTAACAGTCCCACACGCAACCTTCATATACACCCTAATCACAAACAGCTCCCCCTATAATGAAAGTCCCCTTTGAAGAGCTGAAAATGATTCGATTCATAAAATAAGCTTTAAAATCTGTTTTAAAAACAATTTTAAAATTATAGATAAAATTATATTGATACTATTAACTTTGTTCTAGGTACCAGTGTAGCATCATTAAACACGCAATATAACAAAGTATTGGATTTTATTTCATTGCACTGCAAAATATGGCCAGTGGGCAGGAATTCTGTTCACTTTCCTACCACTCATTAGAAAGGTGTGGAAAATCACTGGTCAATATTATTCAAAAGGTGTCACACTTTGGCAACTGAAAGAAGCTGCTAAACATTGCCAAATTCTCAAGATTTGCACCGATCTGCTTGCCTGTGTCTCCACGTCCAAGCTTTGCTCAGTCCTAAATCCAACGTACAGTGAAACAGGCTATGAAAAGGGAAAATAAAAGGAATACACAAAGGGCTGACCGAAGAGGAGCCTTCCAAAGTGGTGGGTCTCAACCAATCAAAACTGAAAAGGTGGGTGCGATGGAGGCAATGACTGGACTCAAACCTTGCAGAAGGGCAAAGCTGGAGAAGAATCTGCAGATATGCACCATTTGCATAAACAGACTTTTCTATTCAACACAACTTGTATTCATACAGCTCCCTTCACGCCGGATATCATCTCAAAGCGCTGATCATGACAACAGGAGGTTAATTCATTGAAGTGTGACCCAAATGAAGCTTTCTTTTACACAAAGGTGATGGTAAGCATGTGGGGCAGGAGAAACATCTGACTGAGAAGACTGCGTAGCACAAATTTCTGAAGGGACCGTTTATCTCCAAGTGCTCTGCTGAAAGTCAAGAATATTAGCTTGCTTGTGAAGGTGGCACTGGGGAGAATTGTGCTGTTGAGGAAGATTTAAGTGCTTTTGGCCCTCCTCTTTCTACACTTTATCTGCTAACATTATTGAAATGGATTTGGAATCAATACTGCTGATATTGCTGGAAACGGCAAAATGACCCAGCCAACCCAACAATTGGATCAATCCGTACTTTGGTGTGTAATTGCTATGAAACGTTTGGACATTTGAACCTGCTCTCTAAAAAGAGGTCCCTGTACACAAAAGGGAATAAAGCAAGAATATGAATAAAATGGTTGCAAACCTTCGATACTTACTTTGTGCAACATAATAGCTACAAATACAATCAACTGTACACTTGTCTGGGATGTGGAAGCTGCTGCACCCAATGCAATGCCGTCCGCTGTTAGAGAAAAGAATGAACAAAATAATCCTTGTTTCAGTACATCAATGGGGGAAAATACAGGAACATAAGAAAAAAGGTACTGCTTTTATACACAGTACCTTCTGCACAAATCACAAATTGAATAAAATTTTATCATAAACATACCCCCAATTTTTTTTTTACAACTTGCAAAAGGGATGAACCTAAACATTATTTCTTGGTAACATTGCACGTAATAGAAGAATGTAGTCAAGTGGTACATTTTACTTGGATAGTGAGGAGAGCTGAGGTTAACTACAACAACAAGATTCCATTTATAAAGCGCCTTTCACGTCAGGAGGATGTCCCAAGGCGCTGCACAGTTGGGTCATGACCCGAGCAGGGGGAAATGGTCAGGGTGAGGGAGGGAGGGAGAGAGGAGGGGGAAATGGTCAGGGTGAGGAGAGGGAAGGGAGGGAGCGAGGAGGAGGAAGAGAGTCGAGAGGGGAGCTGAAGGCACGGTCAAAGAGAAAGGTTTTGAGACCGGCCTTGAAGGAGGAAAGGGAGGGAGCAAGGCGAAGGCACTGGGGGATGGAGTTCCAGAGCCTGGGGGCTGAGAGGCTGAAGGCCCGGCCAGCGATGGTAGGGCGGTTGGGGCGGGGGACGTGGAGCAGACCAGAGCCAGAGGAACGGAGGGTACGGGCAGGTAAGTAGGGGGATAGTAGGTTGGAGAGGTAGGAGGGAGCAAGGCCGTGAATGGCCTTGTAGGTGAGGATGACTACCAGTGTTTAGTACATGGTGGAGGTTCACTGACAGCTTGGGAGCAATGAATGGTATGATTTTAGATGAACTGTCTACTCAGCTGGGTTATGACATTGTTTCATGTTCTGCTCAGTCCTGCTGCAGATTAAAAAAAAGCAGGGAAGGTAGTAAAATAAAATAAACCATTCTACGTTCACTTCTGGAACATGGTATAGGTGTTGTTTGTTACACCCAGAACAAAAATGGTGGTGGGACAGGGAGATGACTCAAATGCCTTTGTGCAGTTGTGAGAGCTTTGAACAATTTTTGCTCGGTTCAGGAGCTATACAGTGGCAGTGAACTGGAAATGGTTTGGTCCATTTAAATTCAATGTGTAGACTGGGCAATGGGTTTGCTTCAGGGTATCATGCAGGATATCATAATCAATGCTGAATTCTTACTGGCTCACTAGAGTCGGCCTAAGGTCTTTAAATTCCAGCCACTCCATTGACCCGTGGTGCAGCAATGCTGTCAAACTAAGGTCACACAGGGCACAGCACTTACCTGCTGCATGAACCACCAGTCCAAGTGTGGTGGTGATCTTGGTATTTGCTCTCACGGCTTCAGCATCTAAAAATACAATAAATACAGCAAATTGAACAATTAGTATCAGTTGGTAGCACTCCCGCCTCAGCATCAGAAGATTGTGAACTCTCCAGCTCGAGTCCAAAACACTGGTTGTCCACTTGGGACATCCTTCCGACGTGAAAGACGCTATACAAATGTAATTTTGTTGTTGTTGAAGCCCCTAAGACTCAAATGCAGTGCTGGGGGTGCGCTGTATTGTCAGAGGTGCCATTCTGCAGTTGAGACTAAGGTCCAATCTGCCTGTCTAGGTGGACATTAAAGATCCCTTGGCATTGTTCAAAAAGAAGATAGGTTCTCCCGGTGTTCTAGCCAATAATCCCCCAGATAAAATTGGGTATTCACTCCACGGCTGTTTGCGGGCCATTACTGTGGGCAGAATTGGTTGACGTGTTAGCCCACAACTTCACCCCCACCACATGCCTGTCCCCCTCAGCCACATGCCCACCTCCCAACAGCAGCACATCTTCCAGTCAGCATTACGACAATAATTTGGAACATTTCGAAGTGCTTTAAAAAAATCTGAGCAGGAGCCTGAGTTGGGCGGAGATGAGTTACAACTTCATTTAGATTGTACAGAACTTATAAATGTAGTGAAATAATGTAAAAAGGGAACAGAACATGTGGCTCAAAATCTTAAGACTAAAGTAATAACGACTGTAACAAACCTCATAAAATGCCTAGAAAGATTCCCACTTGACATACACTTGCCCTTCACTGTAATAATGCAAGGCTAACTATCTTAGGTCTTTGAAGATAGTTAGAAAGTACATATTCAACCATTGTCTTTTAACTGTGCAGAAGAGTACACCCACATTAAAATATGGCTTATATTGCGTATTTTAAAAAAGAAACTCATGAATCACCACAAAGCATTGGGATTTCTTAGCACTTTCACAATAAACAAACACTTAAATGAAAGCTCGTGGGACACAACAGTGTTCCAAACACGACATAAAAATTGATAATTCTCCATTCCGCACTTAGTATATGAGCCAAACAGACAACGCAGCAAAGAGTAATGTGAATGAAAGGCTCATTAAATTAACAGACTAATTTGCCAAGACTACAAGATTACTGCAATAAAAGTGGCAGTTTGAAATAGCTGGAGGTTAACTTAAAACTGCCATAGGATGGGGGAAGTTCATGAATGAGTCATAATAAATTCTAATTCTAATATTTCTGAATGCTGCAACGAGAAGACACTGAATTTGAGATCCGACTAATAAAGGTATTGTATGAAACATAACAGCAGCAGTTTGCATTATATGGTGCCCTTCAAACGGGGTAGCGTCTCAGAGTGCTCAAAAGACAGACATAATGGATATAATACATTAAAAAAACATTTAAAGGATTCTCCCTCTTCCAATAGAGTTTGAGCAATCAGGCTACATTAAGCTACTGAAAGAACTTGTTGGCTCAACTTGGATTAAAGCTGAAATAATAGCTGAGCTCTATTCCAGATAAATTTTTCTATCTCTGTCTCAAAGTAAATACATACACACAGAGTAAACTCTAGATAACTTGACACTGGCTTAAATTGTTACTCGTACTTAGGTCGTCATGTTTTCAATATCCTGACAGCTTTCCATATAAAATAATTAATCAGGGCCAGAGCTTTACTTGTTACTTCGCTGAACACGTAACTCGTTGCATTTGTAGGAATTCTTGTAAGTACATAATTTCAATGTAAAACTGATCGAATAACTTGTCCAGTTAAGGAAGTGGCGGCTTTCATGTTAGCATTATTGCATCGCAGAGGCCTAAACATTGTATTTGATATTGTGCCTCGTCACATCTTTGAGACGTTCCAGAACAACTTCACAGGATATACTGTAAAGCAAATTGACTATATATTTTGTGGGCAAGTCAGGACAGCCAATTGCGCACGACAGTGTTCCACAAACAGATTGAGTGACTGAATCATTTTTTTCTTTCTGAATAGCCATCACAGATTCCTCGCCTTCATTGTCCTCTTGGAAGTCTTGCTTCCTCTGAGTGCAAGTACGTGACTGGACAACCCATTGGATTTTAAGTACATCTTACCATCGCCAGAGTGCACATGGGAACTGCCAATCTGGTCAACCAGGAGCATAAAAACAAACCCAAGCACCAGGGAGACGCCGATGTACGCATGTAGCATTGAGTGCTCGTGAACATGTTCAGTCTCCACAGACTCGCCAACCTTCAACGACTCCTCCACCTTTTCTACTTCTCCTGCGTGGTGATGTTTACCTGAAGAAGAAAAAAGGGACAAATTCAATTCAACTCACTTGAAAAGCCTTTCCCAACTACTTTAACACTGGATATTAATCACGTGAATTTATACTTCCAAGACCTACGTGACCTTTCATACAAAAGTTCCAATGCTGAATTTACTTCAATAATAATAATAACCCTTGCATTTGATATCGCGCCTTATCATGTCTTCCAGACATCTCAAAGAGTTTGGGAAATAATGTAGAACCATAAAACCATGTAGACTTCAATGATGCAGAACTATAGAAATAAAAGTAAAGGCCATTTGAACCCATTGCACTCGTGTCATTGCTTGTTCATCCATTGAAGCCATTTTTACTGATTCCCTGCTATTTCCTTGTACTCTCTAATACCCTTCCTCCACATGTAGGCTGATGACACTCAACTCTATGCCTTCCTGCCTCCACCCTTGACTCCAGGACTAATGCAGTTATGCCCGTCAGCCACCAAATCCTTGATGAGTTTTAATTTTTTCCAATTAGATGTCGATAAAAAATAAGCCTCTGCTCGGCTGCTCAGAACCTCTCTCTTCGCGCACTGAGTGAATCAATCCCCCTCATCGCTCACGCCAACTCATGGAGCCTGTGCAGAAACCAAAAGTTTTATTTTATTTTAAACCTCTTTTGAACCAGGCTCTAACCAAGTCTGCTTTCTTACATTTCCACAAAATCTCCCACCACTGTTACTACTACTCCCACTTCACCACCCAAACAAGCTGAGATCTTCATCCATGCCTTTGTCACCTCCAGATTTGACTTTTCCAAGTCACCCTGCTTGCCAGCCTTCCCAGCTACAGACCATGCAGAACTCCAAGCGACATCCTCTCCTGCACTTGGTTCCTCAATACCATCATCCCTAAACTTCTCCGGTTCCAAAGGCTCAAATTTAAGATGCGTACTTTGGCTCCACTCTAACTCTGCAATCTCCTGCAACTCAACTTTACAGCCACCTACTCCACTCTGCCAACTCATGTCTCTGCCCAATCTGCCTCACCACTGGTGGCCAGGTTTTCAGACACTTTGCCCCCACCATCTGGAGGTCCCTTTCAAATCCCCCAGTCTCACTTTTCAAAGCCCATCATCCTTTGAAACACCTTTGAGATATTCTTCCTAAATCCTACATTTCCTTGTGAATAGCACAAATAAGTGCAACTTGTTGATTGTGCTTCTGAAATTCTCTTTTCAGTGCTAAATCTTCCACGCACCTATATTAATATTAAGAATAATTAAGTTTTCCTCTTAAATTCATATCCTCTTGTCTTTGAAAGCAGAAATAGTTCCTCATCATTCAACCTTTCAAATCTTTTTAATTATCTTAAAATATCTATCATATCACCCCTCAACCTTTCTTGTTCCAACATCAATAAGGCTGAATATATATAAGGTCTCCTCCCAATCCTCATCATGTTATAAAACCACCTGTAGCAAGTCAAGATGCTGCTGCAGCTTTTGGCAGCAGTTGCTGACACTGAACCGCTAGGACCTGCATTAGTACTGCACTATTATAAATCACCACACACTCAAGTAATGGGCAAAGTAAGACACTCTGATGCAAATATTGCTCTTTCCTAAACCCCTGGACATGCCTCAAATCTTTTATCAGTTGCTAGTGTTTTAAAAGCTAACTCTGTTTCAAAAAATAAGAATAAAGGCATCACCAGATTAGCTATAAGGTGATTCAAAGGTTTAATTACACCATATGAAATCTCGCATTACGACTAATTGAAGAAAATGGTAGACTTTTCAGAGACAACAAAGAGGCTTGTACAGCCTTGACCATTGGCCCTCATTGAGATTCTTTATTCACTCAAAGATGTCAGAAGTTATTATGTATGCTCTGGTGGTTAGCGGAGAAACCTGTAACATTGCAACAAAATCCCCCTAACAATTGAATATGCATCAGAATAGGGAAAAATTTCCAGGCCTACGGGTAAGAGCGAGCGATCAGCTCTTTCAAAGAGCCGGTACCCGCAAGATGTTCCAAATGGAGTAAAATTCTATGATTTCTATGAGGGACCGCTGGACATGACTGCAAGATTGTAAACTGATGGCGAGGTTCAGAAAGTTATGCAACAAAACTGTGGTTAATAACTGCTATCTGAAAGCCACGTTTAAAATACTTGCAACAGCTTTCTAAATGTAAATCTAGAAAGGAAGGAAACAGATCACAATATGATTGAATTCTGCATTAAGTTAGAAAAGGATATAGTTAAATCCGAGGCAAGTATTCTGAATTTAAATAGGGCTAATTTTGTAGGTATGAGGAAAGATCTAGGTAAAATAGACTGGAGAATAAGATTAAGAGGTAAAAATGTAGACCAACTGTGGCAAATATTTAAGGATGTAATGCAAAATTCTCAGCGGTCGCATACTCCCTTGCGGAATAAGAGTACCACAGGGAAAGCAATTCATCCGTGGCTAACTAGAGCAGTTAGGGAAAGCATCAAATTAAAAGAAAAGAGTTATAAAACTGCCAAGAAAAGGAGCAAATCTGAAGATTGGGAGAGTTTTAGAAATCAGTAAAATAAAACTAAAAACTCATTAAATGCGAGAAAAAGGAGTATGAGGGTAAGCTCGCGAGGAACATTAAGTCTGATTGTAAAAGTTTTTACAAATATATTTGTATATATAAGAGGAATAGGCTAGTGAGGGTAAATGTAAGTCCACTTCAGTCAGAGACGGGAGAAGTTGTGATGGGGTATAAGGACATGACAGAGTCCCTAAATGGGTACTTTGCATCTAGCTTCACCCTAGAAGACACAACAAGTCTGCCAACAATAGAGATGCGCCAAGGGGATAAGGACAGGGAGCAACTTAGGGAAATTTTCATTAGTAGAGAATTGGTGCTAAGGAAACTGTTAGCACTAAAAAGTGACAAATCCCCTGGTCCGGATGGCTTGCATCCCAGGGTTTTAAAAGAGGTAGCTTATGAGATTGTGGAGGCCTTATGTCTGATCTTCAAAAATTCCTTGGATTCTGGAACAGTCCCTATGGATTGGAAGATCGCAAATGTCACACCACTATTTAAAAAAAGTGGAAAGGAAAAGATGGGGAACTATAGGCCAGTTAGTCTCACATCAGTGACAGGAAAAATTTTAGAATCATTGATTAAGGATGTGGTAGTGCGGTATTTAGGGGAGTACAATATAATTAGGCCAAATCAACACGGCTTTACAAAAGGGAAGTCATGTTTGACGAATCTCATAGAGTTTTTTGAGGATATTTCGAGTAAACTAGATAAGGGTGAATCAGTGGATGTGGTCTATTTGGACTTCCAGAAGGCATTCGATAAGGTGCCGCATAAAAGGTTAGTCCAAAAGATAAGGGCCCATGGAATTGGGGGAGCATATTAACGTGGATTGGGGAATGGTTAACGGGTAGGAAACAAAGAGTAGGGATAAACGGGTCCTTTTCAGATTGGCGGGATGTGACTAGTGGAGTGCCACAAGGATCAGTCCTTGGGCCTCAGCTATTTACCATCTACATCAACGATCTAGATGAGGACATCAAAGTTAATATATCGAAATTTGCGGATGACACAAAACTAGGAGGAAGTATCAACACAGAGGATGACATTAAAAAAATGCAGTGAGACATAGATAGGTTAGGTGATTGGGCAGGTAGGTGGCAGATGAAGTATAATGTAGGGAAGTGCGAAGTCATCCACCTAGGTAGCAAAAACAGTAGAGCGGGTTATTTTTTAGAAGGGGAAAGATTGGAATGTGTTAGCGTCCAGAGGGACTTGGGTGTCCTTGTACACCAATCACAGAAAGTTAGTCTGCAGGTGCAGCAGCAATTAGGAAAGCGAACGGCATGTTAGCATTCATTATGGAAGGATTAGAGTATAAGAGTAGGGAAGTCTTGCTGCAACTGTATAGGGCCCTGGTGAAACCACACCTGGAATACTGTGTGCCGTTATGGTCTCCTTATTTAAGGAAGGATGTACTTGCCTTGGAGGGGGTGCAGCATAGATTTACTAGGTTAATACCAGGGATGAAGGGGATGAATTACGAGGATAGGCTGACCAATTTGGGCCTATGTTCTCTAGAATATAGAAGAATTAGAGGGGATCTTATAGGAACCTATAAGATCATCAAAGGGCATGATAGAGTAGATAGTGGGAGATTGTTTCCCCTGGTTGGAGAAACTAAAACCAAGGGTCACAACCTTAAAATCAGAGGCCAACCCTTTCGCACTGAGTTGAGGAAGAACTTCTTCACTCAAAGGGTGGTGAATGTATGGAACTCACTACCCCAAAGGGCTGTTGACGCTCAGTCCTTGAACATATTCAAGACTGAGATAGATAGATTTCTTATTGCAAAAGGGATTAAGGGATATGGGGATAAGGCAGGGTCAGGTTATTAGCTGGAGTTAGATTAGAAGATCAGCCATGATTGAATGGCAGGGCAGGCTCGCAGGGCCAAATGGCCTACTCCTGCTCCTACATGTTATGTTATAGGGAACAGAACTCGGTTGCACAAAACTGTTCCCCCAGTCACACGATGAAAAGGTGTTATATAAATCTAAATTTGTATTGTATATAACATTTTAAATGAGATTGAAAACGTAAAGCGAGAACAATGTTTAGAATACATCGAGGCAGTTGTACAAGAGGACGCAAGTTTAGAGTTGCAAAGGGCAAGTTTATGACAGAAACTAGGTTAATAAATTAACTAATACCAAAGTATTTCTTTACTCAGAGGCTAATTAACGACTGGAACAGATACCAGGAACAGTGCTGAAGGCAGGACCCTGGAATCATTTAAGAAACAGCTTGATGCTGTGAATGGGAAGACGTTATGCTGGGTGGATAAGATCAAATGGGCTGAAGGGTCATCTTCATCCAAACTATTAGTGCAAACTTCCATTGGACATTAAATGTTATAATGGGAGTTTAATGGGATTTTTCCCAATTTAAAGACAACCACCAATGTCTGACTTTTAGCAGCACGTGGAAATCTTACCTAACCTTTCACACAAACTGAAGCATTGCACTGGCAGAATAATTTTAAGGTACCATTAACTATACAATGAAATTCAGTTTCACTGGGTCATCGGTGTAAACCTCACCATGTAGGGCATCCTCATAAAGTGCGTGTACTCCTTCGGGAACGATAACAGCAAGAGCGGTTCCACACAGCAGCCCAGCACCAAGAACAGTCACCAACTTCAACTTTTCCTAGAGAAAATTAAAAAGCATCTTCAGCATTATCCTATTAAGTCAGCAAAATGAAACCGATACAACATTTAACTCCAGAACGCTGCAGATATATGCCAGTATGAACACAACTAAAGTTCGAGCTCTCATGACAACCCTAACCAAAAGCTCTCATCACAGCCCTTCCTCTTCGACTGCGTTTACGGTAATCTCCCCCCAGCTCCGCTCCGCCACTGTTAAGCCCTCTGAGACGTTACCCCTCTTCCCCCGTGAAGTGTGCTATATAAATGCAAGTTGTTGTAAAGAAAGAGAATGAGAGAATGAAGGCAAATGAGAAAGGTGAAAGAAGAAAAAATACTTGGGGGAAAAAAAATGTACTCTAAGAAGCTCAAGCATTCATCTTAATAGGTTCAACCAAAAGCAAGATTCTGTCATTCAAGAACTGAACTTGTACTCAGAACTGAAGAGAATGTTTTTGATAAACGAAAGAACAGTTTTTCATCTTATTTTAGAATCAGTTTTTTTTCTAAATCTACCAATAGGACTGCATTCAGCTCACACCAAAAATTAAAATTGGATTAGTACCAATAGGATGGTCTGCCTTTGCATAAATTATACTGAGAATATTAACACAGCTCATTGCTTCTCAACATCAACAATTTGCATTTATATAACGCCCTTCAAGCGGAGCCTGATACTCTCCACAGGGTAGCGCCCCAGAGCATATCAGGCTCCAGAAGGCAAATAAATATCAGAAACAGCAGACGATCATTTCAATTACATTTTTGCAGCTCGGGCATTTAACGGTGTTAATTTAAAGCCCTGTAGCACAAAGCACAATTACATTTCATTAACTGTCAGACTACTTACTGACAAATGGCTTTTAAGTCAAGTTGCTTGGCTGAAGTATCTCGTTACTGGCTCCGAAACCATGGTGATATCACTTGCTACATGACCTACCTTTCTGAATACACTGCAATTTCAAAGCATCACTAACTCATTTCCTTTATGCTCAAATCAGTACATGCAAAAGTACAAAGAACTCCAGCTAATTTCTGGGGCACATAATCCAAATGTAGTTGACATTTTATAGTCCCTGTAAATTTTAAAACGATTTTTCTTTTTACAATTCTGGCCTTGATCAAAGAACAATAAAACGCTGAATCACTGAGCACTAAAACATGTAACATAGCTCATCTGAGCTTTCTGTTTTCCAGCATATACTAGCTCAAGACACAATAATAATAAATCCTTGCATTTAATATAGCGCCTATTCACGTCACTGAGATGTCTCAAAGCGCTTCACACAATATACTGTAAAGTGATTTGTGTGACATCTATCAAAGTATGCACAAATTAGCCAAACGCCTACCAAAAAAGATTGCGTATCACACATATGAAAGAGTCGTTGATTAATCAAAAGGAACAAAGGAATGTAGGAACAGGAGGAGGACATTCAGCCCATCGAGCGTTCCACCAGTTAATCAGATCATGGCTGATTTATATCTTTACTAGAATTTAAAATCCAATTTCCCGCTCTCTCCCCGTATCCCTTAATACCCCGACCTACCAAAAACCTGTCAATCTCTTTCTTGAAGGTGTGGATGGATCCAGCATCCACAACCATTTGGGGGAGAGAGGTCCAGATTTCTACCACCCTTTGAGTGAAAAAATGCTTCCTAATTTTTAGGCTTGCATTGATGTTTCAGTAAACTTCCAGTAGGCTGGACACATTTAACAATTACATCATCAAATGCAGTCACATTGTAAATCCCGCAAATTGTAGTACATTTCAACATGAGAGCTGAAATAATGCAGCTTTTGAGGAACACAGTTTTTCCAAACTGACTCTTTCCGTGTAGAGATCACATGACTCTCACTTTGTAAATTCACTGATCTAATCTATCCATAAAAAAATTGGCTTAAGCGCTCTATGAGAGATGTGGACAGTAAGGTAATCCATCCTTGCATGTACTGGCTGAAAGTGTAGAGCATCCAACAATGGACAGAATGAATAATAATCTTTGCATCATGATACAGCATCTTATCATGTAGAATCATTTAATTCCTGTTTTACAGCAACAGTGAATGAAACGTCCAGAAGATAAAAGGTTAACTTTTAAATAATGGGTCTCAGAATAGCAGGTCTTTAACAGTCTACAGAAAATTCTGTAAAGTGAGGTAAGTTAATTTATTAGACGAATGTGGCAGCCACTTTGCACACAGCAACCATGAAGTGAAAGAGCATTTTTTAAATATCTGTGAGGCCAGAAGAAACTCCCTTCTCTTTTGAACAGTGTCATGGGATCTTAACGTCCACCTGAAAACGCAGGCGGGAAACTCAGTTTAAAATTCTATCCAAAGCACAGCACCTCTGGCAATGCAGCGCTTCTCTCCAGAATTTAAAGTCCATCTGAACAGTCATACAGGACCTCGGTTTAACATTCGCATCCAAAGGATAACATCTCCAACAATGCAGCACACCCCCAGCTGACACACAAGTTCAAAGTTTCAACACGCATCTAGAACCCACAATCTTCTGACTCAAACAGTAAGAGTGCTACCAACTGAGCCAAACTGACATGTAGTCAACGTCCATCTGCTTGTTCAGCTGAATGTTAGTAATCCATCAATTTTCTTCTAAAATAGAGGGGAGTTTGTCCTAACCAACAAACCTCCAGATAAATCAACTCAGTGTTGATTGTGGGACATTGCGGTTGTGTTTGCCTTTAAATCGTCACTGCACTGAATAACAAAAACAACAAGATTACATTTTCTTTATTTATTTTATTAATAAATACTAATGCGCTGGCAGTTTACAGCATTTCAGACCGAAACTGGGGTCAGAGAGGGAGAAGGGAGGGTGACCGATGCAAGTTCTTTCTTTCTAGTTAATAAGATCATTTAACCCTTCAAATAAGTACCCGTTCCCTCCACATCTTATGCATGTTCAAACCAACATTGTTTTCCCTTTCCACACATACACAACCTATTCCAAGCTCATTCAAGTTTCTTAACCTCTATCCTAAATACCAACCTATAGCATAAGCAAACTAACCACTAACTAATAAAATATTACATTAAAATGAAATATTCTGGAAATATGAATCAACTCAAACTGCAGTAATTTACTTCAAACCTTCTCATTTTAAAACCCAAAATAATGAATGCCACTTGAGATCGATAACCCTTCAAGTAAAATCAAAGTTACAACAAGAAGATTCCATTCATAGAGCGCCTTTCACGTCGGGAGGACGTCCCAAGGCGCTGGACTGTTGGGTCAGGACCCGAGCACGGGGGAAATGGTCAGGGTGAAGGGAAGGAAGGGAGGGAGTGAGGAGGGGGTAGAGAGTCAAGAGGGGAGCTGAAGGCACGGTCAAAGAGAAAGGTCTTGAGACCGGCCTTGAAGGAGGAAAGGGAGGAGGCAAGGCGAAGGCACGGGGGGATGGAGTTCCAGAGCCTCGGGGCTGAGAGGCTGAAGGCCCGGCCACCGATGCTAGGGCGGTTGTGGCGGGGGATGTGGAGCAGACCGGAGCCTGAGGAATGGAGGGTACGGGCAGGTAGGTAGGGGGATAGTAGGTCGGAGAGGTAGGAGGGAGCAATAATAATAATAATAATCCTTGCATTTGATATAGCGCTTTTCACGTCGGGAAGACGTCCCAAAGCGCTTCACAGAACACACTGTAAAGTGAATTGACTGTATATGTGTGGGTGAACGCGGCAGCCAATTGCGCACAGCAATGTCCCACAAACAGTCGTAGATTGAAAATGACCAATTTATTATTGTTTTTTGTTTTGGTGGGATTATGATTAGGCGTGTGGAGTAAGGAAACTTGCCCAAGGTTTCGCCCTCTGCCTGGAAGTGAACTCAGGTCTCTCGCTTGCAAAGCGAGTGCTCTAACCACTGAGCCACAGGACTCCACTCCGTGAATGGCCTTGTAGGAGAGGATGAGGATCTTGAATTTGATCCTCTGGGGGATGGGGCGCCAGTGGAGGCGAGCGAGGGTGGGAGTGATGTGGTCCCGAAGCCTGGTGCGGGACAGTACACGAGCTGCAGAGTTCTGAATGACCTGCAGCTTGTGGAGGGAGGCCGGCGAGTTTAATTGAGGTTGAGGAATAAAATACAAAATAGTGTACAACAACAACTTGCACTTCTATAGTGCCCTCCACGCAGGGCAGTGTCTCAGAGCACTTAACAGTGGCGGAGCCTCACTCCGGTGGCATTAAGCACGGTCGAAAAGGAAGGTTTTCAGGTGGGATTTGAAAAAGGGGAGAGAGGGGGCAAGGCTGATGGATCGAGGAAGAGTTAGTTTCAGGGTGTAGTGCCTGAAAGCGCGACCTCCTATGGTGGGGCGGATGGTGCCAGTCGAGCGGAGACGCCGGGTGGTGGCTTGGGGAATGAAGAAGTCGGAGAGGTAGGGAGGTGCCAGAGAACGAAGGCATTTGAACACAAGTGTGAGGATCTTGAAGTCGATCCGTTGTGTGAGAGGGAGCCAGTGGAGCCTGGCCAGAACTGGTGAGATGTGGGTACGGAGTTTGGACCAAGTAAGTAAGTGGGTGTCAGAGCTCTGAATGAGCTGGATCTTTTGAATAGTGGAGCTGGGGAGACCAGCGAGGAGTGTGTTTGGCGGGAGATGACAAACGCATTTCGGCTGCATTTGGGATAAGATACGGTCGGAGATGGGCAATGCGGCAAAGGTGGTGATCCTGGTCAGGGACCAGATGTGGGGAAGGACAGCTGCGGGTTGAACCAGACGCCTGAACTGCATTTAGTGGAGTCCTGTAGCTCAGTGGTTAGAGCACTCGCTTTGCAAGCGAGAAACCTGAGTTCAATTCCAGGCAGGTCAGGGCGAAACCTTGGGCAAGTTTCCTTACTCCACACAGAGCCTAATAATAATCCCTCCAAAAAAAACAATAATAAATTGGTCATTTTCAATCTACGACTGTTTGTGGGACACTGCTGTGCGCAATTGGCTGCCGCGTTCGCCCACAAATATACAGTCAACTCACTTTTTACAGTATATTCTGTGAAGCGCTTTGAGCCGTCTGGAAGACGTGAAAACCGCTATAATCAAATGCAAGGGTTATTATTATTATTTAATGCTTCCATGTGCAGAAACGTAAACAGTTCTGTTCAAGTGGCTCCCTTTTTCAAAAAAAAACAACCGCAGGAATTCTCGTTTCACCTGACTTCGGACTGCCCAGTTGACCTTCGCTACAACCTATTAGTGTGACTCAGCCTTAGCACAAGCGTGGGGCAAATAGCAGTGAAGTTAAAACAACGAGTGTAATTAATTGCGTTAATTATAGTTGCACCTTTCACATCAGGATAACGTCCCAATGCGCTGAGGCGGGGGGACTTTAGAGAACTTTAAAGTTTAGGAATCTGCCAAAAAAATAAAAAGCAAAACTTTTCCTTCGGGGACTGGATTTCACTTTGTGTGTGTGTGTGTGTGTCTGTGTTTATATATATTTACACACACACATACACACACATACTCATTAACGATGGGAGAGACTAATTCAGCAGGAGGTGGAGGAAAAATAACGATTGATCATCGTTTTGGAACCCAGAGCAAAGCCCCTCGTTACCCCTTTTTTCACCCCAAAAAAATAAATCAAACGCATGTACGGTTTCCCCGTGATCTGATGCACCGAGCGAGCGCCCCCCCCCCCTTCCCCCTCAGTTTATCCTTACCTCAGACAGGTTGAAAGTCAAGGGGATGGCGCCTGCCACGTAACAGCCGATCAGCATGGCCAGCGAGAGCAGGCTGATGGACGTGAGATCGTCCATGGTGACCCCCCCGGCCCTGCCAGGTACATGCGGGGGGTGAGAAGCCTGAGACACACGGAGAGGAGAGGAGAGGGCGGGAGGGGGGAGGAGAGGCGGTTAGGCCTGAGCCGGGGACAACTGCCAGCCCAAGCCCCTGCTCACACCACCACACAACACCACACCACCGCCAACCGGTTACACGGTACTTCGAGGCCTCGCTCCCTCGCTCCCACCGCCCCCGGGGCCTCCTCTGAGCTCTTCCAACGGGGAGTCAACACGCCGCCGTCCTCGGGCGAGAGTTAAGGGCCAAAACCCGCGCGCGAACCCCGTCTCCAGCCCAACCGCACGGCCATCACGGTCAACTTCCGGCCGCCCGCCCCCCCGCCCGCCTGCGTGCGTGCGTGCGTGCGTGCGTGCGCGCGCGTGTGTGTGCGTGCGTGCGTGAGCTCGCGCGCCACCCGCTCACGCCACACAGTCACTTCCGGGGAGAAGCGGCCGCGGGTCTCTCGCTCGTCTCGTCTCCGCGTCACGTTACATCGCTGAAAACAAAAGACGCCACGAAAAGTCCTTCTCTCTCGGCTCGATCGATCGCCCGCCCGCCCGCGCTCCTTTTCGGCGGTAGACCCGATCCAGCTCGGGATCGCTCAGGCGGTATATTTTTTTTAAAAAAAAAGAAAAACATAAAGCGGTCGCGGCTGTTTTGTGAATGTTCAGAGCTTCGCTCCCGCCCTCTCTGCCCCGCACAAAGATGGCCGCCGGCGATACGACTTCGCCAGAGGTTGGTTTTTACAAGCAAGCGTCGGAAAAAAAACCCCACAAACCTTCCTCGCTTCGGGCCTCCCTTCACGTTTCGGGCGAATAAAGCTCAGCTCCGGTTTGAGCCGGGGCTCTTGTTACCGGGTCGAACCGAGAATGGGAGGGAGGGAGGGAGGCTTGATGGCCCGCACAAAGATGGCGGCGGGCGCCGAGTGTCCGTTGAGGCAGAGAAGTGGCGCGTTATTTTACAGCGGTTCCAGGGTTCAACATGGTGGGGGGCTGCGAGAGAGCCCGGGATAACGTAGGCGGTGGAGGGGGGGGGAGAGAAAATGGTCGTCTTTCCCGTCAACATTGCTTATAAAGTCCAGCGTGAAAAGCCAGCGTTACTTTTTTTTTCGCGCCGTGACTGGATGAGAGGGTCTGAGGCCTACGGGCTCCCCCGGAACCTCACTCGGGGCTGTGCTGTTGGTAACCGGTTGCCGATATCATCTCGGGAGTGGGGGAGGGGGGGGCGGGAGAGAGAGAGGCCATTGCACATAACTTCGAAAACTTGCGATGCAAATGTGATTTGTCGTTTCAAAAGTTCACGGATTGTGAATTGCGACCGTTTGCACGGCCGAGTTTGCTTTCTTGCAAAGTTAAGCGAAAGAAATATATACTTCTACTTTGCAAAACTGGGACATGAAACTGGAAGGCGGTCAACAGTGAGGAAAATGTTACGAGTGTGATGCACTTTAACAAAGAATGTATGTAAATCTGTTTAAACTGCTAAAGTGAACATTTCAAAATAGGCCACACTTGACCAAAATGAGCATCCATCCTAAATTAATGAATCCTGACTAGAATTTGTAAGATAGCATAAGCTGCTGCTTTTAAGAGACAGGGGTTTAAAACTAGGAAAATGAGACAGTAAAAAAAAATGTTTTTTTTAAAGGAAGTCAGTCAGTTGACATTGATTAAAAACATTGTGTACATTATAGGATATTATGTTTGTAGCTATTTGTGCATTTACTAATCCATGTTATTTTATATATTTCAGGCAGTAAACGTGCAGGTGAATTTCCATAGGAATCTGGTATTGATGCTATCAAAAATGTGGCTGGAACTAGCACAGAACTATCGTTTGTACCTAGGAACACATCTGTAAAATGCAAGAAGGAAAATAACATTTCTGGGGACATCCTTTATGCACTTTTGAACTAGTGTGTATTTAAAATTATGAAGTAACTGTCCAGATATGCATAATTTTAATTAAGTTTGGATTCTATCAACAGAAATTATTAAGGCAGCTTTTTTTGTTCGTGAATTAACCTTCAAGGACATTGTGATGCATTGCGAAATTAAATTAGTAGTTATGTTTCTTTCTCCTGGGTAGTGTTTAGTTCTTAAAGTTGCATATAGCAATTGTTCCAACAGGTGTCTTGCATTTTTGGATGTAATTTATTGATAAATTGTATTTGTGGTCAGATTAAGAACTTTTTGCACCATTGTACTATAGCCAACACAGCAGTTATAGCGAAGTCTTATCAGTGCCCTACTCTAATAGTAAAATAAAGTGTAGAATATTTTAAAAACACAGCCATTCACTTATCAAGATCTCAGGCTCTGTACAAGAAGCACAAAAATCCATTGTGAATTGTAGCCCACCCACTCCGAATTCTTTGCTAAGTATAATCGAGAGAAACTTTCAGGAAAAAATCTATGAATCAATATTCTAGCCTCCTTCCCTATGGATTCTTCCCTTCACCCCCCCCCCCCCCCCCCCGAGCACAGGAAGCAAGGGTTTGTGTCTGGCTGCACCCGTAACCTCCCAACATTTTTCTCAAGCAGATCAGTTATTTTTGAAGGAGGTAACCCCTGCAACATTTGTTGGGAGTTGTGTTCCACATCCATTTAAATTTGATCCATTCTAAAATTTTTGTCTTTGTTGTGCTCTAGGGTTTGGTCATGTTAACAGGGTGTTTCTGAAGGTGCTTTTCACTACCTGTAGAAGTAGCATATCGTGTGACAATCTGCTGTTATACATCATTTTTGAAAGCAAATTGACAAGTTTACACAGTTTCTGCACTTCCTAATTTTTCAATGGCATGTTTGTGTTAAGGAGCTGTTCAGGGAAGAGTGACTTTTCATTCCTCTAAGACTCGGTAAAATTTTGAACCAATCTTACACAATATTTGAGAAAAGGTTGAAGGGGAACGTGATCCAGGTGGGAGGATTGAACAACATAATGTAATTACTGTATTTTTTCTTGGATTTTATCCATTTTATATGAATAAAACTTGACTAGTAATTTGTGGGAAATCTGAAATGATGCAGCTTTTCAAGAAAAGCAGAAATTTCCCCCACATGTTCTGGCTAATTTTCTCCCTCATCAAAACTGTTTTCGAATAATTCAATGGAAAAGATTGCTTGAAAATTGTTTGTTAATAATATTTGTTAAATTAATATTAATTGAGATATCACTGGTATGTGTTAGCTACTGTGTATGCCTGCGTAACAACATAGCTATCTAAAATTATTTTTGTTTTAAGAACTGCTTCAAGGCATTCTTTTACATGAGAGACTATATAAATGTAAGTTATTTAATTTGAACCATAAAGGAAAACTACAGGTCATGAGTACTAAATTAACAAGATTTAAATTACTTTCATTGTGGCCACCGTGCCCTCTCCCCTCCACCAAGTTGTGGATATGTAAAAGACTCCCAGCAGAAAGAGTGATGCTGTGTGCTTTAAAAAGAGCAGTAGAGTGGGTGGAGATGATGGAACATAATAGTCCCGTCAACACATGGATGTTGTCCTTTTACTATAATACCACTACCGTTTGGTTACATCCATATTTCCAGCATTAGAGGAAGAAGTTGAAAGTTTTTTTTCTGGCTACTTATGCAGATACTATAGTGAGTGTCGCTCATCTTTTTTTATATGGAATTTCTTATCCTCTTTTACCCCCCATCAGTAATTTTCTACTAAGTTTTATCCCACGTATCTGAAGGCATTTTCCTTCTGTTGGGGCTGCAGTTCTGCAGTCAGCTGGTATTTGATAGTTCAATAGGTTTGACAGCTCACCAAGTGCTCATTATTCACACTTGATCACTAACAGTCAATTTCAGGAGGCTCTTTTATAATATTACAATTCGGATCCTGTTCATACAATCCAGCAGGACTAGATGGGCCAAATGACCTGTTTCCATCTATGTGATTGCATTTCCTTCCTTCCCGACTCCCCTCCGCCCCACCAAACTTATTCCACTTTCCCCACCATGCACCTGCACAAATAAAGTCAGCTTATAATCAATATATAATCGTGTCAGCCGTTATATTTCTACTCCTCAGTGAGTCCCAAGCCACAGTACAAATTTTATACATAAATGGAACTTATTGCTTTGATGGAAGTTATTGAAATCCTAACCAGAGTTAACGTAAATTGTTAGCTCTGCCATGCTAAAACATATTGATATATTAAGTTTAGTCTTTGCAATTTCTCTGCATCCACGCTATGCTAAGACACAGATCATAAATGTACCCGCTGATGTGCACTTTTGCACTGTTATTCCAGCTCTCCTGGCTGGGAGGTTTGTAGGTCAACATTGATTTTGTACTAAAAGTCTTAAGGTGGGGTATCTGCCTCTTGGCAAGATGTGATAGAGACACAGTTAATATTACTGCTGTGGATCCCAAGTATTGAGGGTGGAGAACATATGGGATTTCAAAGAGCAGGAATTAATAAGCTTTTAGGTTATAATGCCTTGTCTGAGAGGAAGTTTTCTATTTTATGGATATTTTATTTACTGCTTGCAGTAAGGTGAGAGCAAGGTGTCATTTTGCATCTAATAAACAGGTTAATTCCTCTGTTCGCAGTCTCATACAATTTTGCTGGTTCAGCCAACCAAAAGGCCGGAAGGCAGAACATATGCTGACTATGAGTCTGTAAATGAATGTATGGAAGGTGAGTGCTTTCTTCTTGCCTTCTGTGTGTTTTAAAACCGTAATGCTTGAGGCTTTTTTTTAGTTTGAAATGTAGGAGGAGGTTATTTGAACCATGGAGCCTGTTTTGCTATATTAATAGCTCATAGAAGTGTGTGTGTATCTCTCCCTCTCTGACATATGTGTTAATGTTTCTTGTTTGTTCCTCGTCTCCTCCACTCCACCTGCTGTGATGTCAGCCACTACGCCCCAAAACTTTTGAATTCTCTCCCTCAATCCCTCCGCCTTGTCCCCTCCCACATTTTCAGATCACACCTGAAGACCTTCCTCTTCAATGTGCTTACGGTCACCTCACCCCGGCTCGGTGTCAGGCTCTAACCATTGTTAAGGCACTCATCTCCCGGTCCCTGCTCGTCCTATCGCCTTACTTCTCTGGAACCTTCCCCTCCTTTGAGCACCTTACCCCCCATCATCCCTCCAACCTTTCCCTCAAAATCCTTATTATCTATCGCCCCCCTCCTCCATCTTCCCTTCCAACATCTCCACCTTCCTATCTTCCTTCTCTCTCTGTTCTGAACTCTTCCTCATCCTAGGCGACTTCAACCTTCACTTCACCTCATCGCTCGGGGCCTCACTGTGTCGGACCTCACTATTGCCCCCAAAGCCATCTCGGACCATCACTTCATCTCTCTTAACTCAATCCCTCTTCCCACCGCCACCCAACCCACCTCCATTTCCTACCGCCCCTGAAAAAAATCTCCCCCACCACCATCCCTCTCCTTCTCTGGGCTTCTTCCCACAATGACCTATCCTCCTCGGTCATGCTCCTCCACAACTCCCTCTCCACCACTGTCGATTCCCTTGCTCCCTTCACTTCCCGAACCGTCTCCTATTCACGAAAGTCACCCTGGTACACCAGCCATCTCCGCTCCTTTAAAGCACAGCTGCGTGCTGCTGAACGCATCTGGCTTAAGTCCAACTTAACAGTCCATCCACAGATCTGGCTGGACCATACTGCGCTGCCCTCGCCTCCGCTAAATCATCGTTCTACTCCAAAACAATCTTGGAGGCCAAGGACAATCCCAGGCTCCTCTTCTCCATCACCAGCTGACTCCTCCGCTCATGCCTCTCCCATCCTCACCTCCGAGGCGACCCTGGACCTCCTCAAAACCAAAGTCGAGGGGATCTACTCAACTGCTTCTGCCTTTCCGTCTGCTCCCCCTCCCCATCTCCCCCTCACACCCTGGCCCCTATCCATCCCTCCCTCCACAACTTCGAACCTGTCTCCCACTCCTCTCTCACCACCACTATAACCCGCATGAAACCAACCACCTGCTCCCTTGACCCCATCCCCACCCCTTTCCTTACCTCCCAGCTTCACCTCCTTGACCCTCCACTCACAGACATCATAAACCTCTCCCTGTCCACTGGCACCGTTCCCACCCCTTTAAAACGGCTATCATCATTCATATCCTTAAAAAAAGCTCTCCCTGGACCCATTCCTGCTCTCAAACTACCGCCCCAGTACCACCCTCCCTTTCCTATCCAAGGTACCGGAATGAGTCGTTGCTTCGCTCCTTCCTCTCCCGCCACTCCCTTCGCAAACCCCTCCATCGTATTTCCATGCCGCCCACAGCACAGAAATGGCTCTGGTCAAAGTGACAAATGACATTCTGTCCGTCAGCGACCAGGGTCCTCTCTGCCTCCTTGACCCCTCTTCTACCTTTGATACCATTGACCACTCTATCCTCATCCACCGCCTCTCCTCTCACCTCAAACTTCATGGTTCTGTCTTTCAATGGTTCAGATTGTACCTCTCACACCATCTCCACAAACGACTTCTCCTCTAGCCCCCGCACCATCTCGTGCGGCGTTCCTCAAGGCTCTGTCCTTGGTCCCCTCCTCTTCAACATCTATATGCTCCCTCTTGGTGACATCATCCGCAGACATGAGGTCAACTTCCACATGTATGCGGATGACACCCAACTGTATCTCTCTGCCTCCACCCTTGACTCCAGGACCACTGCTGTGTTGACAGAATGTCTGTCAGACATCAAATCCTGGATGAGAGCTAACTTTCTTCAGTTGCACATCAACAAGACTGAAGCCCTCCTCAGGCGCTGACAGCATCATCATCCATGGTTGCACACTCCACCTTACTAAACCAGTCCAGAATCTTGGGTCTTCTTTGACCATCAGCTATCCTTTCTACCCCACATCCATGCAATGACTCACTCTGCCTTTCCCCAGCTCCGCCCTTGTCTCACACCACAGGCTGCCGAAACCCTCATACACTCATTCATAACATCCAGGCTTGAGTGCAAACTCCCTGCTTGTTAGCCTCCCCAACCCCTCCCTCCATAGGCCGCAGATCATCCAGAACTCTATGATGCTCGTGTCTTTTCCACCTGGCTACATGACTCTTATCACCCGCATCCTCACCTGATTCCACTGGCTTCCCATTGCGCAGAGGGTACAGTTCAAGATCCTTGTCCTCACCTTCAAAGCCCTCCATGGCCTTGCTCCTCCCCCTACCTCTGCAACCTCCTAACTCCCTACCAACCTACCCGCTCCCTCTGCTCAACGGGCTCCGGCCAGCTTCAGGTCCCCCGCCTCGCCTGCCCCATCATTGGCGGGCTGGCCTTCTGCCACTCTGCCCCCACCCTCTGGAACTCCATCCCACAGTCCCTCCGCCTCACCCCCTTCCTTGCCTCCTTCAAAACCCATCTCAAGACCCTCTTCTCGTGCTTTTGGTCACCCTTATTCCCCCCCTGCTCTCCCCAATCCCGACCCCAGCTCAGGTCCGAAACACTGACTGTCCAGCGCTTTGGGATGACCTCCCGACATGAAAGGGCTATACAAATGTAATTTTTTTGTTGTTCATGAGACACTAACATATAAATTGAACCTAAAAAGTAGAAATCTCTCAAATTGACTTACTGGAGCCTCTATCCCACTCCACACTCGTTTTTAGATGATGATGGGGAAGGTGACTCCTTTGAAATTCCAGGTGTATTTTAGGAACACTGTAATGATGACCTGACAGTAATGAAAACATTTATTTAATTCCATTGCTACATCTTTTCTCCACATCTCTTATTAACCTGACTAACCAACAGGTTGGTCAGGTTAATAAGAGATGACCAACAGGTTAAGTTAATAAGAGAGTCAGCAATTCTCTGTCTCTCTCTTGTGCCTCAATTGACTCCAATTAGTTCATTCCATATTCTTGTGACGTTTGATTTCTTTCCTACACCTCTCTTAATTAGAAATATTTTAAAATTAACTCTTTGTATCTAGACCACCCACAACTGCAACATCTTGCCCTTGTATAGCTCCTTTCACATAGGGGACGTGTTACCAGAGTTGGCCTTTTTTTAACACACATATTTAAAGCAAGACTACTGACCATTTTACCTATATTTTAGATTTTTGGGATGTCAGTAAGTTATGTTCCACACTAGAACTACACTATAAATGAACTTGCGTTCTTGGGGTCAGCTGCTACCATCATACTACAAACAGTTACTTGTTCTGGTGTACGTAACAAGAGTCTACTGTATTAGCTCAAATTTTGTCAGATTTTCATCATCTTCATCTTTCTTACTTTGCCTGGGAGTAACTTGATGGCATTTGTCTGTTTAGGGAGACGCTATAAGCATTCTACAGCTTTAAACAGTGAATTATTGGCTAGCGATTATTTGAATTCTGTCTTGAGACAACGGAAGTGATTTTATTTCTCAGCCTAGTGTTCGTAAAGCAGCCATCAACAATTAGTTTGTTTCTGCTACTGTGTAATTGCCTGGATTAAACGCATATTCCCCAATTGATTGTTATATATTTTCTTGATTTGTATTTGGCCAATTCTAGCCATTAAACGCTAGTTAACGTGGAACCATTGCACACATAAAGTGGCTACCTTTGCCTTGACTTTGTCCTTAGGTGTCTGTAAGATGTATGAAGAGCATCTGAAGCGAATGAACCCGAACAGCCCATCGATTACTTATGACATTAGCCAGCTCTTCGATTTTATTGATGACTTAGCTGATCTCAGTTGCCTTGTGTAAGTACAGTCCTCTTCAAGTCGAGCTCAGGTGAAAGATTGAATAATTAACTGATTGTGGAATGTGACATCTGTATGTGACATGTCAGTCTACTGATTTACAGTGTCTTTTTAAGACTCAAAAATTTGGAAATTTGAATACCGACTTCTGTACAGTATTAAGCAATGACATGAGCAACCACTGGGTGGCGCCAGCACACTGCTGGGTTATATCCGATTTGAGTTGTGTGTAACTGAGCACAAAAAGGGATTTTAGAAGCTTAAAACAAATAGAAAGTATAATGTTGTGTAGTGCTGTGCAGCACTTCAAATGTTAATTGTCTGTATAACTTTGTGAAAACTTTTTGTTGTACCTGTACGCTGTAGTATTTAGTGTTTTATTTTTACAAGATTACAGTGTATAAAAGGTGAGTGACCATACCTTATCAATGACAGCATCTAACACTTCCTTGCATAAGAATTCTTGCTAATGAGGATAATTAAAAGGACATTCAGTTATAATGAGTGCACAACTGATACTGTAGCCCTTCACGATGAGAGGTTACCATCTTAGCCGTGGGCTACATTGTGCTCTGGTACCAAAACCCGAGTCACATGGAATCACGTGGTGCTGGACTGTGAAGGTTCCAGATTCAGTCCTTGGTTCTATGCTGAATTAGCTGACCTTGCTGACAAAAAAGAAGTGTTGGATCTTGTAGTGGGTCTCATACGTGTGTGTATTCTTAAACTGAAGACTGGTGCTCTTTGTCACGTCTACAAGGAGGAAATGATCAGCCTGGGTTATTTCTATTGATCAATACCCAGATGAACCCACTGATATGGTTGTCGGGTGAGGACAGGAGGAGCTGAGATTTATTCTCTTCCCCCCCCCCCCCCCCCCAATTTAATGAACATATATCCTGCCAACATTCACAACTATGAATAGTGCCCACTTGCTTCAAGGTACCATTGTTCCTGTAGAATGACAACTTAACAGAAGGATAAAAGGGGTCGAGCCTTTTGAGGCAAAGAGAAAATTAGCAAAAGAAAATCCAGTTACTTGTTCTGTATTCACAGCAGCAAGATGTTGGCTTGGGTTCCCCTCAAAATAATTGCCATCGTGTTTGCTTATGCCTGAACGTTCTTTTCCATTACCCAGGGCCTCAGGGAATTTGCAGATGCCCTAGAAAATCTGAAAGTGCAAATCTCTCTTAAATGTTTGATCGCTTCAAATGCATTGTCAATAAAGAAATGAGATATCTTATTAAACTGGTGATTGCTATTTAAATAGCATTTGGTGGTCATCTCGTGTGAATTCAGACATTTTGTCAATAGTCCAGAGTGTCTTCAAATAGGTTCTGATCTGTTTCAATTGATAGCTTTTACTTATAGTGTCTGTTGTCCACATCAGGTTGTGGCTAGAGTTCAGAATAACGGACTGAACATGGGACCTTCACAGACCAGTTGCCTTCCTTATGATGCACATTTCAACCCCCATTTCTTTCTCTCTCTCTCTGTTAGCCTGTTACCTACAATCAATCTACCCCATTGGGTAGCCTAAAATAAATTGCAGGGAACAGGTTAATAGCCCTCTCCCAAAGCCCCACAAAAGGGGGCAATACTTGAGCCTTGCAAGCCCACCACTTCAGTTAGATTGTTCCTGTTGCCAGGTCCTTCAAAGGACCTTCCAAATCGCAAGCAAATTTCCCTCAAACCCTAGTTGAATCCCAATGTATCAATTTAATCTCCTTCATAAACTGGTACAAAACTAGATTAACTTCACAAAATGCTGAATGAGAATACAGAGAAAGTGTAAATGCTTTGTGTATTGGATCATTTCCCTCAAACAGTCACTTAATCATTACCTCATTCCAGCTACCCTGTACTGGATCTAATGTATAAAAGAAGGAATAAGGAATAACCTCAAAATGCAGAGTTTTTAAAGTGTTCTCAGTTGAGTCAGGAGTTTGTGGGTTCAAGTTAAGTATTTACGATCTTCAGCTACATAGCAGTATCCTGAGCAGCAAAATTAGATATTTTGTTGTGTTATGTCGAGTAAATGGTCTCAGAATGGATTAATTCTCTCACTTTTCATTCTACACTCTTTCTTCTCCCCCACCACCCCTATGTGCATGCTCAGTTTTACGTTTGATCAGAGTGGTCTAATACATGCATTCTCCTGCCAAATGTCAACAGTTTTTTCCTGTTTCAGGCTGCAGGATTGCAGGATGCTGGGGAAAAAAATTCCAACCCTGGCAGCCCACCAGATTCAATACAGTTTAATTCTCACTCCCCCTTGTTGCTCACAGTTTGGGACAGTTTGCTTGTGTTTATGTTACAAGGTCAATCAGGACTTATATAAAGCAGGAGTGCTTTTTTTCTTCCCACACCACATAGATAGAATTGTGGTAGTTGTTCTTGCTTCTTTGTATAGCCCTGTCCTGTTCCCTGCTTTTGCTAGTTTTTGGCCAGTCATTAAATGGAGGTAAAGAAATGTAGTATGGAATACCTTATGTGTTATTTGGCAGCAGCAATAATTTGTGTACCTAAGAGGCTCACACAGTAAACAGATGATTCTTTGAACTATTTGGGACTACACTTTTGCAGATAAGCAAATAGTGTGGATAATTGGACATAAAACCAAATACAGATTAGCTACTTTCTTAACTATATAAATTATAAATATATTGATAAGGTGCTATATCAAATGCAAGGATTATTATATTATTATAGCACTTAAAGTATGACAGCCCTTCTCTCAATTTGAGTCCGTTTTTTCTCTCTTTGCGATGTTTTCCTCTTGAGAGTGCGTGTATGTCCTCTCTCTCCCCCAATTTGTGTCTTTCCCTCTCTGCCTTTGTCAGTGTGTCTCTGTCTGTAACTTTATACCTCTCTTGATCTGTAGACTATTTCCACCTCTAATGAGTTGCCTTTGCTACCAGCAAACAAAATGAAGTCCTGTTGGGGCAATGGATGGAAAGTTGTGCACACCAAGTTTCTCTGATCAGCAGGGTCAGAGCATTCTTAGAAACCTTGTGCGCACAACTGGTGTTGTTCTGTGGGTGTCTTGCAGGTCCATATAGGAGTGCATGGGGATAAATGGCATTTCTACCCAATGGTTCCCATTAATACAGCTTTGAACTGAACTTGTCTTTCACACACTTTTTTAAAGCAACAAAGGTGCTATTGATTATTTTGTCCTCTTCTCCCACCTGCAGTTACCGAGCCGACACCCAGACGTACCAGCCCTATAACAAGGACTGGATCAAAGAGAAGATCTACGTCCTCCTGCGCAGACAGGCCCAACAGGCGGGCAAATAGCCAGCAGTTCACACAGCAGGCGGTATACAGTGCACTTCCCGAGTGTTAGTGTTCAAGCAGTGCTCTCTTCACTCAGTTCAGTTTGGTACAGTAATGGGAAACAACAGGAAATAGCACCCGAACCCTGTGGCAGACGGGTAATGATGACAACGTTTTTTTTATATAAACGTGCAGATGTTGGTTTTGTCTTTGTACTAGAGTTTAATAGATGCCATCAATTGAAGCAAATTGTTTGTTTGGTTGGGATGCCATTTTAAATTCTTATTTTTACTTTTCAATAAAGGTTAAAAACAATTACTTGTTTTGTAGTTCTGTCCCAGCCTTCTGCATTTTCTCTCCATTTAGTGCCAGAGCACGGAAGGAACTCTTGAGTCTGTTCCTTGTTTTAAAAGATACACTAACTACACTGTGCTATATTGATCAGTGCTAAATAGGTGCTTTCAGTTCTAGTTTTTCAGCATGTTTTGGAGGTTATTTTCAAACTATTTTAAGACATTGCTCTTCCACCGTGACATTTTGACAAACAAATGTGCAAGAAATACTTTACCCGGAAGCATTCTGTGTATGGTCTACAAACTATTTTTATTTATGGATTTTTTTTGTAGTTTTTGAGCAATAAAATTTCACATGATACAATCGCTGTCCTTTAGTTAAAGCCAGTTCTTTACTCGGCACTGCTTAATGGTGCAAATAATTATAATTATTTTTTGATGTAGTCGTGCCTGATCACTTTGAAACAAAAATGTCTCCTAGCACTTTAATGACTGCTGGGTAGGAGCTAATTTTTCAATGAGCCAAACGATTAACTGTCCAGTTTCTATTTGACAAATTTGGATCTGGGAGGAATATCCCAGAAAATGGGAACTCTGCTCCTTTGAAATAGTGCCATAAAATCCTTAACTAATAATGGACTGATTCGTTTTCACCCCCTTCCCCAGGCCCCCACACCCCCAATTCCTTCCCAGTGAATCATGACTGAACATTGGTTTGTTTAATGCTGTGTCCAAAGGACATAATCTCATTACAGTACAGGAGTGTTCACCTAGATTATGTCCTAGTGTTAGGCTTTGATTCTAGAGTCAAAGTGAAGTCTTTAGCTTATTGGTTAGAGCACTCGCCTCATAAGCGAGAGGACCCAGATTTGATTCCCAGACGGGCGAAACCTTAGGCAAGTTTCCTCACTCCACGCGTCTTGTTTACCTAGCGGGAAATCGGAGTGGTTGGTGTAAATAATTATAATTATTTTGACGTTGTAGTGCCTTATCACTATCGGATTGCTTTACAGGGGTAATAATTGCTTTAAAAATATTGGTTACTCAAATCTGCGTTTCACCCACAAAAATATACGGTCAATTCACTTTACAGTGTATTCTGGGAAGCGCTTTGAGACATCTCAACGTTGTGATAAGGCATTATATCAAATGCAAGGATTATTATTATAAAAGCACTACACATTGAGCCAAATTACTGAACAAGAATCTGCTTTTCTGCCTTTCCCTCTCCCTGACTTAATCCTTCAGCTCTGTACCGAGGCATGCTTTTGAATGGCACCTATAATGAATCCAAATTCCATTTGCTTCCAATTACCTCTCACTGAAAATGTTCCAAATCATTTGGTGGCAGTTGGACTTTGTTGGATGACTGCAGCAAGAAATCGCCTGCATGGAACATAATGGACATAATGGGAAAGGTACGTTTTTAATCAAGCACAATTTGCTCCTGTCTGGCACTTGGTGATATTTCATTCAAGCCATGGGTTCCGGAAGAGGCATGTAATGTTGGGGAATGGGCACCCATTTCCATTCTGTTGCACCTGCGGCTGGCCAGGTATTGTCTGGTTATGGCGGTACTCTGTGCTTTGGCTGAACAACCACACTCCACTGACTTAAGAGCATACCTGCTGCACTTGGGAGAGGTTATCCACAGCCGTTTTATGGCTCCTCATTTAGTACTGAATTATGAATAGAGCTTGTACTGTACAAAATGTTCTTGGGTATGCCTAATTAGGAGCATCGTTATCAGTCCTGCTTGGATTGAACCCAGGTACCCCACATTCATAGCGGAAATCATTTATAGTGTTATTCTGGCCAATGAGGGTAGAAATTGCAACACAAAA
Organism: Callorhinchus milii; assembly: GCF_018977255.1. Classification (NCBI taxonomy): domain Eukaryota; kingdom Metazoa; phylum Chordata; class Chondrichthyes; order Chimaeriformes; family Callorhinchidae; genus Callorhinchus; species Callorhinchus milii. The sequence continues at coordinate 18,060,294 of NW_024704750.1, read as the reverse complement.
ATAGTCTATTCAGCCAAGAAGCCTTTGCCGGTGCCAAGAGACCTGTAGCTCAGTGGTTAGAAGACTCGCTTTGCAAGTGAGAGACCTGAGTTCAATTCCAGGCACAGGGCGAAACCTTGGGCAAGTTTCCTTACTCCACACAGAGCCTAATAATAATCCCTCCAAAAAATCAAAACAATAATAAATTGGTCATTTTTCAATCCATGACTGTTTGTGGGACATTGCTGTGCGCAATTGGCTGCCGCTTTCGCCCACAAATATACAGTCAATTCACTTTACAGTATATTCTGTGAAGTGCTTTGGGACGTCTAGAAGATGTGAAAAGCGCTATATCAAATGCAAGGATTATTATTAATTCCGCCACTGGAACTATATACTGTACTCTTTATGACATAAGGGATACAAAGTAGTAAGACTATACATTTTTAAAGGATCCAATAGCTGCTCTTGCAGACTACTATGGTGCTGTAGACAAGGGTGGTCCAACCTTTTGGCTGCCGAGTATGAAAAAGACTTTTTTTAATTGATGTAAACTTAGTAGTGTTGCTGCTTCCCCTGATTCAGCTGACATTTTCAATATGACCAAGCAGGCACAGCACACTTCCTGTAAGTTCCCACCCAATTACAACTGTTAGCCAGCACCAGTGACAGGTCTGTCAAACTCACTGGTATTTCGGTCATTCCAACTGAGATGAATTCATAACTTCTAGAAAGCTGAGGGTCCAATTTAAAAACGTGTGGCTATGTATTATGTAGGATTTCCACATAGCCATAAATTAAATGAGTTATGAACTAAACTGTAAACCCCAAGTGTCTTGAATTTGGGTTCCTTAGGCTTGTGCGGGGATTGCTGAATTCTACACAAATTAATTTCAGGGGAATATTAAGACTCTGCCACTTGCATTTAGTTTCCCAACAATTTTCACTCCTCCCAAGAAATCCCTCAAAATCGTAAAACTGAACAGTCATCTTTACAAGACTAATTTCCACTAAAGTTACTATTAAATCCAAACTGTAGGTTCATCTTCACAAATATATTTTGTAAAGCTTCAGAATATTACAGTAACACATTGGGGTTGTTTCAAAGTTTCTTTTTTAAGTTAACACATTTCTAGGATGAAGTAAATAACATTTGGTTCTTCTCACTGCCTCGATGTGAGCAGAATGGTATCTTGCTCAGTAGATAAGATAAGCAACATAATTCAGTTTAGTGAAAACACATTTGACAGCCGACTGTTTACAAAACAGGAAGCCAATAGGATAGGAATCATCTATCAAAAGAATTTCATTTTGCTCGAACAGTCGACTAAAATATGTGAACTATTTGGGATTGTTTTTGATTTTAAATCTTTTTTATTCCCGTAAAACTGGACATGCCAAATTGCAAATATAATTTCCTTTGTTGTTCAACCCACAAAAAGAGACCAACAGAATCTGTTAACACAAGAAGTTGTTTCAACAAAACCTCCTAGGCACAGCCCTGGAAGCTGTAATGGTGTCAACCTTGGCTTGGGATGACTGTAGTTCATGCACATTGTGACAGCTTCAGATTGTCTTGAGTGGAAGTGATGGTAGGTGATGATTCAGCTGACCAACTGCAGTGAGGGTGACATTGTCCTTCAGGAAGAAAATAGATGGCTGCAGTAATATCCTGTGACTTTACAGTAGGATGTCATACAGTCCACCTCTACGCGATGTATCCTGACTCAATTCCAGGTCTTTCAGTGCTCGGCTGTGTCTTAGGCTGTTGCGGAAATTCACTATTTGTGCATTTTGACAGCTGGAGTTCACACAGCTGGTGCCTTGACTCTGGAGCTTCTTATCTCAAGCCTACAGTGAAAACGTACAAATTAAAAACATTTCATTTCAAAGTCCATGCACGGTTATCGGGGAGGCTCCAACCTCTGGTGTCACGTGACTTGCAATAGTTCCCACTGTTGGCTGGCGAGGTCAGGTTGGCAAGATGTTGTTCCCACCCGGTCTTTTTCTGTCTCCACCTGGCTATCCAGACATGCCCCTGTCACCAACTGCATGATAGACGATCCTTTTATTTTCCATTTCTGGAACAAATTAGACAGAATTATTCTCCACCCCACATACCGAGGAACAGAATAGAGTATTAGTTTAGCAGGAACCTTTCAGGGCTATCCTGAGATTTCTGATTCCCAATCCCAGACAAAATGCAGTTATAACAACAACAACTTGTTATATAGTGACCCTCATGCAACTTAGCTCTTGCCAGGAATATCCAAGCAGGCTGTGTCCCTCTGGATAGAGAGTGCTTAAACCAAGCCACACAAAAGTAACAATTTACCTTAGAATACATTAGAATACACAGCACAGAAACAGACCATTTGGCCCAACTGGTCTATGCCGGTGTTTATGCTCCACATGAGTCTCCTCCTGCCCTTCCTCAACTAAGCCTTCAAGCATAACCTTCTATTCCTTTCTCCCTCATGTACCTATTTAGCTTTCCTTTAAATACATCTATGCTATTTGCCTCAACAACTCCTTGTGGTAGCATGTTCCACATTCCCACTATGTGTGAAGAAATTTCTTCTAAATTCCCTATTTGATCTATTCATGACTATTTTATATTGACAGCCCCTGGTTTTGGTCTCCCCCACAAGTGGAAACATGTTCTCTATGTCTACCCTATCAAAACCTTTCATCATTTTAAAGATTTCTATCAGGTCATCCCTTACCCTCCTCTTTTCAATTTATACTTATGCAGCGCCTTTCATCTCAAAGCTTTAAAAAGATGGAGTGGGAGTCCTAGCTGGGAGCAAATAGGGTGGAGGTGGTTGAAGGCACAGTCAAATATACAGATCTTCAAACAGGTTTGGAAAGCAGAGAAGCAATATAATAATAATAATCCTTGGATTTGATACAACGCCTTTCACAACTGAGAGAAAGTCTCGAAAAGTCCCAGTGAGACAAGGCGGAGGGATTTGGGAAGAAAGTTCTTCAGAGCGGAGACAAAGTGGCTGAAAACTCAGAATGAGCTGGCAGAGCGGAGGGAGTAAGGTCAGAGGTTATTGCAAAAGTACAATATACATACGTGAAACTCTCAGTAGTTTGTTCTGGAGACTTTTAAACATGGCAAGTTTCCCTGAATGTTAGAAACCCATCGTGTCCAAACTAAATACATTGTAAGGTTGCTAGATGGTTATCAGGGCCCTGTCTGATTTCACTCCCTAACCCAGAGGGCTAAGGATAAAATAACCAGAGGAAAAACAAAGAAAAGTTTAATTAAAAATGTAACTTGCATCCATCCATCACTTTCAAAAGCAGCCCAGCGCTGCCTGCAGTACTGTAGATTCATGGTTTTACAAAGAATCCTACACTTGCCCTGAACTAATCTCATCTCTCCCTTTGTGCTGAAGCTGCTGGATTCCTGATCGTCAGATAACACGGAAATAAATCTCCAAACTGCACAGCAGATAGCGTCTGATTAATCCTATTTGTATCTGGTTAAAAGTCTCGGCAGACTATTTGTAAAGGCTATTTATCTAACTGCAACACACTGCGAAAACCACGTTCAAAATTCACTCTGCAGTTCCTGCTCAAGCTGACTCACCTTTCATTGTAAAACCTTCATCAGCCCTGATGTGTTTTAAACAAACTGATGTGATGTGGTAATATAATAATAATATTCTTTGCATTTTTCTTTCACGGCTGAAGTCTCAAAGTGCTTCACAGGACTTTAAAGTATTGTGACTGTACTTTATTGCAGTCTACACTCTGCAATTGTTGGTATTACCGTATAATTCATGAATTGTCTCGGGAATTTCTTAAAGGTCTGAAACTGAAGTCTCTGCCAGTGATTCCTGTTGATTTTACATTGAAAAACCACCAATCCCATTACAAATGGGAATTTTCTGCTTGCCACTACCCGACCATGTTCCCTGGTTTCTAGAACATAATAACAAAATGGGAAACGTATGTTAAGATTTTGCAGTCACTGAGCTTTCACGCTGACAGCAGCACTGGGGTCTGATTAACAACCATAGAGCTTTTAATTGTGTGTGCGTACAGTGTAATTCTGTGCCTCCAAGGTTAAAGAAAATGGAATTTCCCCCAGTGGATTAATTTTACAATCCTTGCCTGTCAGATACCTTTATGTCCACCCCCTCCCCCAACCACTGCAATCTCCTCCACTTCTACACTCCCACCAGCACCTCCGATTCTTCATATTCTGTTCCATCATCAGTGTCCGAACCTTTAGCAACTATGCCCCTGTCCTCTGTAACAAATTAGAAAGTCTCTTCGCCTCATTTCCTCTTTTCCTGCCATCAAAATTCATCCTGAAACATATCTATTTAACCGTGCTTAATACCCCTAAAGTCTCCCTGCTCAGAGTTTCTTAATTAATAAGCATGTCAAGAAGTTCATTCAAGGTGAACTATTCTACTTAAGTGCTTGTAAGACCCCAAATTCCACCTAGTCTTAGCATGGAAGATCACTTTGCCTTAAAAGTTAAGATGAAGATGAATTGTGGAAAAGTCTTAATTCTTTTTAGGAACCGCAGAAAAGGGGCTTCTGAATTAAGATTGCATTTAAGAATTTTCCACAGTTTTAAGATACAACAGTCTCCCAGGTGGAGCTCCAGCCTTCTATTTAATGAAAGTGATATTAATCGGTGAGTTTAGAAACTAACGCGGATTATTTTGCTGTATAGGACATCAGCAGGAATGAGCTGAGAAAACGTAATCATTGATGAGAGCATGTGTCGAGAGTATCATTTCATGAACGGCAGCAGGAATCAAGGAAAAAACGGATGCAAAATTTGGACCATCACGGGGAATAGGAGGTAAGCCAACATCAGAGAAGGATTATTTTAATGTGCAATTCAGTGCATTCGCTGCTTGGGTCAGTTCCCCAAGTCTCTGAGCAGGCGTGTGGATCATTGATGGAGTCGAAATGACAAGGTTTTCAAAGCCAATACCAAATGACCAATAATCCAGCATTGAGTGGCAGTCTCACTCCCAGGCTCACAAGGAGGTGCTCTTCAGGCACTTAGCTGGGATGGAGTTGGAGGAGCTTCTACTCTGTATTTGACGTGTGTGCGTGCAGCACTGATACTAATTGCAAAAGGCAGAAAAGAGTTCTACTCCCATTGCATTGCTCTCCTTCATGGCGTAACTAGAATAGAACATAAAAACAGTCCTTGCATCAAAGCCTCAAAGCAAAATGAGTTACTTTCGAGTGCAGTAATGATTATGCCGATGCCAGCAATATTCCACAAACCATGATAACTTAATAATCCTTACATTTGCTACAGTACTTTTTACGTCAGGAGGACGTCTCAAAGCACTTTATGGGATTTACTGTAAAGTGTAGTGACTTTTTTAAGCAAACACAGCAGCCAAATTGCACACAGCAATATCCCACAAACAGCCATGAAGTGAATAACCAATTTCATCTCGGCGATTGTTAGCCAGGGCACCAGGGTGGAAATTCCCTTTTTTTAAATAGCACCATGGGATCTTTAACATCAACCTGAACAGCCAGACGGAAGCTCAGTTTAACATTTCAATGATGAGGTGAATGGAGATGATCAATTGCTTGTTAACTTCCACATGTAGGTGGATGACACCCAACTCTACCTTTTTTTCCTCTACCCTCAACTCCACGACCACCGATGTCCTGACAGTCTGCCTGTCCGACATCGAGTCCTGGACGAGAGACAACTTTCTTCAGCTCAACGTGCGCAAAACTGAGGCCCTCCTGATTGGATTGCGTCAGCACATCCGCACCTCAGGCGCTGACAGCATCAGCATCCAAGGCTGCACTCTCCACCTCTCAAAGCCAGTCAGGAACCTCGGCATTCTGTTCGACCCTGAGCTGTCCTTTCTTCCTCATATCCGCGCCACAACTGGCACCACCTTCCATCACCTCCGGAATATCGCCAGACTACGGCACTACCTCACCCCTCACGCCGCTGAAACACTGGTCCACGCCTTTATCACCTCAAGGCTGGACTATGGGAACTCTCTCCTCGCCGGTCTTCCCGGTCATTCAGAACTCTGCAGCTCATGTACTGTCCCGCACCAGGCTTCGCGACCACATCACTCCCACCCTCGCTTGCCTCCACTGGCCCCCCATCCCCCAGAGGATCGAATTCAAGATCCTCATCCTCACCTACAAGGCCATTCACGGCCTTGCTCCCTCCTACCTCTCCGACCTACTATCCCCCTACTTACCTGCCCGCACCATCCGTTCCTCTGGCTCTGGTCTGCTCCACATCTCCCGCCCTAACCGCCCTATCATCGGTGGCCGGGCCTTCAGCCCCTAGACTCTGGAACTCCAACCCCCAGTGCCTTCGCCTTGCTTCCTCCCTTTCCTCCTTCAAGGCCCATCTCAAGACCTTTCTCTTCGACTGTGCCTTCAGCTCCCCTCTCGACTCTCTACCCCCTCCTCGCTCCCTCCCTTCCCTGACCATTTCCCCCCTGCTCGGGTCCTGACCCAACTGTCCAGCGCCTTGGGACATTCTCCCGACGTGAAAGGCGCTCTATAAATGAAATCTTGTTGTTGCTGTTGTGTTGGTGAATGTGGACAAGGTAGAGATTTTGTCCCAGACACTGAGAGAATTCCCTGCTCTTCTCCCAGTGCTATGGGTCTTTAACGTCCACCTGAACAGGCAGATGGAGCCTTGTGAAATACGTGTCTTGTGAAGAACATCTTCATATCTGCTTTCTGTCTGTTGTCTCAAGCTAGCATGAATAGAGTTTAACAAATAGATCATGAATGGTGTTGGTGATGAAAGAGGGAGGAAGAGGACTCAGTGTTGGCATCTTAAATGGCTGCAAGACCTATCGCATCCTGCTCACAAATAACTTGTTAAATCCCTTTAAGCAGAATTTTGCTGCCTCAAGTTTCCATCTCTTCCCTTTTTGGGGAAAAAATATGCATTGGAAGCTTAGTTTCTAAAACCATCCTAGTCTAGGCAGCAGGGGATCTTTGGGGCTTTTTCTAACTAAACATGCATCCAATTAATCCTCTGAATGTTATAGAAGACAGGTCAGCAGTGTCCTGTGATGAGAAAGAAGCATATAGGAAGGTGGTGGAGATTCGCACAAGTGAAGCAACTCCTTGAAATCCGACACAGTCAAACAAGACAGATCCACAAACTGTTCTTGTGATGCTTCAAAAGAGCTTTTGTTTGCCTGGCTGGCAGCCCCAAGAATCAATTAATCACTCGGTAGGCAAGCAGCATGCCTGCATCTTTTAGATTATTTTAAACGGCTATTCCCTCCGGGCTAGGACCCCCAATGGCGGGCAAACAAGGCAGAAAAACGCCCGTTTCCTTGGCCCTGGCAAAGGAGAGCTTCAGCTGTTATGTTTTTCCAGTGACAGAATCGGTGTGGAACTCGCTCCCCTCACAACATGTTCAGGATAGGCTGTAACAACATGTGGAGTCTCAGTCAGCCCCAAAGGCTCTCTTCCAAACACATTCCCCACCCCCTCTCCAGAATCATTTTAAAAGCTTTTTCCAAAAAAGGCAATCACCATATGTGAGGCTTTCTTTGTTATCGAGATGATTACCAAATTACGCAATCCTCTGACCCCAATTTTTTTTTGCTGAATTGGGTTAGGGGTGTGTATTGTTTACTGGTGTAGGGGTCGTGGCAGTTTATAAAAGTTGCTCACGCCAGACCCCAAGCCCAGCTCTGTACGCTGAGCCCCAGCTCTAGGCTTCCACTCAATCCATTCCTAGGCTCACACTTGATCCCATTCCCGTGCTCACATTCAATCTCGTTCCCAGGATCACACCTCGTTACATTGAAGGCAAAGCTTGCGGGGCACAGGGGTGGATTATACCCTTGATCCAAGTCCCAGTCTTACACTTGATCCCAGTCCCACACTCAGTCCTCTTCCGAGCTCAAAATTTATCCCGTTCCCAGCCTCACAACAACAACTTGCATTTATATAGCGCTCCTGATGCAGGATTGGGTCCCAGAACGTTTGTAATCCTCGATCCTGACTCTAGACTCCACTTCTTTCTGGCTCCAGATCATTTTGTTTAACGCAATATTTTGTGTTACATTGAAGGCAAAGCTTGCGGGGCACAGGGGTAGATTACACACAGTGCACCACGCTCTGAACAATATAATCATATCCCTGCTGTCTGGGAAGCTTTGAGAAATAAGAGTAATAATCACAAATCCCATTTGCTGACAGTTCCCAGCAAAACGTGGATTTGATGCTATTTAAAGTCAGATGAAGAACCTCTCAGCCTCTCCCGTCTGACAGACATTTTGATGTCAGCAGCTTCCCTTCCCCCAAGCTCCCAGGGCGCTCTCATGTGCCAGTGAGTTTCCCCAAGAGTTGAAAGGTGGCCTAATTTGCAGCTTGCTGAGGTGGAGTGCTTCCTGTCGGTTTTGATAAATGAAGTTTGGCAAAAAAACAAGCGTCAGGCAGAACCTGTGTGTTAAAGATTGTTCCATTTGTCACAACCCACACATAAACACACTGGGCACAAGTCTGATTTACAGTCCCGTTTTTTTCAGCAGGGTTTTTTATATATATATATATATGTGTGTGTGTGTTGTGTGTGTGTGCCAAATGTGAAGAGATTAGGGAGCATGCTGAACTTTCTAGTTTGTTGTTGATCCAGTAATAGCTCCAGTTGTTCACAGCTGCACTGGCTCCCTTGCCCATCTCTTCAGGAGATGGCATTGTGACTTTAAGGAGCACGAACAGTCCAGATGCTGCCCATCAACTGAGTAGCCCATCATACATCCTATAAGGTAATATTTCCTCAGTGGCTCAGTTGATGGGACTCATCGAGACCTGCTCAATCCCCAGTTTGCCCCACGTTATCTGTTGTCACCTGGGGCGACACTCGGGGGAGCTAACCTTGATTTCAACTCCAACCTGGGATTGGGTAATCATGATTAGCCGTGGGCTCCCACTCCCGATCACTGAAAAGTGCAGATATGAGAGAGGTCATAGTCGGGTTGGACTGTAAAGCAAGCAGCAGTTGACCATGGCATGGGCACCTTTGGGCGAGAAACAAGGAGGGCTCCTGTGTGACCGAGTCAAGGGTCTCTCCCTCTATCCCTGTGCCTGGTTCTCTCTCCTTCCCCATTTTAACATCACGCCTGAAAACCTTCCTCTTCGACCTCCCCACCTCCCCCCGGCTCGGTGTCAGCCTCCGTTACTGTTAAGTGCTCTGAGACATTACCCAGCGTGAAGGCCGCTGTATAAATGCAAGTTGTTGTGTCGGGAGAGCGGTGTGCAAAAAGCAAAGTTGGATATTGAAACGCTATGGAATTCTGTGTTCCCCATAAGTATTGTTCAACTGTTTGGTCAGACTGTCCTTCGAAAAACACCAAGGCTCGTTGTCTTAGCGCATATGAATAAAGTCGAATATAAATAAACACTCACAAATATTATGACTGTAAAGCTGTCCTGCTGCCAGTTATAAAACAGCTGTTAGCTAAGTGCAGTATTTCCAGAGTTGCAAATCCCTGGAGAAGGCTGGAGAGGTTTCCTGTATAAGAGCATGAGTATAGAACGAGAGGTACTCATTTGTCTTTGGCTACTATGTCAGGGGCAACTAGTACTGTATAAGTGACGATTTTCCAGCTCGGTCTCCCATTGCCTCAAATATTATACATATCAAACTGAGTAATGAAATGTCCGAGAGTCGGTGCAAGTCAGCCCATCAACACTTTCCTTTCCTACCCCTCCTCACCCCCATTCCTCATTGCGGTCGTTTATAGCAGCGATTTTTTTTACCCCTAGCACCTCCCTATCTCTCCAACCCGCTTATTCCCCAATCCACTACCCGCCACCTCCGCTTGGCTGGCTTTGGCCTCCTGCTTTGTCTCTCGTCCCCTCCACTCCACCAACGGTGGCTGCGCTTTCAGCCACTACGCCCCAATCTATGCAATTCTCTTCCTCAATCCCTCTGCCTTGCCTCCTCCTTCCTCATCTTCAATTCATGCCTAAAGACCTTCCTGTTTGATCATGCCTACAGTCACTTCCCCTCTCTCCCTCGCTTATTGTTGAGCTCCAGCACTGTTAAGTGTACTGCTGTAAATAATGGGAAATGTCTCACCTGTCTGCCATCCTGTGGATTGCACAAGTCGAGTATCACCTGTGACCCTAGAGAGAAGTTGGTGAGAGCCAGACACTTGTCTTGGTGTTTGATCAGAGGACCCGAAAGTACCCATTCCTGTTAAAAAAAACATCAAATAATAATAATCCTTGCCTTTGATTACAACGCCTTATCACATTGAGACATCTCAAAGCGATTCACAGAATATACTGTAAAGTGTGGTGACTGTATTGTATGTGAATACTGCATTGTCTCACAAATAGCCATGAAGTAAATGACCCATTTTATTTGTGGGATTGTTGGCCAGGGCACTTCTCTTGTCGAAAAGTGCCATGAGATCTATAGTGTCCACCTGAACGGGGAGGTGGGTCCTCAGCTTAATGGCTCATTCGAAAGATGGCCACTCCGACATTGTAACGTTCACCCAACACTGCATTGGAGTGTCGGCCTAGACTTCTCTCACACAATATTCAAACTTTGGCAACTTGTTCCAATAGAATATCAAATGTTTTGCTGAAGAGATCTGAGCGTGCTGCCCAGAAATGTCCAAAAAGGTAAAACAGGAACCAAAGATATGCATTATTTTGAAAACAACAAAAATCATTTGTTCCATTTCCCGTGGCATCAACAGAGTGAGTTCTGGTCTCTGAAACGCCAGTGGGGCAGGAAATGCAATGTTTCGTAACAGTTTCCATGCGTTAAAAACGTGTCAAAATGAATTCTGTGAGCAATTGGCTTTCACGTTTTGCCCACAAAATACAGTCATTTCATTTTACAGTACAACCTGTGAAGCTCTTTGAGACATCTCAATGACGTGATAAGGCATTATATCAAATGCAAGAATTATTATTATTAAGAAGCCTGTGCCCCCCCCACTCCTCACCCCACTCAACTCCAATACAATGGTTGACCCCATTCATTTCCTCGCTGCCATTTGTTATTTTGGAATCACCAATAGAGGAGTGTCAGCCAGGCTTCGTGGAAATCTGCTTATCGTGATCAGTGTCCCGTGAGATAACAGTTAAACGCTGAGTCTAGAGTTGGAAATAAGAATTGAAGATGCTTGTAAATCAACAGGGTGCCAATAAAGCTCAGTCCGTCTCTTTTTCTCTCTTTCCCTCTCACTCCAGGAGTACCCCAACGCACTCTCTGGGGTCTCCAACCTCTGGCTCTTGCCAACCTACGCCTAATACTTTCCGGAATTAGGTAAGCAGGATGCATCCCTCCAGGGAGAGAATGTGCATTCCAATCCGACAATCTATCTCTGGAATTTCCATCTGTAGGTGGAATGCGTGGAATTCTCAGTTGGGTTTGGATACTCTTTAAGCACGGTGATGGGTCTCTACATCTATCAAAACACCTGGCTGACCAAGTAACAGCTTTATTCTGAGAATGCCTCTCTCACCTGGCTAAACAGGAGGTTGCTCTGCAATCCTTTGCACGGCCTCAAGCTGGCGATGATTGACACCACTCTGTGCAAGTCCTGAGCCTCCAGGCATTTCTCCCCCTGCCTGACCACTGCTCTCTCCGACACCTCCTTTTCCGGAATCCTGAGCACAAATCCAAAGTTTGGAGGTTATTTTACATGCAAAATTAAAAACATCTGTAGGTTTACAATCTAGAGAGAAAACGATACAATATGGGGAAAATAATACCAATCTTTTTATATGATACAACGCCTTCCACGTCAGGAGGATGTCTCAAAGATTTTCTATGAATTCTAGCGACAGGTCATTTTTCCGCCACAATATACAGTTACTCTACTTTAAAATATATTCTGAAGCGCTTTGAGATGTCTCAATGCCCTGATGAGGTGCAATATCAAATGCAAGGATTACTGTTATATTTTATAGGTACCAGTATCCAATTTGCACACAGCAAAGAATCCCCAATAGCCATGAGGGTGTTTCAAAATGTACCTCTTTGACCGTGTTTTTGGTTGTCTTTCCTCTCTTTACCCTCCACAGCTCCTACCGTCAGCTCAGCTGCCTGTCCAGGACTGTGACGCTCTTTTGAGATGTCCTTTCATTGTGAAAGGCATTATATAAATTGTGTTGTTTGAGGTGAATGACCAATTTTATCTAGAGGATTGTTGGCCACTGGAGTCACAGGACACTGGCACAAATTCCCTTCTCATTTCGAATAGTGCCATGAGATCGTTAACATCCACCTGTACAGGCAGACGGACCCTCGATTTAACATCTCATCTGAAAGACAGAATCTCTATCAAATTGGACAGTCACTTCATGGCTGTTTGTGGGATATTGCTGTGCACAAATTGGCTGCTGTTTTCACCTACAAAATACAGTCACAATACTTAATACAAATTAATACAAAAAATAGTTGATACAAAATAATCCTTGCATTAGTTACAGTGCCTTATCATGTTTTTGAGACATCTCAAGGTGCTTCACAGAATATACTGTAAAGTGAATTGACTGTATATTTTGTGGGAGAAACGTGGCAGCCAATTGGCTACAGCAGTGTCCCACAAACAGTCGTAGATTCAGTGACCTAATTATTATAATATACTAATTATAATAATAATCCTTCCATTTGACTCAACTCATGGCCAAGGTCAGTGGTTGAGTCGCTCTCTGCACAGCGTTTTCTTTTGAGTTAAACATCAGTTTCCCACCTGAGCTCCGGGTACACGTTCTGCAGGTACCACTGGAAGGAATTGCACCTCAGTCGCCTGCGTAGGTCCACTCGCTCTGCAATGCTACATTACAAACAAATAGAGGCATCAAAGCATGATGGGCGAGACAGACATACTCCCTCCCGCTCCCACCCCACCACCCTGAGTAAACAGTCTGTCGCTGTGTCCTCAAGCCAGCGCTCACTGATCCTGCCTGGACCCACCCTAATATATTCTTACATTACTCTGTGAACGTATATGTGAGAGTGTTTGTTTGTTTATTTATTGTAGTGTAATGGGTGTGGGTGGTGTGTTGTGTATATGTATGTTTTGGTGGGGGTGTTGTATGTGTGGGTCTGGGTGTATTGCTGTATTTGTAATACCCGTGGTGTGTTTGTGTGGTGAGTGTGACAGTCGGTGTGGGGTATGTGGTGTGGTCCCTTGTGTGTTTAGTGCATATTGTGTGTTGTATGTGGAGGTGCTCTGGTGTGCATGTGCAGTGTGTTCCATGTGTGATGTATGTGTGTGTATATGATGTGGTGTGTATATATGGTGTGTGTGTGTATGGGTCTGGGTGTGTTTTGGATGATGCTTGAGAGAGAGCTGATTTTGTGGCAGATTTAACAAGAGGCTTCAGTTGCCAACAACACGTGTTATACAGATTCCAGATATTTAGATACTAACAGTCGGCTCAGTCTAAGTCTGAGTAAATAATGCAGAGACAGCTCATTAAATTACTGCCAGAGGTCAGAAGAAGGCAGCCATGAGACCTGTCAGTGATCTCACACAAGCTTTCAGGAGAGGTTCAGATGAAGAATGCCTTTTGGCTGCTTTGATCTCATCCTTGCAGAATAGATTCACCTTACCAATAGACTGTAGTTGAAAGATCCTCTGTGATGGTTGCTGTAGTTTGTTCCTGAGCCAGGCAGCTCCTCAGTACTGATGACGGAACATTCAACCCAGCTTGTCAGCCGAGCTTGGAGCTAAGAGAAGTAATTTGTTCTACTTGGCTCCAGTTAATAGTGCAAGCCAAAGTTCCAGTGGGTAGGGTGGTCTTAGATATGGACAAGCAGAAGGAATCTTACAACGGTTCTTAGTAACAACCTGTTCAATTTCAGCTGCTTCAACTCCAATAGTAACCCAACCCACCCCTCTGGACTCTTCAGGCTTTGGCTCTTGCTAACCTGTACATAAAACTCTCTGGGGTTAGGTAAGCAGGGAGAGAATGCCCACTCCATAGTAGACAACTGGGAACCATCCACATGTAGAACTCTCAGCAGTTTGTTTTGGAGACATCTGAACATGCTGACGTTGTTGGGATGTGAAATTCTCTGCCAAGTATGGTGGTAGAGTCAGAGTCCATTGTGGGTTTCAAGAGGGAAGTAGACAGGTATATGAAGGATAGAGGCTTGAAGGGTATGGGGATAGGGCAGGGTAGTGGGAATGCATGAACATCTTGCTCTGACAGCCTTTGCAGACTCGAATGGCTGAATGGCCTCCTTTTATGCATTCGTTTCTATGAATTCAACTATGACCTTGATCACCTAACCTGGTAATCTGTTCCAGCTGTTAATTTAGTTAATGGAAACCAGGATGTGTGTGTGTGGTGGGGCGGTGGGGGAGAACAGGTCCTCCTAAGTTACAGGAGGAATGAAACCAGGTGATGTAGTCCCAACAGATTTGCACAGATCTCCTGGGAGACAAGCCATGGGAGTTGCATTCCAGCCACTGGGAAGAGAAAGTGGAAAAACACAGCTGCCTTCACTTACTTTCCATAGGCTTTTCCAAGAGCAGATGGTCTGGCTTCATAGTAATACTGTTTATAATCATCCATCCACACTTCCACCGTGCGTTTGGTGTTCCTTGGGCAGAGAAGCATGCCAAGTCTTAGTGTAACAACACGGACACAAACTCAATATTCATCCCCACCCACCCCCTCCTCCCCAGAATGAAACAAAAGCTCCAATCAGTTGAGATACCATGTAGCCTGGACAGGGATCCTCCAACTCAGTGGAGGTGCCGTGCTTTGAATGAACATTAAAGATCCCATGACACTATCTGCAAAGAGAAGGGAGTTTCTCAAGGTGCCTTGGCTAGTAATCTCCCAGATAAAATTGGGGTACAAATTGGCTGCCTCATTCGCTTGGAAATACACAGTTTGCTACACTCTACAATAAATCATGTAAAGTGCTTTGATACCTGATACGGTGCTTTATCAACTGCAAATATTATTACATATTATTTAGCAAACAAAAATACTTCAAAAGGCCAGCATTCTCATTGGAATGCTGGAATCTGCAAGCCAGACATCCGCTGGAACACAGATGTCAGGATTGGGAATAACAGTGAGGAAGGAGAGGTGGTACTCACATATGAGTCTAGTCATCAGCTCAATATCAAATAGAACCCAATATAGTTTAGTCCCAAACAAGTGAGAGAATGCTAATCTAGTGACAAAATGAATGCCAGGTTATTAGCTAAAAAGGTGTGTTAACTGTGGAACTGGTAAAGTAGTTGGAGCCTACATAATGTAACATATACTTACTTTATGTAAGTGAGAGCATTGCCCTCAGGAAAGTCATATGGATGTCGTTTGCGGAAGACATGCCCCACACGACTGCAGGGCACAATCTCTAGACTTCCTCCGCACATCCAGACCCGGAAAGAGAGCTCTGGAAAAGAGGGAGCAAAGCCTGAGGGAGGAGCCCTGCTGCAGATCACCACGAGATGCCACTACTCAGGACATTCCCGAACTTTTCCTGAGAACCCCTTCTTTCCTTTGTTGGTGTTTAACCATAGCACTCAACACATTGCAAGCCCAGTCACTAAAGAGCTCAATTAATTGTTGTGCTCCTCAAGGGGAGGGGTGGTGGAACAGGACAGTTGTTGTCCCGAGTGTCAGTATGAAGCACCGCAGTGCAGCATTCGGCCGTACAGATCAGGTCAGATAACCTGGCAAAGAATTTTCACACAATGAGTAGTACTGTGTCCCATAGAGCAGTGGTTAGTTCACTCGCCTCGCAAACAGTTCGATTCCCGAGCAGGGTGAAACTTTAGGCAAGTTTCCTTATTTCACATGCCTCTCTTTACCCAGCAGCAAGCAGGAATCCAGTTGTTTGTTGATTGGTGAATCGCTTTCTGGGGACAATAATCCCTCCCCCAAAAAAATTTGGAAACTCAATCCACAACTGTTTGTAGGACACTGCTGTGCGCAATTGGCTGCCACATTTCGCCCACAATATATATAGTCATTTCACTTTACAGACTTTTCTGTGAAGCACTTTGAGGTGATAAGCGAGTATCAAATGCACAGATTATTATTATTATTTGAGATTCAGCACACTGTCTTGACAGTGGACCACAGTGGCTTCCCCTTTCTCGACTGGTCGGCAGCATCTAAAATGCGGCAATTCTATTGTGACTCCTTAATAAGGAATCTGAGTGGGAGGTTAGGTGGGTGCAAAGTTCCCACTAGTCAGTGTGACATACTTCCAACATTAAAGAATCCTGTTAGAAATCCTCGTTCCTCCCCCCACCACCAATGTACAACATGTCATTTTAGTTCAACTGATTCAGGTGTTTCCTCCCCCACACCCCCCTTGGCACTGGGCTCTGAACACCAACAAGACGGAGAGTCCAAAGCCCATTCCCAGGAATATAACCTCAACTACCCAGTGTTACTTGGTCTCTTCTTCCAGAGCATCAGCTCAATGCAACAGGCCGGGAGAACAGGAACACCATGTACAAGTCAACTCACCAAAATTCTCCCCACCCCAAATGTCCATCTGAGTGTCGTATTTGCCAAGATGGTTGAACCAAGATTTATTCATGACAAAAATTCCTCCAGCGATGACCGGGGTCCTGAAACAAAAACAGCTCAACATTACTGAAGAGAATAAATTAACTGAATAAATGTTTTAGTTCTCCGAAATGCTACCTACCCTGCTTGAAGGATGCAATATAAATGCAAGTTGTTGCTGTTATGTCGTATTCGCTGGCTTAACATGTTTAGAGTTAGGCTCATCAAACGTACTGCACAGGATTTACTATGTGCAGTGATTGTATTTTGTAGGCGCATGAATATATATTTTTGAACTGGGATGTGAGTTGTGATCATGGAGCTGTACATTGGTTCACCATTGCTTTGCCTCACTTCACTGCCTAGATTTCTGCCTGAATTGATGCCTGAGTCAACTATCCCACTCAGCAGCAAAGGGGTAACAGTCTAACAGTCTAAGGAATAAGGAGCAGATCAGGGACTTAATACAATTACAGAACAGAAGTGTCAAAAATAAAGTGAGAGGAACAACTAATAAAAAATAATTAAACTGTCTGTACAGCAATGTACACAGCATCCAAAATAAAACAGGAGAACTGGAGGCACTAATTCAGAGAGAGAAAGCAGATGTAGTAGGGATTACTGAAACATGGCTACAGAAAGAACAGGACTGGCAATTAAACATATTTAGAAAGGATAGAGATGGGAAAAAGGGTGGTGTAGTAGCCGTGCTTATTAGGGATAACATCATGGCAGTAGAAAAAAGTGACATAGCCATCAGTAAGATAGAAACAGAATCTGTGTGGATAGAGATAAAAGATAAGGGATCAATCACACAAATAAGGGTACTCTACAGACCACCTAATAGTGGAAGGAGGTAGAGGAAAAAATATGCAAGCAAATTAGGGAAATGAGTAAAGACATACTGTAATAATCATGGGAGATTTCAACTAATAAATTGGCTAGAAGATAAGGGAACGGAGTTCCTTCAAACTTTCTTTACTCAGTATGTAAGCGGCCCAACAAGGGAGGAATCGCTGCTGGATTTAGTAAAGGGAAATGAACCAGAGAAGTAAGAGTTGGAGAACATCTAGGCAATACCAATCATAACTTAATAAGGTTTCAGATAAAGATTGAGAGGGACATGAGTATGACAGAGACCCAGGTAAAAGTTTGGAAAAAAGCTGATTTTGAGGGGATGAGAATGGAACTTGGGAAAATAACCTGGAAACCAATATTGGCAAACAAAGAGATAGAGCAGCAGTGGAAAACATCTAAAACGATGATCAGTAAAGTCCAGGAGAAATGTATTCCGCTAAAAAATAAGATAAAGCTAAACAATAATGAGACACTGTGGATGAATAAAGACTGTTATTCACCTAACACTTGTAGGGAATTAATTTCCACATGTCAGATCTCAAGTCAGCCATCTGTAGCAGTGTTGGCAGTCAAGTTCCTTAGCCCGGTGGGTCGGTAGTATTCCAGGGCACTGCTGATGACAGCACCACATTGCCTGGCTCATCGGCAGGACATGGAAGGGCAATTATTGGGGACAGAGACTCTTCCCACTCAACTCCTGTTAACCCTGCAAGCCAAAGCCTGAGTGGACCTAGTGGGGAATTAATTTCCACTTGTGGGGATACCGAAACCAGGAGCCATAAATATAAAATAGTCACCAATAAATCAAATAGGGAAGTCAGAAGAAACTTCTTTACCTGGAGAGTGGTGGGAATGTGGAACTTGCTACCACAAGGAGTAGCTGAGGCGAATAGCATAGATGCATTTAAGGGAAAGCTAGATGAATACATGAGAGAGAAAGGGACAGAAGGTTATGCTGATCGGCTTAGTTGAGGAAGTGCAGGAGGAGGCTCGTGGAGCATAAACGCCGGCATAGACCAGTTGGGCCAAATGGCCTGTTTCTGTGCTATATACTCTATATAATTCTATGTACAGGGCTTACCGGATGGACTGTGTTGGATCAGTCCTTGCCATCTTCTGCTGGATTGGCATCTGCTCCCATTTAAAATGCAAACTCCAGTCAAACCCTGATTTTGGGGGGAGGGAAGAAAACAGCAATGTTTCAAGGTCCAGATGAAGATCGAGCAAACACTAAATGCGGCGCAGTTGACTGAACTGTTCCAAAGTCACTTGATGTCTACGCTGAGCGACAGGAGGAATTTTTCAATCCAGAGCCTAAAGGAAACATACCCGTGTCAGGTCAGCCTTTATACAAGCCAGATGCAGAGTAAAACCACCCCCTGCTTCACCTCTGCATCGTGCCTCTAGCCTAACTTTAGAATATCAGTGACCTTGCCCCCTTGTCCGGACAAGAAAAACCTGCTGAATTAAGTCCTCCCAAGTAATTACAGTTCATTTCCAAGCCAGACAGGCTGGTCTACCGTTGCCAATGCCTTGTGTTACTGAAATCTGCTCCTGGGTTTGTCAAGTTTGTCTCTTCAAAATGAATTCAATTTCCATTTACCATCAACCGCATGCATCCAACCCTCCTATGAGGAAGATGGTAAGATCCTTGAATTCTTCATTGAAAGGGTGAAGGATATAGTAAAACTATTGGGATTTGACCTGGGACCTTACTGGTCTGCAAGTCAGACGTGCAAATAATCGAGCACAACATGACTAGCAACTCAGAACAGCACCCCCTACTGGACAGATATAAGATTTTTTATTTCCCTGCTTTTTGAGCGGGATTTATAATTTAGTGCTAATTTAGGGCGGAATGAAGGGCAGTTCAAGGCTGTGGACGGTATTGAGAATTTGTTTGTGGCTGCCTTAGATTCATACAAACTATTGCAATGAGTGAGAGATATGGGAAGGGATGTGTGTCCAGGTTGTGGTGCAGGAATATGGTGGCAATGCTCTCATGCACTTAATGTTAAGCTGCGTTGCCCACCAGGAAGCTTATAGGGAGTTCCTACTACACAGGCAGTTCCTGCTACCTGCCATCCACCTTGTAAGGGCTCAAACTCACGCTTGTCAGATGTCAAATGACCAACTAGTGACTATCCTCCTTGGGTACGAGGTAAGCAGGGTCTCCTTGAACTGAACTGGCTCCAAGGTGACATGTTTGGCAACGGAATGTCAAATCGAGTCAGCCCTCTGTAACAGTGTTGGCAGTCAAGTTCCTGAGCCCGGTGGGTCGGCAGTATTCCAGGGCACTGCTGATGACAGCACCACACTGCCTGGCTCATCGGCAGGACTTGGAAGGGGAATTATTGGGGGCAGGGAATCTTACCACTCAGCTCCTGTTAACCCTGCAAGCCAAAGCCCTAACAGATAGGGTGGACCTAGCTGTACAAGCAGCGGGAAAGCTTGCCAGACAGCGCTTTCGATGGCAAGCTATGCAGTTTTAGCTGATTACACTCCAGCAGTAAGCCCCAGGGCACACTCTGGGGTCTCCAAGTCTTGGCTCTTGTCAATCTGCGCCTAATACTTTCTGGATTAGATAAGCAGGATGCATGACTCCCAGGAGGGAGACCACATTCCATTGGAATAAATATCTCAGGAATTTCCATGTGTAGGTGGGATGCATGGAAATAGTTTGGTTTGGATAATCTTAAGCATGGTTTCCACGTGTGTCAGATACCCGGCTGACAAAAAAAAAGAGAGAGTGAATGGAGAGGAAGGTTTCCAGAAAGTGAGCGAAACAGTGAGCTACACGGTGTCCTGATCGTGGTTGAAAGTAAATTGTGAAGGATTCAAATACCAGGAGCAGAGTTTTTAAAACATTTATAAAGTTAGGAATAAGATGAGAAATTAGAAGGAGTGTTTTTTGGATACAGATTGTGAAAGGCAAGTAGAATAATTGAACAGAGTCCGCCAGTGAAGTGGATGGTATAAAATGTTTCAAAAGGCAACTCAGGGACTTTCTATATTCAGGGAAATCGTGTCAGGTAAATGGGATGAGACATATCACTGGAGCAAGGAGCTTTAAACAAGCTCGGACTTTAGTTTTTGAGAAGTCTCAAAAGGGACCTCATAGAGGTGAAAATATTAAATGGAATTGAAAAAGTAAACCCAGAACAGTAATTCAGCATGAACCAACAGTCGAACAAGGACATAGGTTTAGAGTTGCAAAAAGCTATATTCAGGACAACCAGAAGTTTATTTTTACCTCAAGGGCAATTAACGACTGGAACAGGAAAGGTGGTTGAGGCTAATACACTGGACTCATTTGATAAACAGCTCCATGCTGTGACAGCATCTATGGATAAACTGGAAGGATGAGTTCAAATACACCAAAAGGCATTCTCCATCTGAACCAATCTTGTTCGTTCAATCTTGTGAATTTATGATAATGGGATGGGCTTGTTTGACCTTAGAGCCTTTTTATGTTACTGGGAGGTATTGTGTTCTTTCTGGATCACAAAACTGTACATACCTCCTCTGAGATCAGCCGATGCAGCCAGATAGGCAAAGTTGTCCAGGCTGATGACGTCTATGATGGGACTGACCACCCGGGTATAATCCTAGAGGATTGAGTGGAAAGAAAAATAGACACTCAAGTCAGTTTCAGTGTTCATCCAGGGAATATGGAACACATGAAACCTTAGGCAAGTTTCCTTACTCCACACACCTCTGTTTTCCTAGCAGTAAGTAGGAACCTAGTTGTTAGTCAACTGGCGGATCGCTTTCCAGGGATAATAATCCACCCTCCAAAAAATGTGGTCACTTAATCCACGACTGGTTGTGGGACACTGCTGTGCACAATTGGTTGCTGCATTATACAGTCAAACTACTTTACAGTATATCATATAAAGCACTTTGAGTTGTCTCAATGATATGTTAACGTGCTATATCAAATACAAGAATTATTATATACTATTGAACTAGACTTTAAGACAAATGTGTAACTGCCCGGCCCAGCCCAGCCTGAGCTGCGTTACTGAGTAGGACAATATATGGAGTCTCACCTCATGAACCCTTTGTAGCAATGGTTGAAGCCAGTCCTTGTTTACCTCACAGTGACTGTCCAGAAACGTCAGGACTTCCGCCGTGGCAGCGTCCGCCCCTTTAACACGGGAGCGAATCAGCCCTGTTAACAGAAAAGTGTGTTCTTTTTTACAGCGAACCTGCCCATTGCCACAGCAACTTGATAATGTGAGCCTCCGGAAGAATGCTACGGGCCCAAAGGTGTGTGAAGAGATCCAAAGGTGAATGTGCAATCAGCACCACTTGGGCAAGTTTCTCAGGTTCCAACATCCTCGGAGCAGAAGCGTTGCAATGGAAACCCAGATACCTTCTTGATTGAGGTAAGTTGCAAATGGTAATGACACACTGGAGCAGTAGTGGGCACTTTTCTACAGTTCAGGGGCGAGCAGAGGACGATTATTCTACTCCTGGGTCCACACACTGCGCCTGGGTTTAGACCTAAAGGGTGTCAACAATATCCCGTTACCCCATTTTTTTTCTACAGTGCGCTGACCAACAACTGAAACACGTGGAAGTGATGATAATTGTATTTAGAAGTGCTTAATTGTATTCAGTTCAAGAGTTTCACTGAATTTAGACATCCAGAGGATCGATGTGAATGAGTGAGCGCTATCATTTTCATGGCAAATAATGATCCATCGCCATGTTCCGTGCCACATCTTCCATAACATGGATAGAGTGAGGAGGTGAAATGCATCTCTGACAGATTGTTTCAGCTCCTCTGTAGTCTGGTATCACTGTTTCATAACAGGGGGTAACAGGACTTTTATGGACACCCTGTACTGTTTCAGAGAGTTCGGAATATCAGCAAATTCTCAAACTCGATCTTCATTTGGGAGCCATTTTTTCTTGAAAGAACATATAATAAAAATAATCCTTGCATGCAGAAAAATGGCTTCAAACATAAGAGTGGATTTAAGAATTCACCAAATTTCTGCACGCTCTGGAAAAAGATCTCTAAATTCAAAATCAGGAGGAGTGCCTGGCTCCTTGTCTGCTTGAACAACAAACAAAGCGACTGATTTCATCCCCTCCTCGGTTATGCGTACTTTATCTGTCGTTATTAGCTCTGCTATTCTTGTGTGCCTACTACTTAGAGCAGATTTGATACAAGGTGTCTGTGTTCTATTATCCCATTACATGTTCAATTCATTCAATATCATCTGAGTCAAGAGCAATGAACTCCTCTGGGATTTCTACTTAGTTATTTATGAAAGATATTGTGCCTGCCATGTTTGCTATATTTCTGAACCGCACTATGGAAACCAGTCCAGAATTCTTCTCTACAAACCGAAGCATGGGGCAGGCATCACACTATTGAGATCTGTAGATTTGGGTAGAGAAACTTGATCAGGACTGATAGAGAGTATCAGCCCTTCATCTGAACCAGGTCAGGGTCTATAATTCACTGGACATGAATACTAGGACTTAGACCCTGTAATCTCTACCTATTTGATGTAAACTCCTAGGAATAGGAGTGTAATACTACATACATATATACATATATATATGCACCTTTCAAGTCAGGAGGACGTCTCAAAACACTTTACACAGCTTTCTGGGCAACTAAGCCAAGCATGTGGGGCTGAAGAGAGTTGGGGGGGGGAAGATGACCAAAAGAGGCGAGTCTTGAGGTGGGCTTTGAAAATGGTGAGGGAGAGTCGGAGAGCTTTCAGCCTCAATGCTCCCTCTTCCTGGATCTCACTCAAAAAATTCCCTCCGTCCGCACTCCTTCTTTCAATGCCTTCAAAATCTTTCTCAAAACCTACCTCTTCACTTCCCTCCTATTCCATCTATTCCCAACTTGTTCAGTTTCTCTTCATCTCCGGGAAAGAGCTTTGAAATGTGAAAGGGACCGAATAGTATTTATTGTAATTAGTAATTGATGGGTATCAACATCATTTTACAACACCTGCTCTGAGAGAGGAAAAGGGAAACATGAGCTTTGAGGAATCCCAACCTACCTTCCCGTCTCGTGTTCCTTAAACACTTTATTTTGGGAATCTTGGTCAAAAGTTGACAGTCCTCCGCTGAAAGAGAAACAAATGGCAACAGGTTACTATCCTCCCCCTTGCACCACTTCGCACTCGTCTCAGTGAATGGGTCACATTTCAGTCAGAAAAATCTCAGCACAGTAAGCTATGGATGTAAGCTGGATCCCTCTTACAACTATTGCTCCAATACCATCTGCCTACTGATCCCTGTTACATTTAATCTCTGATCAACTTGGCCAACAATCCCCCAAATAAAATTGGTCAATCACTCAATGGCTGTTTATGGGACACTACCGTGTGCAAACTGGCTGCCTCATTTTGCCCATTAAATACAGTCAATCCACTTTACACTGTGAAGAGCTTTGAGATGTCTATATTAAATGCAAGGACGATTATTATTGTTATTTTATTATTATTAAATTCACACGCCTCGTGTCACCTAACCACTATGTGTCGATCTATCTCATCCTCTCTCTCCTAATCCATCCAGTCACTGGTTTTGCCTCCCACAATGGCAGCTCTGCATTTTGCAACAACAACTTGCATTTATATAGTGTGCCTCACTCATGTACTGTCCCAGGGTGCTAAAGGGCCCCTTAATAAGTGGGGATCCAGTTTGTAACACAATTGGGATGATGCTGAACAAATTAACTCACGGTCTGTGCTGAAGTCATCAACGAGGATGATTTCCTGGACTAAACTGGGAGGACTGCGGTTGAGAATGCTAAAAGAAAAATGAGACAGAAGGAGATTAGATGTGACAATTTATCAGGCCATTCCCAGCACATTACAGAAACACAAATCCTTTCATTCTCGCCTGCTAAAACCAGATGTTACCATGACCTGCAGTTAACCTTTATCCGAGCTTCCACTTTTCTTTTGCAACTTTCTTCCCTGGTTCCTCTCAGCTCCAAATAGGCCACCAACGACAGTCACTGACCAACCCGTCACCCACTCCAACTTGTATAGCCAGGCTATGCAGAACTTCTGCATTTTGTTCGGCTCTCAACTCTTCTTCAAACCTTTCATCCAGGTTCTGACCGCTTTCCTCCTGCCTCATGCCCCCCCACCCACACACACATGCTCCACCCCACCATCTGTGACTGACCTTTCAGCCACGTTGCCCCACCCTCTGAAACTCTCTGCCCACCTCCCTCAGCCTCACCCCTTCCTCAAAAACCTATTTGATGGCCTATTTCTTTGACTTTACCACACAGCCACCCATCCTCCTCCCTACTCCCCCCCACAACCCCGTCTCCCTTGCAGCTCAGGCTCTTACTTTGTCTTTGTAAAGCTGTTTGTAAAATTCCTACATGAACATGAAGTATAAATGTAAATTATCATTGTAATTCACTCTCCCTGTAAGGTTACTGTGTGTAAAACCTAACTCATTCCTTCCCAGTGCTCCCCAACTGTGAAATTCTTTTTGTTCTTCTGTCTTCTCTTCCTCCTCCACAATCCACAGGATTTTAATCCCCAATTTCTCCAAAATACCACTTCTTTGATCTGTCTCTTCTCTACTCAGCCTTGGTGGTGTCCTGTAACCAAAGCTTTGGTTTCTCCATGTATATTAAAAAAAACATTCAAATGACTCACTTCTTCTAAAGAATGCGATGACCAGGTGCTCTGTTGGCACAATGCATTGACCTACTTGGATCTCATTGGTACCTGATTCCTCCTCATGTGGTTCCCATGGAACAAGTTTCCAAGCTTAGGGTTTATTTGGAAGAAGTGCAGCTGTTTTATAACAACTCAGTTATTCTGGAGAGCAAGGGATTGAGCCAGAAACCTAATACTGGGGATGACTGATGTCTTTGAGCAACTAGGATGTCTGGAAACGCTTGTCTCTTGAGTTTTTCACATTTTGACATTTTTATTAAAAATAATTCTAGCATCAAGCCGAAAGGCAATGATGGGACTTTGAGCTCATAGTCTAGATTGACACTCCAGTGCAGTGCTGGGGGAAGCACTGCATTGTCAGAGGCGCCATCCTTCAGATGTGACTTTCAACCAAACTCCCATCCTGCCTGTTCAGATGGACTTTAAAGATCCTGTGACACTATTTGAAAAGAGAAGGAAGTTTCTCCCACTGTCCTGGCCACCAGCCCGTAGATGAAGTGACTGTATTTGTAGGCGAATTGTGGTCATTCAACTCAGGACAACCCAATTTAAATTTATATAGCGCATTTCTCTTTGGGAGAATGTCGCAAAGTGCTTCACGTGGCTGTTTATGACCTTTTATGTGCAAAAGGGCTGTCACGTTTGTGTCACAAAAGCAGTCACTATGCTTGGCAGCATTTACTGAAATAGACTTTACGTAGCAGGAGATGTGGGCAGACAATGCCAGTGGGAAGCAGACTCTGCTGTGCAGTGACTTCAGCACATGTGTATCCACAACACGAGTATGTGGGAAAGTGTTCCATTCTCAGTACTAACGACCCTCACCTTGAATGTGCACACGTTTCTCCCTGTGGTTAATGTGATTTTATTTTAAATGTAATGTTGTGCTCAGTACAAGGACCTGTGGTGAACAGGCATCTGCTCTAACCAGACTACTTTGATCTAACATTTAGAAAACTGGCAATCATTAGCTCCCATGGCTAATAGCAGCCATCTCTTAATAATAGAACTCTTTGAAAGGTTGGTGAAGTTTTCAGATAAAGGTCTAACACAATATTATGGAGTGTTAAGCGAGAGTCTGGAGTCTAGTGCCAGAGTTGATACCGTAACTAGCATGTTACAGTCATTTCCTGCTCTCTCATGTTTAATATGTTTAGAAATTGTTTGGACATGTGGCGCTGATCGAGGTGAAGGGGTGGGGTGAGGGCGTTGGGGGAAGGAGAAGTCACGGATCAGAGGTTCTTTTTTTTAACCACTATTTAAAGGGACTCTACCCCCTTCAGCAAAGTTCTATTTATTTGCAAATGGAAGATGCAACGATATGAATGGCAGCATCTCTACAAACCTAGTAGTTATAAGTTAAGTGGCTCAAGAGGGAATCAGTGAAGCATTATCAACAGGAGAAAGAAGCTACCAGCGATATAATTGGCAAGCTATGCGGTTTTAGCTGGTTAGACTCCAGCAGTTACCCCAGTGCACACTCTGGTGTCCCCATGCTTTGGCTCTTGCCAACCTGTGCCTAATACTCTCCGGAATTAGGTAAGCAGGATGCATCCCTCCAGAAAGCGTGTGCATTCCATTCTAACAATCTATCTCTGGAACTTGTGTAGGTGGGATGCATGGAGTTCTCAGTTTGGTTCTGATACTCTTAAGCATGGTGAATGGTTTCCGCATGTGTCAGACACCCAGCTGACCAAAAAAAAGGAAGCGTGAAGTTAGAAGATTTCTTTCAACACCAGGAGTTGTTAGGGTACAAATGGCTTTTGCCACAAATGGTTGTGGAAGGCAAGAGTCCAATAACAGCATTTAAAAGGGAATAGGATTACTTGGGGAAGGATATTAAAGGTTAGCATGTGGTAAGCCACACCGCAAGTGGCTGCTGAAGCCAAGGTCATATTAGCAATTTTAAAGGAAAACGCATCAGGAAAAATAATATTAAAGGGGTTGCTGAAAGCTAGCCCACTGATGCTGGGTCAGAGGGTGAGGAACTTACGAAGCAGGCCTGGGTTTGAGAGGAGGGAGTGCATTTGAATGTAAAAATAATTAGATGAAATTCGATCCATTGGAGAATAGGGAGCTGGCGAGGAACAGAGTGATGGGGTTGTGTGGGAGAAAATGCAGGCTGCAGAGCTCTGGATGATATTCTCAACACAGCAGTAGGCTATTCGTTGCTGAGACTGAGGACACATATGTCGGTGACTCAGAGACGCGGGGGGAGGGAACGGAACTCACCTCTTCACTGTGCGGAGTAAAGTGGAGCGAGCCTCGTTGTGGAATGTGATGATGATGCTGGTTGATAGAAAGTCCTTATTGTATTGAACAGAAGCACATCTGTAACAACAACAACAAATTACATTTGCATAGCACCTTTCTCGTCAGGAGGACATCCTAAGTCGCTGGACAGTCAGGGACCTGCACCTGATCCGTGGAGGGCGGTGAGGGTAGGGATAGGAGGGTGACCCAAGGCACGGTCGAAGCGGAGGGTCTTGAAGTGGGTCTTGAAGGAGGCAAGGCAGGGGGCGAGGCGGAGGGACTGTGCATTTTGTAGGCGAGTTAAGTCTGGAAGTAAAAATTTAACGCAATTCTGAGCGATCTTAACTCTTAAGACAAAATGGTCTAAAAGACTGGGTGGGCTTTCAGGCTTTGTTGGGGGAGGTGGGGAGGAGTGGGGAGAGGGTGGAAGCAGGCTCTATACTTTATTCGCTCAGTTGATAAGAAACTTAATCCTGTCACTAAATGCTGCAATTTAAACTTCCCTCACCTCATGCTTTTACTCAAACAAAAAAATCTGGCCCCTTTCACCCTAACAAGCTTCTAAGTAAACCCAGATGTTCCATTAGATGGTGACTAGTCAGTAACCTTTGTCCTTACAACAGAGGCCAAGTGTCTATGGAGCTTTGATGAGGGAGTGATAAGACCTGATGTACACCGATCAATAAAGATAGTTGATCTTTTTTGCTAAGTCTTTACAATGGGAATCGATCAGCCCCCCTGCTCTGATGGAATCTGTTTTGTAAACATGCCGTGTTTTCGGATTAGGTCACCGATCCTTAACGTAACATGAAACTCCCTCCACTCCTCCCCTGCAATGTACCATAGCCCCTCTGGATCAGTGTGATCTTTGTTTCCCCATCACCTCACACAGTGGCCTTACTGATTTAATAATAATCCTTGCATTAGATCTAGCGGATTATCACATTGTTGAGACATCTCAAAGCACTTCACAGAATATATTGTATTTTGTGGGTGAAACACGACATCCAATTGAGCACAACAGTGTCCCACAAACAGTGGTGGATTAAGTGATCATTTTTTTTGGAGGGATCATTACCCCCGGAAAGCGATCCGCCAATCGACTAACAAACGGGTTTCTTCTTACTGCTAGGTAAACAGCAACAAAAACAAGAGTGTAGCGCCTTTCACGTCGGGAGGACGTCCCAAGGCGCTGAACAAAGGCATGTGGAGTAAGGAAACATGCCTAAGATTTCACCCCACCCGGGAATTGAACTTGGGTCCTCTTGCTTGCGAGCCATGTGCCCCAACCACTGCAATTTAGTGCTAGATTGCTTAATTGAGCAATCCAGCTGTTCATTCCCTCCTCTCAATCTAAAACTCATTGCACACAAAACGCTTATTAATGTCAGTTCACACTGCGGTAGCTTCTCCCACAAAGAGCTGGATACGCATCTACTTGAAACTTGTATTGGGACGAATATAGGATCAGGTGCTAAATAAATCACACAAATACTCCATGGGACACTTTTACATGCTCCAGGGATTGGGAGGGAAGAGCTCCAGTTTCAATAGTGGAGACATAGGGATGGAACACTTATTAACATTAGGCATTAACTAAGCAGAACTGAGTTAGTGGGTAAGGTGAAGCCTCCAATGGGGCAGCCAAGGTGTGTGGAGGAGTGGGCTTTCATATACTAAATGGCCTTTTCTCCTAAAGACCTTCCTTGATGATTGTGCTTATGCTGACTTCCCCCCTCCATCTCCCTCTGGCTCAGGGTCAGACTCCGCAACTGTTAAACACTCCAGACTCCGGGGTGAAGGGCGCTACATAAATGCAAATTGTTGCTGTTGTAATACTTTCCAGAATTAGCTAAGCAGGCTCCGACCCTCCAACAATCCATCTCTGGGATTGCCATTGTTTAGGAAAAATGGTTTGAATACTGTTAAGCATGGTGATGGGTTTCTCCATGTGTCAGACACTCAGCTGACCAAATAAAAATAATCCTTGCATTTGATATAGGACTTTTCGTGTCGGGAGGACATCTCAAAGCGCTTCACAGGATTCACTGTAAAGAGCAAGGTGTAAATTGTGTATTATGTAGGCAAATAGGTTATCCCTCCAGCAAGCAGTAGATCAGACATTCAGACCCTATCCCTAGTCCCATATCCCATCTCAAAACGCTTCACAGGATCTTACAGTAAAAGGCAGTGACGGCAGGTGAATGTGAGTACCAGATGACCTGAACTATCAGCTCCTATTGCACCTCTCCTCAACCCAGGACACTGAGTTCATTTGTTTTTTTAAAGTCTGCCAGGTATCTGATTTAGGGGTGAGTGAGCAATTATATTTGGCGGATTGTTGTCCAGAACACCAAGAGCAATTCCCATTCTCTTTTCGAATCCTGCCAACGTCCACCTAGACAGGCACATGGGACCTCGGTTAAACATTTCATCCAAAGGACGCCACTTCCATCAATGGAAGTACTGTATTTAAGAGTGTGAACTATATGAATTCCGAATTCCAACGTGAGACTTGAAACATGAAACTGAGTAAGGCAGACACGGATGTCTGGAATGGATCTCACCCTGCTCACTGAATCCCATAGAGTTTTGGTGCAGGTTGGCAAGAACCAAGGCTTGGGGATTCCAGATTGTGTGTCATGGTACGACTGGAATTTAGTTTGTTTTTGTAAACACCAACTAGCTTTCTGCTGCTTGTTCAGTTAGGACCATCCTACCTATTAGGGCTTTGGTTTACGGGATGATACAGGCACCAAGTGAGAAGAATCCCAGCCCGCAGTGACTGCTCTACTTCTCCAAGTCCTGCTGATGAGCCACGCTGGCTGATCTGTCATTAACAATGCCCTGGAGGTGCATTGTAAATCCCCTTCTGCTGCCCCAGCTGAGATCAGGTAACTCAGCCTAAGCCATGAAACCCTCCCGATCTGTACGGCTCAGCTGCTCACTGCACGAACTCACTGGACCATCGCAGGGAAGCCCCGAGGGGGATAACATTGCATGACTGACGGCTGCTTCGTTCACTGAATGGCACGTCATTCATCACCAGGGGACGGTCACCATGGCGATTTGAGCGTCTCCAGGCAACGGCGCTAAGTAGCTTGCCGTTGCCGGGATGGCAGACGACCCGCGGGTTGATCTTTGCTCGAGATTCATGAGCTGAATGCGATTCCTCACATCAACGTGAAAACCTGGATTAGATTTCACAATACCACTTTACTGGGCTACAATAAAAAAGGCGTGTAGTCTCAGAGGTCTCGAGCTGGGCTGGTGTGAAAAACCGATGGTGATCAGACTGATCAATCACTTTTAGGCCGGGATATCAATGGGCGTGTGTGGAGGAATGATGGTTATGTGATGTTTATTTGGTAAGATTGGGAAGAGAGAAAGTGAACGTACAGGAATCAATCACATGTTAAGACAGACAGTTGTGGTTGAGGTACTAGCATTTCTCTGACACCCTTCGAAATGCTCGCCCAGTTGATCCAGGGATTGAACAGCAATTATAATAATAAAAAATAAAAATAATCCTTGCATTTGATATAGCGCTTTTCTTCTAGACGTCTCAAAGCAGTTCACAGAATATAATGTAAAGTGAATTGACTAGATTTTTCTGGGCGAAACGCGGTGACCAGTTGCGCACAGCAGTGTCCCACAAACAGTCGTGGATTGAAGTGACCAATTTATTATTGTTTATTTTTCTTGAGGGATTATTATCAGACGTGTGGAGTAAGGAAACTTGCCCAAGGTTTCGCCCTGATAATCATAAATCCTTGCATTTAATATAGCACCTTTCGTGTCAGGAGGACATCTCAAAGCGTTTCATAAGATTCAGTGTGAAGTGCAAGGTGTAAATTGTGTGTTATGCAGGCAAACAGGTTATCAGACATTCAGAAGATCACAAGAGAAGTTTAGATGAAAAAGCCCTTCAATTCATGTGATCTCATCTTTCCACATGCCCACTCTATTGTCCTTCATCACAGCATCAAGCTGCTTGTTAAATACGTCTGCTTCAATCATCATTCCTGATGCCCTCCTCCAGTTGTCAGTTACCCTCTGGAAATAGGAGTCCTGTAGCTCAGCGGTTAGAGCACTCGCTTTGCAAGTGAGAGACCTGAGTTCAATTCCAGGCAGGTCAGGGCGAAACCTTGGGCAAGTTTCCTTACTCCACACGCCTAATAATAATCCCTCCAAAAACCAAAAACAATAATTAAATTGGTCATTTTCAATCTACTACTGTTTGTGGGACATTGCTGTGCGCAATTGGCTGCCGCGTTCGCCCACAAATATACAGTCAATTCACTTTACAGTGTGTTCTGTGAAGCGCTTTGGGACGTCCTCCCGACGTGAAAAGCGCTATATCAAATGCAAGGATTATTATAAATACTTCCTAGTGTCTCCTGATATTGCCGTTTTCAACCCTGAAAGCATGTTCTCTTGATCAATTGCCTTGGTGTAACCGAGAGTATTGTTCTGGGTTTACTTTCACAAACACACTTAAAATTTTATACACCTCTATAAATCCCCTCTGAAACAGAATGATAATTCTGTTTTAATGATAATTCTGTTGTAAACATAATGATAAGGGGTAATAATCCCTCCAGAAAGAATGTTCGTTCAATCCAAAACCATTTGTGGGGCACTGCTGTGCGCAATTGACTGCCGTGTTTCGCCCATAAAATATACATTCAATCTCCATTACAATATATTCTATGAAGCGCTTTGAGATGTCTCAATGACTTGATAAGGCACTATATCAAATGCAAGGATTATTATTATTAATGAACAAAAATGAAGAGACCTTGCTTGCCTAGCATTGGGGATCATCCCCATTGCTCTCCTCTGCACTGCTTCTAGGACTTGGTCAGCCCCCTTATGTTGTGGTGACCAGACTTGTATGCAATCTGACCAGGTATAGCTTGAGCTTGACATCTGAAGATCTGATCTCATCTAATTTAGCAGTATAGCCCAGCATTCCGTTTGCCTTGTTTATTTCTGCCTTTACATTGTTTTGACATGATGAGCGATGAGTCAATTATTGTTTTTTTAATTTAATTTTTCACTTTAATTTTTTTTCAATTAACACTCCTAGATCTGTTCCAGCAGTGGCCCGCTTGGGGAATTTTATCCCATCCATGGAGTTTCCATGCAATAATTTGCATTTAATTGAATTGACATTCGGTCCCCTTATCCTGAGCTGTGTGTGTTTGTGTCCTCAGCTGAAAAATGGAAAGATAGTGACAAATTCCAAGGTGAATTGTTTTGTATTAGTTCTAAAACTTCCTACACCACCACTGGCGTCGCCAGAGGCCAAATGATTGCGGCTTGAATGTCCGCATCTAGGATAAGGTATGGTAAAAAAATACAAAGACAAATTGACGTTGCCCCCCCCACCGGTTTTGTAGTGGGAGGGGGAGAGGAGAACATGTCCATCAAATATTAAGGCCACAGTACAACGTTTATAACTTGTGTAAAATTACCTGGCTGTTTGTGGGACATTGCTATGCGCAAAATGACTGCTTCTATCGCCTATAAAATAGTCAGTACACTTTACATAAGAACATAAGAATTAGGAGTAGGAGTAGGCCGTTCGGCCCTTCGTGCCTGCTCCGCCATTCAATAAGATCATGGCTGATCTTCTCACCTAACTCTGATTACCTGCCCTATCCCCATATCCCCTAATCCCTCTATTTTTCAAGAATCTATCAGTCTCAGCCTTGAAAATGTTCAAGGACTGAGCATCTACAGCCTTCTGGGGTAGTGAATTCCATAAGTTCACTACCCTCTGAGTGAAGAAATGTTTCCTCAACTCTGTTCTAAGAGGCTGACCCTTAATTTTAAGACTGTGACCCCTGGTTATAGATTCTCCTACCAGGGGAAACAGTCCCTCAGTGTCTACTTTATCAGCCCTTTAAGAATCTTATAAGTTTCAATAAGATCCCCCTAATTCTTCTGTACTCTAGAGAATACAGCCCTAGTTTATTCAGCCTATCCTCATAGGTCAGTCCCCTCATCCCAGGAACTAACCGAGTGAATCTACGCTGCACCCCCTCTAGGGCAAGTATGTCCTTTTTTAAATAAGGAGACCAAAACTGCACACAATACTCTAGGTGCGGTCTCACCAAAGCCCTATACAGTTGCAGCAAGACTTCCCTACTCTTATATTCTAAACCTTTCGAAATGAACGCTAACATGCCGTTCGCCTTCTTAGTTGCTTGCTGCACCTGCAAACTAACTTTTTGGGACTGGTGTACAAGGACACCCAAATCCCTTTGAATACTAACACTATCTAACTTCTCCCCTTCCAGAAAATAATCTGTTCTTTTATTCTTGCTACCTAGGTGAATAATTTCACACTTGCTAACATTGAATTCCATCTGCCACCTACTTGCCCACTCCCCGAGCCTATCTATATCTTGTTGCAATCTTTTTGCATCATCCTGAGAGCTCACTCTGCTACCTAGTTTAGTATCATCCGCGAATTTAGACACATTACATTCAATGTCCTCGTCCAGATCATTGATGTAAATGGTAAATAGCTGAGGCCCAAGCACTGATCCTTGTGGCACTCCACTAGTTACATCCTGCCAATTCGAGAATGATCCGTTTATCACTACTCTCTGCTTTCTACCCGATAGCCACTCTTCTATCCATGTTAATATTTTCCCATTAATCCCGTGGGCCTTGATCTTGAGTAACAGCCTTTTGTGTGGCACCTTGTCAAATGCCTTCCTAAAATCCAAATATACCACATCTACTGGTTCCCCCTTATCCAACCTGCTGGATACATCCTCAAAAAATTCTAAAAGGTTAGTCAAGCATGACTTCCCTTTTGTAAAGCCATGTTGACTCTGCCTAATCTTTTTATGGTCTTCCAGGTATCCCATAACTACGTCTTTTATTAAGGACTCAAGAATTTTCCCTACAACTGACGTCAAACTAACTGGTCTATAGTTTTCCCTATTTTCTCTCCCACCCTTCTTAAATAGTGGAGTTACGTTTGCAATCTTCCAATCAATGGGAACTTTTCCAGTATCCACAGACTTTTGGAAGATTATAGACATGCCATCCACTATCTCAGTAGCCACCTCCTTTAAAACTCTCGGATGCAGGCCATCCGGTCCAGGGGATTTATCGGTTTTAAGACCCGACAATTTACCTAGAACCATCTCTTTACTAATGTTAATCTCCCTAAGTTGCTCGCTAACATTGTCTTCTTGGTCCTCTATTTTTGGTATGTTTCCAGTGTCTTCTACGGTGAAGACTGTAGAAAAATACTTGTTTAATGACTCTGCCATGTCTTTGTCCCCTATTATAATTCCTCCGGTCTCTGCCTGTAATGGACCCACATTCACCCTCGCTAGCCTTTTCCTCTTTATATATTTGTAAAAACTCTTGGAGTCTGTTTTTATGTTCTTTGCTAGTTTGCCCTCGTAATCTATTTTCTCCCTCTTGATCAATTTTTTGGTCCTCCTCTGTTGTTCCCTAAAGTTCTCCCAATCCTCGGGTTTACTACTCATCTTCGCTGTTTTATAGGCTTTTTCTTTTGATTTGATACTTTCCCTAACTGCTCTAGTTAGCCATGGCTGCACCACCTTTCCCATGGCATTCTTATTCCTCAAAGGAATATGTGCTCGTTGGGAATTTTGCACTATCTCCTTGAATGTCTGCCATTGCTGGTCTACCGTCAAATCTTTAAGTTTAGTCTCCCAGTTTATTCTGGCTAAATCCTCTCTCATACCAGCAAAGTTGGCTCGATTTAAATTGAAGACTTTTGCTTCAGACTTAACTACTTCCCTCTCTAACTTAACGCTAAATTCCATCATATTATGATCGCTTTGCCCTAGAGGAGCCTTAAGTTCCAGTTTCATTACACAAAACAAGGTCTAATATGGCTTGTTCCCTGGTCGGCTCCTCAGCATATTGATCTAGAAAATTATCTCTAATACATTCTATAAACTCCTCTTCTATGTTACCTTTCCCAATTTGGTTGTCCCAGTCTATGTGCAGGTTAAAATCACCCACAATTAGTGTCTTTCCTTTGCTACATGCTCCACTAATCTCTTGATTTATACCTTGAGCGATACTTTGACCACTGTTTGGGGGTCTATAAACTACTCCCACTATAGTTTTCTGCCCCTTGAAGTTACGTATCTCTACCCATACTGACTCTACATCTTGCTTTTCAGATTTAAAATCTTTCCTCTCTACTGTTTTTATCCCATCCTTTATTAGCAGGGCCACTCCCCCTCCTCGTTTACCACATCGCCTATCTTTCCTATATACCACGTAGCCGGGAATATTCAGTTCCCATCCCTGATCACCCTGTAACCATGTCTCGGTGATGGCTACTAGATCATACCGGTTTGTCTCTATTTGTGCAACTAATTCATCTATCTTGTTACGAATGCTTCGTGCATTCAGATATAGCACCTTAATTCTGACTTCTGGCTATTAACCCTATTCACCAGCACTCTATCACTGTACTTCCTTTCCCTGCTTGACACACTTTGCTCTTCTCCCTTGTTAATCTGCTCTCTTGCTTTTGTTGATCTCAAGTTTAACTGTGGTGGACTATACTTTACTATGTTTTTACCTCCCCCCCCCCCTTAGCAATTTAGAGCCCTTTCTACCTCCCTATTTATTCGCGTAGCCAGGACATTTGTCCCAGCCCTATTTAGGTGGAGCCCATTCCTTTGGAAAAGCTCCCATCTTCCCCAATACTCGTGCCAGTGGCCCATGAATTGGAATTACATTAAAGAAATGAAAGGCTTGTCTTATTCCCCTCTTACAAAAGATTCTGATAAAGATTCTGATTCAAAGTCCTAGCTGAAGCTTTGCACTTCCTAATAATCCTCTGTGTAAAATATGCACGATTCGCTGTGCTGTAAACAGTCTGTGATCTGATGGGAAATATTATACAGGAAAAATTTCATGTTTTATTTGCTCAAGAACATCACAACATGCTTGGAAGACAGAAAAATAAAATTAATGAAGCTCAGGGGGATTTTTTTTAATGAATAAGGCAGTTACTGCCTCTGCTCTCTCTCTCCTTTATTGATCCAATTAATGTTCATGTAATAAAAGCAAATGAAATTCTGGACATTATGTGCCCAGGGTTTTGATTATTTCAGGGCTTAAATTCAGCATTTGAATGTTGAATCATCCACCGCACCTGGGGAGTGATGACGCAGAACAGTAATCTGACAGGAAGCCACAAAAATCTTTTCCCTCGGAACAGCTGTCAAAACTGTGAAAGTGAAATGGGATTCAGTGCTCTGTTTCATTACCGCAATTAAGAGCTGATTCTTACCCAGGGGTAAAGATTGGAGCAGATTGCCGGGAAAGGTAGTTGAGACCAGGACGCTGCACTCATTAAATGATAATCCTTGCATTTGCTGTTGCCTTTCACGTCATGAGGCCGTCTCAAAGCACTTTACAGGATCCTTTGTAAGGTGCAGCTACTATTTGAATGTTGAATCATCTACTGCACACAGGGAGTGTATTTTTCAGGCAGAAACAGCAGTCAATTTGCACACAGCAATGTCCCACAAACAGCCATGAAGTGAATGACCAATTATATTTGTTGGCCATGACATCGGGAGAAACTCCCTTCTCTTTCGGAATAGATCTGTGGGATCTTTAATGTCCATCTCTATAGGCAGACTTGGTTTAAAGTCTCATTCTGACAACACAGCACTCCCTCATCACTGCACAGGACTCTGACGGCTTGCCTTTCTGAACCAAAGGCAAGCATGCTACCAACTGCACCAAACTGAAACCTTAGTACACTGTATGTGAAACCTGATCTGTTGGTGGAGCTTCATCTCATTATCACAATAGTAATCCTCACGTTTGATATGGAGCCTTTCATGACAAGACATTGTCTCAGAGTACGTCACAGGATATACTGTAAAGTAGTGATCATATTTTGTAGGCCAACAATGTAGACATGACATTGGCTATTTTTTAATTGGGGGAGAGGTAGAGTACCATTTTACCCTCTTATTGGCTTGATGGTGCACCTGCCATTCGTTACCTGTAGTGCCTTGTGTCGCGAATGGGTCGGTCGCTGGCCAGCTTGTCACTCTCCTGCTGGTTGAAGGCATGATTCCCATAGGGATCGGCGCCAGGATTGAGTTGCTTCCTGGCCAGATAAGCCTGCTCGTCAAATGCCTTTAACTTGTGGTCGTCCAGCCACGGTGCCTTTGTTACCTACAGAAGAGTCAAAAGAGAAAGGTCAAGCGATCTAGGGAAACGGGGGGGTGTAGGCTCAGGGACAGTGCCATGTGAGTTAGATAATATTATAGCAGCTATAACAACAAAAAAAGCGCTTCACAGGGAATTACTGTCAAGTGTTGATATTGTTTAACTGTTGCAATCAATTTGTGCTTAGCATTGTCCCACAAGCAGCCGTGAAGTTAATGACCAATTTATCTGGAGAATTATTGGCCAACAAAGCACACATCACTGATGGGCGCTCCCCCCAGTACTGAATTGGAGTGTCAGCCGAGACTGTGAGCTCAAACTCCCGACAATTTTAGTCAGGCATTCAACAAATTTGTTGTCCGGTTTAATAATAAAAAGAACAAAATAACGCTCAGGAGAGACAGACTGATTCCAGTTCACTGATCAAAAAACAGCCTTCCGACAACAACACCCTGCATTTATATCTCGTCCTGCATGTAGGGCAATGTCTCAGAACGCTTCATGGAGTAATATTGGATGCCAAGCAAGGGTGGGGGGGTGTTAAAGAGGTAGGCAATTAAGCAGGATATAAAAACAGATAGAGAGGGGAGGTGAGGCGCAGTGGTGGAGGGAGAGTTCAAAAGGGTGAAGTTGCTGAAGGCTTGGTTACCAATGGTGAGACAGAGATCTAAGTTTTCCTGATGGATAGGCTCTGACCCTTGCCCCATTACTGTGTGTTGAGGAGGGTGGGTGGCTAAATGCAACAACAACGAGGCAAACGCCAGTCAGCACAAAGTAGACCTCATTTTGTCTTGGGCAAAATAAACAGTTGCTGGAGGTACAGCTGAGCTGCTCTCTGTGCTTGCCCAGAGACATGGATCCAATGTTGCTCAGATCCATCAATCACAGGACTGTGTGCAGCTTAAAGCATGTAATACTAACTGACGCACATCTTAGTCTTACATGGTGGGGCCTGTGCATTCATTCCGTGCATAAAGTCAAGTCTAGTTCAGATTTATTGTCTGTCCTTGGCATATTTTGGCTTGTAATATCCTCTCCCACACGGCTCCGTGACCCTATCACCCCCATCCTTGCCCAACTCCACTGGCTTCCCATCACACAGAGGATACAGTTCAAGATCCTGGTTTTCACCTTCAAAGCCTTCCACAGTCTTGCTCCCCGCTACCTCTCCGACCTCCTAACCCCCTACCAGAGCCAGCCGAGCAGAGGCAGTGGGTGGTGGAGTGGGGAGAAAGCAGGTCAGAGAGGTAGGCAGGTGCCAGGCCGTGAAAGGATTTGTAGACGTGTGAGAGGATCTTGAATCGATCCGTTCTGTGGTAGAGAGCCAGTAGAGCCTGGCGTATACTCGTGTGTTGGGGATACAGAGGTCAGTGTGAGAATATAGGCGGCGGGGTTCTGTAACAGTTGTAGTTTGTGGGTAATGGAGCTCGGGAGATCGGCGAGGAAGGCTTTGGAGTGGTCAAGGCGAGGGGTGACGGGAGTATG
This sequence comes from Callorhinchus milii, assembly GCF_018977255.1. Taxonomy (NCBI): domain Eukaryota; kingdom Metazoa; phylum Chordata; class Chondrichthyes; order Chimaeriformes; family Callorhinchidae; genus Callorhinchus; species Callorhinchus milii. Next base: position 18,021,298 of record NW_024704750.1, on the reverse strand, counting down.
GATGAGAATGTCGGCTGCTTTGGGGGTGAGGTTAAAATGCCTTGGAAGATATCTCCCTCAATCTCGGCTGTTTTGAGAGTGGGCAGGTACCCAAAACGATATAACTGAGTCCTTTATTTTCAAAACTGTTTCCAGAGCATCAATAAAACAGTTAAACCTCTTGTAAATTTCAGTAATTGCACAAATCATTTTGTTTTTGAAACCAATGCTATATTTTCTTGCATAAGCGCATCGTAAATATGTCAAATTTTCCTCTCTCGCTGATCGTTTTTCCTCAGCATCCTGGACACTTTCCTGTCTGAGTTCCACCACCCATTTCACTCTCCCACACAGTGAGCGCATCACCAGACAAACATATCTCCCGCTATTAGAAACGACTCAATTCACTGAAATAAGAGAGAGAAGCTTTGCAAGAGGCTAGGGTTGTGTATCGCAATCTATAAACAATAACAAAGACACAGATCAGGTACTACATTGTGAACAAATCCGAATTATAATCATCCCTGCATTTCATATAGTGCCTACAGCGCTTCACAGAATTTTCTGCAAATTGTAGTTTCTGTGCATTTTGCAGGTGAATGCCGCAGCCAATGTGCACAAGCAATTTCCCACAAACAGCCTTTTGTCTGGATGATTGTTGGCAAGGGCACCAGGAGAAACTCTCTTCTCTTTTCAAGTAGTATTATGAGCTCTTTAGTGTCCACCTGAACAAGCAGACCCGACCACAATTTAACTTCAGTAGGACGCCACTGCATTGGAGTGTTAAATAGCTCAATGTCCCAACAACAACAAATTACAAATGAAAACAGTAGTCGCTGGGAACACTCAGTAGATCAGGCAACTGAGTGTTCCCAGCAACTTCTGTTTTTATTTCAGATTTCCAGCATCTGCAATATTTTGCCTTTTTTTTAACAGATTACATTTGCATAGCGACTTTCACTTCGAGAGGACATAGAGCTTGAACCTGCAACCTCCTGACTCAGTGACGAGAGCCCTACCAACTGAGCTAAGATGACACCAGAGCTCCATTGTTCCCCTTTTCAAGCGCATTTTTAGACCAAGGTCCTATTTCCTTTGTGATTGAGGTGAATGTTAAGAGATCTACTGCTACAAATGTAAAGAAAGGTGTGCTTATTGGTTTGGAATCCTATAGCATATTGGTTAGAGCTCTCGCCTCGCAAACGAGAGAACCTGGTTTTGATTCCCGGCTGGGGTGAAACCTTAAGCAAGTTTTCTTACTCCACACACGTCTGCTTACCTAGCAGTATGTTGTTAGTCGATTGGCAGATCGCTTTCCGGGAGTAATAATCCCTTAAAAAAATGTGGTCTCTCAATTCTCGACTGTTTGTGGGACACTTTGTGCACAATTGGCTGCCACATTTCGCGCACAAAATATACAGTCAATTCAGTTTACAGTATATTCTGTAAAGCGCTTTGAGACGTCTCAACGATGTGATAAGGCGCTGTATCAAAAATGCAAGAATTATTATTGCATCCCTCCCACATCCAAATTCCCTCAAAAAAAACTCAGATTGCTTGTGTCACTGTCCCTTGGAACATTCTCTACCACTGTATCTCTTTTAAACGTCCCTATTGATTCCTGGGGCAGTACATTCGACATGTTCACAACCCCCTGTGTAAAGAAATGCTCACTGACCTCCTTTCTCAGTTTCTGTCTCCCTGGCTTATTGTGGCCTGACTCAATGCTTTCTGTAGCCTCAGAGGGAAATTCTTTCAGCAGCAGCTTCCTCAACACTAAAGCTTAGTCACTGCATTTGTTATGTAAAGTTGTTGCAAAGAGACGTGACCGGCATGGTCAGAGAAATGATTAAAACTGCAGAGAAATGTGCTGAAGTAAACACATCAGAGTAGTTTCTGTCCACCTTTCCTCTAGCCCAGGATGTACCAGTCGAGAGGTGATCCCAGAATCAGTATTCCAGTTCCTGAGTCATGGGTCTGCAGTACTCCCAGGTATTGTTGATAGTACTACCACTATGAAGCGCTCTGAGACATTATCCGATGTGACAGGCACAATATGTACTGTTATTGTTGATGAGGGACCAGTCCACCTGGCCTGTCAACAGGACTTGGAGCAGCAGACCAGTTTCTGTAAGCTTTGATTCTTCCAACTCGGCTCCTGTTAACCCTGCAAGCTAAAGCCCACATGAGTAGGGTAGACCTAAATGGACAAAAAGCAGGAAGCTAGCCAAAGAGTTCACAATGGCAAGCTGCATGGTTTTACCTGGTTGAATTCTAGCAGTACCCCAAAGTACACTCTGGGGTTTCAAACCTTGGGTCTTGTCAACCTACCAACATTATACTTTCCAGGATTATGCGAGCGTACTACGACCCTCTGGGGAGACAGTGTGCAGTCCAACCCACACAAGCAGAAATTTCCATACATGTATGAAACTCAGATTGGATACTCGTTTAGCATAGCAATGGGTTTCTGCCCATGTCAGACAAAAAGGAATGGAACTGAACTTCAAATTACAGGTGACTCCAACCTTCAACAAAGCTTATATGAACTGACTAGATATGAACAGCTACGATCAGTATCAGCAGATTTTCTGCGTAACAGATGCCAGGATTATTATTGCCTACGTTGCAATAAGACCTTTGTCCAATTATTTTTTCTTCGAACCAAAAGATCCAGGAAACTATTACAGATGCAGAGAAGCACAAGCAGCCAGACAGTATGTGTTGATGCTTCATTCAAAAAACAACTTCTGGGCACTTAACCAGCATTACTGATGTAACCCACTGTAACAGTTTCCATAGCACACATGTATTCTCTAATTAATAATAATAATCCTTGCATTTGATATAGTGGCTTATTATGTCGCTGAGATGTCTCAAAGCATTTCACAGAATATACTGTAAAGTAGATTGACTGTGTTTTTTGTTGGCAAAAAGCACTGCAGTGTCCCACGAACAGTCTTGGATTGACTTTTATTTTCCAGGGATTATTACCCCCACAAAGTGATCCGCCAATCAATCAGGTTGCTACTTACTGCTAGGTAAACAGACGTATGTGGCGTAAGGAAACTTGCCTAATGTTTTTCCCCAGCTGGGAATTGAACCCAGGTCCTCTTGCTTGCGAGGCAAGTGCTCTAACCAATACGCTTCAAGATTCCACTTACTCTATGGAATTCTGGTCCTGGTGCTACAGACAGTCCCATCATAGAGTAAAGCATCAGCCCTGCAGCTATGATGTTGGATAATTACGCACTGACTTTACACAACAGATGCAAGTGTGCCCTGATTTTCTACCCTGTACACTGCGGGATTATGCCCCAATACACTGAAAGCTACTCCAACTGCAAACACCAAATACACTCACACTCTACAGGTTGTGGGTTCAAGCCCCACATCAGGGCTTTGAGCTCATGAATTCCTGGGGGGGGTGCTGCACTGACAGAGATGCCATCATTCTGGTGAGATGGTCGGGGGATTAAAGAATTTACAGCAATATTTGAAGAAGGCGTTTGCCCGGTGTCCTGGCCATCAATCCCCTAAATACAGTAGTCATTCACTTTCTGGCTGTTTGTGGGACGTTGCTGTGTGTGAATTTGCTGCTGTGTTTGCCTAAAAAGTACACAGTCACTACAATACAATAATTACATTTGTATTGCGCCTTTAACGTCGGAGGACATCCTAACGCCCTCCTGACATGAAAGACACTATATCAAATGCAAGGATTATTATTATTTTTTCTATATCTGAATTACTAAATTTAAACTGCTTATTAGATCCCGTTGACTGACACTATCCAAAACGCCGATCGATGGTGAAAGGAGTAATGAGGCTTAGGGCTTGTTTGTAAAACAAGTTCGTAAAATGAAGATAAAAATCAGTCAGGAATCTGGAATAACAAATACATTAGAACAGAATGTTATTCTGTGTTGGCTCACATTGTCTTGGGGGACATTTTTTTGTGTGGAAAATCTGCTTTGAGATGAAAATGGGAGAAAATGGGATGATTCCAAATCCTGGCCCTAAATCTTACCAACATGATTTCTGGACAGAAATGCCTTCAGAAAGCCAGTCCTTTTTGGCCCAAGAGATTCATCCATCATTTAGGAATAAAAGCGAGAGTTTCTTTATCGAAGACAGATGGGAATACTTCACTGTCATATGTTTTGGTCTTATTAACAATATATAAAAATTGCTGTTACAAAATCATTTTCGTCAGGGCTTCAGGGTTCTCCACTGGGCTGAGGTTTAATGAAAACCATTAAAAAAGCATAAGGCAGTATACTTTGACCTGTCTTTAGTTAAAGCCTCTTTCTCCTTGCACGTTGATTCCTGAGTTTCAGGAATAAATACAGCCACTACACTTTCAGTAAATCCTACGAAGCACTTTGAGACGTCCTCCCAATGTAAAATATCAAACGTAAGGACTATTGTTGTTATTGTTATCCCTACTCCAACTACTTGCTCCAATACCATTTCACTGTTCTTTCCCTATAACATTTCATTGTTCTAATCTACTGTTACAATTATTATTGTGTCTATTCCACATTCAACTGACATGCCTGTTAACGCTGAGTACTGCCTCCACTGCTCTGGGCTTGAAACCCAATGGGAACCTATAAAGTGTGCATTTTAAAATGGACAGAAAGACCCAATGCAGCCGAGTGAGAGAGAGAGAAAGAGACACAGAAGTTATAAGAGGAAAACAGAGGGAGATGGGACAGTGATAAATGGGAGAACAAGACTTGATGGAAACAAGTGAGAGAGAACTTGAGAAGCTAAATCTTTGAACTTCGCAACAAAACCAAATTGCATTTACTGTATACAGCAGCTTTCACGTCGGGAGGATGTCCCGCCTAGAACGAGACAGCTGTGGGGCCAGATGAGTACAGCTGGTAAACTCTAAATGGAAACAGTTGTAATTTATATCTTAGGTAGTATCTGGACCACTTTTTAATGCATAGAAGTTTTTTTATTATTCGCTTAAAAATAGAACTGGAAAAGATAAGGTGTGACTACTAAGGCTCTGGGGTTACTTTCCAGCAGCCGGATTGTGCTGAAATGTCGGGGTCTTGATGGAGTGTTTGTGCTGGGCTCGAGTCTTGAGTAGGCGGATGGTGAAAATATTCTTGTGGGGGTGGGGGGGGTCTGAGCTGAGACGCATTCTCCTCATACATCCAGAACTCGCTTTGCTGATGTCTGCCAGTGTGTGTGTCTCTTGTGTGTGTGCTCTGGCACGGCATCCAACTCCCACTTTACTCAACATACTGACTGTTACGCCTGCTTTACTTCATGTCTCGTAACACCCCTCACCAGCTGCAACATCCCATTAGCTGGAGAAAAGCTGGATTTGGGGTGGGGGAGGGCTGGTGTCCAGTGTCCTGGTTTCAACCACCCTTTCTAGCAGCCTATTCCAGGTAATTGCTCTCGGGTAAAGAAATATTTACCCCCATCTGCCCTAAAATTGCCTTTTGCAACTCTAAACCCGCGTCCTCTTGTTCTGTCGAGTGCATCCCAAAGTATAAAACTATATACACCTCTATAAAATCTGACATGTCTCCTTTCATGATTGAAGAGGCTTAGCTTCATCCCTCTAACACTGGAAGATCGACCTGGTTATTCCCCTCTGTACTACCTCTAGAACTTGGACAGTCCTCCCCCCAATGTCACAGTGACCAGAACTGTATGCAACGATACCCTCCCAATCCTGGACAATCTCCCAGGAAAACAGAGCCAGTTGTCTAGCTCCTTCTTTGCCTACAGTTAATAAAACGTTCTGAGTTAAAAACAGGCTGAGGAGGAGTTAATGAGTGATGATCGAACAGAGAAAGGCTGCCTTCATCAAATGACTCCAGCCTGACTTCATAAACGCTTCTAAATAGAAGTGCATCACCTCTTCTCAAGGATCCGTTCAAATTTTCAAGACTGAGGTGGATAGATTTTTGCTATGTAAGGGTATCAAGGGATATGTGATGAAGGCAGGTAATTGGAATTGAGGTACCGATCAGCCATGATCTAATAGAATAGCAGAACAGGCTCAAGGGTCTGAATGACTTACTCCTGTGTTTATATGTTCCTATCTTCCTATCTTACATGATGCTAATGCAGGTTCTAGGAGTGGGACACCATGGGGAAAAGGATTGGGAACGGAGAAGGAGCGTTGACTTGGGTGAACTGCCCAATGAGGTGGCTCTCCCACTCTGTGTGCTCGCAAGTCTCTGTTACACCTGTTCCCCCAACCCTTAATGCAGAGCCTCTCACTCTGGTAGTGAGGGAATTGGAAAATGAGTCAGGGGCTACTCCCAGCCTTGCTCACACTCAGCAATGGTTCCATTTGCCACTGATTCTCCACTATCTCTGTCTTTGATTTCTTCCTTTGACTGCAGCCCAAAGCCTAAGACTAGGTGGGATTCCAGTCCCAGGTGCTTTGAGTCAGCTGCAGGCAGTCTGCGTTATGTTCTTTTGCTAACACACTCATTATTGGGGAGACTGGCAGCAGCTGGTAATAAAGCTGGCAGATGAAGAGACTGATCAAAGTAGTGTCAGGTCTGATCAGGCAGCTCAATCTGTCCTTGCAGCCTCTGGGGAGATGCAGAGCGGCATTGGTTAGTGTGCTCTTGGAATCCTAACTCATGCCTTGAGGAAGAAAACAAACAAGTAGTAGGAATCTCTGTAAGGCCGTGCCTTCAGCCACTATGCCTCGAGGCTCTGGAATTCCCTTCCTCACTCCCTTCGCCTCGCTCCCTCTCTTCCTACTTTCAGGTCCCTTCTGAAGACCTTTCTTTTCGACCGCGCCTTTGGTCACCTTCCTCCCCCTTCCCCTGGATCGGCCCCGGGATTCGTTACTGTGAAGCGCTCTGAGATGCCGTCTGGCGTGGAGGGCACTATATAAATCCAAGTTGTTGTTGTTAATTCCTCCCTGAGCCCGACCCTCCCCTGGCCATTGCTGTTGTTCACAGGTGTCAGCTGCTCTCCGCCAACCTGTGCGAATGACCGTTCTGCATACATGACCCTGGACTGTGAGTGTTGGCAGGTTCTGGGCAGGGACATCGCATTTGAAACAGTTCCCACCTCCAAACTGAATTAGCAAAGGAACACAACTCAGACTACCTGGAGTTCGCCCAAAGCACGAGGGACCTGGAATCCCACCTGGTCTTAAATTTTGTCTCAAGAATTTTAATCAGCACAGAACTGCGTAGAATATCTTATGCCCAAGAAGGAGGGGGTGGTCATTGGATAGCGATCGGGACTGGGAGTCTGATTGCTCTGAGATCAATTCCAGTCCCGGAAGGCTACTGTAGCTTAGAAGAGCAATGTGTTTAATCAGACATTAAACCTGTCTCTCCCATGGTACTGAGAGAAGGTGTCCTCGAGATTTATTCTGCCACATTTTCCTAATACAAAAAGTTACGTAGTGGTAATTACCTATGAACCGCTTTGACACCTTGGGCCATGAGAAGGTGTTATAAAAGTGAAAGTTCTCTTCTGTTAATCAGCCAAACTCTGACAATAATTAATGTTTTGGATAAATTTGTTGGCACGACACCTAAGCTCACTGTTGGAGCTGCGAAGTGCATTGATTGGAATTGGAAAACTCATGACTGATCCGGTTATTCCCCTTTTCAAAGTGATGTTTCCCATGAGAGCACAAACGCCATCTAGTCCCTCAGATTGTGTGGGGGCCAGTGGCTGCAACAACGACAACAAATTGCATTTATATAGTGACTTTCACGTCGGAAGGACGTCCCAAGGCACTGCACCCAAGCTGGAATTTGAAATCAACAAGAGAGGTGGAAGGTAGTGGGGTGGGAGGGTGGCCGAAAGCACAATCAAAGAGGAAAGTCTTGAGACAGGCCTTGAAGGAGGTAAGGGAGGGGGTGAGATGGAGGGATTCCGGGATGGTGTTCCAGAGGGTGGCAGCAGAAAAGCTGATAGTGTCAGGCACCTGCCCATGGTGGGACCGGCACAGCGGGGGAACTACTGAGGACAGAACGTGGGGGGAGAAAGGGTGAGATACACTGCCTGGCCCTCATTCTCCAAAACTGCTGCAGCTACATTTGCAGCAAGTGTCTGCAACTAAGGAAACTTCAGCTCAGAGTTGCTGAGCTGGAATTTGAGGTGCAGACACTGCGCAGCATAAGGGAAGAGGAGAGCTACCTGGATATTTTGATCCAGGAAGCAGTCACTCCCCTGAGGCTCAGTAGGTGTACAGATCTTGTCAGAGGTCAGGGACAGGATGGCATGACTGACAGTCAGGCAGGAAAGGGGACCCCAGAGGGAATGGTCGAGGAGCCTCGGGCTTTAACCTTGTCCAACAGGTACAAGGTACTTGCAACCTGTGTGGGTAAGGAAGCCTGTAGGGAGCATGGGCAAATTGACCACAGCACCTCTGGACAGGAGGCCACACAAGTGGGGGGAGCAAGATCTGGTGCCAGGGTTAAGGACGTCTCTTCGCGATTGGAGAAGAACTTGGAGCAGGAGGTGGAGGATCCAATTATTGTGATCCACGTAGGAGACAACAACATAGGTAGTAGTAGTAATAATGATCTGATGAGGGATTTTAAAGAGCTAGGGAGGAAATTAAAAAGCAGAACCTCACAGGTAACAATCTCGGGATTACTACCTGAGCCATGCCCAAATTGGTACAGGGACAAGCAGAATAAAGGGTTAAACGCTTGGCTGAAAGAGTGGTGTAGGAGGCAGGGGTTTAATTTTATGGGCCACTGGCATCAATATTGGGGAATGAGGGAGCTCTTCGATCAAGATGGGCTCCACTTAAACAGAGCTAGGCTCAGTGTCCTGGCATAACGAATAACTAGTGAGGTAGATAGAGCTTTAAACTAATAAGGGGGGGCGGGGGGAGGGAGGATTACGGTTAAATGTAAGCTCACAAAGCAAATAAGAAAAGTCAAGACTGCAGAGCAGAGTAGCGACTTGGGAAATGAAGAACAGAGTGTGTCAAGTAGGGACAAAGAGTTTAACAAAGAAAATAGGGCATTAATGAGTAGGGGAAATAGTAAAAAGTTAAAATTAAAGGCGCTATACCTGAATGCCCAAAGAATTCGTAATAAAATAGATGAATTAATGGCACAAATAGAAATGAACAGGTACGATCTTGAAGTGATTACTGAGACGTGGTTACAGGGAGACCAAGGTTGGGAGCTAAACATTCCAGGATATCTGACGTATAGGAAAGATAGGCAATATGGAAAATGAGGGGGTGGGTGTAGCCCTGTTAATAAATGATGAGATAAAAACAGTAGAGAGGAAGGATATTAAGTCAGAAAATCAGGATGTAGAATCAATATGGGTGAAGCTAAGAAACAACAAGAGGCAGAAAACACTAGTGAGTGTAGTTTATAGACCTCAAACAGCAGTTACAGTATTGGGCAGGGTATCAATCAGGAAATTAGAGGAGCATGTAACAAGAGTAATACAATAACAGTGGGTGAGTTTAACCTTCATGTAGACTGGGAAAACCAAATTTGGCAAAAGTAAATTAGAGGATGAGTTTATGGAATGCATTAGAGATAGTTTTCTAAAACAGTATTCTGAGGAACCAACCAGGGAAGAGGTGATCCTAGATCTTGTATTGTGTAACGAAGCAGGGCTAATCAGTAATCTTGAAGTTAAGGTTCCTCTAGGGCAGAGTGACCATAATATGATGGAATTTAATATTAAGTTTGAGAGTGATGTGGTTAAGTCCGAAACAAGGATCTTAAACTTAAATAAAGCCAACTTTGCAGGTATGAGGGATGATTTGGCTAAAATAGCCTGGGAAAGTAGATTAAAAGATATGATGGTAGACAAGCAATGGCAAACGTTCAAGGATATATTAGATAATTCCCAACGAACGTATATTCCCTTGAGAAATAAAAATTCCACAGGAAAAGTGATTCAACTATGGATAACTGGAGAAGTTAAGGAAAGTATAAAATTAAAAGAAGAGGCCTATAATATTTCCAAAAGAGCTGTAAACCTGAGGATTGGGGGGGCTTTAGAGATCAGCAAAGTATAACCAAGAAACTGATTAAGAGGGAGAAAATGGAATATGAGAGTAAACTAGCTAGACATACAAAGACAGATTGTAAGAGCTTTAACAAGTATATAAAGAGGAAGAGATTAACAAAAGTAAATATGGGTCCCTTACAGGCAGAGATAGGAGAAATTATAATGGGAATAAAGAAACGGCAGAGTCACTAAATAAATACTTTGCTTCTATCTTCACGTTGGAAGATACTAAAAACTTACCAGAAATATTGAGGAACCAAGAGACTAATGTTAGTGAGGAACTTAAAGAAATTAATATCAGTAAAGTAATAGAACTAGAGAAATTGATGGGACTAAAAACTGACTAATCCCCTGGACCTGATGGCCTGCATCCTAGGATTTTAAAAGAGGTGGCTGCAGAGATAGTGGATGCATTGTTTTTGATTTTCCAGAATTCCCTGGATTCTGGAACGGTTCCCGTTGATTGGAAGATCACAAACGTAACACCGCTATTTAAGAAGGGTGGGAGAGAAAATACGGAGAATTATGGACCAATTGGCCTGACATCGGTGGTAGGAAAAATTCTACAGTCTATAATTAGGGACGTCGTCGTTGGGCACTTGGAAAGTCATAATATGATTAGGCAGAGTCAACACGGTTTTATGAAAGGGGAATCGTGTTTAACAGTTTTTTGAAGATGTAATTAGCCAGTTAGGTAAAGGGGAACCAGTGGATATAGTGTACTTGGATTTTCAGAAGGTATTTGACAAGGTGCCACATAAAAGGTTGTTACATAAGATTAGGGCTCATGGAATTAAGGGTAATATATTAGCATGGATCGAAAAGTGATTAACAGGCAGAAAACAGAGAGTAGGGATAAACGAGTCCTTCTCAGATTGACAGGTTGTGACTAGTGGAGTGTCACAAGGATCAGTGTTTGGGCCTCAACTGTTACAGTCTACATCAATGATTTAGATGAGGAAATAGAGCTTAATGTATCTAAATTCACAGACAATACAAACCTAGGTGGGAAAGTAAGCTGTGAGGAGGACTAAAGGAGGATGCAAAGGGATTTAGACAGGTTAAGTGAGTGGGCAAGAAGGTGGCAGATGGAGTATAATGTGGGGAAGTATGAAGTTATTCACCTAGGTAGAAAAAATAGAAAAGCAGATTATTTTCTAGCGAGGGAGAGACTAGTTAGTATTAGTATTCAGAGGGATTTAGGTGTCCTTGTACACCAATCACAGAAAGTTAGTATGCAGGTACAGCAAGCAATTAGAAAGGCTAATAGCATGTTAGCGTTTATTGCAAAGGGGTTAAAGTACAAGAGTAGGGAAGTCTTGCTGCAATTGTACATGGCCTTGGTGAGACCGCACTTGGAATATTGTGGGCAGTTTTGGTCTCCTTATCTAAAAAAGGATATACTCGCCTTAGAGGGGGTGCAAAGTAGATTCACTAGGTTGGTTCCTGGGATGAGGGGGTTGACTTGCGAAAAGAGGTTGAGTAGACTAGGCCTATATTCCCTAGAATATAGAAGAATCAGAGGTGATCTTATAGAAACTTATAAGATTCTTAAGGGTATTGACAGAGTAGATAGTGTGAGACTATTTCCCCTGGTTGGAGAATCTAAAACTAGGGATTAAAGGTCAGCCCTTTAGAACTGAGTTGAGAAAACATTTCTTCACTCGGGGGTAGTGAATTTATGGAATTCTCTACCCCAGAAGGCTGTGGATGCTCAGTCCTTGAACATATTCAAGACTGAGATCGATAGATTTTTAAAAACTAAAGGGATTAAGGGATATGGGGATAGGGCGGGTAAATGGAATTAGGTTAGAAGATCAGCCATGATCTTATTAAATGGCGGGGCAGGCTCGAGGGGCCGAATGGCTCCTATTTCTTATGTTCTTATGCATAGCTAACACTGGGGTCAGAACCTGCTGTACACCACTACTCTGTATTTTGTATTTGAGTGCATGAATAAGGCTATGACTGGGTCTGACAAGCACTGTTCCTGCATAATGGACAGACACTATCTCGACATTCATGTAGAATGTAGCTATACAGTGCCTTTGATAGTTTTTAATAGAAAGAATTGTGCAATGAGAAAGGTTGTGTTTTACTGTTTTACTGCAAGGTGAATACAGTATTTCAAATATCACTAATACCTGCATTTGATATAGCATGTCAAAATATCTCTGAACGCTTCATGGGTAATTTCTGTTAAATATAGAATGCAGCAGGCAATATACACTAAGCAATGTCCCACGAACAGCCATGAATGACTAGTATATATGGAGGACACTGGGAGAAACTTCCTTTTCTTTTCGAATATTTTACGTCCACCTGAACAGTTTAAAGCCTCATCTGAAGGACAGCACTTACACTAGTGCAGCTCTCCCCTAGCACAGCACTGGATTTCCAGCCATGTGAAGTCAAAGTCCAAACTGGGCTTGGCATGGTTAGAGGGTCGTGCTAAAGGCTTTTCTGATGAAGAAGGCAAATGGCTCCAGACTGGAGTGGGCAGGGAATGAGGCAGATACCCCGACAGCCTTGTCTGTGAGAAGATGGAACTTTGGTGTCTGGGAGAAGGGATCTGGGACGGAATTACATTGTTTATTACTCTTATAAAATTGGGGCCCTCGAGAGAATCCAGACTCTGACTCGGGTCTGGCGTAACTTTCTGGATTCGTAAGAATCAATAGAGGAGGGGGGGTTGCCAAATATGTTGTGAGTTTGCCAAGGTGGATGTAGTTTAACGCTGAGAGAGAGAGAGAGAAATTAAATGCTGGATTGAAGGTGCAGACCAGCTGTCTTATAAAAGGGAGCATTGTGTTCCCCTCGCAACCCCAAGACTACAATTCCTACCCCAGGGTCACTGAGACCAGTTAAAGCACCTATCCTCCTGCCTCCTCAGCTGAAGTCATCTAACTTGACACAAACTAGAGATGGAGCCAGGGACCTCCCTCGTGATACACATGACGCTCCAGTATAGTGCTGGAGGAGCACTGCATTGTCATTGGTGCCGTCATTCAGACGAGAGGTTGAACCAGCGTCCCATCTGCCTGTACAGGTGGATATTAAAGATCACATGGCACCATTCGAAAAGTGAAGGGGGTTTCTCTCTTCCGGTGTCCTGGCCAACAAGCCCTCAGATAATATTAATCGCTCACTGTTTGTTGGACATTGATGGCACACATTGGCACACTATGTTTGCCCAGAAATACTATGTTTGCCTACAGTAATTAATGGTAATTACTGTGAAACACTTTGAGATGTTTTAAGCATTGTACATAATGCAAAGATTATAATTATTATTATAATAGCTTACCACAATATATTCAAAATCAAATCACATCCCTTTCAAGAAGGGAATGACTAATGTTCCAAACCAGAAGTGCAAGGGAAGGTTTTATTCCTAGACTGCATGTACATTAAAATTTAAAGCAATTTGTCTTTACAAAACTCCCACTATCTCCACAGTGATCAATGAAGCCAGCTTTATACAGTACGTGATCTTTGTCACGTTCAGTGTTGGAACCTTCGTGTTGATAATTTCAACAAAATTGCTTCAGAAAAATGTGATAGGGAATATAAGAGCTTTGAGAAATGTGCATTTTTAATAATAATAATAATCCTTGCATTTGACATACTGTCTTATCACATCGTTGAAACATCTCAAAGCGCTTCACAGAATATACTGTAGTGGATTAACTTTGTATTTTGTGGACGAAACACGGTAGCCAATTGCACTCAGCAGTGTCACACAACAGTCGTGGATTGAGTGACCAATTTTTTTTGGAGGGATTATTACCCCTGGAAAGCGATCCGTTAATCGACTAACAACAGGGTTCCTACTTACTTCTAGATAAACAGAGGTGTGTAGAGTAAGGAAACTTGCCTAAGGTTTTGCCCTGCCAGGGAATCGAACCTGGGTCCTCTCGCTTGTGGGGCGAGTGTGCTGACCACTACGCTACAGTACTCCACATTGCTCCTATTCTTTAGAAGATAAGAACATCGCTCTCATTTTTTTAAAAAACTTAAGCTCAAATAAAAGAGAGAGAGCTGCCTGGCTCCCAAAGCCTGCTGTAAAGGAGCTGCTGAACTGTCTGAACGAGTAGAGGAGAGACTCCCATTGCTGAGGCTTCTGAGTGAGCTCCCGGCAGAACACGTCAGCCAGAGTGGCAGAGGTCATGAGGGTCGTCTACTCTGCTACACAGGAATGTTGTGCCGTGCATCCACAGTGCTACGCTTCATGTGAGGGAACCCGAGCAACAAGGGGCCTCCTTTAAATGAGGGGAATTCACAAGTGACTCCTTCTGTCTAACTCTTTCTCTCTCTAACCTATTAATAATAATGCTGGCATTCAGTAGAATCAAATCCTTTTTCAAAGCACTTTGCAAAACGTTAGTTTAACGTGTAGTGAACTTTAAACTTAACTGCATCTGTTAAATGGTTCTGGGTTTCTTATGTTATGAGCTTATCTATCACTTGGTTTACGCATGCTGCATAATAGACATGTGTTTAATGATGATTTACACATGGCACATACTAGACCTGTTTTACATATGGTGCTTAGTAGACCTGTAATAGACCTAACAGCTCCGAGACGCTGCCCCACATGAAGGACGTTATGTAAATACAAGTTGTTGTTGTGTTTACTCATGGTTTACATGTGGCACATAATACACCTGTGTTTAGTCATGGTTCACACATGGCACTTAATAAACCCAATTATCCCTCTGTCTAACTAATAGCAAGTGTCTCAGCAAGAACACTGACAATACATTACTTTGTATGGAGCCATTTATTATTTATGAATTTAATATTCAGGGTGACAAAAGTTAATAATATTTCACAAGTATTTTTTGTCAATTGTTGGGTGATGAAGAATTAAAGAGTTCCCACACTCCACCACTTCTTTAGCTGCCTCTAATGTTACTATTCTAACACCCATCTGGTTTGAAGGTTGACTGCTGCTTAACGGTGCTTTCTGGATTGACGGAAAAGGGAATTATCAGGGAAAGTGAAGGCAGATGGCCTAATCCCCACAGGCAGAAATAAAACCTATTGCTGTTAAACAGCTCCAAGTCGTTTATTGAGATTAAAGGATTCAACCCCTTAATTTGCCAACCGAATGCAGTGACAGAACTGCTAATTATGTCCTGGTGATCGATACAGCACTGAGCCCCAAAGCTGCTCTTTATTGTTGTTACTATCGTTATTAATTAGGACCAGTTCCATTGAGGAAATTAAAGTATTGCAGATAGTAAGATTTCCATGTGTTAGTGTCTGTGTGTGTGTCTCTGTCTCCTTCCTCAACACTTTGTGGGATTATTTTTCTCTTGCTCTGTGTTTCTATATGTTTGGGTGGGTGTGTCTCACTCTCTAACTGTCTCTCTGATTATTTCTGTGTTTACTGCTCTGTCTGTCTGTCTGTGTGTAAGTCTATTGTCTGTGGGTATGTGTGTCTCTCTCTCTCTGGCTGTCTGATTATTTCTGTCTGTGTATTAATTTTTTTGTGTGCCTCTCTCTCTGTGATTATTTCTTTGTGTATCTGTGTCTGTGTGTAAGATCTGTGTGTGTCTTTCTCTCTCTCTGCATTTGTATATGTGCCCCCCCCCCACCCTCTCTAACTGTCTCTGTGACTATTTATGTGGGCACTTGTGTGTGTTTGACGTAAAAGAGTGTGTGCGTGCCTCTGTGTTTGTCTGTGAGTGTATGGGCATTTGTGTGTGTGTCTCTCTCCCTCTCTTGGATTTAACTGGATTGGATTGCTCTGTTCTGCATTGTCAGTTCAGTCTCCATTCCAGTCACGATTCTAGATCCTGGATAACTCGTTCACGACTAAAAAATATTCCCAGCATTACACAGATGATTTGACGGTCTACTGCATCCTACCGTATTTTACAAGGGCGTAAAAATAATAACAATCCTTGCAATTGACATAGCTCCTTATCATGTCATCAAAATGTATTAAAGCGCTACACAAGATATACTGTTCAGTGGATGGATTGTGTATTTTGTGGGTCAAAGCGGCAGCCAGTTGCACACAGCAATGTCCCGCAAATAGCCATGGAGTGAGTGACCAATTTTATCTGAGAGATTGTTGGCCAGGACACCGGGAGAGAGAAACTCCCTTCCCCTTTCGCGTTGTGCCATGGGATTTTTAACTATCACCTGAACAGATAGATGGCACCTCTGTTTAACGCTTCAACTTAGACAGCACCTCCAACAATGAGGCATATTGGAGTGTCAGCCTAGACTATGTAGGTTACAAGTTCCGATATGGGGTTTGAACTCACAAAGCCAAAAGTGCTACCAACTGAGCCAGGCTGTGTGCTCTGGTAACTGGCTGCAGGTTACACTCACTCAGCCGTTGCTGAGACAAGCTCAAAATGTCTCCAGCTCAAAAGTGGATGGTTTCATGGAACAGTCTGTGACAGATTAGGTTTGAAGGGCATCGTGACCTTCTCCTGCTTCTAGCATTCTGTTCCAGTGTGGCACAACTATATTGGGAACAAAGAGAAGATTAATGGCAAGTAGTAACTGGAAGATGGCTGGAAGAGGGAGCAAATAATCACGCTGGATGGGTCAATGTTAATGCTCAAATTACTCAGTAATTAAATGAATGGCCATAGCCATTGACACTGGTATGAGATTGCTTTTGGTAGGATAATTGTGATGTTTATCCAGCTCACTCCCCAGTGTTTCCATGCCTGCTCCCAAATGATTACGTGCCATTTGGGAGCAGGAGTGGAAACACTCGGGAGGGAGCAGGATAATTATCACACCAAGCTCAGCCAGAGCTCCATCAAATTCCCATATCAATAGGTCAGAGCCGGCTTGCCCGAGGCCAGAAATCTAGCTCACCGACTGACCGTCCTGCTTGAACCATCCTGAACTTGGCCAAAGAGGCCACAGTGGCAACAGTAAAGGTTGTAAAGGTTGAGACTCCTGTCAGTCGCTCTTACTTAATAAGGTTTGAATGCAGCTGAGTTAGTAACCCTGCAGGCTGTAGCCTGACATCCCCTTCACTGAAGTGATCGCTGGTATCCTGTACATGACACATGCTCCCATCAAATAAACATGGGTTTCACTAATCCAAAAGCTCTCCAGTTAGCCAAGACAGAAATGGGTGAAAGGCGCTTGCAAATATAATGAAGCGGAGGAGGCCAGATAAAGCCTGCCATCCCCAATTTACTGAGCAGATAGCTGGAGGCAGCTCTACTCAGTCATTAGCTTCTGACCTGCAGCAAATGAAACCGCAGCCAGTAACCAGCTCCATAAGGAGTGTAATGAGGAGCAAGGTTTTTTCTTGCAACCTTGTCATCTGGGAAAGACGGCCTACTTCATTGCAATGATATGGTTGTCCATCATGATTCGTAAATCTCCTAAGTGTTACGAGCATGTTATATTTTATCAGCACATTTTATGTCATTTTTATGTAATAAATAAAACAGGTCACTCACTCCATGGCTGTTTTGGGGACATTGCTGTATGCATCTGGCTGCTGTGTTACGCTGACAATATACATAGTCAATCCACTTTACAGTATATCCTGTGAAGAGTTTTGAGATATCTCAACAACGAGAAAAGGCACTTTATCAAATGCAAGGATTTTTATTATTACATTGATCTCAGTCATTTTCTGATTGTTGATCAGCCGGTCTGTGCTGTGCAGGATCAACAGAGAAATCGATGGAAAATAATTCTACCTAATCTTTAAGAAACTTTTGTCCTAAAATTTAAGATTGTGCAGAATTGGAGAAAATTATTTAATTTGGTTCTGGGGTCATTGCAGTTTCTTTAAAAGTCTTGGTGATTATTTTCTGTGTAAAGAAATACTTTACACAAATGCTGGAGTCTTTTTCGAATATTGCCATATCATTAAATCGGTGCATTGGAGAGGGGTTAGTAAACTGGTATGACAATAGCAGCTGGTATGATACCTTGACAACCTTATGATTGAGGTTTTTCATGCAGATATTTAGAGGCAATGATAGAACAGAATCAATGGTTTATAGATTCATAATGTTACAACCAGAGACTGAACTTTCAGACCATCACACCTAGGCTGGTATTTTTCTCCGCATGGAACCACTCAATCTAATCCAATTCTTTTGCTGGCCCCCCCATACCCTTTAATATTCCTCCCTTTGAAGCATCTATCTGATTTCCCTTTTCAACGAATATCTGGATTATTGGGTGCACTCGGACTCTTTGGACTGTTTCAGAACTTGATTGATGCTGCCTGATTGCTTCTAATTACTGAAGACGAGAGGTGACATTTATCCCATGGTTTGGGCTGGATTTGAATCCAGTTCCTCACTGCACAACCCAATCCCACCATTTCTTTCTTTTAGCTTGTTCCTTTCTAATGTGTTGTTGCTCTCCCTCGAGATAAAGATGAGACTGTTTTCGACATGTCACAGAACCTGGCTAATATTAGATGTGTCGGATTCTGGCATTACTGTACAACTGAGTCAGTACCTTTGGCTCAGGAGGTGAAGCATTTTATGTCATGTTCCCAGTTTTGATAACCTAGCACTGCTACAACAAATAGTGTTATATTATGTAGTGTCTTTCATGTTGACTAAACATCTCAAAGTGATGCACAAAGAGAACAGGGAACCGAGCAGGGAGGAGAGTAAAGAGAATTTAACAGCGACCAAATCTCAACCAAAGAGAATATATTTTCAAGAGGACTTTGAAAGCAGGAAGATAGAAGAAACAAGGCGAAGGGATATTGTCAGAGTTCCATGAGATTGGTGGCACTGTGGCTGATGGAGGAAGTGTGGAAGGGCCAGTAGACCCGCATTGGAAGAACAGGGAGCACAAGTGGGGGAATAGGGATGGAGGAGATAGCGAAGATGAAAGGAACGACGCCCAAATCAAATTCAAGGTCAGGACAAGGATCTTAGAGTCAATGAGAATAGTGAATGAGGAACACCCAAAAAGTCTTTAAGGTCTTCAATTGTTAGTTCAAGCCAGTCATCCTTACTTGCTGCTAGTTTTCCATTTCCTCTCCAATAATAATATTTGCATTTGATATAGTGCCTTTCATGTCGGGAGGGGGTTTCAAAGCATTTCACTATAAACAACAACAACAACTTGCACTTATATAGCGCCCTCCAGGCAGGGTAGCGTCTAAGAGCGCTTAACAGTGGCGGAGCCTGAGTCTGAGCCAGGGGAGGGGTGAGGTGGCCAAGAGCATGTTCGAAGAGAAAAGTTTTCAGGTGGGACTTGAAAGAGGGGAGGGGGGGGGGGCAAGGCGGAGGGATTGAGTGATAGTGTTCCAGAGTTTTGGGGTGTAGTGGCTGAAAGCACGACCTCCTATGGTGTGGTGGAGGTTGCGAGGGACAAGCAGGAGGCCTTAACTGTGTGTTAACTGTGTATTTGTCGGTGACCACACAGACAATTTACCCACAGCAATGTCCCTCAAACAGCCATGAAATGAATGACAAATTTTATTTGGAGAATTTTTGGCCAGGATACTGGTAGGTACTCCCAATGCTCCAATGCCCTTTAGCAATCTCTCAACTGTACACAAATAGTACCCACAAAATACACAATCAATCCACTTTACAATATATTCTGTGAAGCGCTTTGAGACGTCTCAATGACGTGATAAAGTGCTATATAAAATGCAAGGATTATTATTATTATATACTGAATGTATAGGGTTAATATAACCCGATCTTCGAATAGTCCTGTTCACAGCAGTAAAATATCTCTTTATGTTCTGTTATGCATCTCAGCTTCAAATTTAAATTGGAATTTAAAAAGGCTCATACGGGGGTGAATTTACATTTATTTGCCTGTAATATAGACTAACTAAACAAACGACTTCGCTGTTTGCACTGCTCTCAAACTCGTGCAGTGTGCTGGCATTATGTGTTATGTCTCAATGACTTTATTAATATAGCTGACTCATTACGATCATGTTCTGACACTGGCCACTGGTGATATCTTGCAGTAAGCTATCATCTACAACTTAACTGCATTTCCTACCGTATTACAGATGCTAATATTATTCTTTAGAAATACTTCCTCCTCCTCCGCTACCAACCAGACAACAAAATGATATGAACTTGTATCTAGGCTGACACTCCATCACAATGCTGGAGGAGTTCTGTATTGTTGTCGGTGCTTCCTATAGCTGAGACGTTAAACTGTAGCTCAGTGGTTAGAGCACTCGCCTCGCAAGAGAGAAACCTGGGTTCGATTTCCGGCAAGGCGAAACCTTGGGCAAGTTTCCTTACTCCACACGCCTGATAATAATCCCTCAAGATAAAAAAAAAGAATAAATTGGTCATTTCAATCCACGACTGTTTGTGGGACGCTGCTGTACACAATTGGCTGCCGCATTTTGCCCACAAATATACAATCAATTCACTTTACAGTGTATTTTGTGAAGCGCTTTGAGACGTCTAGAAGACATGAAAAGCGCTATATCAAACGCAGGGATTATTATTATTAGTAGTAGTATAACGCCTTAATCACTTTGTCAAAACATCTCAAAGCACTTCACATGATGTACTGTAAAATACAGTGATTGCAATTGTAGGCAATTAACGCAGCAGCCAATTGAAGTGAACAATGAAGTGAATGAAAAACGTTATCTGGGGGATTGTTGGCCAGGACCCTGGGAGAAAATCCTTTGTCTTGTCAAATAGTGCCTCGGGATCTTTAGTGCCACCTGAACAGGCGGATAGATGGTGCTTTGGTTTAATGTCTCATCCAAAAGGACCCACATCTGATTATGCAGTGTTGCTCCAGCACTGCACTGGAGTGTCAATGTAGACTATGAACTCAAAGTCCCAATGTGTGGCTTGAACCCAACTTTTTGACTCAGAAGTGAGAATGCTGCCAATTGAGCCAGGCTGACACATTTATAAGAGAGATAGCTGGATACTTGTGGAGTAAAAATATTAAGGAGCAATTAGCAAGGAAGAAAAATAAATGTTAGTCACTGAATCCACAACTGTTTGTGGGACACTGCTGTGTGCGATTGGCTGCTGTATTTCGCACACAAATACATAGTCAATCCACTTTACAGTATATTCTGTGAAACACTTTGAGATGTGTCAATGACCCGATAAGACTCTGTATCGAATGCAAAGATTATAATATTATACGGTAGTGTAAGTGGAGGTTTAAGTTCATAACCAATTGAAAACTCTA
This sequence comes from Callorhinchus milii, assembly GCF_018977255.1. NCBI lineage: Eukaryota > Metazoa > Chordata > Chondrichthyes > Chimaeriformes > Callorhinchidae > Callorhinchus > Callorhinchus milii. The sequence goes on along the minus strand of NW_024704750.1, from coordinate 18,000,148 downwards.
GAGGAACAGATGGGATGTAATGACCTCTTCCTGTTCCTAATTTTCTATGATCTTGCAAGTCTAAACATTCTTCGCAAATTATTCCCTGGGGTCAAAAGGGTTTATGTAGCATTTGAGAGTCCAGAAAATTAGCAAATTGTTGAATTCTGTCTTAATTTTGAAGCAAATGATATGCAATTGTTAAAAGAATTTTCAGAAAACAGCTTAAAAATCAGAACTGTACAGTATTTTAAAATGAGCCAAATTCTGGATTCTCGGAAATGTTAATAATAATAATAATCCCTGCATTTTGTACAGCGCTTATCAATCTAGGTCCAGGTAGAGACAAAGGAGAGGATAGATGTGAACCATCTCTATTCCAACATTGAAATTATGATTATTTTAATGGGGGAAAAAGGGAGAAACATGGAGAGAAATATTTACACCTTTTGCTCTTCATCAGCCTGAAAATGATGTGCTGCGGTGCACGACGATAAAAAAAATTAATATATTTGTGAAAAAGATCAGTACAATAAATGCATCATGGATTATTTGCCCCCCACACCCCCCCCCCACCGCCCCCACATCCGTTTATAACTTTATAACTTCACTTTTTAACACCGTTAAATCCCTTCCCTCCCCGATTAAGCGCTCGCTATTCACAACAGTGGCGATGGGCTATTGAATTCACCCAGTGCTCCCCACCGCATCTCTCGGTCTATAATAATAGCATCGCTTTAGACCTCATAAACAAGTGATCTGTTCAAGGCTATATGTTTACCTTTCTGCGCGTAGACAATATCTGCACTCCATCCGCGCGCGAGCGGCCGCCGCCGCCGCCGCCGCGTTTCGCCCGCAAGACACACCTTAGAATACATTCCGCGAAGCGCTTCGAGGCGCCTCGGCGACCGACCGACCGCTGTGTCACATTTCAAATCCATCGCAATTCAGACACAAGACTCACACTTAGAGACACACACCCACACGCACCTAACGACTTGCACACCCAAAAATACAACAGACCTCACACACCCTCCCTCCCCACTTGCACACACACACACAACAATAGACAGATCTCACACTTACCACTTGCACCACAGTCCTATCCTCTCTGCTGCTCTCCAACCTGATGGGTTTCTGTACGTTTCTGCCGCTGCTGCTGCTGCTGCTGCCTTGTTTCGGGTAAGGTCTGCTGTCATGCCACAAGTAATACAACATGCCCAGGATCCAGGCTACAGTCAGCAGGACGATTGCATTTGCACGGATTCTCCGCATCCTCGCATTGATTGTATCGTATCTAATTTAATTTTTTTTTGCTGCCTTATCTGTATCTGTCTGTCTGCCAGGGGCTGCGATTGCTCGACCGCCCGCCCCTCGCCTCCTTGCCCACTAGCTTCAGCAACAACCTCCAAGGCTACTCTTCCCTTCTCCCAGCCGCAGATAGGCAGCTAAGCACTGGGTCCTAGTGCCTTTCTTTTGCAAAAAAAATAGCTTTCTCTCTTTTTTTTTACCTCCCAGGGAGTCCACCAAGATGGGCAGTAAAGTCACCTTTCTTCCCCTGGAGCCACCACCTGTCCTGTTCCCCATCCGCCTTCATTTCCCTTCTCAACCTCCCCCCCGGTATCTCTTCGCCTTAACCGCCTTCTAAACTCCCTTCTAAACGGTTTCCGAGAAAATTAACTCAAAAGATAAACAATGTGGCCACGCAAATCCGTGACCGTTTTGTGGGACGCCGCTGGGCGCGCTTGGCTGCCGCGAGATTTCGCCCACAAAGTGCACGTTCTACAATATATTCTATCAAACTCTTTTGAGACGTCTCAAGGACGTGATAAGGCGCTATGAAGTTTTGATATATTTGCATACATCAAATGCAAGGATTATTATTATTTTCTCAGCCTCTGTACAAACTCAGCTCTGGCTTCTTCAGATTTTTTGCATCAACCCTGTCCAAAGCACTGACGTCCCCATTGCTAACCAGAACCACAGTGGGATGGGCATAAGTGATTTCCTTGTAATGTGTGTCAGCCACATCCACAGTGGAAACCAGGGGAGATCATCTACAGGAGAAGTGAGTCACGTCACCACAAAACAAATCCTATCCTAATGGAGAGGGAGGGCAATTAGACAGATGGAGTTGTCCTTTGTGATGAAAAATACTGTACCTAGGACTTTCCTTTCCTCATAGAGGGTGATTGCGGATTGAAGAAGAGGTGGAGGGGGAATGAATATGGGGAATGAATGAACATCACCCCTTCCTTCCCATTTGATTCACCTCACACACAAAATCCACTTCACAGTATATCCTGTGAAGCGCTTTGAGACGTCTCAATGACGTAATAAGATGCTATATCAAATGCAAGGATGATTATTGTTATTATTAAACCCCCACTCTATACCTGCCCTTCCTCAATATCTGCCCTTCATTCCTAAACCCCATCCCTGGACCTTCTTCAATCCCAGTTCACCCTCTCTGCCTTCCAATTAAGATAAGACAAATGTTTGTTGATGTGATTTACTCTTCCTCTTCTAGAGCATCCCCCCTGACATCCAATGTTGATGTCTGACCCACATTACAGGGATCGTGTACATGCCACAGTTTGGTTCAGTAATGCAGTCAGTGCTTTGGACAGGACTAGTGTAAAAGCCAGAGCTGTTAGTCTGTGCTGAGTTACTACAACAACAATTTGTATAGTGCCTTTCGCATCAGAAGGACATCCCAAGGCGTTGGACAGTGAAGGGTGTGCACCTGAGCTGGGGGTGGAAGAGGGGTGGGGTGGGAGGGGGGGTAGGGGTGGGAGGAGGTCAAGGGGGGGTGGGCAGAAATGGAGTTTGGGGTACTGGGATGGAGCAGCCACTCCAACTGGGCTCAAAATCAGCCATGATTTCTCACTCACCAGTGACTCCTGCTGGAAAGTGTGGACATTGACTGAAGACGCATTTGGGCTTGAGTGTGATGCTCCACACAGTATATTAGCCTGCTTGCACTGGCAACTCTAGATAGCCTACCTAACTAATAATAATAATAAAAATAATAATCCTTGCATTTGATATAGTGCTTTTCACGTCTTCTAGACGTCTCAAAGCGCTTCACAGAATATGCTGTAAAGTGAATTGACTGCATATTTGTGGACAAATCTCTTTGGTGAGGTGCACAGAAGATCCTTATCCATGGAGCCCCAGCATTCAAGCATCACTGTCTGGAGAGGTGAGAAAGGGGGGAGGGAAAAACACAGCGTGGGGGTTACAATTCGGAAGATTCTGATGCCTGACCTAAATGACTGCTCATGTACCAGTTTGTGCTGTGATTGTCACAGAGTTTGCCTGACCTGTGGGCATTTTACTGCAAAGTGTGCCAACTGTGCATTTGCAGACAAAACGCAGCAGCCAATTTGCGCACAGCAATGCCCCACAAACTGCCATGAAGTGAATGACCAATGTTTTTCTGGGGGATTGTTGGCCCGGACACCAGTTGGAGTGGCTGCCTCACCTTCTGGAACTCCATCCCAGAACCCCTTTCCTTCTCTTTTCAATCAGTGTCATGGGATCTTTAACGTCCACCTGAACGGGGTGTGGATACACGCCTACACTTTCAGCAGGCGGAACTCTCTAGTCCAGGGACACTGAGACCAGTTGTGGATGTTCTCCCTTCCATTGCTGCCCTATCTTATCTTTGATTATCCAACCCAGAACCTTCCTGCAGTATACAATGCTACACTCTCGAGAGCCATCCTTGATGGGAAAGAGTTACAGACTGAAATCTAATCGAGAGGTTTGGACTGTTTATATATTGAATTACAGTCCAATGGGAATACGTTACAGACTAGAATTTAATCAATGAGTTTGCTTGTTTTGTATATAGAATAACAGATTCCTAGGAATGAGGTACAGGAGGTGTACAAACACATGGTTTATATATATCATAATGTATCCCTGGGAGTGAGCTGCAGCCTGGGTTCTAATTGAGGGAGTTAGATGGTTTATATACAGATTAATGTATCCCCAGAAGTGAGTTACAGATTGGAATCTGATTGAGTTGATAGTATGGTATATAAATAGAATAATTAATCCTCAATTAATCCTTGCTCAGAGAGTGAGTTACAGGCTGGGATATAATCAAGGGATTTGTATGATTTGCATATAGGAAATCTATATGTAAATCAGGCACTGGCCTGAGGTCATTTGTTGAGATCTGGCAAATAACTCGTGGAGGGGTTCTAACTGAACAGAAAAAGTATAGTTACAACAACAATATGTCTCTGAGACAATAAGGAAATCTTCGCAGAGACATTGAGAACCTCAGTTGTGTGAGAGATAGAAGGTGATAACTCATCCCAGTGTCTTGGGATGTCCTCCCTACATGAAAGCCACTATACAAATGTAATTTGTTGTTGTAATGATAATTCTTGCATTACATATAGCGCCTTAAAGTCCTACCCAGGATTTTGCTTAAGTATAGTCGCTGTACTTGTAGATAAAGGTGGCAGTCAATTTGCACATAGCAATGCCCCACAACCAGCCAATGAAGTGAGAGTCCAATTTTATTTGGGGAATTGTTAGCCAGGACAGGTACCCTTCTCTTGAAGGGAATTTGGTGGATACTATTTCTGTTTTACAATTTGCTACAATCTCAGCTGATGGAACAACAATAACTTGCATTTATATTGCCACCCCCGTCACGCGGGATAGCTTCTCAAAGCGCTGGAAAGGCAACTTATTCCGCTCTGTTGAACCCCAAGTGATTTGCGCACAGCAATGCCCCACAAACATCCATGAAAGGAATGACCAACTTTGTCAGGGGGATTGTTGGTGAGGACACCAGGAGAGAGGAACTCCCGTCTCTTTTCGAGCAATGACATGGGAACTTGGAACATCCACCTGAACAAGCAGATGGTTTAACATCTCATCTGAAGGACGGCACCTCCAACAATGTAGCTCCTCTCCAGCACTGCATTGGAACGTACGGAGAGGTGGTCTAAACCTTAGACTCGAAAGCAAAGACCAAGAGAGTGTTTTTTCGACCAGTTTTTGAAAGGTGAAAGGGAGGGAGTTAGTTACAAGTCAGAATGGGGATTGTTTTAATTTCCAGCCAAGACCTAGCAGGGATACAAAGATTATTAAATATGATAGAAAAAGATGTCTGTAAATTCATCTGTCAACATCTAATTAGGGTGACCTGGCGAGGAATCCAACTGTTTCAGATCTCTGCCCCTTTCCTTTGATTAAAAACTGCAACCCTTGTGAAGGGAATACAGCCAATATATAAATGCACACACAACAAATGCTGTTATGGCACCGAGTCATTTGATGCTGACACCAATGATGTTTAGAATCTTCACAGCTCATCTCTGATATAATACGGTAATGTCTGACTCTGTTTAAGCTGCAATTGATTAACTCGCTCATTCCCTGCAGTGACTCTGGTTACAAACTGGCACGTTGGGATCTCTGTAATGTTCTGAAGGTGAAATACAATCTTGCTTTGGTACTTTGACTCTGTTTGCCAAGTTACAATGCCCTGTGAAGCACAATTTTGTTTTATTACCTTCTTGTTCTTTCTCCTGAACTGTCTTCACCCGCACGTAGTCATGCCATCCGACAATAGACACTGGATAATAATCAGGGGCAGGAAGCCAGGCTGACTTATTTGCCCTTCACTACAAGGTCACCCGTTGTAGCTTCCCTCCAGTCACCCAGTTGAGACCTTCACACCTATTGGTGCATTCATCGACCGAATGAACAGCTCCTGGCATTCCCTTCCACTGTTCCCATATTTGCTTATTGTTATTTAGACAGCGATAGGTCAGATATTGTTATTGGTGTGTCATCCTGGCTCAGTTGGTAGCACTCTCGCCTCTGAATCAGAAGGTTGTGTGTTCAAGCGCCATGTTGGAATTGGAACCCATTGGCTAACACACCAGTGCAGTGCCGTCCTTCGATGAGACATTAAACCAAGGTCTCATGTGCCTGTTCAGGTGGATGTTATGCACTATTCAAAAAGAGAAGGGAGTTTTTCCTGGTATCCTGCCAAACAAATCCCCTAAATAAAATTAACCCATGGCTGTTTTGGGAAATTGGTACATTTTAGCTGCTGTGTTTGCCCACAAATAGACAGTGAAACCATTTTACAGCATATCCTCTCAAAGACATGATAAGGCGCTATATCAAATGCAAGAATTATTATATTATTATCATATATATGTTATGTGTAAAACATATGTGATAATAATATATGGTAATAATGTAATATATATTAGTCTATACAGTATATCCTGTGAAGCGCTTTGAGACATCTCAACTATGTGATAAGCCACTATATCAAATGCAAGGATTAATATTATGATTAACAGTGGTCCGTTTACGTCCACCTGAATCACCAGGCAGGAAATCCACGAGGCAAAAAAACACTGACAGCAGATGCTCCATCTGCTGCTGGACAAGTCCTCCCAGTGGACGAGACAGCGATGTGTTTGCCTTAAACTCTTCCAGCTGTTTCCAGGAAGTGAGGCCATTGAGAGAGAATTCCCAACTGCATTATTCCCCTTTCGCTTGTGCAAGTCCGAAATTCCACCTCACCTTAGCCTGTAAGACCATTTTGTCGTAGCATTTATGATTGCACAGTTTTGTGCAAAAATTCTTAAATTCAGTGCTAATTTCTAAAAGTTCTTAAATTTGGGAGCTTTTTTTTATGAACCACAGAAAACTGTTTCTATAAGGCTGGATTAAAGATTTCTCCACAATCCTGTGCGATCTGAAATAAGCATGCAGTATTACAGGCTAAGACTAGCTGGAATGTATGCGTGAAGTCTCATAGAGTAGTGGTTAGCGCGCTCACCTTGCAAGCAAGAGGACCTGGGTTTGAATTCTAGGCAGGGCAAAACCTTAGGCAAGTTTCCTTACTGTGAAATGAAGTGACTGTGTGTTTTATGGACATACACGACAGGCAATTTACGCACAGCAATGTCCCACTTGAGCCATAAATGCCTGTGAACCCCAGCAAGAGGAGGCCAGACTAGGAACAGAGAGCCCCATGCCAGTGGGGAGAAAATTAGAAACATTTTGGACACGTTAAATTTCACAATACAAAAATAAAGAGGAGAAAAAAATCCCAGCATTAATCTTATTCCCATCAGTAATTAAACTCCCACAGAATCCTCACTCTTGACAGGTCATCACACAGCACCAGCCGCTGTCTCTGTCTTGCAACGTGGCAGCCTTTGAGAACATTTACTTTCATCCAGACAGATAAAGTCTGGCCTGAACGAGCAGATTACTGCTCCAGCCAAAGGTTAACAGGAAGTTGTCAATGTAACAGTGCCTTCGGGACTGTGACCCCCTTGATCGGGGCCCTTTTCCTCACATTCAGCACCTTGAGAAGGTTTAAAATCTGTACTTTCGTCTTCTGGGCTCTCAGTTTGCCGCAGCACTGGATGGATCAGCTGACTAAACGTGACACTTGTCAGTCCAGTGTGCCTGACCTCTCGGTCCTCCTCTGTGTGGTTGACCGTGACGATGGAAATGCCGCCAAGACAGGTTTGCCTCAAATATTCCTTGTCTTGAACTCATTTTTGACTGCACGTAATGAAAATGATCAGAGTGACACAGACATATTGTGAAATCCCACCAAGCGAGGGGATCCAAGGTTCTATTCCAGGACGGGACGAAATCTTAGGCAAATTTCCTTACTCCACACGTCTGTTTATCTAGCAGTATGTAGGAACCTGGTTGTTAGTCGCTTGGCGGGATCACTTTCTGGGGTAATAAATTCCTCCCCAAAAAATCCACTCAATTCCCAACTGTTTGTGGACACTGAATGAGTTGCCTTTCCAGCGCTTCGAGAAGCTATCTTGCGTGAAGGGGTCGATATAAATGCAAGTAGTTATTGTTGTTTAATCAGCTGAGATTGTAGCAAATTGTAAAACAGAAATAGTATCCACCAAATCCCCTTCAAGAGAATGCCCCAAATAAAATTGGTCACTCACTTCATTGGCTGTTATGGGGACATTGCTGGGCACAATTTGGCTGCCGAGTACACCTACAATTGCAGTCTCTCAGCTTCACAGTGAAATCCTGTGAAGAGCTTGGAAACCTACCTCAACAATGTGATAAGGCAATGTGATAATCAAAAGCAAAGATTAGTACTATTATTTTACATCAATGCTGCTTATTGGATTATTAAAACAATTAATTTAATTAATGGAATTTACTTAGTTTTAGCCTAAACTAATTTCACTAATAATCATAAAAATGTCACTGTGTATGGGGAAACAGAGCAACAGGCTGATCGAAAGGCTGATCCATTCATTACCTGCACTTCATTGATCAGAGTTGGGACATGAGTGAACTGATCGGGGGTTACAGCTATCGATTCTAAACATTGTAAATTATGTCTCTTCTGGTTGCAGCAAGCTGTGCTCTCTGTCTTCATCTGTCACTCTGTCTTCATCTGAAACCTTGTCAAATGGTATTTGGAAATGTACAGATTATGGAAAATTGTTTTTTCATTCTCATTCCTGACAGAATACCCAACCATAAGGCAGTAGTTTGACCAGGATACAAGTGGGCGGTTATTACCCGATCAAGTCTTTTAAATTCCTAGACAGGATTGCCACATGATAACTGCTTTCAAGTAAAACCCATTGGTACAGGAGCTTGAGAGGGAGGGAAGGAGAGACAGAGGGAAGGAAGTAGCGCGGGGTAATGCCCCCTGAGCGCTTCAGAGTTAATAGCAGGAAAATAATCATTAGTCGGCAAACCCAAGCATAATCTGTCGATTGAAGTAATGGAGACAAGCGGTTGGGGTTATTCAGAATACATTTAGATAGCATGAAAAGTACAGCTGGAACAGATTAGCAGGAAGGGTGGTGGAGGCTAGGATAATGTACTCATTTAAGAAACGGCTTGGTGCTATAATGGGAGGACGATGGGGATGGGTATTTTGGGAGGCTGAGATCAAAGGAATTTCTTCATCCAAACCTCTCTTTGAGCCTGCTTCAGTCAGGCTACAAAAGTTTACAGAAGGAAAGCATTATTAAATAATGTTTGAGACAATCACTCCCCTTACCCAACCCCATTGGTGTCACATTTCCATTACACACAACAATGTCTGAGTGATATTCCTCATTTTGCTGCAGTTCACTGGGCAGCTACTTTGCTGCGTCTCCTTCCCCAAATATCTCTGCTTTTCTCCCCTCTGCTGCTGAAAGCTCTGTGTTTTTTGCAGGCGCATGGATCTGTTGGACCTCTGGTACCTCATCCACAGTGTTCATCCTTTGTGTGTAAAGCTGGGTATTGAGCGCCGGAAAGCCATTGGATTACAGTTGGGCATCAGTCCCAACTATACTATACTCCAATAAACGGAAGACACAACACTTGTATTTATGCATGTGGGGTAGGTCTTGGAGGAGGAGAAAATTGTAAATTTCTTTACTAATAACTCCACTGGCAAGGGTTCTCAAATCACTTACAGGTGATTGCTTAGAATAATAATAATTGCTTAGAACATTCACATATGCTTTTAATTAGATTTTCGACAGCAAACACAATTAACGTTTTACAACGTATGTGGATTTGGATTTGTGACCAATTTTACTGTATTAACAAAAAGCTTGAAAGTAAGGCCAGATTTACAAGGTCTTTACCTTTTCGGCATTTTGTTCACATGTCAGGACCCCTGGTTCCATTTATCATGATGTCCCTTTCGACCTCAAATCAGCTTTATGAATTGAAAAATTAAACAATTTTGTGATCTGTGTGTATCAGGACTGCATCCCCCAGCCAAACCCCAGACTGCTTCCCCTGCAGTGTTTTGGGGACGGCTCCTAAAAAGAGAGCATTATTTCTCCGCAATAGCCAAACGAGTGGACAGCACTGTAGAGTATACCAGCAATTGGGATTGGCCTCTTGAAGAACACCTTCCGCTCCACCATCATTGCCACAGCTCACACTTGGGGCGTTGACACAGAATACATGACCCATTCCTTCACACAGAAAGTGTTGTATTCACTGCCCTAGAAGACAACATCCACTGGGAATACATAGAGAGGGCAGAGACAGACACAAACAGAGAGAGAGAAAAATAGATAGACAGAGAGACAATAATCAATAATAATCCTTGCATTTGATATAGTGCCTTTCATGTCAGGAAGACAACCCAATGAGTTGTAAAGTGCGACTGTGTGTGTTTTGTGAGCAAATACTTGAGAAATAAGGATATTAAGGGATATGAGGAATAGGTGGGATTAAACTTCAAAGGAGACAAGACCCAAAGCAGCCAAAGTTGGAGGTAAAAGGCATGAGCTAATAAACTGGCAGAACGTATTTGATGGTGTAAATCCTTTAAAACATTCTGTAAGAACAAAACTGCAGGTACAGTGATTTATTGGCCATTTCTACCAAACCACTGTGACCTCCAGAGTCGTGGCCAGAACCCACAAAAATAAAGGTGCCTATTACCTCCGGTTTTGGCTGTTTTGCGTCCTGTCTCCCATGAAGCTTAACAGTGTGTTTCGCAACTAGAGGTCCTGTTAAAAATACACCACAAAATTACACGACCAGAGAGTTGGCGAGCACAGAGGCCTGTGCTGGGGACCAGTCCAGGAGTTGCTAATTGTGCCCACCAGTGAAAAGGAATCCTTGAACTTAACACTGAGCATCTGGGCAGGAAAGTGAGGAATTACCTTGAAGGAAGTGCAAGCATGGAAAATATCCTTGTTCAGAAAGCAGTGGGGGTACCAAATTGGAGTTATTGAGTGCAGAGGAAAGCAGTGATGTAATATATCTGCCAACATTTATATAAGTGAGCAGGCCAAAATCTCAGGCTTTAACTGAAATAGTCTCGCGATCAGCTAAATGTAATGATCTTTGTTTCTTTTATGCTCCTCATGAGTGCAATCTCCCCCACTCTCTCCATTCTAGTAGCATTTTTATAGTGAAGCAAAGCACTCCTAACCAGGCACTGGTTCCCAAGGCTATCAGTCCAGACTAGGAGATAGGGGTCCTCACATAGGGCTTGAACCCACAACCTTCCTGATTCAGAGTAGAGAATGCAGATTTTGCAAATGACTTCCAAGGTGATCCTGAATCGTCCCAATGCAATGAATAAGTGCAATGTATGGGAAGACCCAACCTTAAGCCCCACGTTAGGACCCTTACTGCCAGCAACGGCTCAGCACGAAAGGCAAATCAATGTGCATAAAGTGTTCCCAGTCACCGCTTTTCACTCATAGTTATTGAGCCAATTCCAGTCATTACAATGATATTAAATTGATTCCAGATGTCTTCACGCAGTTCAGCCCTGGGTTACAACAGCAAGGATATAAAAGCTCCAAAGCAATTAATGTAAGACTCCCTAATGGGTCAATTGGTAATCCTCACAGAAATCTGAGCCACGTGAACCAGAGATTGCAGGTTCAAATCCCGTCTGTGCTGAGTTAGTGCTTGTTTTCGTCAGTGTTGAGTGTCTGATACATTGAAAACCATCACTGTGCTTAAAGAGTCTCCATATCAAACTAGTGACAGTTACACACACATACAAATATATATATTTTTATAAATATATGCTGTAAAGTGGATTAACTGTGTATTTGTGTGGGGCAAATGTGGCAGCCAATTGCCCACAGCAGTGTCCCACAAATAATTTAGAGGTCCTTGAGTGATTTTTTTTAAAAAAGGGGTTTATGACTTACAAAAGCGATCTGCCAAACAACTAATAATTGGGTTCCAATTTACTGCTAGGTAAACAGAAGTGTGTGGAGTAAGGAAACCTAACGTTTCGCCCGTTAGTGGGAACATGCAGTTGCCTGATCTGCAGATAAGCAGCATTCCACTGTAACTCAGTCTTAAATATCTCAGTCCATTCCACATCTCCAGTCTTCCGGAGACGTGTGATCCACAATCTCACTCAACCCTCCTTTCCATGAAGAAATCTATCTGGATTTCACATTTAACCAACCTAGCTCGAGTTTTAAGATGATGCTATGGTATTCATGACTCAGATACATGTGGTTGGAATTATTTACTCTCTGATCTTTTGTGAGAATTTCTTTTAACACCCACTTTAACCTCCTTCCTTTCACCTCCAGTATCCACCATTCTCTACTTTCAGGCTATTACCAGCCCACTCTTATTGTGGCTAATAAGAGAGATTGTGTTTTTGCGGTAACCCATCACAATACTTAAAGAGTGTCCAAACCAAACTGAGAACTCCAGGCATCCCACCTACACATGGAAATCCCAGAGATAGATTGTTGAAATGGAATGTGCACTCTCTCCCTGGAGGGATATATCCTGCTTACCTAATTCCAGAAAGTATTAGGCACAGGTTGTCAAGAGCCAAGGCTTGGGGACCCCAGAGTGTGCATTGGAGTACTGCTGGGGTCTAACCAGCTAAAACCACATGGCTTGCCATTGCTATCACTGTGTCGCAAGCTTTCCCACTGCTTGTTCAGCTAGGACCACCCTACCCGTTAGGCTTTGGCTTGCAGGGTTAACAGGAGCTGAGTGGGATGATCCCTGCCCCCAGTGACTGATCTGCCCTTTCAAGTCCTGCCGATGAGCCGGGCTGTGCTGTGCGGTGCTGTGCTGGCTCAGGAACTGGACTAAAGACATTCCATTGTCAAACATGTCACCAGGGAACCAGTTCAGCTACAAGGAAACCTCGCGTAAGTTAGATACCAACGTGGACAATTCGATCACAGACAGAAAAGCTGCTTTAAAACATTATTTTTTATTGAAAAAGCCAAGCACAATCCTGCCCTCAGCTGATATCCACACCCACGTCCTGCTGCAATAAGAGCAGGAAGTTTGGCTGATTTTTCTCTCCTGGGAGGTTGAAGCCAAATATAGCTCCAACTGTTCACTGTCTCAGGGTTTCACTGGTAGCCAAGAGCTCCACCCAGTGGTCACTCTGGTAAATAACGAGTGGGCCAGTGTTAAACATTGAGGGTTTGAGAAATAGTCAAGATCTGAAGCTAGACTTTTGATTCCTCAAAAGTCATTAGACACCCATCAAAAGACTTTTCATCAAAAGACTTTTCATGGGTGTCTAATATTAACCCGTAAACCATGAACTTGAGCTGATAGTCACATTTAGACTGTTACATCAACTGCATTAAAACAGTAAAACTTTTTCACTGAGCATACAAATATATGGAACTCCCCCCACCAACCCTCTGTCTCGCCCTCTCTGTGCCTGCCTTTAAATTTCACCTAAAATCCTACCTCTTTAGCAGCATTGCCTGTCCCGAGAAAGACGTCTCAAAGACCTTCCACAGAATATATTGTAAAGTAAATTGATTGTATATTTTTGGGCAAAATACGGCAACCAATTGCACACAGCACTGTCCCATAAACAGTCGTGGATTGAGTGACCAAATTATTATTATTTCATAAGGAATTAATATCCCCGAAAAAGTTATTTGCCAGTTGACTAACACCCGGGTTCCTACTTACTGCTAGGTAAACAGAAGCATGTGGAGTAAGGAAACTTGCCCAACATTTCGCCCTTCCAGGAATCAAACCAGGTCTCACGCTTGCGAGATGAGTGCTCTAACCACTGAGGTACAGGATTCCACAATATATAATGTGAATAGTGTGCGTGTGACCTTTATTGTGCAAATGTCTCTACATCTATTGTATATTCAATATTAAAACTAATTTGGTACATAGATATAATAAATAGATATAAATACAATTGGTCACTCATTCCACAGCTGTTCCTGCGACATTGTTGTATGCAAATCGGCTGCTTGAAGCACTTTCAGACGTCTTAACGACATGATAAGGCACTATTTCAAAGGCAGACTTTATTATAATAACCCTTACATTGAATGTAGCACTTTATGGGGTCATCAAAATATCTCAAATTGCTTCACATGATTTACTGTATTCACACAGCATTTTAAAGGGGCAAATAGATGTATCCCTTGAAGATGCTGTGCAAAAACAGGCGTGAAGTGAATGACTAACTTTATTGGGAGGGTTGATAGCCAGGACACTGGGAGAAACTCCCTTCTCTAATTTTATGGAGTCCTGCAGCTTATCGATTAGAGCACTCACCTCACAAGCGAGAGGACCTGGGTAGGCGAAATGTTGAGCAAGTTTCATTACTCCACTTGCCTCTGTTTACCTAGAAATAAGTAGGAACCCAGTTATTAGTCGTTTGGCGGATTGCTTTTCCGGGGTAATAATCCTGTCAAAAAATAAATAAATAAATAAATAGATTAGTTACTCAATCCAAGACTGTTTGTGGGACACTACTGCGTTCAATTGGCCACTGTGTTTTGCCCACAAAATATCCAGTATATTCTGTGAAGCACTTTGAGACGTCTCGAAGACGTGATAAGGCACTATATCAAATGCAAGGATTATTATTATTATTCATGGATAGTTTCCCTTTAGGATGCTGTGACTAGATAGTGCCCATTTAAGACAGTGTGGTTATAGTGCCCCTTTAAGGCAGTGTGGTTAGATCTCCACTTCATCTCCACAAATGGTTTCTCCTCTAGCACTCGTGCGGCGTTCCTCAGGGCTCTGCCCTTGGTCCCCTCCTCTTCAATATCTATATACTCCCTCTTGGTGACATCATCTACAGACATGGGGTCGACTTCCACATGGTTGCGGTTGACACCCAACTGTATCTCTCTGCCTCCACCCTTGACTCCAGGACCACTGCTGTGCTGCCAGAATTTCTGTCAGACATCAAGTCCTGGATGAGAGCTAACTTTCTTCAGTTGAACATCAACAAGACCGAGGCTCTCCTGATTGGCTCCCATCAGCGCCTCCTCACCTCAGATACTGACAACATCGCCATCCATGGTTACACACTCCACCTTACTAAGCCAGTCTGGAACCTTGGGGTCTTGTTTGACCCTCAACTATCCTTTCTACCCCACATCTGCGCCATGACCCTCTCTGCCTTCCCCCACCTCCGCAACATCACCCGCTTCCGCCACGTCACACACCGCTGGCCGCCCTCATACATGCTTTCATTATATCGAGGCTTGACGAAGCAAACTCCCTGCTTGTCGGCCTCCCCAACTCCTCCCTCCATAGGCTGCAGATCATCCAGAACTCTGCAGCCCGTGTTCTCTCCCGCACTAGGCTCTGTGATCCTATCACCCCCATCTTCGCCCAACTCCACTGACTTCCCAACACACAGAGGATACAGTTCAAGATCCTGGTCCTCACCTTCAAAGCCCTCCATGGTCTTGCTCCCCCCGTCTCTGCAACCTCCTAACCCCCTACGATCTTGCTCTGCGGGCTCCAACCTGTTTCATGTCCCCCACCTCGCTCACCCCACTATTGGCGAACAGGCCTTCTGCCACTCTGCCCCCACCCTCTGGAACTCCATCCTGCAGGCCCTCTGCCTCGCCCCCTCCCTTGCCTCCTTCAAGATCTTCCTCTTTGACCGTGCTTTCGATCTCCCTGCTACCCCCTCTTCTGCACGCCACACTTCCCAACCCCAACCCCCAGCTCGGGTCCGAAACTCTACCTGTCCAACGCCTTGGGACGTCCTCCCGCTGTGAAAGGCGCTATACAAATGTAATTTTTTTTGCTGTTGTAGATGATAGTGCCCCTTTAAGATGGTGTGGTAAGATAGTGCCCCTTTACGACGGTGTGGCGCGGCGGTGCCCCTTTAAGACGGTGTGGCGAGGCGGTGCCCCTTTAAGACGGTGTGGCGAGGCGGTGCCCCTTTAAGACGGTGTGGCGAGGCGGTGCCCCTTTAAGACGGTGTGGCGAGGCGGTGCCCCTTTAAGACGGTGTGGCGAGGCGGTGCCCCTTTAAGACGGTGCAAAGTGGTTCGGTGTTCCTTTGACACGCTGCGACGGAAGGTGCGCATGCGCAGGGCTGGCGGTGTGCCTAGCAACCACAACACGGCGGCGGCGGCGGCGAGGAGATGGTGAGGGAGGGAGTGGGAGGATGTCTCCGGCCCTGAGCGCTTGTACTTTTCTCTTCCCTCTCCTCTCTCTGCTCTGCCTCCGGGTAACTTGGCTGTTTTTGCTTCTCCTTTAGGCCAAAGCCACCACCATCAAAGAGGCCCTGATCAAGTGGGTGAGTGAGAGAGAGCCCGGCCTCAGCCTCCAGCCCCCTCCCAGCCTCCCCCCCCAGCCTCCCTCAGCCTCCAGCCGCCCCCGCCAACCCCCCCCCCAGCCTCCAGCCCCCCCACCCCCCAGCCCCAGCCCCCCCCCACCCCCCCCCAGCCTCCAGCCCCCCCACCCCCGCCCCCCCAGCCTCCCAGCCCCCCCCCCCCCCCAGCCTCCCTCCAGCCCCCCCCCCCCAGCCTCCCCCCCCCAGCCTCCCAGCCCGCACACCCCCCCACCCCCAGGCCTCCAGCCCGCAGCCCCCCCTCCCCCAGCCTCCAGGCCCCACCCCCCAGCCTCCAGGCCCCCCCCCCAGCCCCCCCCACCCCAGCTCTTCCCGTTTGTCTGCAATTTTTCTTTGCTTTGCAAATAATAATAATAATAATCCTTCCATTTGATATCGAACCTTATCACATCGTTGAGACGTCTCAAAAACAATACAGTAAAGTAAATTGACTGTGTGTTTTGTGGGCGAAACGCAGCAGGCAGCCAACTGCGCGCAGAGATGTCCCACAAACAGTCGTGGAATTGAGTGACGCAATTTGTTTTTGAGCGCGCGGGCTGAACAACCGTACTGTCCCTGTGGAAGCACACTCAATCCGTACTTATATAGCAGCTTTCCTGAAGAATGAACATCTCCAAGCACTCCACAGAGACAACAATAATAAGCTTTGCATTTGATATCGCGATATATTGAGACGTCTCAAAGCGCTTCACAGAATATATTGTAAAGTGGATTGACTGCCTATTTTGTGGGTGAATCGCGGCAGCCAATTGCACACAGCAGTGTCCCACAGACAGTTGTGTGTGTTTTTTTGAGGGATTATTTCCCCCAGAAAGCAATTCTCTAATTGACTTAACAACCGGGTTCCTACTTACTACGAGGTAAACAGAGGCGTGTGGAGTAAGGAAACTTGCTGAAGGTTTTGCCCCACCCGGGAATCGAACCTGGGTCCTCTCGCTTGGGAGGCGAGCAGGCTAACTGTTATGCACATATAAGTAACTGTGCTTACCCATCTCCTTTGCCTTCAAAAAGCTTCTGAAGAACACATCCCATTGACTGTTTGTTTGATCAATGTTTATCTGGTTTCCCTGCTGGTTATACTAAAGCATTATGTTTACCAGGTGCTTTGAAGTCTTCCTTTGCATGAATTATGTTATATAATTATATGATTATTATGTTATATTAATGTAAATGTTGCTGTGCAGGAGATGCTTCTCTTAAGATTGCACATGTCAGGTAATCTTGGTGATTAATACCACTGTTGTTGTTGGGGGAGGAGATATGTTTGACTGCTGAGGCAGCATAACAACTTTCATTTGATAGAAATGTTGTGCATATATTATATGAAATAGACTTAAAGACAGCGGCTAAGGCTGTTAAATTTGTTCAGCTGAGTTACAGAGTCAGAGAAGTTGAGCTCACAGAATAGGCTGACACTCCAATGCAGTGTTGGGGGAAGCTCCTTATTGTCAAAATCCCATCCTGTTTGTCTGTTCAGGTGGGCTTTAAGGAACCCATTATAATTGACCAACAGTCCTCCAAAAGTAAATTGGCATTTGCGTCCAGGCTATAGATGGGCCTATGTATAAATTGGCTGCCGTGTTTGATTGCACAGTTAATGCCCCTGACAATAATTACTGAAAAACTTGTTGTGACATTTCAACATTGTAGGATCTATATATCAAATGAAAGGAGTGTTATTGGAGTTTGGTGGGAATGAGGTAATGGGGGCACAGAGCCTTATGCAGGAGAGTAACTCTGGCTGCAGAGTTTTGGATGCATTGAAACTTGTAGAGTGTGTAGTGGGAAGCCAATAAGAAGAGTCTATTCAGTACACAGTAAGGATGGATCAGTACTAAATTTGCTGTGATTTGATACTGTCAAATTCCTGAAAAACTAAGAAAGAGTGTATGGAATTCAAGTGGGAAGAGGAAGTTTTTTTTAATTCTTTGGTACAGATTGACACTGATTTATCCCTTTGTGCTGCCCATCTGGCACTTAATCAGGATTGAGAATTTTTTCTGAGCATTTAGGTACTTACTTATTTGGTGAAATTTACATCCTCAGGATTGCCGTTCTGAATGATAAGGCGTCACTTGTTAGGTTCTTTCATAAATAACTTGTGGCTTGAGTAAAAGCTTGTGAGCCAAGAAGGAAGTTGTAAATTACGTTGTGAATGGGTTAAATAACAGGCATGGGAGGAGTGCGATCAGTGATCAGGCAGATGTGACAGGCAGAGCAACTCCCTCGATACTCATTCTAGGACCTCTCTATTCCTAATGCTTACTGATGACCTTGATCTGCATACAGTATGGGAAACAGGATGTTTCACGGAGAATAAAATCTACAGACGTTTAGCTCAATAGGAAATGGCATTTTGTACGAGTATACATAATCAATACGGATGTTTTTATAGCAAATGCAATTACACAGTGACGTGTGTATCATTGAATATGTTTTGGTGGGGGGAAAAAGATTGTAGTGTAATAGATTGTTGGTTGGCTGAGCAGGGATTTGAGCTTGTAACACAAGAGTAAGTAAATTCAGTGGTCCCAGAAACAATCTTTCCCCATGCCCAACGAGTGAGGCAAGGAGGCATCTAGCCTGGCTGAGCACGCTCTGCTCTGTGTCAGAAGCCTCATGAAGGATTTTGAACTTGTAGGCTATGATAGTTGAATGCAATGCTGCATAGTTGGAGGGGCCATCCTTAGAATGAGGTGTTAAACCGAGGTCCCATCTGGCTGTTCAGGGAAACAATAAAGATCCCAAGGCACTGTTCGAAAAGGAAAAGGGAATATCTCCTGATATCCTGGCCAACAGTCCTCCTAAATAAAATTGGACATTTACTTCCTGGCTGTCTGTGGGAAAACTAGCTGCTGCATTCACCTACAAAATACACAGTCACAAATACACTTTACAGTATGTCTTGTGAAGTGCTTTGAGACGTCTTCCTGAATGCAAGGATTGTTGTTATAAGAATTATTATAGAATGTCTTAATAATGTCCTAATTGCTAAGAGGTATCAATGATGAAGTCAAGATGATTTTCCCAGGAGTTTCCCTCTTTCACTGTGGTGTGAAGTATCTCTGGCCAGCCTCTCAATGACAGACCGGTTGCTGTTCTAAATTGACCACATGAGGAATTCCATCTGCCATTGGCATTTTGAGCTCCAGTTACCTGCTGTTTGTCCTTCTGGCCCTCTGTTATTTTATGTTGTTTCAAATTGATATCTCAGATACTTATTCCTCTTATCATAAACATAGTGTCAGTGGTATAAAGGCCATAAAAAAGGGAACTGACATTGGTGCACTGTTCATTATTTTCAGGAGGAAAGAACGGGTCAGAAGGCAAATGAAGCGACTGAGGTGAAATTGTACGGCCAGATCCCCCCTATTGAAAAGATGGATGCATCTCTCTCCATGCTAACCAATTGCGAGTAAGCCTTGCTGAGTGCTGAGTTGTTTCATTGTGGTAAATAGTAAAAAAAAGTCTGATTATGAATGTAACAATGCAGTATTGTAAAATCACGATATTGCTCGCTCACCTTTTTTGTCCCAGTTTTTCTCTCAGGTCTGAAGGTGCTCAGTTGTGCTGGTATTCAGAAACACAGATAGGTAGTACTTCTCTCAAGTGGCCTTTCTTTATGCATGAACAAAACACAAGACTTTGTAAAGAAAACCAAAGGCATCCTGCTTGGGTGCTACCTGTCAATGTCTTCTTATCTCCAGCTCTAACCCATCAACCTCCTTAGGCTGCTTAATCCATTTTACAGAGCCAGTACACAGCCTTAGTGTTTTGGTCGACTATTGGCTCTCTTACATTGTATATCTGATGCTTGACCAAAACAACAACAAAATCTGTAATGACCAAAACAACCTATCTTCACCCATGGAATGTGCTCATTGCCCCTTTAGCCAAGGTGAGGCAGTGGGTATTCAGAGAGATTTCTGAAGAGGGGCCAAAGTGGCTGAAAGATCACCACTAATGGTGGAGCATGCCTGAATTAGAAGAGCGAGACATATTTTTTAAAAAATGTTATAAGATTGTTTTCCTGTTAATGGTTTCCCTGCTTTGAACTGATTAAAAATCAATTTGTACAAAAATATATTGTGTGTTGAAACATGCTTTCTCTTGTTTTCCAGAAAACTCTCTCTCTCGACTAACTGCATTGAAAAGATAGCTAATCTGAATGGGCTAAGTATGTTTTGTCTTATGATCCTTTCCTTGCTGGAAGTAACATTTAATTCTCTACTTTATCAAAAGATTGCAAAGAGAGCTGCGCTTTGCTTGGCTCAAGATATCTCCATTTTTTAAAAAAAATACACCTTTAAAGTGTTGTTGGAATATGAAGACTTACTGTGTTTGAAAGCAAAGAAAATAATGCGTGACCCTTTTAGTGCTCATATTAAAATTCAAGAGAACCTTCCTCTGATTGAGTTGGGTTAAATGGTAATGTAACTTCTCAGATAATTTATTTAATTGAGCACTGTATTTGAGACAAATGGGTTTTGGTTCAAATCCCTGTGGGTCTGCACAGAGCTTTTGATTTTCATAAAATGAATACTATGTCTTTTTAAAAGTTCCGAGAAGTTCAACTTACTCCAACTAGAGGTGACAAGCAAAAGTAAATTTGTGCTATTATTTACATTATGAGCCATTATTGACATCATTAAATAGACTTGGTATATATCCTCACCCTGCAAGCCAACAGCTGGGCAACCTTGTACTACACTGCAGTTTTTTTTTTAAATCGAGTGATTATAAATGTGTAACAAGAGGCTAAATCCTGAACAAATCTTTGTTTTGTGCTTTGCAGAGAAGCTAAAAATTCTATCACTGGGAAGAAACAACATAAAGAATTTGAATGGTCTGGTACGTAAATATACCTTTTAATTTCTGGTTCTAATCCTGTTGTTGAAAACTGTGTTTAGTGCTGCTATTCTCCTCCCCTCTTTCTATTTCTACCCCCTTCCCTGAAGGTGCTGACTTTTGCTCGAATACAGATCCTTGCAGTGCAATCTATCCTATCCTGAGCCACTGGTAACAATCAGGAGCAGTAGCCTGATTATTTCCCTTTCCACTCCACTTCGTTTAGGGTTAATTGTAGCTGCTACAATTTCTTTCAAGTCTCTGCCTCAACCTCTCACTCTAGTTTTTGTGTCACTTACACAAGCTAAGAATGAAGGCATTGGCAATTATGATTCTGAGGTCTCTCTCCATTAGTGCCTTCAACCCCTCAGATGCCTTATGCGTGAATACATAATGTATATGTGATGCAGTACCTCATGCTGAAAGATCAGTGTTCAATACTGGATTGTTCAACTGATCCATGAGCTTTCTTGTTGCCATGCATTACTCCCTGGCAGTTGAGTTGGAGGACGGGGAATATTTGGTGTCGTTGTTTTACTTAATAATAATAATCCTTGCATTTGACATAGCGCCTTATCACTTCATTGATACTCTCAAAGTCGGAATATCTTTACAGATCTAGCTGTAAGAAACAATTTTATTTTCCTTCTACAGGAAACTGTAGGTGAAACACTGGAAGAGTTATGGATCTCTTATAACCTGATTGAAAAGCTGAAAGGTGTACATGCAATGAAGAAACTGCTTGTATTGTACATGGCTAATAACCTTGTGAAAGATTGGGGTAGGTGAATAATTTAATTACTGCAGTGTAATTCTAATCCTTGCATTTAATATACAGCCTCATCATTTTGTCAGTGCATCTGAAAGCATTTCACAGAATTTACTGCAAAATGTCATGACTGTATTTTGTAAGTGAAAGCAGAAGCCAATTTGCACACTGTAATGTCTCACAAACAGCTAGGAAATGAATGACCAGTTTTATCTGGGGGATTGTTGGTCAGCTATACTAACTGTAGTACTTAGTGGGTAATAATAGTTGACATTCTTGTAAGTCATTATGTGAAGTGTTTTGAGACATTTCAGCATGAGGTACTGCATCACATATACATTATGTATTCACGCATAAGGCATCTGAGGGGTTGAAGGCACTAATGGAGAGAGACCTCAGAATCATAATTGCCAATGCCTTCATTCTTAGCTTGTGTAAGTGACACAAAAACTAGAGTGAGAGGTTGAGGCAGAGACTTGAAAGAAATTGTTACTGCGTTCTGAAGGGTTGCTTCCTTTGTGGATGGAAAGGCAGCTTTGGTCATTGAACAGATGAGAAGAGAGTTGACGGAGAATTAGGCTACTGCGAATTTGCAGGATTTTGAGGATGGGAATGAAAATTGGGTCAAAGTGGTCCAATCTTTCCAATGAAAACATGTTTTGGTTGGGTGTTTATGCCTCTAGGGGGCGCGATAGGACAGGAAACTGTCTTTTGAGTGGCCGTATGAGAACACACTGCAGTCACTGACAGAAACCTACGTATTTTCTGCACGCAAGGCAGCCATTCAGGTTATTGTGTCTGTGCCACTGTTGTTTTTATAAACTGCACTTTTTTAAAAAGCCAGCTTTAGCTAATTCCATCATACTCTTCAATGCTTGTACTTCTCAGGTGCTTATCCAGTTCCCTTTTCAATGATTCTTTGATAATAATATATAATAATAATCTTTGTATTTGGTATACCATAGAATCATAGAATTATGCAACACAGAAGGAGGTCATTCGGCCATTGTTTCTTGTGTCAGCTCTTTTAAAAGAGCTGTCCAAATCAATCCCGCTCTCTCCCCATAGTCCTGCAAATTTATTCTCCCCAAATAATTATCTACTTCTCTCTTAAAAGTTGTTAGCGAATTGGTTTCCACCACCCTTTCAGGCAATACATTTCAGATCCGAATAACTCGCTGTGTGAAAAAATTTCTCCTCGCCTCCCCTCTGTTCCTTTTAACAACTATTTTAAATCGGTGTCCTCGGGTTACCGACCCACCTGCCAGAGGAAATAGTTTCTCCTTGTTCACCCTGTCGAAACCCCTTATCATTTTGGAAACTTCTATTAAGTCGCCTCTTAATCTTCTGTTCTCCAAGGAGAATAATCCTAGCTTCTCTAGCCTCTCCTGATAGCTGAAGTCCCTCGTTCCTGGTACCATCCTGGTAAATCTCCTTTGCACCCTATCCAATGCCTTGTCATCCTTCCTAAAGTGTGGTGCCCAAAACTGAACACCGTACTCTAGCTGAGGCCTAACCAGCGGTTTATAATGGTTCATCATAACTTTCTGACTTTTGTATTCTATGCCCTTATTTATAAAGCCTAGTATCCCATATGCTTTTTTAACAGTGATGGCTAGCCTTTTTGGTCGGCCAAGAAAATACATTTTCTTGATTGAATATCAAGAAAATGTATTTTGTTGGCTGACCAAAAAAGCTGGTCACTACTGCACTAGCTTAAGTACTCCGGGTTCAGGAGTGGAAAATCAACCAATGTTCCTGTGAGCGAGTCACGCTGGAGTGTGCGTGTGCATCTGGCACTGATGAGGAGGGAGGCCAGTGTTGAGCTTGGCTGTGATGCTCGCCAGTCTGCTGCTCATAATGGCTACTTGGGCAAGGTATTAGAGGGGAAAACAGTCAAATACCTTCAGGAGGGAAATTGATGCACTTAAAGAAAAAAACACCTGTTTTGCTTATACCCGTGGTTTGCTGCTGAATTACGACTCTGGACTGCAAGTGTGCTCTGACCACCCCCCCAGCTTTTCCCCAGCCTGCACAGTGCTTAAATCTCCCTGCATGTGACCTAACCCTTGTCAGAAATTGAATGTGCGTCTCAGAGGAAAATCCTAAATGAAAGGTATAAGCAAGGAAAATGGATGTTGATTTACATCAGTAGTTACTTCCTGACAGCTTGGCTGCAGAAGAAGAATGATCTTCTGCATCAAATCCAGTGAATATTTGTCTTTCTGTTGAAAAATATAGGGGATTTCAATCAATTTTTCCTGGAGGCAGTGATTTTGTTGACAACTGTGACATACGTTTGAGTTAAAGACCTCCAGGGGGACCTATTCACAAGACACAAAGGTTGCAGAATTCGCATGTTATCATTAACCTGTCAGATGGAGATTTTTATTTGAAATACTCATTCAGCGCCACCCACTCCTTTTTGTGCAAGGATTATCTGTGATTGTCGCTCTTAAGCATCAATCACTGAATTCTGAAAAGCCCACTTAATTTAAAAGGAAAAATATCAAGGCATTTCAGCTATCTGCCGGATATATTATAGCAGGCTTTGCAAGTGGATGACAACCATAGCATCCAAGCCTGATCCAATCCCTTCCTTCCTTGGGATGACCGAACCCATTCTCCTTCCAGGAAGATTTGCTAAAGATAAAAAGTGAGATTGTTGGCTGATGTGTTTCCTCCTCCCCTGTCCCTAACACAACTGCAAAAATGCACCTAATCCATACTATCACCAGGCAACGTCTACCTGAAGGGTGGAGACCAAACTGATATTTAATACAGTCTTAAGATGACATGCGCTTATTTGAGGTTTACCTGCTTGAAAGAAATAAAGTAAGCTCCAGGAACAAGACTACTATTTCAGAAATTTGAAACTCATCGGGTGTGCCAGGCAACATCTGCACCTTGGTGGCAGCCAAACTGATATTTAATACAGAGTCTTAAGAATTCAAGATAACATATGGAGTGACTGACAACTGTACTGTTCCTTCACTGTTAGGTCTGCATCCAAATTCCACATTCAGTGGCTGTAAGAGACCAATGTCGGGGTGGGCCGGCCAACTCTATTCCAAGTAATCGCAAGCTTAGACCACAAACCAAAGACTAATTCAGCAGAAATTGAAAATAAATTTGCAATTTCACAGCCAATAAGAATGAATAGTGAGGGAAATGAAATGTACTTGGATACAGTTGATGGAATGCTTCTCTGAAACTGGGATGATTAGTGGGAGCTTTATTCTGCACATTGCTGTGTTGTAACAGTTCCAGGAGACTTTATATTCATGGCAAATAATTTCTATTCGCCTCCAAATTACACGGTCAATTACTACTAGATTGTGTTACAATTCCCCAATGTTGACTAAAACTCACATTGTTTAGCACAAAATTGAATTCAGGAGAGAAAAAAGGTCAACCGTTGTGGACTAGTTAGCAGTTATCTTGTATTGGTGGTGACTTGCTTCACTGTTCTTGGCAATTTCCGGGTAATGTCTCTCCCCCCCCCCCAAAATTGTTCTTGGATTTTGCTTGTCTCTGTTTGTTCACCTTCCCCGGGAATGGACAGCGCCAGGACAGGTATAGATGTATATTGTGAGGCAAGTGGAGTGTGTGTGTGTGTGAGGGGTGGTGTGTGAGGTGGGTGAGTGGGTAAGGGGGTTAGCTGTGGGTGGATGTCTCCAAGTGCAGAATCGATAGGCCCCTGAGGCTATCTTCATTCCTTTCCAACTACATCTATGTACATATTTATGTCATACATTAAGTGAGTAATGACCAGTGTTTGGTGTTAGAATTCGACCACTTCTGTCCAGGACTATCACCAAGCATTTCCAGGTACCATTCCCGTAGCCAGAGACCTAAACCTCACCAGTTAGACCCTTAAAAACCTCTGGATTTGGTCCAAAGCCTAAAGGATTTATGGTCTTTATAGTCTACACATTCTCAATTTGTCATTTTGTACATTCAGATGTGCATTTTGCATTGAGACAGTACCGTAGTCATTGCCATTTAGAAAATATTGTGGCATTGTGTAGCAATCCCTATATGAGGATTAAATGATACCTTTGTCACCTCTCGGTTGGACTACTCCAACGCCCTCCTCACTGGTCTCCCATCCACTACCATCCATAAAATCCAACTCATGCAGAACTCTGCTGCCCGCATTCTCACCCGCATGAAACTCCATTCCCTGATCACCCCAGTCCTTGCCAGACTGCACTGGCTGCCTATCCCAAAGAGGATCGACTTCAAGATCCTCACCCTCGTATTCAAGTCCCTGCACTCCTCTGCACCTCCCTACCTCTCTGACGTCCTCCCTCCTCAAAACAGCACGTTGCCTTCATTCCTCCGGGTCTGGCCTCCTCCTTGTCCCCCGAGTCCTCCGTTCCACCCTCGGCGGCCGTGGCTTCAGCCACTATGCCTCGAGGCTCTGGAACTGCCTTCCTCACTCCCTTTGTCTCGCTCCCGCCCTTCCCATTTTCAGGTCTCTGCTAAAGACCTTTCTTTCCGACCGCACCTTTGGTCACCTTCCTCCCACTCCCCCTGGCTCGGATCTTTACTGTGAAGCACTCTGAGACACTGTCTGGCATGGAGGGCACTATATAAATCCAAGTTGTTGTTGTTGATACTGAATAGCCCAGTGATTAGATTTTTTGAATGGCTCGTGCATTCAACAATCTCATCGTTTCGCCTACTTTTCTCACTTTGATTGTATTTTTTTTCTTGACCCAAAGCGGAGTTCAGCAAGCTGGGTGATTTGCCTGTCTTGACTGACCTGGTCTTTGTAGGAAACCCTCTGGAAGAGAAACATTCATCTGATGGGACTTGGATAGACGAGGCAACCAAGAGGCTCCCCAAACTCAAGAAGCTGGACGGTATGTTGTATCTGCCTGTTGCTCCTGTTATAAAAATGGAGAATTGCAACTGATGGCTCAATGTTGACAGGTCTGTAGCCAGCTTGTAGCCACTTTGGCTAGCATCTCCATGTCTCTGACTCCAACAACAATTTGCATTTATATAGGCCCTTCATGCCAGGTAGAGACCTGGAGTGCTTAATTTCCTAACTACTCGTTCAGGCTGAGCTTGGGCCAGTGTACCATGGGTATTCCCATCTACCCCAAGCTGAGAATTCCACATCTGATCTCTTTACTAACGCTAGGACATCCTCCCGACATGAAAGGCGCATACAAATGTAATTTGTGGTGGTTGTTGTTGCCCTCTTCCATCTCTGGAACACTGCCCACTGACACTCACCAGTGCTAAAACCTTTACACGTTGCCCTGTTGCTTCTGCTCTACCATCAAAAGCAAAGCTATCACCTGCCACACACTTCTGTTCTTTTGGAACACACTTTAAAAGTACTTCACCTTGCTACCACTCTCCCTGTATTCAAAACATTCCTCTCTCTTCTTCCTCAGTGTTGCTCTCGTTAAGCATTTCTTCTGTATTAAATTGCACTCATAAATGTATGTTTTTCTTTCAATTTTAGGGAACACTGTGATCAAACAAGAAGAGGACGAAGAGGCTTAAAGCCAATCTGGAAATGAACAGTCACGTTACATAAGCTAACTTCTTAAAGACCTCCTCACATGCGTGTGCCCTTTCCCCCCACCCACTCCCGCTTCCCTCCTCTCCCCATTGCACTTTCTATCTTTCTATAACATCCTTTTTACAGGACAGTAACTGGTATCAAATCACAGTTGCTAGGCTTTTTGACCTTTCAAAACCATTTTCACTTAGCGTTTTAAGGCAATTGCACAAGGACTAGGTTATGGCATTAAACTGGTCTCCAAGCCTTTGATATTGTTCACAAATATTCCAAGACTCATTTTGTTCTCTTAAACCATTTAAAATGGGCAACACAACTGTTTGTTAAACTATAAGAATTTTTTTTAAAAACTGTTCCTTTCATATGAGAAATGGTTAACTTATTAAAACAGTCAAAGTGAGATTTTTTTGTTATTTTCTAGTACAGTACTTGAAGTTTTTTTTTAACTTATTTGTAATTGTAAATTAATTGCGCTTTATTCTGAGGCAGCTTTGTTGTAAGGGACGTGATGTTGTGCTCAACCAGACTGTTCTCTTCTCTTCCAATGAACACGCATGTGATAGAACAGAACCTTCCATCTGTGTGTTGCACCCCACTGTTGTCGTGATTTTGAAAAGTGTTTTTGTAAGGTGCTTTTTAAAATGTTTTTATACAAAATTATTTATCAGAAGATATTGTACATCACAGTGTTCTATCTTGTGAAAAATGGTTTATTCTAATAACTATTAAAGGGTCGTTGGTAACTTCCTATTCGGTCTCTTTCTGATAATCAGTGACTGAATTGCTACACAGAGACTATGATGTGTTTGCATCTGTTTGTTTCAAAAGGGCTACCTCATTATACTTGTACCAAGAGGCAAATTTAGTTCTTATTTTCCCTGTCCCTATTAATTTTCTCCCTTTTTCTCTCAGCGGACACTGTTTCACTGGGCTTTGCTTCTATTGTCGATGGCCACTAATATGAGGCTTCACCCAAGTGGCCTTTCATGTGTGAACCGCAATGGTGAGTATCAACAGTGCTTTCTGGGTGCTCTAAAGAAAATAACTTATAATTTTCCTCTCCTGAAGTTGCACAGTGATAGGGCACAGAAGCAGGCCATTCAGCCCAACTAATCCGTGCTGGTATTTAAGCTGAAGAGCCCCTACCTCTCCCTGTTCCTTTCTATTCCTTTCATGTACGCATCAATTTTTCTCTTAAATATAGTGATACTATTTGATTGAACCACAATTTCCACAATTTTGCTGTCCTCTGCATGAAGAAGCTCCCCCTAAAGTTATTAGATCACTAGCTATCTTATACATATGCCCCATTTAATTATTTTAAAGGTGATAAATCATTCTGAGCTACCTGTGTCTGTCTCACCAAAGTAAGCCCAGAAAGCAAGTGATCAATGGCCTGTTCACCTGTGGTGATGATGATGGGTGTGAAGTAGAAAGCAGAACAGGGGTGCCTGTCACAGCACAGAAAGAGACCCTTGTGCTTTCATACCTGGCTCTCAGAAATAGCAACCCATTCAGTTCTCGTCTTCACCACATACCATATTTTTAGGTATTTACTTAATTTCCCCCTTAAAAACTTAACCTGGACGCTGCCTCAACCAGGTAGGGCATTCCACTTCCTAACCACCTTCCATGTAGAAAAATGTCTCTCCAAACCTCTTCTGTTGTTCTTTTGATAACTCGTCACTCCAAGGGCAAAGGGCTCAGGGACACATCAATACATAAATAAATGCAGCTGGAATATTGACAGCATAATGACTTAAGTAGTAGTGGCATGTTAAGCCAGGGTCACATTATCAGGAGTTTACTCTACCTTAAATCTTGCTGTACTAGATCGTGATCAAGAGGAACCAGAACATTCTTAAAGTGATGGGAGGAGAGGGAATGGATTACAGGCAAGGTGTCATCACAGAAGGTTTATGTGGAGACTGAAGCACAGAGAAAAGTTTCAGTGGGTAAGTGCATTTTCTAGTGTTCTGGCTTATAAGAATCAGCAAGAACAAGTTGAATTTATATAGCACCATTCATGTGGGGCAGTGTCTCGGAGTGCTTAAAGACAGAGTTCATTAGCAAGTTTCCTCGATGAATTTTGCTGTCAGCCATATTTAATAATGGTATTTTCAATCTTTTTTTCTATCTTGCAAAAGTTTTAGTGATATAAAAAAGAACACACACATGTACAAATCTTGCATTTGAAAAACGACTGACATCTTCAGCAAATGATGGGAGACTGGACAAATATTCTCCAGCTCTAGGACCTTAAATAGGGGCAAAAGAATAAACGTGAAATATAGAACCTTTCACAAAAGAAACATAGTTTAAATTTCTCTCTGATTTCATTAATATTAATCAACATTATAAAACTTTTTTTGAAAAAAAGGTTTATGAAGAAATCAAATAAGCATAGCCAGAATGATAAATAGTCCTATTTACAAAGGCCTGTGGTTAAGCACAGTACCTTTAGCTACCGTTGGGATGCTGGCCACGGATTGTGCACAATGGCACAATTTCCCTTCAAAAAGCTGCATGATCACATTGAATGAGTCCTGTGTTAGAGATGTGGAGACTTTCTAACTGCTTCCTTTTCTTTTGGTCAGCAGGGTGTCTTGATATATATATGTGGAAACCCATCACCGTGCTTAAGAGTGTCTCCAAACCAAACTGAGAATTCCATGCATCCTACCTACATGTGGAAATCCCACAGATAGATTGTTCGAATGAAATGCACACGCTCTCCCTAGAGGGATGCATCCTGCTTACCTAATTCCAGAAAGTATTAGGCACAGGTTGCTTCCTAAACGGTAGAGTGCAAAGATAATAATAACCCTTGCATTTGAGATAGCGCCTTATCACAGAGGAAACCTGCAGACTTCTCAAAGCGCTTCACAGAATATATTCTGAAGTGGATTGACTGTATTTTGTGAGCAAAATGCTGATGGGGGTGTATTGCCTATCAACCTGCATTCACTTTAAACAAAATGTTTTTTTTCTCCTTTGACTCCTTTTTCCACTGAGGATAGGGTTTCGTGGGCATCTTTCAGTACCTCGCCCAGGTTTCCGTTGTTCATTTGCGAGTCGAATCGGTCAACTTTGTCATGTTATTTAACAGCCAGGGAAGGGGATCACAGCTGAGCCCCACCCTGTCCTCATTCAATGTCTTCACACTAGCTAACATAGGTTGCTGGATAGTCAACAGCAGCAGGAAGCCTGGCTGATTATTTTTTTTAGCCCATCTCCCCTCCAAAATGGGCTCTGAGGGCAATTATAGCACTTTGTAGCTAAGTCAATACTTCTGATATTATAGACCAGCCAATTGCTGCTGTGCAAAACTGCTGATCCAAGCTGATTATTTCACCCTAAGAGGCTGCTTGCCTCAGCAGTCCTTCAATAAAACCTCACACAGTGGAAGCAACCAGTGTCCCAGCACAGGCAGATGGCAGCAGGTTTCAGAGCTGAATTTGCTCCGTTGCCAAGTTTCCTTATGATTCAATTCATGTGTGGCTGAGGTGTCAAGACAATTAAATAGGCTGAGGTGTAAACTCGCTTACTTATCGTTATCTAGAATTTAAGGCATTCTGATCTATGTGGGTAGAACTTCTGTAGACAACTGACTTACAGATAGTTGTTGAACTTGAGTAGCAAGAATTATTTACCACAGTCGAACAGTCAATGAAGGCATTTTTAAACTCACGTACAACATTCAATGGTGACACTGCAGCTTTAAGATGTGAAAATTCAACTCAGTCTAAATAGTGTAATGAAAAAATAGAATATATATATATGTATGTATATAGTGCGGTATTGTGGGATACATGTATTTTTTCCAAGTCAGCATTACCAATGAATGACTCAGAATTCTACACTCAGCAAAATGTGCAGCTGAACCCACGTTACACATTCCAGGATGTGCATCAGGAACGTCAGGAGGATTGCACAAAACCAAGGCGGTGGCAGAGGCTGGGGTCAGGAGGAGTGCTGTCCAGTCAAATGTGAGGGCTTCGTGCTTTTGTTCACCAGCCACGTGTGCAGTGGATGTGACAATGAGTGGAGTCAAACTCCCCACAGCAGCCTGTATTGTCCAAGCTGCAATGTGACTGGTCACTGGGCTGATCAAGAGGCAACAGAAGAAATCTAAGGGGATCTGCTCCATTGGAATCGTCACCCAAAAGTCAGGCTGTGACTGACCCGTTTCTGACCTGGGCAGATCAGGCTTTCCAAGTTCGTTTCTAACAGCAAGCCCATTGCTGCTACGCAGGGTCATAGTAGTAATAAAGGTCATCTAACTCCTCCTGGTCCTTTGTGTGTTCACTGCTCTCGGCTTCCTGCTCCTCCGCCTCCCGCTGCTTCTTCTCTTGAACACTGTGGCTTTTCATGTGAGCACTGCGACTCTTCACCTTGGAGAAAACCCTAGAGTAGAATGGAGAAAGCGGGTTGAGAGTTTCACAGCCAAAGTGATCACATTAAACCTGGCGGAACAGTAAGTGCCTGGGTGGAATCCATCATTCTATCTCAAGCCATTCCCAGAGTCATGTATTCTCCATTATCGGGACTCCCAATTCCGGTTTCTTAATTAGAAAATCCATTAAATTATAATGATAATCCTTGCATTTGATCTAGCGCCGTATCATGACGTTGAGACAACTGTAAGTGTTTCACAGAATATATTGAAAAAGTGGATTGACTGTATTTTGTGGCAAAATATAGTGCGAGTATCCACCCTCCTCCAGTTTAGAAAAATACTGTCCACAAATCCAAATGAATCCTCAATTGAGTCTCCACTTACTTGCCACATTTCTTGCAAGGAAAGGTGTTTTCCTGATCCTGTTTGACGCGTTTGGCCAAGACGTCCGGTTGGAGCTTGTCTCCGGTGGGAGGCAAGGGTCTGGCCACAGCAGCCGGTTGCCTCTGTCTGCAAGAGCTCCTGTACGTGGGGTCATGGTTCCTCCGCACACGAACGTCATGACCCTTTTAAGAACAGAAGCAAAACCTGAGTTACCAGCAAGGTAAAACAAAACAGACAATTCAAATATGATTAAATTCTCAATGCCTGATAAGACCAAGAGATAGATGTCTTGATATACAGTCAAACCTATTCAAGCAACCACCCCTGTTAACAACCACCCTGGGACAGTCCAGTTCACACACCAACAAACTCTTACTCAGGAGGCGACTCTTTTTATATGGCATAAAGGTCATTTTGGCCCGGTCCCCAGAGACAGGTTTGATTATATTTTCATATAAATATTTTTTTAAAAATCATCCTCTAATTGTCCCTTCCTTTCTTATCATTATAGTAATCCAGTGTTCAATGACTACATTCCTGTTATACCTGGGGTTGTGGGAGTGCTGCTCTGCGTCAGAAGAGAATGCTCCACCTTGTTAAAAAAAAGAGCCCCCTCTCCATAGGGAGTCTGGTGAGCACGAGATAGACGACTGGTAAAAGAGTGATGCTGTGTATTTCTTTATATTAGTCAAAGAAAGTGGTACAGTAAAGTCACATGAGTTGTATCAGTGGGAACCATAACACAAACACTTGCACAAAGTTACAGGCAAACTATGTTGTATAAAATCAGATTTAATCAATAATCTACACTGCGCATGTGGTACTTCGTCACTGTAGCCAGAAATTGCCCATGCAATGACAGGTCAAGACTAAGTTTCCCGCGATTCAATGCAGTCAGCTGTTAAGTGTGCTTGTGTTGAAGGGTCAGGACATTATTTCCTATGATTCAATGCAGTTGGTAAGTACAGGAGTAATGGAGGATAAGGGAGCAGTGTTAGGAGATGAATATGACTAGTGCAAAGTAAGCTAAGTAGTTTTGATAAGAAACTGAATGGGACTTGGGTGCATGTATGATTTAGGCGATTTTTACAATTTAATGCTAGTTTTAGTTTTATTGTAAATAATCCTTGCTGTTATAGCACCTGTATTGTCGAAACATCTTATTGTTTTATATGTAATTGTTTGCAAAGGCAGGCGAATGTGGCAGCCAATTTGCACACAGCAATATCCCAATTTGCAAACAGCCACGAATTGAACGACCTGGAGGATTGTTGGCTGGGAAACAAAGGGAAATTTCCCTTCTCTTTTCGAGTAGTGGTCTTCAAATCTTTTAACGTGCACCTGAACAGGCAAATAGCACCCTAGATTATCATCTCACTCAAAGGACTGCACCTCCAACAATGCCGGAATGCAGTGGAGTCAACTGTGAGCTCAAAGTCCAGAATGTGGGTCTTGAACTTTCTGGCCCAAAGATATAATGCTCTCAATTAAGCCAAGCGGCTGCCTGACACTTTCATTTTAAATCAATAAACCTTGTGGGTATAATCATTCATATACTCCTGACCCCGGTTGAACTTACCACTTCAGATGCCCGTCCTGCCTGTGTGACCTTCAGAGGGATCAGGATTGGCTTCCCATCGGCTGACTCATCCTCTTCCTCTGATTCCCACTCAATGTCAAGGGGGAGTGGAATTCGACATTTACGATGGAGAGAATCCTACAGAGAAACAAAAGGGAGACTCTGGAGCACGGAAACTTTCCTCTTGGGCACCAGGTGTGGCGGGGAGAGGAAGGAGGAGTGAGTGGAGGCTAAACACTTTAAAATACATAAGAAAAAAACAGGAAATAATTTCTGGATTTTTTTAAAAAATTGAATTTAAGAAGTCGGAAAGGGGACATTACCTTCCTGTCCACTTCAACCTGCTCCTCCACGTTCCTCCTGCTGCACACCTCGCTGTCCCCAAACACCAGCATGCCATTCCTGCTGATTTTCACCTGCTTTTTGTACGTATAGTAAAACTCCACACATTGCGCCACCGTCTTCGTTTTAACCTGCGAGGAGAATTATCAAGCTTATCGCCAGTTATTTGTCTTATCACTAAGCCAGTGGGCCCCCTCACTTTTTCCACTTTACCCCTTGCTTCATCTCCACCCCCTGCTTTATCATTCCCCCCTCCCACCGCTTTATCCCTTCCCCTCCCACTCTCCCATTGATGGAAGTTCGTCAACACAGTTCTCACCAGCTTCTGAACCAGGAAGAAATCTTTCTTGTGCGTCGCAAGGCCCCTGTTGAATAACCTCTTCTCTGTGACCGTCCACTTGTCTGAACCTGGGGACAATTCAGGAAAACAGATGTCATTCAGTACTGCATGTACATACAGAAATGTTTTACTTAAACTGTATTTGTTCCCTGATAGTAAAAGAAATTCTTTATGGCTGAATCTAGTGCATCAGCCACATGATATCAAAGGAGTACAACCTCTATTTCCAACATGCCCAAAACAATGGAGCTTGGTTTGGCAGTACAGATCCACTCTTTATCTCATTTCCTTGTCTTCTCCATATCCTTTAATATCCTTTAATATCCCGGAGCTTGTCTATCTCCCTCTTAAAACACCTCAATTGTATCTGTACCTACTTTCACTAGGGTACGACATTCCCACTACCCTATGTGATTTTGTTTGATCAGTCAGGTGTCTTGATACATGCGGAAACCCATTACCATGCTTAAAAGTTTCCAAACGAAACTGAGTTCCATGGATCCCACCAATACATGGAAATTCCTAAGATATTTATTCAAATCAAATGATCCCACTTTTCTGGAGGGATGCATTCTGCTTACCTCATGCCGGAGAATATTAGGTACAGGTTGGCAAGAAATCTGTCAAGTATTGCAAATTAAATCGCTTTGTTTGAGCACTTTACAAGCAGAAAAAACCATCCAGTGCGCAGGGTAAAGAGGCTATGCTCACCAGCGTAGTGATAACTTGACATCACCTGGCTTCTGGCTCGTGGGGTCCTTCTTAGTAGCAGCATGTTCAGGGCTGCCTGAGAGGAGCACACCAAGGATATGTCAGGGCACATTCATGAAAGAACAGCAAATAATACATATGCCCGGACTGAGAAAGGATACCAAGCTGCCTTACCACAACATTGCCCTTGGATTCATGCAGACAGTGCAAGGCTAGCTCCTGGTTTGTACCTCCTCCTGACAATACACTGGAGCAAGACAGGTTCAACAGATCGTCTACTGCAAGGATAAAATAGGCGGATGTGGTCATGTGTCATAGGTATGTGATACAATTCAGTACAATTTATATATAGCGCCTTTCACTTTCGGAGGACGTCTCAAAGCTCTTGACACCACTTCTCTCTGATTATTGTTAATGTAAGTCAACTTTTTAAGTTAATTTTATATACGTAATAGTAATCTAGAATCAGAATATTTACAGCACAGGAAGAGGCTCCCTAAATAGAGCGATCCGGTTTTGCCCATTATTTACTCTCCTGATCTAACTGAGGTTTATAGTCACCTCCCTGTTCTCCCTTGCTCGGTGTCCAACCCCGCCATTGTGTAGCGCTCAGAGACACTATCCTGCATGAAAGGCGCTATAGATATGCAACCTGTTATTTAGGTAGTGTGGCTGTATGAGATGTGCAGGAGCAACCTGGAAGTGACTCTCAAGTCTGCTCTCCTTCACTTTGGCTTGCGTTCTACCACCAAGGGTGAAATGGGGATGGCCAGGTGCTATCAATTGATGCAGACTGATGTCCATAACCACAATCTACTAGGAGAGAGGAAGAAGCCATGGTAGACCTTAGCTAGAAGGTGCCTATCCTCACAAGTGGTTGGTAGTTCACTGCGTTGGAAGAGGATTTTGAAGTGATTGTGGTGAGTTGAAATTAATTAAGCTTCACACTCTGACCTGTCTGCTGAGTAAGGTGTTTGATTCCGAGCTCCTCCCATGGCTTCCACACAAGGTCAGCGTGGTTGTCATCCAGTGCTGCCAAGGACCTGTCCTGCAGCCTTGGTATTTCAGCCTGGAATCGGGGACCAATGTTAATCTGCCTGAGAGACAGGATATAAAAAGATTGTCGTGTAATTAGGTGCAGATGGGGAGAAATTCAACCTCAGTCTATATTCTTAATAATAATATTAATGCTTGCATTTGTTATAGTGCTTTATCATGTCATTGAGAAGTCTCAAAGCACTTCACAGAATATACCGTGAACTGGATTGACTGTGTATTTTGCAGCAGTGTCCCACAAACAGTCGTAGATTGAGTAACCAATTTTTTTTCTTAAGACAACTTAAAGAAATCTAGCATTAAAATTAAGGCTGCATTTAGCAATGAGCCAAATTCTGGATGCTCTAAATGCAGCATATAAATAAATCTAGACCCGGATGATATTTCTTCCTATCAATCAGCATTTAATTGAATTAATAAGTGTCTTTAGCAAATTTCAGAAGCATCAAATGCGGTGAAGAACGGCACTTGATGTTTTAGAAATTCAATAATGATATATTTCTTATCAATAAATATGTATAATTACATAAACAGAACACAGCCAGTCACAGATCTAAGAGGGAATTTGGGAGGAACTGTTTTTTATTGCAGAGGGTGGTGAGAATCTGGAACTCAATGCCGGAACCTATGGTTGATGCAAACAGGAAACTTAATGCACGCATGAGGGACATGGAAATATACTAATAATAATCCTTGCATTTGACATGACGCTTTTCATGTCTTCTAGATGTCTCAAAGCGCTTCACAGAATATACTGTAAAGTGAATGGATTATATATGTTGTGCAGTGTCCCACAAACAGTCGTGGATTGAGTGACCAAATTATTATTGTTGATTTTTTTCTTGAAGGATTATTATCGAGCATGTGGAGTAAGGAAACTTGCCCAAGTTTTTACCCTGCTGGGAGTAGAACCCAGGTCTCTCGTTTGCAAGATGAGTGCTCTAACCATTGAGTTACAGGACTCCTAATATAAGGGTTTATGTGAAGTATAAACACCAACATGGACTAGTTGGGCCGAATGGGCCATAGGAACACTGATGACTTAGTGGGTAAATCAGACCTTAGAGACAGACCAAAAGATCTCTGTTTCAGTTATATTGGAGATAGACTCTGTCAAAACAAGTTCCATGACACAAGTTACTTACGGTTCAATGCAGGCCGGTGTTGCATCATTTACGTTGGAGAGAACAGGAGGAGTCTCAGCACTCTCTAGAATAGAAGCAGCACATTACAGATGTGTCAGCCAATATTAAAGGACTGGGTTGTGTAGCAAAGGGGAAGATTTAAGATTTGAAGCCTTCAGTTTATACAGTGTGCTAATGCTACATACATGTTTACAAGAAGTCTTCACATGATATGATATATGAGGACGAGGTGCTTCTCCTTTTGAAGGTGCTTGGTCATGCAAGGTACAGTACAGCACCATCCAGTATCTTGTACCAAAGGCCACGCTTCATGTGTGACAATGATTGGCATAGGAAACATAGGAACATGAGTAGGCCATTCAGCCCCTCAAACTTGTTCCGCCATTCTATTAGATCATGGCTGATCTGTACCTCAACTCCATTTACCCACTTTTGCTCCATATCCCTTGATATCTGTGATGACGGAATTAACAAGATCCGGCTCCTACAGTTGAATAACCTGCTAACGAACACTCAGTAACAATTACTAACAGCCACTTTGTCAAAGTACACAGCAGCCACAGAATCATTATAGCCCAGCAGAATAAAAGTCACCATTTCTAGGAGAGAAGGTAGAGCAGGAAAATAAATATGCAAATATTACAGCCGAGACTGATTTTGTCCTGCCAGCCTCCTTGTGCACTTGTACACTGAAGAGTAAACGGCACATACTGGGAGTTCAACATTGGGATGCTCTGGGTCCGTCTTGCTCAGCTCCATATGGCAGATGGGATTTACTTACCAACTGAGATGTGGCATGTCATTTTAGTTAGAGCCAGGGAAGGGAAATCATATTTAACAAAAGAGTATTATCCTCTCTAAATGGAAGGTACATAACATTCCAGCATAGTAGGGCTATGTAAAATGCACGTAGCTATCAAACCTGAGGTTCAAATTAATTGAACTCACTTGATCGGTACAGGTAGGTTTTAGTCGTAGACTTTGGTGTTACCGGCTGGACGAGAGGAAAGCATTGAAGTAGAGCCCCGAGCCCTCCCGCATGGGGCTGAGGATGGGGGGAGGGGTGTAGGGTGGAGGCTGGAAGTTCCTGTCCATGGGGTGGTGGTCGAGTAATCGGACCGGCGACCTCAGGTTGCTCTGGTAGATAGCTCCTGGCGGGTAGGTAATGACAGAGACGTGGTTGAGAGGTTTGGGCGGAATGAAGAGTGGCTCCGGCCGTGGCCTTCGTTTTAACTTTGCCGACAGATTCTCGTCCCTCCTGGGACCATCATTGTTCTGCAAAGTGATAATAATAATAAGCATCATTGCATTTGATATAGTGCCTATTCACATGTTCGAGACGTCTCAAAGCACTTCACAGAACTTACTTTAAAATGAATTGACTGTACTTTGTGGGCAAGATGCAGCAGCCAATTGCGCACAGCAGCCAATTGCGCACAGTAGTGCCCCACAAACAGTTGTAGATTGAGTGACCACATTTTTTTAAAAAAGGGATTATTACACTAGGAAAGCGATCTGCCAATCAACTAACAACTGGATTCTTACTTACTGCTGGGTAAACAGAGACATGTTTTGATGGACAGACAAGTCACTTCAGCGAGACTTTTTTTTAAAAAGCCATACATTGGACTTAGGTAGTACTTTTGAGCAATTGAGGTTCGTGGGTGCTAAATGTTTCGGATGTAATAATAATAACCACACTTTGTCATTGTGCTTCATCAACAAAGAGCTGCACAATGAGGCACTTTGAAGTCTAGTGATTGTTATATCAGGAAACACACCAAATAATCTGCACTAGGAATGCCCAAAGCAGCAATGTATCTTTTTTNAACTTCGTTTTTTATCTACTTTTTCCCCATTAAATCTCCTCACTGATATGAGGTTTAGCAGCTACTGTCTTAGTCAGGCATCTACTCCACAGCTCTAAATTACTCGTTACTTTGATAGTAGGATAGTTGTCTCAATCAGTATATTCTGTGAAGCGCTTTGACATATCTCGACAATGCGATAAGGCGCTCTTATCAAATGCAAGAATTACTACTTTTATATTATAATCTCACGAGATGCAGATTTGAGACTTGTACTAACAGATACTGACAATTGGAACTTGCCAGGGCCATTGGGCTAATTTTGTGCAGGTGAGATCCTACCTGGGCTGAAGGCTCTGGCACTGCTCCCCTACTAGACCTCCGTTTGCGAGTTGCTGATGACGGACCTTGTTCTGATGTTTCCATTTTGTCTGATGAGTCCTTGGATTCACCTTTTCTGTTGTTCGTAGTACTTAAGTTTTCCTTTTTGACAGGCACGGATACTGGTATTATAAGTGGCATCAGGCTACCTTCATTTTGTGACTCTGTGGATGGTGTAGAGTCAGCAACCTGTGGGATGACCTTTGAGTTCCCAGCAGCCCTCACTTTCCTCTTCTCTTGAGCGGGTTTGCCCTGAGTCAGAACGAAAACAGTAAAAATTGAGTTTAGGTTTGGCAAAAGCCATCCAGAAAACTATTTTTTTTGGTCACTCAGATGTCTGACATGAGTGTTAACCCAGTATCATGCTTAAGAGTAACCAAACCAGGCTTCCATATGAATGTGTCACCTACACATGGAAACTTCCCTGTGACTGGAATGGAAAGTGCATTCTCCCCCTGAAGAGATGCTCCTGCTTCCCTAATTCTGGGGCAGGTTGGCAAGAGCCAAAGATTGGAGAGTCAAGAGTGCGCATTTTGGGTACTGGAGGAGTTGCCTTGCACCCTTCTTCCCCATCTTCAGGTCATACCTGAAGAACTTCCTCTTCAACCGTGCCTATAGTCACCTCTCCCCGGCTTGTCATTGTGCTCTGCCACTGTCAAGCACTGTTAGAGTGTTATCCTGAGTGAGGGCCACTATATAAGTTGTTGTTGAGTCCAACCAGCTGAAACCACAACGCTGACCATGAAGTAAAACTGGCAAGCTTCCTGCTGCTGTCCCTTTAGGACTACTCTAATAGTTAGGGCTTTGGATTGTAGGGTTGATGGGAGCTGAGTGGGGAAAAATCCCTCCCCCAGTGCCCCCTCTAAGTTCTGTTTGCAATGCTCTGGAGTACTGCAGACTGACCTGCCCCATACAGAGATCATCACAGAGGGGCAACTTGATTCCCACACCAAGTCATGTGACCTTGGAGCCAGCTCAGTTAAGAATCTATGAATTGGATTTCTATGCAGTGCATTCACCTGATGGTTTTTACTCACCTTAACCGAACGGTTCCAATTATCTGGTGATTCTCTTTGACCTGCTTGAAGTACCTTTAAATCATTAGAAATTATTTGAGTTTTTGGGGTGCTCTGGATAATACAGTTCGCTTGCACCTCCTCTCCTGTGATGTCTTTCTGGGTAGTTGTCCCCTGCTGCTTTCTACCATTTTGTGCAGGTTGAGTCGTGTTATTTTCTCTCTGACTCAAGTGCTTAACTTGATTTGCTTGTCCTTGCCACTGCTTGTTCTTCGTCTGAAGTAAATCCACCTCTGGTTTGTGACGAAGACTGAGCGTACTATGATGCTCAAGTGGCACGTTGAGTAGTTTCTGAAGCTCTGGTCCAAATGCCTGAGGCCAATGCTGCAGTGAAGGGTTACCAATGTTCTCTGTATTATTCGATGTCTTCACATTCTTCTTACAGGCCTGCCCCACTCGATTTGGTAATTGTGCCTGAAATTTTAAGGGCGCCTGAATCGGAGGAGGTTCCTGTTTGTGGCAAACCAGCACCTTCTGTAGCCCTTGGCTGACCTGAGTGTCAGCGAATTGCTGGAACTGATTTGCTATTGACTGCACCTGAGGTTGGGAAGGATCGGGCATCCGGCTGGCTTGAAGCCGCTGAAGACCAAGAGACTGAGGAGGTTGCTGGTGAGGGAAGAATTTTTGAAATATCTGCTGTTGAGACATATTTTGTGTTGGATGGCTATAAAGAGGCTGCTGACTTTGACGGAACAACTTCATAACCGTATTCGGGGGCAAGTCTTGCCTCTGTTGATCGTACGGAAACTGATAGAATGGGTGGTGAGGCAAAGCTTCATTATGTTGTTGCTCTTGATGTTGGAGCTGCAGTTGATGTTGATTTTGGTGCTGATTTTGCTGTGGATGGATTTGCTGGTGATGGTGTTGCGTTTGCTGTTCATGGTGTTGAGTTTGTTGTTGGGGTTGGGTCTGTTGTTGATGGTGTTGATGTTGGGGTTGGATTTGAGTTTGTTGGTGGTTTGGGAGTTGAATTTGTTGTTGGTGCTGGGATTGAATTTGTTGATGGTGTTGGGATTGAGTTAGCTGAAGGTGTTGGTGTTGAGTTTGTTGTTGGGGTTGGGTTTGTTGTTGAAAGTGTTGATGTTGGGATTGGATTTGAGTTTGTTGGTGGTTTTGGTGTTGGGGTTGAGTTTGTTCATGGTGCTGGGGATGGGTTTGTTGCTGATGATGGACAAGGGTTTGTTGTTGTTGGAGTTGGACATGGGTTTGTTGATGATGATGCTGGATTGGTTGGTGTTGAGTTTGTTGGTGTTGGCGTTGCTGTTGTAAGATTTGCTGTTGGTGATGGTGTGGGTGCTGCTGGTATTGTATTTGCTGTGCCAGACTGAGCGAGTCAACTTGCTGCTTGGTCACAGCCTGCTTCTGTGCTAGCTGAGCCTTCTCAGTTATCTGCTTTATTGCATCTCCAAATAAACCCAGTTGCGACACATTGACAGCTGCATCTGGGTGCCTTTGAAAAGATTCATGCGGCAGCTGGCTTAATGGTCTTTGCTTGGCATAAGTCTGCACGAAAGGTCCTGGGGCACTTGAATCAACACTGCTCATAGCTACCTTCTTCGCACCAAAACTTGTGCTCGGAGTCCATGAGCTGCCCTGATTGGATAGCTGCCAGTTAACATTGCTCTTTTCGGACGAATGACGATTTGAAACTGGTTGTGTCCATTTCATTGGCACGGTTTGATTTGCACTTTTCTGTGAAAGTCTATTTATGTCATTTTTTTCTGAATCCATCAACACACTGTCTGATCCGTTCAGAGGTTTAGATTCTGCCGAATGTGGATTCAAACCACCATCTGAGATCTGCACATTGCTGCCAGTGGCATAAAGCAGTCCATTCTTTGTCTGGGGAAAGGGCTCCTGCTGAAGAGAAACTCTCTCACCAAAGGCTGATATCTGTTTGCCTTTTCGTTTTACTGAGTTCTTCCCCGGGGGCTGAATATTCATTGTTAAAGGGATCTGTCACTGACTGAATGGCCCCTATTCAGGGTTCCCGTCAAAAATATCTTTACCTTTAATTGGCATAGAACTTAAGTATTCCCAGTCTAAAAATAATATGCATCAAGTATATGATCTGCATGAATCACTGAACGATCTCTTCACCCACAATATCAAATGACTGCACTCTGAGACAAAGACAAGTGTTGAGCAAGGTCAGCGTTTCGTTGGGGTTTGTAGGTACAGGTGCAGAGAGTAGCTGTTCCAATCTGTGAAAACATTATTGATAAATTAGAAAGTGTTGATTTTTTAGTGTGTGTATGTGTTTTATATGCAAAATATATAGTGAATTCACTTTACTATATATTCTGTGAAGCGCTTTGGGGCGTCTTGAAGATGTGATAAGGAGCTATATCAAATGCAAGGATTGTTATATATATATATATATATATATACACACACTCAATCAGAAGTGTTCAGAGCCATTGCTAGACTAGTATCTGCCGAAAGGTAGCTACAGTTGAGATTCCAGTACCAACCTCTTTGTAATTTTGTAATCATTAAATGTAATCTTTGTAATCATTAAATGTGGGACTGTGTGCCATGTGTATACTGTCCCACGGAATTACTTCACTCCTTCCACTATTAAGCACATGAAGACCCCAATCCTGTCGCTGTTCTTGAGAAAGTGGTTTAAAAAGCTTGCACACAAACATCGCCCATTTTCCTTCACACCCCAGCGTCAACAGCCCTGACCCTCAATGAAAAGTTCAGCCGATTGGCACCAGTTGTTGTCTTGGCTCTGACTCTTGTTGCCTGTTCCTGAGGCCAAGCATATGGAAAATATTTGTGGGAGGATAGGATTGCTCCTGTAATTCCTCTTGCCTGTCATTACACGCAGCCTGCCTGGCTTGAAAGAATGTTGCACAATGCTCTGCCACTGTTATCATCTTAAAAGTTAGCTCGAAACATTCAAGTGCTCTACCGCTGTGTTGCTCTGCCGAACTGCCATGGTGACTTTTAACTTTGAAGTGCTTTGGAACATCCTCCTAACGTGAAAGATTTGAGGGGGAAGAATCCCTGCTCCCAGTGATCAGTCTGCTCCTCCAAGTCCTACCAATGAGCCAATGGTTGACAGTACCCTGGAGCACCACTCCTGGCTCAGGAAGCAGACTATCGAGATTGCCACAGAAGGTTAACTCAATTTTTATATTCCATTGCCAAGCACGTTGTCTCGGATAGCCTTTCCTGGATTATGTGTTTGTAGTTCCATGAAACTTTCTATTGCCTTTCCCTGTTATGTGAGGGCATTTTAACCAAATCTCTTATTGCATTGTGTCCACATGCACACATGGTCTCTGAATAGCAATCTGAATAGCAGGAACCTTGTCTGACTTGTTTGTACTTTCTCTGTTTGTCCCTAGCCCAGGGGCACTGAGGTCAATTACAGTGCTTTTTATTATCAACGACTACACAGGTCAGGACATTTATACAGGTTCATGTATCAGTAATAATAATACTTGCATTAAATATAGCACCTTAGCACGTCGTTGAGATGTCTCAAAGTGCTTCACAGAGTATAGTGTAAAATGGATTGATTGTGTATTTTGTGGGCAAAACACAGCAGCCAATTGGGCATCTGAGGAATGCATTTCCCTTTATGTCATGGGAGGGGTAGAAAGAAAACATTTTCTGACTAATGAAGTTCATCTAGAAGTGGGGGCTTGGTGATGGCAGATAATCTGTGCCCTTTTTCCATTGTAGAAGTGGAACGAGTGCTCAGGACGCAGGCAGAGCGAATGCCAAGGCAGATGGTTAGAATGAGGAGCAAAGGAAGCCAGCAAGACTGAGTGGGAGAATGAATGAAGCAGATGAATCAATCAGTCGAGATTCCTTCACAGCCCAGTGTTATCCAGCCTCTGGTAAGAAGTACAGACAAATATTTGTCATCAAGTTTGGGAAAGGATGACAGAACTTCCTTTCTTTATCTTCCAGCCCCCTCATGTCCTGAATGAAAGGGAAACCTCACTTGCCTGGCAACCAATGTAAATGCTTTCAATCAAACCGATCACTTTAGAGACTGTCCCTTGTAAAAATTATATTATCCGTACATATAGAACAGTAATCTGTAACAAACCAGATATGATCATAAATTTTATACATGTAGTATTATTAATGTGGCTATCCCAAGAAATGTAGCTATTCTCAGGTTTTTGAG
This sequence comes from Callorhinchus milii, assembly GCF_018977255.1. Lineage (NCBI taxonomy): Eukaryota > Metazoa > Chordata > Chondrichthyes > Chimaeriformes > Callorhinchidae > Callorhinchus > Callorhinchus milii. Next base: position 17,955,529 of record NW_024704750.1, on the reverse strand, counting down.
AACTACAGATTCCAGATCATGCATCCTTCCAACAACAACTCCCATTGTCTGAGGGTCTGCTCAGGAATCCCGTGTTATTTCTGATTTTTCTTCAACTCTCTCCAACATATGTATCGAAATACTCAATGGAATTAGATGGATGGAGGAGGAGAAAAAAGGATGGGGAAATTGGAAGGAACCAACGTGTGAAAGGAGGCAGTCTGACTGTTCATACCAGCTCCAAAAATTAGTTCATATTCCTGAAATATGAGTTATGAGTCTCATTCAGACACTGAAAGTAAATACTGCCATCCCACAGCTTTCCCAAATAGCCATGTCCAAAGGTATTGTATTTCTAATCAGCTCCCACACAGGTCTAAACTGCACTCTGACTCAGTTGGGAAATCAGTTGGTAACCTTCAGACCATTTGACAGATGCATTCCTGTCACTCAGCATTGTCAGATTATGGGGTCAGGAGGTTAGAGATGATACAGGCCTGAGTGCTGAAACCCAACAGAGATAGACTGGTTGTGTGTGAGTAGTGTGTGTGTGTGTGTGGGGGGGGGTAGTTATTTTTGGGGGAAGGAAGAAATTACACAAGCCTTTTGATGTCGGACAAAACCCATTCACTCCAAGCCTCCACACGGATTCCAAGCCACCAGAGCCCCTTTCCACCAGCATTCCTTACACAAGCTCAAATACTTCAGGACAGAGAATCCCAATACCAAGAATCTAGCCTATCTACTTTCACACAGTGAATCCAGTCTGAAGGCCCTACTCCCCTATCAACTGGTGCATTTTGCCTCAGGACAGCAATCTTTGCATTTTAAGATTATTTGCTTCTGTGTAAATGTCCTGCTTCATCAAAGCCTAATGTTTACACAGCACCATTTCCATTAGCTGCAGCTTTTTAATTTGTTTAGTCTTCTCTCCGATTTTATCTGCTTACCCGATTCTCTGGAGGCTCAGTTAGGCATCAGCCTGATCTCAGCCGTTCACAATCTCACTGGGTCAGAAACCTCTACATCCCTGAAGTCTCTACCTTAATCTTTTGCTTGCTCCCCCTTTATCTAGGTTTCCCAGAGCAAAACCTTAGGCAAGTTTCCTTACTCCACACACCTCTATTTACCTAGCAGTAAGTAGGAATCCTGTTAGCCAATTGGCGGATTACTTTCTGGGGGTAATAAACCCTTAAAAAAAATGGTCATTCAATCCACAACTGTTTGTGGGACATTGCTGTGCACAATTGGCTGCCACAAAATACACAGTTAAACCATTTTACAATATATACAGTCAATCCACTTTACAATATATTCTGTGAAGTGCTTTGAGATGTCTCCTTGACATGATAAGGCTCTGTATCAAATGCAAGGATCATTATTATTCTTATTTACATCCCCCTTTAAAACTACCTCTTTGACTATGGTCACCTCCCCCTTCTCCCCTGCTTGGTGTCCAACCCTGCCACTGTGCAGCACTGCGAGGCCTGCATGAAGGGCGCAATGCTGTATAAATGTAATTTCTTGTTATTGTTGTTGGTTCCAGCCTCACGTCAGGAATGCACTGACAGTTTAGGCTGACAGCAGTTTACACTGGGGGTGTGTTGCTTTGTCAGAGTTACTCTTTCAGATGAGACGTTAAATGAAGACATCTGTGCCTGTTCAGGTGGATGTTAAAGTTCCCAAAGGAATATTCAGAAAGGAAAGATTTTCCTGAGGTCCTAGCCAACAATCCTACAGTCATTGACCTCCTGGTTGTTAGTGAATCATTACTGTGTGCATGTGCAAATCCAGAGACTACACTTTACAGTACTTGAGATCATTTGATACATGGCGCTATACCAATTTCGAGAATTACCATGAAATGAATAACTAGGAATTTTACATCTCTGTGTCACACTAAATTAAATGATCAAATGATATAGACTCCCATTGGAAGTTGTGTGTCCCCTCATGTTTTTTTAAAAAGCAAAAGCAAAGTTAGCCACATGAATGGGAACTGTGGCTGATTTCCTTTTCCCTCCCCCAATAGTGTTCCTTACAGGAACTCACTAACACTCAGGGCCTTGGAACCTATTAGGTGTCGCCATGTAACATTAAACATTAGCCCATAATATTAAATGCTATATCTGCTATTAACCTACAAGGGATTTAAAATACAACGCTGGATGTGAAACTAGAAACAAGATGACTTATCAAGCCTGTTACGCCCATGAAAGTGCTTTAATTCTGGTTTGTTTAATATCCTTAATCTATTTTCTCTCTCTCGAATACTTCAATGGATTATGCATTCATGTTTTAACAAGCCGTCTGTTCCATATTCTCACAACGACAATTTAGTTATACAGCACCTTTCACGTCAGGAAGACATCTCAAAGTGCTTCATACAATTGACTGAGAGCACAAGTGGGGGTGGAGGGGGGAGAAAGTGAGATGATTGAAAGCATGGAATTTTTTTGTATTTCCCTTTCACCGGCTGAACTTTAAATTTAAAGTCTGAATTGATTGCTTCTCCTGATCGCCTAGTGGGTAAAGTCATCACAGCAGAAGGTCCTGGGTTTCAAATCCTTGATCTGTGTGGAATTTACTGATCTGACTTGAGGCAGTGATTCAGACAATATAACTGGCAGGCAGGCAAGGGTCACTGTTACTTGCTGCTAAGTGTTGACAACAGGCTTCATATCTGATTCCTATTATTTTATGATAATAATAATCCTTGCATTTTGATATAGTGCCTTAACTCGTTGTTGAGACATCACAAAGCACTTCACAGAATATACCATATATATACTGTAAAGTATATTTTGTGGGTGAAATGCTGCAGTCAATTGCGCACAGCAGTGTCCCACAAACAGTCGTGGATTGAGTGACCAAATTATTACTTTCTTTTAAAAAGAGATTATCACACTCAGAAGGCCATCCGCCAGTCGATTTAACAACTGGGTTCCTACTTTACTGCTAGGTTAACAAAGACATGTGGAGTAAGTGCCTAAGATTTCGCCCTGTCCAGGCATCGAACCCCGCTTGCGAGGCAAGTGTTCTAACCAATACGCTACAGGACGTCATGTATTTCAGGTACGGCCTTTAATACCCCTTCCCAGTGTTTTGCTGGGTGGTTAATAATGGAACCTACAACATTGAAATGTCCCAGAACGCATTACAGTAATTACTGTTAAGTGTTGTGACTGTAATTTGTAGCAAACTTGGAAGACCATTTTCACACAGTGATGTACTTAATGATCTATTAAGTACCTTTTAGTAGGTAGTTTGCGGGTTGTGTTTGATTTTCAAGAATTTCCTTTCAATGAAATGCCCTGATGATTAGCACCTCCTTAACTCATCATTTACCTTTGTTCTGATTCTTGTCAATGTTAACCGCTAACTAGGACGGAAGCCTGACTTGCTGACAGAAAGGCTCCATTTACACAGTTCTGCAGCAGCATATTTAGGTGTTTGAAAGTTTTTTTTTGTCAGCTATCTGACAGCATCATTGTCTCTGACACATGTAAGCATAATTACATTCCTTGCATTTGATAATGCACCATATTCCATTGTCGAAACATCTTAAATCCTTCGTCGGATTTTATTGTGAAGGCCCCTCCTTTGCTTCCTTCAAGGCCAGTCTCAAGACCCTCCTGTTCAACCGGGCCTTTATTCACCCTCCTACACTCACCCTCCACCCCTCCTGAGCCCAACCATCAGCTCAGATCCAAATCCTGTTCAGAACCTTGGAAAAAGGTTCCCTATGTGAAAGGTGCTATACAAATGTAATTTGTTGTATATTTGCAATAAATAAATAATAATAATTCCGTCATTCAATCCACGACTGTTTGTGGGACACTGCTGTGCGCAATTGGCTGCCGCGTTTCGCCCACAAATATACAGTCAATTCACTTTACAGTGAAGCGCTTTAACACTTCTAGAAGATGTGAAAAGCGCTAGATCAAATGCAAAGTTTATTATTATTATTTAGGCAAATACTGCAGTCAATTTACACAAAACAATGTGTAATAAACAACCATGAAATGATGATTATTTTTGTCTGGGGAATTGTTGGCCAGGGCATTGGAAAACACTCCCTTCTCTTTTTGAATGACTCTTTAAACATCCACCTGAAACTGTATGTCAATTTAGCATCTTATCTGAAGGACAGCACCTGTGACAGTGCAGCACTCCCCAATAAAAACTTGCATTTCCATTAAGTGCTCTGAGATATTACCCTACCATTCACTTAGGGGTGTTCAACAGCATTAAGCACTATATTGGAGTGTCAGCCTGTACTATGAGTTCAAAGGCCTGATGTAGGATCATAGGCAAGAGTTCTATAACTGAGCTAGGCTGACACCTCCAAACCGAGCTCCTGAGAGTTCAACATGTGATTAGAAATCTGTTTGTTCTGAATGGAACGCATAGTTTCTCGCCAGAGGAATGCAGTCTGCTTAATTAATTAGTTCCAGATACTTTAGGCACGGGTTGGAATGAGCCGAGATTTGAGAATCTCCGCCTTGGGGGTAATGCTGGAGTTTAATCAGGGAGAAAATTGACCAGAAATGTTCTGGAATTATAATGCTGAAGCTCAGTATATGTGTTGGACAGACAGTGCTCATACAATGAGGTAAGTAGCTGGTTCACATTCCCAGCTCATTGCTGCTTCAAGTAGACTTATGGTGAAGAAATAATAATAATAATCCTTGTATTTTATATAACAACAAGATTACATTTGTATAGCACCTTTCACGTCGGGAGGACGTCCCAATGCTCTGGACAGAGTACAGCATTTCAGATCCGAGCTGGGGTTGGGGAGGGGAGGGGAAGGGGGGTGGCCGATGGCATGGTCAAAGAGGAGGGTCTTGAGGTGCCTTATCAAGTTGGCGAGACGGCTCAAAGCGCTTCCCAGGATATGCTGTAAAGTGGAGTGGCAGAAAGATATTCCCTTCTCTTTTCAAATAGTGCCATGGGTTCTTTTACATCCTCCTGAACAGGCAAATGGGACCTCAGTCCCACACTGAAATCCACCTGCTTGAAATGTATCAGCTTCAATTGACTGTGAAGAGACAGTTTATTTGAAGTTCCATATTGTGTGGGAATAACAATGCAGTACAGTCAGATATAGCAGGCCATCTATTTGTGGCCAAGTCACACACACACACACACACACACGGCCTCTGCTGACCCAATTGTTCAGAAAAGAATGGGTTTGATTCACCTTTAGCTATCACTGCCACATCCCACACAACAGGGTTTCTGCCCAGGAGACAATCCTGCTTTGCCTGCTGACAGTACTTTGTTTGCTGATGCCTTGTTCAGTACTGAAATGAAGCATCGGTAGTATGGACACTAGTTCAACTCCTGCAAGGCATGCTTCAAGGTCCCCGAGCCTTGGCTCTTGCCAGCTTGTGCCTAACTTTCCAGGATTACATAAGCAGAGGAGAGAGTGCTCTCTCCATTGCAGACAAATAGAAATATTGAAGATGCATAGTAATCTGTTTAGTCTGGAGAGAATTAAGGAAGTTTGATAACTGGCTGACCAACCCAGAAAAAAAATCAGCCTATGCTTGTTTAAGTCGCAATGTGGGGCTTGAAACCACAACCTTCTAACCAAGTAGTAAGAGTGCTACGAACTGAGCTAAAATGGCACTCCACCTTGTCCCTCTGTGACTGGTTGGCTTCAATTTTCAGTAGTGGTCGGGAAGGAAGAGAGCGGGGGATCTGCTGAGAGCAGAATTGAAGCCTTCAAAGAGCTTACATGCTGGAGGATGGAATGTTTCTCCCTCCAGTTGCCTGCATTGACAACTGTAAGCAGACAATGTTTTGTTTGAGTGTCAAAAGTATTTTTTTTGTCTTTTGAAGGTACCCACAAGCTTCTCAAAGCTGATAGGCCTCCTCTACTGAGTCCTCCTGTGGTTAACCTGATTAACTAGATGTGGAGATAGCGATGGAGAGTACAGCAACTATCATTGCATGTAGCTCACCCTCGCAGCAAAAGTGGAAACTCATCAAAGATTATAAACTATTTAATGGTTTAGATAAATTAACCCAGACTACTATAGCACTTTTGCCTCTGGGTTAAAAGGTTGTGGGTTCAAGATGCTTGCCAGTACTTGAAGCTCACATAAAAGACAGGCAGACCAGCACACTACTTGGTCTGATGCAAAAACAAGGGGCCCTCTCCCAGTGCTCGCAAATAAAATTGGTTATTCAATTCACGGCTGCTTGTGGGACATTGCTGTGGGCAAAAATAGCTGCTGCATTCACTTACAAAATACAGTCACTCGACTTTACAGTAAATTGTTTTCTAAGCGGTCCTCCTGATGGGAAATGAGATACATCAAAAATAATATACTAATCCTTGCATTTGATATAGCGCTTTTCATGTCTTCTAGCTGTCTCAAAGCATTTCACAGAATATACTGTCAAGTTAATTGACTGTATATATATTTGTGGGCGAAATGCGCACAGCAGTGTTCCACAAGCAGTCGTGGATTGAAATGCCCAATTTATTATTTTTTTGAGGGATTATCATCAGCCGTGTGAAGTAAGGAAACTTGCCCAAGGTTTCACCCTGCCGAGAATCGAACCCAGATCTCTCACTTGCAAAGTGCTCTAACCACTGAGCTACAGGACTCCAAAAGCAAGAATTATCATTAGTATTAATGCAAAAACACAAATAGTCAGTACACCTGACATGAATTTTCTGTGAAATGTTTTGAGACATTTCAACGTCATAGATTCTATATCAAATACAACAACAACAAGATTGCATTTATAGAGCGCCTTTCACGTCGGGAGGACGTCCCAAGGTGCTGGACAGTTGGGTCAGGACCCGAGCAGGGAGGAAATGCTCGGGGAGGGAAGGAAGGGAGCGAGTAGGAGGTAGAGAGTCAAGAAGGGAGCTGACGGCACGGTCAAAGAGAAAGGTCTTGAGACCGGCCTTGAAGGAGGAAAGGGAGGAAGCAAGGCGAAGGCACTGGGGGATGGAGTTCCAGAGCCTAGGGGCTGAGAGGCTGAAGGCCCGGCCACCGATGGTAGGGCGGTTAGGGAGGGGGATGTGGAGCAGACCGGAGCCAGAGGAACGGAGGGTACGGGCAGATACTTGGGGGGGTAGTAGGTCGGAGAGGTAGGAGGGTGGATGGCCGTGAATGGCCTTGTAGGTGAGGATGAGGATCTTGAATTCGATCCTCTGGGGGATGGGGAGCCAGTGGAGGTGAGCGAGGGTTTGAGTGATGTGGTCCTTATAATGCAAGGATTATAAATTGAAAACTAGCAGCAAAGGAGATGATGGGAATCAGAGAAAAATAAATGTAGATCAGGAAATATATAAGGAAAACATTACTGTGCTGGTGAGAGAGTCACACTGAATGTGCCAGATTTGTGCCTCGAGGTCACTGATAACGGAAAATCCATTGCAAGGGTTCAGTTTATCTGTACCCTTCAGGATCAGCAAAGATTCAAAGTACAAACCAAGGGCTGTGCTGGGAAGAGCTAACACACTATCTAATATAAGAGGGATGACCTTAAGTTTCTGACAGTGTTCTTCAGGTTTACTGAGTTATATAACAGCTTGGAGCCTGAATCTTGCTCTTGGTCTGTAGCCAGAAATGAATTGGTGACAGACACAGATACACATGATGCAAGAGCTGTACTGTACATGCAATGCTGGATAATTCCAGCCCCTTTACTCCGTCTCCCTCATTAGTCCTAGGATCAATCAGAGCCTCAAACCTGCAAGGCTCACAATTTGAGAATTACTTAGAGCTCAGTCTCTCCACTCCACTCCCTGTAAAGGAACCTGATGTATTCACTCAGTTCTTCCACCCACCTACCTGTTTATCTGTCTGATTAGATTTCACTGCTGTTCTGCAGGGCTCTGCATATCTTTGCAAGCCCCTTTTAAAAGGACGTTCACAGGGACTCTGGGAAAGCTGTGTTTGAAACATTTATTAATAATGATGCTTACATTCATTTGGTATAACTTCCACTCCTGAAGATTTTTAATTTTTTTNCTTACTATAAAGGTACCTGCTCCTGAACACAATGCAGGGTCCCCCCACTCCGATTTACAGAAGATATACAGAACTGTGGTTGTTGCGAAAGATGAGACCGACTGCCTGATTCAACTAGACTGGAAAAACAACATTGCAGGTCTGACAGATCGTTTCAGTGATGCCATATTCCATCATTGTATTATCGTTCAATTGCAACATCTCACTGTCAAGCTTCATATAAATAATGATTACTGGAGCATGCACATGAATCTCTCCCACCCACCCCCATCACCACCAGAGGAAGAGGAGGGATAAAAAATGTCGACAGTAAAAAATAGGATGATGTGAAATAAGGAAGGAAAGGAATAATTTCCTGGGTCGCTTGGCTTGGTGCACAGGCTGAACCAGGGCAGTGGAAAGCTGGAGGAACTGAAGGGGAAACTTAATGTTCTTCTGGCTCAGTTGCTAGCAGTCTCGCCTTGGTTAGAAGTCTGTGGGTTTCAGTCCAAAGAATTAAACTTCTAGGAAGAAGCCATTCAAGGTACATTTATCCTACTCCGACAGTTCATTATCTCAAGAGCTCCCAAACTTTTCTGGGACCAAGGATCACCCACTTGGGATGCCCAGGCTTCAATGTCCAATGACCAATTGTATTTAGGAGGAAGAAATAGCTCTGGTCATAGTGACAAATGACATTCTGTTCATCTGCGACCATGGCCTCCTCATCCTCCTTGAACTCTTTGCTGCCTTTGATACCGTCGAACACTCTATCCTCATCCACCGCCTCTCCTCTCACCTCAACCTTCATGGCTCTATCCTTGAATGGTTCAGATCGTACTTCTCACACCGTCTCCACAAACGGTTTCTCTAGCCCCCAAACCATCTCATGTAGGGTTCCTCAGGGCTCTGTCCTTGGTCCCCTCCTCTTCAACATCTATATGCTCCCTCTTGGTGACATCATCCACAGACATGGGATCAACTTCCACATGTATGCGGATGACTCAACTGTATCTCTCTGCCTCCACCCTTCACTCCAGGATACTGCTGTCCTGACAGAATCTGTGTCAGACATCAAATCCTGGATGAGAGCTAACTTTCTTTAGTTGAACGTCAACAAGACCGAGGCATTCCTGATTGGCTCCCATCAGCGTCTCCGTACCTCAGGCGCTGACAGCATTACCATCCAAGGACACTCCATCTTACTAAGCCAGTCCTTGGCGTCTTGCTTAACCCTCAACTTATCCTTTCTATCCCACATCCATGCCATGACCCGCTCTGCCTTCCCCCACCTCCACAACATCGCTGGCTCTGCCATTATCTCACACCGCAGGCCACCAAAACCCTCATACAAGGTTCATAACATCCAGGCTCGACTATGCAAACTCCCTGCTTATTGTCCTCCCCAACCCCTCCCTCCACAGGCTGCAAATCATTCCGCAGTCCCTCTTCCTCACCCGCGCCCCCCTCCCTTAAAGACCCTCTTCTTTGACTGTGCTTTTGATCACCCTCCTTCGCTCACCTACCCTCCACCCTCCCCAATCCCGACCCCCAGCTCGGGTCCAAAACACTTACTGTCCAGCGCCATGGGATGTCCTCCCAACGTGAAAGGCGCTTTATAAATGTAATTTTGTTGTTGTTTGTTTGTTCTGGCCACCAATTTCCCAAATAAAATTGGTCATTAACTTCATGACTGTTTGTGGGACATTGCAGTGCGCAAGTTAGCTGCCGCGTTTCATCTGGATAGTCACTATACTTTGCAGTATGCAAGAGACTGATATGAACGGCACTATACCAAAAATAAGGATAATTATATTATTAATAATAAGTCGCAAAACATCACTGTTTGAATCACTTTGAGACGCTTCTATGTGAAGAATCATAAAAACTGATGCAACACAACAGGGACCTGGCCTGAGCCCAGCTGTAAGATAGCCAATGAAAGAATAAAAATCCAAACTGCTCCTCCCGTTTCCTTTTACAGAACATATTTGAATAAAATAGTCTGAAAGTCTGAGCAAAAATATTAGCTACCACAGGCCCTCTGAATGAAAGACTGGCTTCATTGAAACACAGTGGAGCTATCTCACCCACACCCACCATTATAGCTGTGGTGACTAACTTACAGCCCCTGGCACTTCTGTATTGTAATTGAAAGCAGAGAGAGCTTGTTCCTGAAATTAATCAGGGAATCTCACATTGATGTGGGCTTTATTTTTTACGGTGTTCACTTGCAATTCAATATTACAGGGTTTGAGGGAAGAGGAGGACAATGTGATTAGAGTACTGCAGCTAATACGTGCATTTCATTATGCCTGCAACTTCAAACATCTCAAATTGCTTCACAAAGTTTCTGTAAGGTGTAATAAGTCTGCATTTGTAGGAGAATGTGACAGTCAATTTGCGTACAGTCACTGTACTTCAAAATAAAATCCTGCGACACGCTTTCCAAACGCAGGAAATTTCCAGGTGTAGCTGGCCTACAGATGGCCCAGGCTGGTATGGATACTATTTAGCATGGTGATGAGCTTTCGCATGTGTCAGGATCCTCTGACAAAGTAAAAGTACTCCTGTATCACCCCAAGCTTTCTTCTTCTGTAAAAATGATTAACTGCTCGACTGATGACAGTTTTGATTTGAACCACGTGGTGGGACTTTCCAGCCAGCGGTCTCCACAATTGTTTACGTTGCGGGGGTAGGGAGCAAAATTATACTGACAGATACAACAGCTGCTAGAAGGCTTTACTTGGACTATGGGTTGAACAAACATTTATACATCCAGAGCTTGGTATCTATCTTGACTGGTGTGCAAAGTTAAGCAGCAGCCGATGAATTCCACATTACGTTCTGGTGGAACCACTGCACAATTATTTGGGGGGGGGGGGCGGGGGTGGAGTTTCAAGTCTCCAATGTTATAGTGAGGAGAGCTGTGCCTTATGGACCAGGAGATTGATGCTTTGAATATTGGTCTCAGTTGGGATTTCATTGGGTAACGGTACCTAGACAAGGTTCAGGTTCCTGCTCCCGACCCCTCTATATCAATATAAAAGCGTTTGGGGGTAAGCCCGGGGAGTACAGGGACTCAATGCAAAACTCTTTCAGAGAGACAGCACTCATACAAAGGGATGAATGGCCTCCTGTGCAATAAAATTTGTTCAGGGTTACCTGCAGTGCCTTGACTGTCATGAGAACTTACAATAGTGGAATGGCGCAAAGACTTCACAGAGTACAAAAGGAAACATTTACAGCTTCCTTTAATTCACCCCCCTCCCCCCACCACCACGCGAACACACACACACTCCACAACAAATTAACTCCTCCCTCTATCTTGCACTGGGCTGCGATACTATAGACCCTGGCTTCAGATGTGTAAAGAGACGTTGTGTGAGGTGAGCCCAACATAAGCTTCATAAAATGCACTCACACCTCCCCCACATTCATTGATTGTACGTCCAATCCTTAGGGAGTTTCTGGATATAGAGTACATTGGTGAATACAATACGAATTATCACCTAAACCTTCAGGTGTGGGATGGGTGTTGCCAGCCAACTCTCTAATCTGTTGACTCTTGTGTGTTATGACCACCAGTTAAAACAATGGCAACTGCAGACTTTGTTTACCCCTCCTTAATTTCTTTCTCTCCGAATGGAAGAAGTGGAATCAAATGGAGGGAGTAAATTAGGCTATAATTCCACCTTAATCTACTCCCATATAGGGAATAGAATAAGGTGTGCAATCAGAAGGGTAGCCTTCAGCAATGAAAGGTAAAACACTTAGTGGAGAAGATGGATCTGAGGCTACAATTACATAATCATTATGTGACACGTCAGGTAGATAGCCATCTAAAGGCATAGAAATGTACAGCATTGAGGTCTGTAGGCTCTCTGAAGGAGTTATTTGTTAAGTCCCATTCTTCTAAATTTTCCCTATACTGATAGAAGCCAAATTGGTTTCTGCCTTTATAAACTGGAGAAGTTAACATAAACTAATCCTTGCATTTGATGTAGTGTCTATAACATTGAAATGTCTCAAAATACTTTATTGCTGTTAACTATGGTAACTGCTTTTATAGGTGAAAGTGGCAGCTAATTTGTGCACTGCAAGGTCCCATAAACCAACCACAAAATCAGTGACCAATTAATCTGGAAAATATTTGGCCAGGTCGCCAGGAGAAGCTTCCTCCTCTTTTCAGATGATGTAAAGGGATATTTAACGTCAGTTGAACAGACCTTGGTTTGATGTCTCTCTTATCTGAAGGACAGCACTCGAGCATCAGCCCAGATGGTGAACTGAATTCCAGAATGAAGTTGTGTTGGAATCTGAAGGTAGGATCTCAGACAATACTGTACTGTACCAGTACTGCATACTGGAGGGTCAGCCTGCACTCAAATCATGAGTGAAGTAATGTTGAAATTGTGTAGGATATTGGTTTGAATCTTGGGTGCCTTATTACAGGAAGGCTTACATAGAGCAGAAGAGAGGAGATGATAATGTTAGGGACAATGTAAACATGAAGAGGGGCTTGCTAAATTGGGGCTTTTGCCAATGGAACAGATGAGATTCAGAGGAGATGTGAATGAGGTCATTGGAGAATGATCAGAAGCAGGAATACTGGCTCATACTTCCTTCCTTAGCCCAGGCCAGTGTTCTGCAACTGGTAGTTATTAATACCAACCACTGCTACTGCCTTGACAGAGCAAATAAATACCAGCTGGGTCCTTTTTGGTCCATGTGATCCTCTATCAAATGTCAGGCTTGTTTATACTGAAATAACTGTACTTATTTAATAATAATACCTGCATTTGATATAGTGCCTTATTAAAAGCTTCATTCACCTCTCCCTAGCCTCCTTTAAGGCCTGTCTGAAGAATTTCCTCTTTGTCCATACTTCTGGCCACCTTCCTTCCCCCTCCCATTCACCCCTCTTGTTTCCAACCCCCAGCTCAGGTGCAAACTCTTTGCTGCCTTGGAACGTCCTTCCAAAGTGAAAGGTGCAATATAAATGTAATTTTATTGATGTTGACAACATTTTCTGTAAAGTTTAGACTGTGTAAAAGAACAGAGGCCCCAATTCGCCTACAGTAATGTTGCATTTTTTTTCTCTTGGGATTGTTGACAAACTGCCTGCTTTCTCTTTTCAAATAGTGCCATGGGAGCTTTAAAATCCGCTTGAATAGGCAGACGATGCCTTTTTTTAAAAAAACATCTTATTTAAAGGCCAAGGCCTCTAACAATGTAGAGTTCCTCCAAACTGCATTGGAGTGTCAAGCTAGGACTTGAACCCACGCCCTTCTGAATCAGAGGGTGATACAAACTGAGTCAGGCTGACACCTATAAATTGTAGTAAAGGTGAAGGCAATATAGACTCTGTACTCTGCAAGAGAGAAATTCTACCTTGACCGGATTTATTCTTAGCATTTCAGTGTTCATTTCAACAAGTTGTTGTCGTTGTTCAAAAATTGACACATTTCTATAATTGTTTTATTTTATAAAAATGTGTTTTTTGGCCCCAAAAATATACAGTCAATCACTTTAAGTCTGTGAAGCGTTTTGAGACGTCTCATCAACACGTATATTGTTATTACATTCTTTAAAAAAAGTCTTAAATGTTCAGGAGCGGGAGCGGAGTCAGGAGAGCGCGGGGCGGATCTGATGCCTAGCTGCGGGTATAAAGCCCAGCCAGGTGAAGAGCCACTCAGTCAGGAGCAGAGTCAGGAGAGCGCGTGGTGTGGGGGGCGATAAGTGACGGGGCGGACGCGATTCACAGTTAAAAAAACAGCAGCAACAACAATGGCCTGGCAGCCCCTGCTATCTCGGCCATGACCTCACAGCCTGCGGGCTGATGCTGTCCCGCTGATCGCTCGCTCCCGGTCTCTGCGTGCGCGTTTTGGCTGCTGCCCCGACCCGAGCCTCCCCCTCCCCTCTGAATGTCTCTCCTCCCACCCCCTTCTATCCACTACTCCCCCTCTGTCCTTCTCTCCCACCGCCCTCCCTGCCTTCTCTCTCTCCTCGACCCCATCACCTTCAAATAAACCGACCCTTCATATAAATTCACCTTCCCACAACCGTGGTCATGCCCTTGACCTCGTTATCACCCACGGCCTTGACATTTCCGACTTCAGCATAGGCCATCTCGGACCACTTCCTCATCTCCTCCTCTTACATCCCTCTCTTCTCCACCAAGCTCTCAACCATCCTCTACCGCCCTTGGAAAAGGCTATCCCATGAGACCCTCACAAAGGCCCTTTCATCATCAAACATCCTATCCTTCCACCCGCCTTCAGTGATTGCCTCTCCTCCACCTTCAACTCCCTCGTCCCCCTAAAATCCAGGACCATCTCCAAACCCACCCGATCCCCCTGGTACAACAACCATCTCCGTCGCCAAAAAACCCAAACCCAGCTGCTTGAGCGCAGATGGCGGAAAACTGGCTTGACAGTTCAATGACAACTGTGGTTCGAGCATCTCCACAGCTACCGTCGCTCTTTGACACGTGCAAAAATGGTCTTCTACTCCAACGTCATCTTGGAGGCTAAACACAACCCTAAAATCCTTTTTTCCCACCACCCACTACTTCCTCCGTACCCCCACTCAGGCCTCCTCAATCTTCATATCATATGCCAAGTGCAAGGAGGTCATGGACTTCTTTTCATCTAAAATACATAACATCCGCTAGGCCGCTTCATCCACCTGCCTCTTGTCACCCACCACCAAGCCCTCTCTGTCCTCCTCACCCTCCCCATCATCTGCTCCTAACATCACCCCCATCCTACATTCCTTCCTCCCATCTCTCCCTCCTCCCTCTCACCCACCATCACCTCCATGAAACCCACCACCTGCTGCCTCGACCCCCTCTCCACCAACTTGCTGGTTAGCCAGCTCCCCCTCCTCTGCCCACGCCTGGCTGATGTCATCAACCAGTCCCTCTCCTCCGGATCAGTCCCTGCCCCCCTCAAAACTGCTGTCATCACCCCCTCCTCAAAACACCTTCCCTAGATCCCTCAAACCCCTAGCCACTACCGCCCTATTTCTAACCTGCCCTTCCTCGCAAAAGTCCTAGAACGCATCGTTGCCAATCAGCTTCACGTAACACCTCTCCTCCCACTCCCTCTTCAAACCTCTCCATTCCGGTTTCCACCCTGTCCACAGTACAGAGACTCCACTTGTGAAAGTCACAAAAAACATCCTCTCTATCCGTGACCAGGCCTCCCTCTGCCTCCTTGTCCTCCTGGACCTCTCCGCCGCGTTCGACACAGTTCAAGCCCTACCTCACAAAGCGCCAGCAGTACATCTGCACAAACGGCTTCTCCTCCCGCTCTCACCCGGTTATCTGCGGGGTACCCCAAGGATCCATCCTTGGCCCCCTCTTTCTGATATACATGCTCCCTCTTGGGGATCTCATCCACAGATGTGGGGTACATTTCCACGTGTATGCGGACGACTCCCAACTCTATTTTTCCACCTCTCTTTGCGACCCCCAGTCCCCTGATGTTCTGTCAGCCTGCCTGTCAGACTTCAGGGGCTGGATGAGGTGCAAATTTCCTTCAGCTGATCATTGACAAGACGGAAGTCATACTCTTTGGCTCTCATCAACGTCTAAAATCTCAGGGTTCTCATCTCCTCCACCTACCCGACCTCCCCCTAAAACTCTCCGAACCCATACGCAACCTAGGCGTCAGGTTCGACCCCCAATTATCCTTCCTCTCCCACATCCGGTCCCTCACCAGCACCGTTTTCTTCCACCTCCGACGCATCGCCCGTCTCCGCCAATACCTCTCTCCGAAAGCCGCTGAAACCCTGGTCCATGCCCTTGTTACCTCTCGGCTGGACTACTCTAACGCTCTCCTCACTGGCCTCCCATTCACAAAATCCAGATTATTCAAAACTCTGCCGCCCGCATTCTCACCCGCACCAAACTCCGCTCTCCAATCACTCCAGTCCTTGCCAGACTGCACAGGCTATCTGTCCCAGAGAGGATCAACTTCAAGATCCTCACCCTTGTCTTCAAATCTCTCCACTCCTCTGCACCCCCTACCTCTCTGACCTCCTCTCTCCTCAAAACAGTACCCGTTGCCTTCGTTCCTGCGTGTCTGAATTCCTCCTTGTCCCCCGATGCCACCGCTGCACCCTCGGCAGCCGTGCCTTCAGCCAATATGCCCCGAGGCTCTGGAATTCCTTCGCCTCGCTCTCTCTCTTCCTATTTTCAGGTCTCTGCTGAAAACCTTTCTTTTCAACCGCGCCTTTGGTCACCTTCCTCCCCCTCCCCCTGGCTCGGCCCCGGGAACCGTTACTGTGAAGCGCTATGAGACGCCATCCGGCATGGAGGGCGCTATATAAATCCAAGTTCTTGTTCATTTTGAAGCTGGTTTTCTGTAACTTCTTTTAAGCAACCTGTGGTCAAGAATTTACAAAATTCTGGAACCGCTGAAATGCTACGAAAATGGAAAATCCATGTGTTCAGAGTTGAATTGTTTACTGTCATCCTTCAGTTAGGTCAGGTGTGCACAGCTTGCCTGTTCAGGTTGAGCTCAAACACACAACGGTATTAATTCTTTTCAGGGAAGTCAGTTTTGCTTATGTGTGTGTGTAGAATGTCAGCAATGCTGCTGTGCCAGCCTAAGGCTGACTCCATGTTTGATGCCAGCCAGCACTGACGGCCTTTTTGAGCTGTTTTTAACATCCGAGCTCTCTGTGCACTCAAAGCTCGCACCTATTACAGCTGCACTGCGTTGACGGCAGGCGGCTGTGAGATTGTGCTGGCATGCACATACTCCTGTGGCTGCAGCCAGGCACAGCAAAGGGATGAGTCACTCTTCAGCTCCTGTTGCATAAAACCAGATGCATTCAGACAGCTGAATGTCTGAACTGCTGTCTATTCATGTAAATGTTTTGTGGATGTGAACAAGAGAGAGAGAGAGAGACCTTCAGCTCATTCAAAACCTGATGAGATAACAAATCATTTTATAAAAGAGCTGTTTTTTCTTTGAATAACTAATTATTCCTGCTCTCCAACCTCTCTACAACCTTCTATCCTCTCTTACTTGGGTACAGTTCCCCTAAAGCCCTCTCACCCAACAGCAACTTGCATTTATATAGTGCCTTTCACGTGGAGCAGAGTCTCGGAGAGCTCAGTGACCCCTCTTGATGCGTGAGCCCAGAAACTGAGCGCAGGCAGACTATTTGACTGTGTTATGGAGAAGGGATGGGGGGGATATCACAGCCAAGCAAGCCCCTCACCCATACACGTAACTTGATCAGGAACCAATCAGAACTAAAAAAAAATCTTGGGAGATTTTCACCTCCCTCCTGAGACCAGTTCAAGAGATAATTAAGCCATCAGTCATGAGGTCTTTTCTTCTACTGACCATTGGAGTCCTGCAGGGTATTGGTTAGAGTACTCACTTTGCAATGAGAGGACCTGGGTTTAATTCCCGGGCTGGGAGAAACCTTGGGCAAGTTTCCTTTCTCCACATCACTCTGTTTAACTAGCAGTAAGAAGGAACCTGCTTGTTAGTTGATTGGCAGATCGCTTTCCGGGGGTAATAATCCCTTCAATATAAATAAATAATTTGGTCACTCAATCCACAACTGTTTGTGAGACACTCCTGTGCGGAATTAGGTACCGTGTTTCGCCCACAAAATACACAGTCAATCCACTTTACAGTATATTCTGTGTAAGAGGCAGCATGAGGAGACGAGGGTGTAGGAGCTGAGATAATTGGAAACATTAATTTGTTTTTTAAAAATCTTAAAAGTCATATATATATATATATATGTGTGTGTGTGTGCCCTCAGGAGTTATAATGAAATCAATAGCCAGTACATTTACAGCCAGAATTGAGAAGATTATGCAACATACTTCTGTAGTTACACAATTTCAACATCCTCATAGGTTCAGGTTCCTCATAAAAACCCAAAGAGAAACTGACTAGGCCTGTTTACTGGAGCAACTACAGTGCACCACTGTAATGTGTTTCACTATCATGTGAATTTGCTTATAATGCTGTGAACCCCTTTCACTGCACTCCCCATGCACCACCTGGCTCTCCATGTTAAAATGGACAAGTTACGGTGTCCTTAAATTGCCTTCAATGTCACTTCTTTCTTTACTGCACAGGCACAAAGCAGGAAGTGACATTGGCGGTGACATTATGACCCAAAGTTGGCTACGTTAGCTTCTTGTACTAAATAAAGGCTGACTTCAGGTTAACAGGTCATCTGCAATACCACTGTTTGTTTTTGTGCATGCGCAGTAAACAGGAAGCGAAATTAGTGGGGATATAGTACCTAACTCCCATCTGCCACTATGATATAGTACCTAACTCCCATCTGCCAGTTTTCCTTTTAGTGCAAAACCGGTCAGTGTGTGGAGAGAAAGTTGGCTTGCTGCACGAATGCAGAAATTCCCCCACCCCGAGTCTAGATTTACTCTATTTTCTTAGCATTATGGAGGCTTTCAGCTCAGTTTTAACTTTAATTCGGTTTTAACTTTGAACCCCTTTTTCTCTCTAGTTTTTAAAAAGAACCTTACAATAAAACAGCTTCGAAATTAAAGTTGCATTTAAGAATTTGTCAAATTCTACATGACAAGAAATGTTCCATAAATAGAGTAATGTCCTTGTCTAATTTCCCCTCCCCTTCTGCAGACACTGATTTTTGCTATAGTAAGGTTCTAAATGCACTTAGAACCAGATGCAGCCGAGCTCAGTTGATAATAACAATAATCCTTGGGTTTGAGATAGCGCCTACGTCTGAAAGCCTCTTCACAGAATATACTGTAAAGTGAATTAACTATATTTTTTGTAGCACCATCACCTCGGACTCAGACGGTTACGAGTTCAAGATGCATAGTCTTGCTGACAATGGAGTGATGCTGAATATGATTGGCAATTATATTGTCACGCCTAATAATAATCCCTCCAAAAACAAAAAACAATAATAAATTGGTAGTTTTCAATCTACGACTGTTTGTGGGACATTGCTGTGCGCAATTGGCTGCAGCGTTCGCCCACAAATATACAGTCAATTCACTTTACAGTGTGTTCTGTGAAGCGCTTTGGGACGTCCTCCCGACGTGAAAAGCACTATATCAAATGCAAGGATTATTACTATTATTATTATTACATCACTGCATTGTCAGAGAATGCCGTGATTTGGATAAGACACTAAACCTCGGTCCTACCTACCTGGTCTTCAGGCGGGCTTTAATGATCCTGTGACATTTTTTTAAATAAGAAAGGAAGTTTCTGCTGGTGTCATGCTCAATAATCCCTCAGATAAATTGGGTGATTCATCTGTAGATGAGCTGATAACCTGAAGTCAGACGTTATTTAGTACAGGAAGCTAATAGGTCCACTGTTTAATGAACAGTTTAATGAACTTGCTGATGCAAAGTAGCTACAAATTTTAGTCACTGCACTTGATAGTAATTACTGCAAAGAGTTCTGTGGTATTTCAGAGTGATGAGATGATAAAAAGATACTTCAACTTATTTAAGAAGATCTCTGTGGATGGCATCTTCAAGCTGTTTGACCATAGGGAGGCCACAGTTGAGGTGGATCCAGACCTCAACCCCAAACTCATTTACATGCATTTTCCAATAAAGCTTCCCCCTCCTGTTCACTATCCACTCGTGATCAGGAGCGAGGAAGCTTCAGATATTCTGAAACCAGTTGTTGCAACTCCCATTAAACCTAGCTCACCCAGACAGATAGAGATTGGTTCTTCCTGCTCTATGTGGTTCAACTTTTCGTTTTCAAAACCTGTTGAGTCATAAGAGCTATCTGTATGTTTGTTGAAAACACACTGTCTGCGTTTAAGCTCTAATTCTTGTGTCACCAATAATCATAATACTTTTACCATCTCATCTGAAGGACGGCACTTCCAATAACGCAATGCACCCTCAGTAACTGCACTGGAATGCTTGCCTGGACTATGATTATTTGTTTGTGTCCGCATTTTTTTTTTTGTGCGGGCAAATGTTACTGCAGTTTTATTTCCAGCTTTTAAACTATGCAGCAAAATTATCTGTCTCTGCTGGCCCCTAAAGGAACGGAGACTGACATTTAACTCTTTCTGCCAGGCGTAAATTGCATTGTACGGTAACACAACCCAATGCTGACAAATTACCAAAACAAATCAATATAATTTAATTCAAGATGATAAGGTCCACAACAGCAAATATGCTTACGTCTTATTGCAGTTACTAGAATTCTTAAATTTGGTGCTTATATTTTTGTTCCAGACTACAATTAATTTGAACAAGCTACTATATACGGAGATATAGCACACTGATTCCCTTCCCCCACCCTCTACTCACATGTGCTGTGGGATCGCTTTCAGTTTTGGAAAGCAAATTTAATCCACAGCTAGTCTGATGTACAAATGCATTTGAAGGCTAAGCTTTCAAAAGCTGCTCGTCTTTTCTTGACCTCTTTGCGCCTATGCAGATCTATGAACAATTGTTGGGTGGAACAGCAGGTATGGGGCAGGAAAGTCTCCTTGGTTTCCCTAAGCTGTCCTCTCAGCTTTACCCAGCACTGAGATCGCCATCTCCCTCTTTTAACTCCTCTCCCCCACTCCCCAGGCCTGAAGTCAATTTTTTCTTTGTCATTGCATCTTTCTATTTTGTCTTGCATTTAAACATATTTTGTGATGTTTTCCACACCCGCCCCTCCGAAAAATCTAGCTCTACTTTTGTATTATGCACATTTCACTGGACAAAATACCAAAACAGCCATTTATTTATACTTGGTTTTTTTTGGGTGTGGGGGGCAAGGAACTAATTGTTACAAAGCTATGCAGCAGAAACCTCTGGCAATTACTATGCACAAAGTGTTACATGGGGCTACCACCAAATTATTATTATTATTCAAATGCTGGCTGACATACATACAAGTTGCTGTAAGGCTTGACATGATAGCATTCACAACCTGGATTCACAAATATGAACACCTGCTGCTGATAAGACCTCAGGAATCTCACACTATCTACCTGGAGCTGAGATCACAGATCAACATCAGACACATCCTTTTAACAGCAGACATCTCTATTTCATGAATATACCATTTTCTCCTTTTCTCGCCCCCCCCCCCCCCCCACCCCAATATACCTAAAATCACCATCCCACACCTCAAATACACTTTAGTCAACAACAATAACAACTTGCATTCATATTGTGCCTTTTCACACAGGATGATTCTAGGAGCGTTGCCGAGCAAGGGAGGAGGAGTTGAGGTGACCATAGACACAGTCGAAGAGGTTGGTTTTCAAGTGAGATTTAAAGATAAAGAGGGAGCAAAGCACAGGGATTGCGGCAGGGAATTTCAGAGGCTGGGGACATAGTAGTTGTATGGGATGTGCAGGTGAGTGTTATCTGAGTGAAGGGTTGAATCACTAGCTATGAGATGCTCTTCACTGTTTTATTCTTTCTGGTTTACATGCTGGTGTGAAAATGTGGCATAGTATGCACATAAATACTGATTATAGATTGATATTCGATATATAGGATGGGGGGGGAAGCACAGGTGCATCACATTCACTGCCAAACAATATCCTCCTGGTGGGCCCTACTGCTGCAAGCCACTCAGTCCCCTCCTAGGGGAGGTGAAAAAAACAGTATTGGTCAATTTAGGGGAAAAAGATTTACGCTCCTGCGCTTAATACTCTCCACAATTAGACGTCCATCCAGGGAGAGAGTGCGCATTCCATTCCAACGATCCATCGCTGGGATTTCCGCGTGTAGCTGGGATGCATGGAATTCCGTTTGGTTTGGATACTCTTAAGCACGGTGACGGGTTTCCGCAGGTGTCAAGACATCCGGCCGACCCCCACCCCCACCCCCCAAATTCCTCATCACCGTGAGGAATTACAGATCATAGGAGCTACCACACAGGAGAATATTACTAAGTGTATTGAGTATCACGGGTGGTATTTGTCAACTGCTGCCCTTTGCATGCGCCACCGTGGCTCATGTCAGTGTGTGTGTGTGTGTCAAGACCCCTTGACTATCCCCTTATTACTGTGAGTAGCAAAGGGAGTAAGTTTGTTTCAACCTTGACCTAATTTACAGGGCAAATCTGTAATTGATTCGAGCTTTCAGAAGAGGTGGGGTGGGGTGGCAAGAGAGTGAGTCTGTGTGTGTGTGATGGAGCAATTATAATCAGCGTCATATTAAATATAAAGTATCTTCTATTGTAATAAACAACGAGCTTTGCTTGGCTTCGTGCAATGCATTTAAACCACTTCCTTTCTCCAGAAGAAAATCTCTCACAAACACCGCCCCCACACAGCTTGTCACAGTCACTCCAAAAACATGCAGACTTCGGGTATTTTTTTAAAAAGAGAAAAAAAATAAAGTTGGTTGGTTGGTTAGTTAGTTGGTTGGTTAGTTGGTGGGGTGGTGGGGGGAAGGTGATTGGAGATCGCCGCCTTGGGGGGGTATTTATATATGTATATCTCTCTATAGTCAAAAAGGGGTTTAAAGTAATATTTTCCATGTAATAACTGGAGTGAGCAGCCCAAGTGGGGGATCAGATTTACACCTTCCACATTCATTCACATTTCCCATTTCCCTATTCTCTCTCTCTCTCTCTCTCTCTTAACTTATTTGACAAATAAACACTGATCCGCTTAGATATAAATATATATATATATATACACACATTATATTTAGCCACAAAAAAAACTCCACTTTGTTTCCAGTCTCTCCCCACTAACCCACCCCCCCCCAACACCCCCACATTACGAAGTGCAATTGAACACAATTTTTTTCCCCAAAAAAAACCAAAAAATTAATTCACTTTTTTTCAAAAAATAATTAATTTTTTTTTTAAAAAGTCAGCCAAGGCCAAACCCCAGTGTGTGTGTGTGTGTGTGTGTGTGTGTTAAAAATAAAACTTTTTTTCCCCCTTTTTTTTGTTTTGGACAGTAAAAGAAAGGGCAAGGAGGAGATTTCAGATGCACAATTGCACAACTTTTTTGGGGGGGGCATCTAAAAGATGGTGGGATGGGGTGGGGGGGGGGGGGGTGTGTGCGAGTGTGTTTTTTTTGCAAAAAAAAAGTCGAGATGCTACAGTCTGTGCATTTCGTTTTCCATTTTCTTTCCACACAACACAACTTGCGATCTGTTCAGGAAAGCCGAGCAACGAGCAACCAGTGTTATACAGTTATATACACACACACACACATACCAAACGACACACACACACACACACACAGAGAGAGAGATAACACACGCACCGACACAATGCAAAATACTTTGGAAATGTGCTCACTTACTGCTGCAGAGAGAGAGAGAGAGAGAGAGATCCTCCTCCTGTCCAACCACCCACGAACGCAATGCTGTGGTGATGATTGCATTTCTAAAGCTGAGTCAGAGTTTACCGCATCGCAGGCTGACCAAACAAATGCAAATTGTTGTTGTTGTTTTTTGTGTGTGTGTGTGTGTGCGTGGGGGTAGGTGGTGACACACACACAACACACACAGAGAGATTGCACAGTCAAACGCAGTTAAAAGCTCCTGCCAATACATAGAGAGATTATAGATACGTGTGTCCGTGTAAATAAATGTAGGAAATAGGAACCCCTGAAAGCGAACTCGATTCTTCACAACTTGCAGCCTTGTGATCTCTCTCCACACCCACTTCCTGCTTCCAAAAATGGCACGAAGCCTTTCAAATCCCGTAAATACGCCGGGACTTTCCGCTCAGTCACTTACTTCCATGCAGTCACTGTAGTTCGCATTCCACCAGGAAGGCAAATAATAATAACAGGGGCGGCACAGTAATCTGCAGGTTTGGGCACACACCCACAATGGTACACACACACACACCCACAATGGTACACACACACACACCCACAATGGTTCACACACACACACACACAATGGTACACACACAATGGTACACACATACACCCACACAATGACACCCTACACAATGGTACGCACACAGACACTAAATGTTACACACAGTGCTACACACACACACACACAATGGTACACACAGATCTACACACACAATGCTGCACACACACAGATACACACACAGTGCTACACACACAAATACACACACACAGTGCTACACACAAACACATACACACAGTGCTACACACAAACAGATACACACAGTGCTACACACAGTGCTACACACAAACACGCACACACAGTACGAGACACATGCAAACGCACATACACATCCACACTGGTGCATACACACACATACACTGTTAGCGACAGTGCTGCACATACATTAAAACAATGCATGCATCAAGCATTTTAGGCATTGGGAGACCATACATATTTACTGTTTTATCACACTTTTAATAAAGCATCATATGTCCCATTGTAAATAGGTATATAATTTGCCCACAAATATACGGTCAATTCACTTGACAGTATATTCCGGGAAGCGCTTTGAGACGTCGAGAAGACGTGAAAAGCGCTATATCAAATGCAAGGATTATTATTATTTATAATGTGCAAGTGACCTTTCGTACACAAGAGGCTCTTTTCTCCAGCTCAGCCTCTCCCTGTCTCTCTCTGTGTGTCTCTGTTTTCTGAGAGCAATTGTGCAACTGAACTTTTTTTTCATTTTTTTAAAAAAAAGCTGCATGTATTTGCCTACGATCGAGGCTCTTCCCCCCCCACCACCCCACCCCACCCCTCCCACACACACACAAACACACACCCCAAAACCACTAAAGCTCAGATCAGCTGCTCCTGTCCATTTCAGTAACGTGTATCAAATCTGCAGACATTAAAAAAAACCCACCCCAGGGGGAGAGAGAGCCGAGCAGACTGGGCAGAGTGGAGGAATTCTCCACCCACAGGAGAAGCCTTGCACAATCAGCACAGCCCGAGGAGGCGATGTGTGTGGTGTGTGTGTGTGTGTGTGTTTAAGAGAGGGAGGAGGAGAGCGCTTGTGAACTTCAACATGGAGAAAGTACAGCACAGGAAAGTAAAAGCAAAGCACAGTACCTGGGTTCCTTGCAGGAGCTTGGATTCTCAAGGCTTGCAGAAGCAGCTCCAGCAGAAGAAACCTCCTGCCTTTAACCTGTGGAGCTGTCCCACTTCCTCACTCAGTCAGTCACTCTCTGACTCACACACACACACACACACACAAAAAAGGCGTCTGTTTTAACCTGACGTCAGGGCTGAACTGAAATGACAAACCATTCCACCAGGGCTGATTTGCCAACGTGTTTATTGCTTTCATTATTCCTTTTTAGTTTGCTTTCTCTCTCTCTCTGGTGACAGAAATAAAAACAAATACACCCTCAGGCTCCCTCTCCCCACCCTTTTTCCTCTCCTCTCTCCAGCACACACTTTCTCTGCGTTTTGCAACTAACTCTTTGCGTTGGAAGCCAAGCCCTCCCTCCCTCCCTCCCTCCCTGTGTTATTTTCTTTAACTTGACTGTCTTTATTTGCTAACTTCAGCTGAGCTGATGAACCCAAGAGCTAACCCCTGGCTGCGCATCCATCATCACCACCTCCCGAATAAGGGAGGCGATATGCACTGTATATTGTTTTACAAATTATTTCACATCCGACCAGCGGATGGTTGTGGTTGTGGTGTTGGGGGGGGGAGTGTGGGTGTGGGGGGGGGGAGCATTGTTAATTTAGAGAGCAGGATTAAATGCAGGTCAGAGTAACTTTTTTTTCCAGGGAGGAAGGAAGAGGGGGGGGAGATTCACACATCTTTTTACACTACGCCATGTGAACACAGTATAAACAACTTTGTGATCATTTCCAGTGCGTGTCGAGTTTGCCTGTTGCTCATTCTTTTTATTTCCATGTATGTGTGCGTGTCTGTCTGTCTGTCTGTGTGTGTGTGTGTGCATATGTTTGTCTGTGTGTGTGTGTGTGTGTGTGTGCATATGTTTGTCTGTGTGTGTGTTTGTCTCTGTGTGTGTCTGTGTGTGTGTCTGTTGCACACGAATGGTGAATGCAAACGCAGCGAATAAAATACTAGAGTGGATAAAAGAGAGCCATGAACAATGGCCGACTGGTGTTATTTTTAAAAAGAAAAACACTCCACTGTAAAATGTTTGCTCCCAGAGGCAGACACCCAGAACTGCCCGAACTACAAATCTGTAAACTTTTATACACACACATATATATATAGGGTTCACCCCAGCGTGTGGGTGAAGCAATCATGAGAATTCTGCCTGAAATCTGCAGGAGCAAAATGTGCAAGTGATGATTCCTGCACATGTAACAACAGCAATGTACACATTATTATATAGTGCTCCTCACACAGGATAGCGTCTCAGAGCACATGTCTGTCTGCAAGGACCTGCGCAGGGCAATGTGTGTTTAAGCGGCCTGGGACACTACCCTGTGTGAGGGGAGCTGTATAAATGCAGTTGTCTTTAGGGTCAGCCACAAAAAAAGAAAGTTCGCGGTTGTGAATTTTCAATGTACCAAGTGTTTCATTTTAATACTATTTAATACTGAGCAATACTGGTTATCTTGAGGCATTTTGAGGCAATCTGGCGGCTCTTAAATATGCCAGATGCACAGCCTGTTGAGAGGGGATTTGTGTACATGTTTAACACTTGGGTCACCCACCTGTAACTGGTTTTTTGAGTGTGTTACTGTACTCTACAGAGTGGGAGTGAGCAGTTGCCTTAACATAGAAATGTTCTGCACAGAAGGCGTCAGTGCCGCTTAATGAAAACTTTATGCCCATAAACCTGTCTTCAAATGATTACAGTTAATATTTTTTAATGTTTTTTTATTTCTTTTAAACCATCGGTCTCTTGTACTTGTATGCAAAATCTGTTAAGTATGGAGCGCCTTTTTCAATTAATATAATCTTATAAGCTAGGACTTCAGTGAATTTGTTGTTTGTGTGTGTGTGGTGTGTGTGGTGTGGGGGTAGGTTATTCCTGCAAATTTAACAGTCCTGGAGTGAAATTGGAACCATTTAATATTCAACAATATTCTCTTCAATATGTGTGAACTATATTGCACCGATCTCCACAGCAATCATCCTTTCATTTTATTAAAGAAAATAATAATTTCACACAGATAGGGTGACCCAGGCTCCCAGCACAGAGTGTCATCATCCTCTATAGAAACATTTAGGACACCTGTTTGCCCCAGTTAAAACCTCAGAAGTTACAATTTTGCTCGTTTTGATTGACAGAAGGGATTATTTTTAATAATGAACTGGTGGAAAAAAATCTCAATGAAATTGATGAAGACTTCATTCAGTGGGCAGAAGGAGGGAAGGTCACATTCTGTGAAAGAGCTTACAAAACATGCAAAGTGGATTTTTGGAGAGGGGAAATGACACTGAGGGCAGGGCTCTCAGTTTGGTGCTGAGTTGACTATTACTCCAGAATTATCCTGTAAGAGAGGTACATTACACCAGATCAGCAGCTCTGAAATCTCAAAGTGTGATATATGGGAGGTGACAAATACACTTTATACTGCAGTATAATCCTATGAAATGTCTTGAGATGTTTTGACAATTATAATATTCTTTGCATTTGATAGAGTGATATACATCATTGAGACTTCTCAGAGTGCTTCACAAGACATAGTGTAAAGTGTGGTGATTGTGCATTGTTGTGGGCAAAACGCGGCAGCCAGTTTGTCCGACAGACATCGTGGAATGTTGATGTGATAAGGCGCTATATCAAATGCACGGATTATTATTAATTATTTCTACAGCTCCATAGGTTTCAGGTTCCCCTTTTTTGTTTATTTATTTATGTAACACGATTACATTGTTTTTAATCAGCAGGGTGTCTGACACATGTGGAATTCCAAACTGTGCTTTTAAGTGTATCCAAACCAGATTGAGAGTTCCTCTTATTTTTAAAAAATGTTTCCACTGGCTGTATTGTATAATAAATAATAATGAATAAATAATCCTTGCATTGGATATATCGCCTTATCACGTCTTCTAGCTGTTTCAAAGCATTTCACAGAATATACTGTAAAGTGAATTGACTGCGTATTTTGTGGGCGAAACGCAGCAGCCTATTGCGCACAGCAGTGTCCCACAAATAGTAATTTGATTAAGTAACCACATTATTATTATTATTTTATTTTTTGGAGAGATTATTACCCTGGAAAAGCCATCCGCCAAATGACTAACAACTGGATTCCTACGTAAAGCTAGCTAGAAATAGTTGAGACACTTAACAGTTATGATCTGTAATAAGCTTTGAGACATTATGCTACATTTGGAAATTTTAGACTTAAGAAAAATCTAAAATAAAAAATAAAAATAGTCTCAATTAATTGCGATAAAATAACAGTCCCTGAACTTTACAGTATATCTTGTGAAGTGAAGTGAGAAGGTACTATATCAAATGCATGCAGATAGATTCTCAACCCCTGGCTGATTTAATGCCATTGGTTCTTTAATGTTGACCTGAAGAGACTGACAAGATGTTAGCTTAGTGTCTCATCCAAAGGGGCAGGAGTGCAGAGCTCCCTCAGTGCCACACTGGAATAGCAGCCTGGACTGTGAGCTCAAAGCCAGAGGCAACGAGTGCCAAACCACCCTGTTTGCCTAAAAAATAAAAGTTACTACAATTCAAATTGGCTCATTGTCTAGGAAGAGCATGGATATATTTTGAGGGATGTCAATAAGAATTTGCATTTTGATATAGTGTAATGTTGAAAGGTCTCAAAGCATTTTACAGCGAACGTCTGTACAGTCTGTATATGTGGGCAAACATGTCAGCCAATTTGAGGACAGCAAAGTCTCGCAAAGAGCCATGTGAATGAGCGGTTTTATCTGGGGATTGTTGGCCAGGACACTGGGAGAAACTCCATTCCCATCTAAAGAACATAAGTGCTGACAATGCAGTGCTCCTCACTCCCCAACACTGCACTGGAGTGTCAGCCTGAACTCCAAGTTCAAAATGCCGATAAAGGATTTGAAAAGATGGGGCTTAAAAGTACAAGTGTTGGTATTACGTTATCTCGGAGTTTCAGATGAGTTTGGCTGGCACGAGCTTAGTCCTAAATCACACTGCTGCTCTTGTAGCTTCAAGCTTAGTGTTTTTCTCAATAGATCCACCTTAGTCAGAATTAACTGCTTGCCGGAGAATTGATTAAACAATTGCCAATAGCAGCAAGACATCCCCATGGGGTGTTTGAGTGTGCTTATTGTTTACACCCTGCTTTTAATAAATCTGGTGCCTGGATTTATTTCCAACCCCCACCCCCCAGGCACCCATTAATCACTATGACTGAGATTCTGAGCTCAGTATCCTGAGGGGTGAATCTGCAATTACCTTTTTGTACTTTAACCTAAGGATAGAGATGGGAACTACAGTTGTGTATTTTTCAAAGGTATATCTTATATTATTCCCCCTTTTTCTCTGTTCTTTTTAACCAGATCTGGAATCCATGTCTGTTAGAGTCTGTCCAGTCAGAGGTGTGGACTTTATCTAATGTGGGAGTGGAAGATCCCGCATGCTCACTGTGAGATGAGATCCTGAGCATCCCATCTGATGGGATATATCACATGGCCACGAGCACAGCCAGGGAGGTAGGAAGCATTTGATGGAGTCCTGTAGCGTATTGGTTAGAGCATGGGTCTCGCAAGCGAGAGGATCTAGGTTTGATCCCCAGGCAGGGTGAAACCTTAGTTTCCTTAGTCCAATAGCGTATATAGCGCTTTTCACATCTTCTCAACGTCTCAAAGCGCTTCACAGAATAGACTGTAAAGTGAACTGACCGTATATTTGTGGGCAATATCATATTTTCAAAGTGCAAAAGCCATATTACTTCCCTTTCTATAACCAATAGCTGTTCCTCCCTCTTGGATCCCTATTCTTCCTTTGCTTCCCTATCTGTTTGACCTTCCCTT
Organism: Callorhinchus milii; assembly: GCF_018977255.1. Taxonomy (NCBI): domain Eukaryota; kingdom Metazoa; phylum Chordata; class Chondrichthyes; order Chimaeriformes; family Callorhinchidae; genus Callorhinchus; species Callorhinchus milii. The sequence goes on along the minus strand of NW_024704750.1, from coordinate 17,925,729 downwards.
TTTTGCATAATTTGCATCGTGAGTGTCAGAAGTCAAGCCAAGTTGATTGTTGAGGTCATCACAGACGAACCTGAACTGGGATGACACAGCTGCCACACATGCACACTACCATTAGAGGGTGCTAAGGAGGGACTCGGAGCAGGAAACCCAACTCATTCTAACCTCCCTAACCCAAAAGGCCAACGTAACCTCCCTGTTCTACATTTGCTGGTCTCAACTGAAACCAGCAAACGCAGTACAAGCAAGGATTTGAACCGCAAGTTTCTGGCTCATCAACTCTAGCTCTAGCTCCAAACTGATGGTACTCACTTGTTTTATTTTTATTGGTGAACAAATAAAATTATCAGCAGTCGATATTTAACATGTCTGTTAAATATGTTAAAGTCTGATTAGATTTTTTTTNAAAAAATCTAAATTTTCTTTTAGGTATCAATGTGGCTCTCAAAGGGTTGTGAGTTCGAGCCCCATGCGGGAGACTTTCAGCTTGTAGTCTGGATTGACACTCCAATGCAGCTCTGGGAGATGACCAGAAGCTCACCCTTTGAAGGGCAATGGCGTGGAAAATGGAGACACAGGGAACTGAAAGCAACATTCTTTAATGCTAGTCATGAAACCCATATTTCAGTGATATTCAGTGCTTCATGTCACTACTGCCAATTTTAGGGGCCTGTGCAGTTTGTGCATCTTGAGAGCTGATTCCATTGTAATAATAATAATAATTGTAATAATAATAATCCTTGCATGTGATATCGCTCCTTATCACATCTTTGAGATGTCTCAAAGTGCGTCACAGGATACATTGTAAAGTGCAGCGACTATTTTGTGGGCGAAATACGGCAGACAGTTTATGCACAGCATTCTCCCACAAAAGAGTCATGGATTGAATGACTGCATTTTTTTTCCCCTTTAGAGGGATTGTATATCCCCAGAAAGCGGTCCGCCAATCGACTAACAACTGGGTTCCTACTTACTGCTCGGGAAACGGAGACGTGTGGCGTGAGGAAACTTGCCAAAGGTTTTTCACCCCTCTCGGGAATTGAACCCTGGTGCCCTCGCTTCGAGGAGAGCGCTCTAACCGCTACGCTGCAGAACTGAACACTGCTGCGCTTTTATTTCTTTAATATTGCCAATCAAATGACCTATCAGCCTTTAAATTGCTGTCTCTTGTTGTTGTTGGTGTTGGTGGGGGGGGGATGGTACTCCCTGTCTGCTTTGGGTGGCCTGTCCCTTTAAGGAAGCCCCGCCCCTCCCCTCGCCCCGCCCCCGCCCTTGTTCAAAGTCCCCGCCCCTTTCAGAAGGCGGTTGGTCGCGCGCGGATCCCTCCGCGGTCAGAAGGTGACGGCGGGGGAGGAGCGGAGGGGAGGGCGCGAGGAGGGGAGTGAGACGGCAAAGTGAGTGGAGAAAGAGAGGGCGAGAGGGGGGGGTGTAGCCCTCGGGCCGCTCAATCCCCCCCCAACCCCCCCAGTGACCTGGTGCCGGGTCAGTCCCCTCCTGCCTGTAGCTGAGGGGGTTGTGGGGGAATGGGAGTGGGTGGTGTAGGTCGGGGGGAGGGGGCGATATTATTAGGATTCTTCGGGGGTGTGGGTTGAGTGTTGGAGGGGTTCTGGTGGTGGTGGTGGTGGTGGTGGGGGGGGGATGGTGTTTGGTTGGGTGCAGCCCCCTCTGTGGTTGTGAGTGAGTGAGTGGTCTTGGCTCTGTGTGTGGCTACTGGGCCACAGAGCTGAGCCTGAACCCCCCCCCCCCACCCCCGGATGCACTGTGACCTCGGAGCTGAGCCGAGCCGTGGTTCCTGCTAACTTTGGCTGAGCGGTTGCCCCCTATGTCTCTACCATATTTTCCGGCGGGCGGGAAGGAAGGAGGGTGGGTGGGCGGGCGGGTGGGAAGGAGGGTGGGCGGGCGGGTGGGCGGGAAGGAGGGTGGGTGGGTGGGAAGGAGGGTGGGCGGGCGGGAAGGAGGGTGGATGGGCGGGCGGGTGGGCGGGCGGGAAGGAAGGAGGGCGGGCGGGCGGGCGGGAAGGAGGTTGGGAAGAGGGTGGGCGGGCGGGAAGGAGGCTGGGAAGGAGGATGGGTGGACGTCTGACACGTGTGGAAACTCGGTTCGGGGCGTAAAATTATCCGAAGCAGACCCACCGTCCCATGCGAGTCACCTACACCTTGCAGCCAGTTTAGTTCTAAGGAGATCCCACTGACCTGTTTCCCGCTCTTCCCCGACCCCCCCCCCCCCCCCCCCTCACACACACAGTGCCAACGTCAGTGCCATAACAAGAACAGCAGCACGTTATTCAACTGTTGGTGGATTCTCAGGAAAAGCCTCACTTGGCTGAGCTGGTAGCATTGCTCGTCTCTGAGTCAGTAGGTTGTGGTCTCAAGCCCCACGTTCGGACTTTGAGCTCACAGTCCAGGCTGACATTCCAGTGAACGTGGAGTGAGTGAATGTGCTGCCCTTTGGAATGAGAGGTTTAGACCACGTGACCGTTTTCAAAAAGCAAAACGGAGTTTCTCCTCGTGCCCTGGGCCAGAATGCTTGAGACAAATTGGTCCATTCACTTTCTGGTTTGTGGCATCTTGTTGGGCACAAATTGGCTGCCATATTTGTTTGCAGATACGCAGTCACTACACTTTGCAGAAAACTGCTTTTGAGATGTTTTAATTTTATAGGAAACTCAAGGAATTATTATTCTCTTGAGTGAGACAACCCATTGCCCCTTGTTTCCTACGCGGGGCCACTGAGGCCAAATGCCACTGCCCCACTGCTGCCCTGGCTGAGGTTAGCTAACTGCACACAGGGCAGGGTATCCTGACACAGATGTAGAGGAAAGTGGGGAATGCAGGTGGTTGCCAACCTAAGTTTTTTTTTTAAAAATCGCCTAAGAACAAATGGAAATGAGTGAAGATTGTTGAGAATCTTATGTGTGTCCGTGAATGATATTGGGGTTTTAATTGAATTTATACCAGGGAACTGGAAGCCTGATTCACATTGTTCCATTTTGCTCCAGGTTTATCCTGTACTTAGCTGGCTTTTGGAAATGGCAATTAGCTCTTTTGGGAGAGTCCTATATACTTCAAGGTTGTTATCAAATAATTTAAAGAATCATCCTTACAATTGATATAGCGCATTTCACATCGGGAGAATGTCTCAAAGTACTTCATATATATAGACAGCCAATTGAAAACAAGATACGGGCACTCCACCATCAGAGGCTTGTCCTTCAGCCTTTCTGCCCCATTCTCTGGAACTCCATCTCAGAGCCTTTCTGCTGTAAAGTGTAGTGATTGTTTAATTTGTAGGCAAAAGCGACAGTCAATTGCACATAGTAATGCCTCCCAAATAGCCATGACCAATATATATCTGGAAACTGAAAGAATAATCTTTCTTTTTCCCCCTCTCTCTCTCTCCAGTCCTCGCGCTGTACTTTAACTTTTGCTGTGATGGCTTCAATTCAGCAAGTTGTACTGAGTTCTCGACCTGGTGAGTTTACTTTAATCGGCGAGTTTTTAATTTAATCTGAAACCACGAGCTTCAGCCTGAATGAACTGAATGAACCTGCTCAACTATTACACCTATGGCAATTCCGTTTTCCCATCTTTAACTCCATATTACCTTAAAATATTTGCTTCTAACAATAACAAATTGCACGTATATAGAGCGTTTCATGTCGGAAGCATATCCCAAGGCGCTGGACAGTGATGGGTTTGCATCCAAGCTGGGGGTTGGAATCAAAAGGGGTGGAGGGCAAGGGGTGTGGAGGCGGGAAGATGACCGAAGGTGCGGGGAAAGAGGAAGGTCTTGAGGCAGACATTGAAGGAGGCAAGGGAGGGTACAAGGCAGAGGGGCTCCAGGATGAGGTTCCGAAGGGTGGAGGCATAAAGGCTGAAAGCCCGTCTTTTGATGATGGACTAGGCAGATATCGTGCCCATATCTCGTTCTCAATTGGTTCTCTAAATACGGAGTTACTCTCCTTGGGGACAGAGGTGATCTAAGTCAGAATGACACTCCCAGTGATCATGTTGGTTCTGCTGCTTAGGGAAGGATGGAGAGCCTATGGCTGAGAACTTCAGGCTGGATGAGGGCAGTCTGGCTGCGGAGCTGGAGGAAGGACAGGTGAAGGTTCGCACCATGTACCTCTCTGTGGACCCCTACATGGTGAGTGTCTTTCCCTCATGATCACTGAGGTGTACACAATAGAAGATGGATCCGTCTGGCTACTCTCATTATCAAATACTATTATTATTACACAATATATATTGTTACAATGGAATCGCTTGTTTGCAATCTTTCTTGCTCTCTTACGTTTTAACCCCGCCCCCGCGATTCCTCCCGCTCTCACCATCAAGCAGTTCTCTCTTGAAACAGCCCACACTTTTTCCCCCTCCCTGAGTAAAAGTTGACTCGTCTGCATAAAATAGTGAAATTGGCGCATTTCTAGTCCTCTGTCTCCTCACTGTCCAAGCTCACAGGTGAAGAAAGGCCAATGGGGTAGAGGACAGCTGGTAGCATTGGAATTGTACCTTTGCATCTGATGCCATGTCCCAGCCTAGATGTGCTAGCAAAATGTAACCCAAAGTTTGGACGTGGGACCTTACTAACCTGTACTCCTTCAGGACGAGTGGGGGGATAAAGGTTGACTTCTTAGTTAGTACTTGGTGTTACCAAGGTGGATGCATGGACAAAGATTGCTACTAATATGATAGCATTGATTAGTTAAAGATTGCTACTCCTGAGATTTCCAGACTATTTTTTTTAAATTGCTTTCCGTGTTTGACTCATTCTGTAGGTTGTTAATATTAATGAGCATTAATATGTTCTTAAATTGAAATGCTTAATCATTTTATTGAATTAATTCTCCAAATGGGGATTGTTATGGATTATTATTAGTAATCATCCTTGTATTTCTTTTCTACAATATATTCCTAATTATAATATTTAATATTATTCATTCACCCAAAATTAATCTGTCCACTGATCTAACCTTGAATTTAAATGTTGATCCATCCTGTAAAATCTATCCAGGCACTTCCAGCATTTAGTAGGGGTCACTGGTTATTGACCAGGATTAGATTATTTATTTAGATCCTTGCATTTGATGTAACGCCTTATCACGTCATTTAGACGTCTCAACGCCCTTCACAGGATATAATGTAAAGTGGCTTGACTGTGTATTTTGTGAGCAAAGCGCAGCAGCCAGTTGCACAAAGCAATACCCCACAAACAGCCATGGAGTGAGTGACCAGTTTTATTTATTATTTTGGGGGACTGTTAGTCAGGACACTGGGGAAATTCCCTTCTCATTTCGAATAGTGCCATGGGATCTTTGACATCCACCAGAATAGGCAGACGGGACCTCGGTTAACACTTCATCCGAAGGAGCGGGGAACTCTGGTTGATATTTATTTTCTTAGTTCAAGGTGATGCTAACTCAGCACAGACCAATGACTTGTCTGAGATGTGTGGCTCAGGAGCTGAAGTGAGCGATGCATTTTGTTTTTAAAAAACCCTGCAGAAAACATACTGAGACTTGAAATTCAAGAATTCTCTGAAATTCTGCATGTTTTAAATTGAAATCCCTGGACTTAAGGACAATGGTGAACTTCGAACCTATAAAGTCTTGCATAGTATATAGACCCTGAGTTGTGTTCAGTGCCTCACTGAGCAAAAAAAAACTGGCCTGTTTCATCTGTGCTGATTTAATGTAAAGTTTATTGCAATAACTAATTTTACAAGATGCATTTGACACTGCATTACTTTGTTTCTGTATACAATGTACTTGTTTTTTGCCTTCCTTGTCCTTGGCATGCAGTCTTGAAAGGAATGTTCTCTGCACACTGGGTGAACAAGCTATGCTTGAGAGTTCCTCAGATCCCCTAACTATTGAGGCCTTTCATCAGGGCACAAACTTTCCTGTTTACTTTTCGCACAAGCTACAGCTTTGCTAGGAAAGGAGCTATTTATCTGATCGGTGTTGTGTAAGGAAGCCTGCACATCCAACTGCAGTGTTTGATAGGAATGCATCCTGACCTTTCACTTCCCGTAGTGTAGTTGTCAGCGTGCTCGTCTCGTAAGCAAGAGAACCCGGGTTTCAATCCTGGGCTGGGCAAAAACAAAAATTTGGTCACTCAATCCGCGGCTGTTTGTGGGACACTGCTGTGCGTAATTGGCTGTCGAGTCTTGCCCACAAAATACAGTCAATCCACTTTATAATATATTCTATGGAGATCTTTGAGACATCTCAACGACGTGATAAGATGCTATTTCAAATGCAATAATTAATATTTTTATTATTCCTAGGGGCATTGAAACCAACTGTAGCCCCTATTTGTGCCACGATTCTGTTAATCTTGGATTTAGGTTCTCCTCCACGTGTCCCCTACCCTGGGACAAAGCCTTCTAGCCTTGAAAAGTTTTGTTTCATCCTCTTTCATCCCTCAGTGTGCCACAGTCATAGGAATACCATTATAACGTGTTCCATTATAGCATGGTCTTGCTTGTATTTTACTTACCAAAATATCCAAATTCGGCAGAACTTGCCAGCTCATTTCAAGACACCAGGTTCTCATGCACTGAAAATAGGTTTTCTTCCAGGTCACCAGCTTGCTCCTGACATAACATGCAGGAAACCAGCCAGCCAGCTATCTTTCTGTGCACATATGCAGTGAATATGTATGCGGTTATTAGACTGCAAACGGGGTACTACTGTATTCCATCCTCCTTTCTCAAAGACCGTGTGTCAGCTCTGTGACTAGAAGTTAGGTTGTCTATGGGCATATTCCTGATGTCAGTAGCTGCTTTGCTTTGACCTTGCAGCGATGCAGGATGAACGAGGACACGGGGGCTGGCTACCTGACCCCATGGCAAATCTCCAAAGTGGTGGATGGCGGAGGGATCGGTGTGGTCGTCGAGAGCCGGCACAAAAGCTTTTGCAAGAGGGACTTTGTGACCTCATTTAATTGGCCTTGGCAATCACAGGCCATTGTGGATGGCAAGATCCTGGAGAAGGTAATTATCGCTCTCCCTGTTAACAGCATTTATTCATTCCGTCTTGTCTAGCACTCCGGGCGCTATATAAATGCAAGTTGTTGCCGTCTACCTTGTCATTCAGGGCCACTTCATTCTCTTGCACATTATACCGCGTGAATCGAACGTCCTTACTCATAGATCTATATGGTATGTTCAAATTGGCTAAGCACACAGTGACAAAAACTTTCACAGATGAAAGACTTCTCCTGTAATAGCTGCACACTCTCTAAAGAACATCATTAATAATTAAAACTCTATGAGTAAGGACTTCTGATTCACCCTGTATAAGAGCTCACGATATAAGAGAAAACGTGCATGGTTTATGGATCTGAATCAAGGAAAATGCCTCTGGATTCGTCACACATATTCTAAAGGTTGCTACCTCACTATCTGACATATCTCACTTTTTCCTCTGCTTTAAGAAGCAGAGTGAAAGGAAACCCTGAATGCTGGGGTCAGATGAACAAGGGGTGGCTAGGTCCCAGCGATGTACTGTGTAAGCATCTTCCCTTAATCCATTTATCATTGTGGATTTATTGGGCGTGTACCCTTAACATTTTTCTGAATGCTCACCTGTAACTGAGTGTGAGCAGAAAGAACAATGAACGTTTACAACATTTGGATGTTCACCTTCGTTCCTCAGTGCCTTAAGCTCTGCTGCTCTGGGCGGTGGGGTGGAGGAGATAAGAACTACTGGTTGGGAAGGTGAATGGCTCTCAGTACTGCAGTGCATACGATGGGGGGAGGGGCGAGGGAGGGGCTGCTTTTAGTGCTGTAGGACAGGCAATGATGGTGGGGGGGGGGGGGGCGGAGTCACTTGGTGCTGCAAGGCATGCGATGTGAAGTGGGAGCTCCCTGTTGCAGAGCATCCCACACAGTTGTGCTTCTTATTCTATCTTCTAGGTTGATCCTCGACTGGTTGACGGGCATCTCTCCTATTTCCTGGGTGTTGTGGGCATGCCAGGAGTTACGTCTTTGATTGGCGTGAGGGAGAAGGGCCATGTTACTCCTGGAGCTAGTCAGACGATGGTTGTGAGTGGAGCGGCTGGTGCCTGCGGGTCATTAGCTGGTCAGGTAAAGGATTTGGCAGCAGTAAAGCGTATGATTGCCAGGTTCCTCATCTTATTTTTAGAGGTCACTCAGCAACACAGGCCCAATCTCCCGTTGAGTGGCAGGAATCTTGCTTATTCTTTAAGAGAACAAACCAGCCTAATGTCTGTCACCATCTGGCAATCCGGCAGTAAATTTACCAACGATGGCAAAAGCTCATAATGTCAGATTTACCTAGCAGTTACCGAACAAGAGGCAGTTGCCCATCACACTTTGGGGGGATACTTAGGGTCCTGATAACGTCCCTCACCAGCTCACCCCGGTGTATATGCCCTATGGATCCTAACAACACAATTTGATGCTTTCGCTAGATTGGCCGCCTGGAAGGTTGTTCCCGAGTTGTCGGGATCTGTGGCTCGGAGGAGAAGTGCCGGATGTTGGTCTTGGACATGGGCTTCGACGCTGCAATCAATTACAAGGTGGATAATGTCGGAGAGCAGCTGCGGGAATTCTGTCCTGACGGTATCGACGTCTACTTCGACAATGTAGGAGGGGAGATTAGCAACGCAGTCATCAGCCAGGTAACCCAGGCCAAATCCACTCGAGCAAATGTTATGGTGTCCTTTTGGAATACTGAGTTTAATCTGAGTTTGCATTGATCCCTTTAATGATCCTGTTCCCAGTCAGGGAGGAGAAATTCTATCTGGGTCTCTAGACTCTCATTATTCTCGTATGTGCACAATTTGGTAAATGGGGTAATGATCCCCCCGCCCCCCCAAAACAAAATTGATCACACATTCCAATTCGGTTTGTGGGATGCTGCTCTGCGCAATTGGCTACCGAGTTTTGCCCACAAAATACACACAGTCAATCCACTTTACAATATATTCTGTGAAGTGCTTTGGGGCATTTCAACGAAGTGATAAGGCGCTATATCAAATGCAAGGATTATTTATTATAATTCATGAGTGAAGCCTTAATTCAAAAGTGCTGAGTTACAATGTGTTTTTCCCCCTTTAACCTAGATGAACAAGCACAGCCATGTGGTTTTGTGCGGCCAGATCTCTCAGTATAACAAAGATGTTCCTTACCCTCCCCCACTGCCTTCCAGCATTGAGGCTATACTGAAGGAAAGGCACATCACACGGTGAGCAAATCATTGACCGCTGGGGCTCATGTTACTGAACGAGGCACCGACCTTCATGCTGCTCAAAGACTGCTGCTGCTGGGACAGTGTTAAAAAGCATGAGGAATGCTGTTTAAGGACTAGCTGTTCAAATGTTTTTTTGGGGGGTGTCTGCCGTGCAGAAACCCATCACCAATGCTTCAAGAGTATCCAAACCAAACTGAGAATTCCTTGCATTTCACCTCCACATCGAAATTCCAGAGGTAGATTATTGGAATGCGCACTCTTTCCTTGGAAGGATGTATTCCGGAAAGTATTAGGCACAGGTTGGCAAAAGCCAAGGCTTGGGGACCTCAGAGTGTGCGTTTGGGGTACTGTTGAAGTCTAACCAGCTCAAACCGCAGAGACTGCCATTGATAGCACTCGCTTCCAACATTCCGTTCCCAAACATGTCACCTTGAAGCTCGTTCAGCTCCAAAGATTCTCCACTTACCACATGCCATTGGCTAACTGGAAAGAGAGAGCGAGACGTATTTGCAGTGATTAGTGTGACAATAACCAGAGGATGTAAATTAAAATTTAATCACCACAAGGTTTTATTTAAACAGAGGGTTGTTACAATACAGAATGTTCAACCACAAAACCGCCGTTGAAGCCAAGATTGTAACAAAGGGAAATGGAAACGATATCAAAGAATGTGGGAAAGAGCACAGGAATAGGATTAGAGTAGGGATCTCCAATGGGGGAGCTCGCACCAGTGTAGGCACAGTGGACCAAATGACCTCCTGTGCTATAAACTTTCTTTGACTCTTATAAAAGGATGCGTCGCTACACTGGCTGGTATCTCTCCAAGGAGATCTTGGCTACAGTGTTGAAACCAATTTGGGTCGGAGGTGCCCATTCTGTGCTGAGCTATGTGGAGATCCCTGCTCTCAGGCTGTGAATAGGAAAGCTGGGGCCATAGGCAGATTCAGTGAACCCAGTTGACTGAGATCACAAGAGGTTCAGATGGAGCAGGCACTTAATTCCCGAATGCCCACTCTGCCATATCAAGTTGTTTCTTTCAACCTCCCTCTCAAAACGTTCTTCTTTGAAGGCACTTTCGATTATCTTTCGCCTCAAACCCGCAGTTTGAATGCCAAGCCAGGACTGTCAAGTACCTTGGGGCGTCCTCTTGAAGTGGTAAGTGCTGTATAAATATCAATTTGTATTTTGTCCTGGCCTCAACTTCTCTGGTAAATCATTCTACGAGTCCATTTATGTGTAAAGAAATATTTCCTGGTATGTGTTCAAAACATGCCCTTCACATTTCCAAATCTGCGCTGTTTGAGACGTAGTAGATGAACAAATCTCTGCTCTTATAGCAATGCAAAATCCGTGGAAAGCAGTTTCCCTTTAATGAGCAGATCAGCGATCAGCCTACCCTCAGTGCTGTGTTGCTTAAACAAAGGTCTGAATGTCTTGTTCAGGGATCATTTTCTCCCAAGGATATCAACTTTATTGCTTTCGCATGGAAAATGTTGTGCTTTCTCTCCATTTCCCCTCGTGCCTGAGACTCTCATCTGTTTTTAGGGCTAAAAGAAAGACTCCTATCTCTCCGTCCCTACCCTCTCCCACACACACTGAACCTTTGGAGGAATATTGCATCTTTGAATTTTTTAGGAATCCCAATATTCTTCCTATCAGGAATTCTGTGGTGAATTTCCAAAGCAAGGTGGATATTTCCCCCCCCCACCCCTTTAGGATGGTGAGTTGTAGAGCCTGTGAGATCAAAAGAGAGGGTTGGATTCTGTAGATATTTTCAGCTGTTCAAGGTCTTTAGCTTTGGCAATTGCACCTTTCACTGTTGAGCTGTATAATCTCACTATAATGGTGCATTGCTATGGAAACGTCATTGCAGAAATTTCCAGAGTGCGAGCTGTAGCCTGACCTGGAGGTTCAGTGCTGCTTTAGAATGTACTTTATCTCCAGCATTTCCTCTGACAACTTCTGCAGAGGTTGAGATTTGTTGCATAAGTGAGCCGTGATAATAATAATAATAATCCTTGCCTTTGATATAGCGCTTTTCACGTCTTCTCGACGTCTCAAATTGCTTCACAGAATAGACTGTAAAGTGAACTATTTGTGGGCGAAATGCTGCAGCCAATTGCGCACAGCAGTGTTCCACAAACAGTCGTGGATTGAAATACCAATTTATTATTGTTTTTTTTGAGGGATTATTATTGGGCGTGTGAAGTAAGGAAACTTGCCCAAGGTTTCACTCTACCGGAATTGAATCCAGGTCTCTCGCTTGCAGAGCGAGTGCTCTAACCACTGAGCTACAGGACTTCACGTGATGGTGACCATTGGTAGACTACTCAACGTGGAGATGGTGCACATGACAAACAAACCTGACCTGCTGCTCGCTAGACCCCAGTGCACGCCACCAGGAGAATTGCTGCCCCCAGTGACTCTTCCAAGTCCTGCTGATGAGCCAGCTTGTCTGGTCTGTCTTCAGCTGTGCTGTGGGGTACTACGGACCTGCCTGGCTCATGAGTTAGACTGTTGACAGAGGATGGACTTGATTCTGATATTCCATCGCTGAATATGTCACCTTGAAGCTAGTTCAACTCCAAGAAGACCTGCATAGCTCCCCTCCCTACCCCATCCCCGAGGAAAGTCACATTGCGATTGGAGGAAGATGCGAGTTGACGTACTGTGCTCAGTGTGAGTTAGCACACTCACCCCTCCTCCGATCAGCAACATGAACCTGAATTGCAATAACATTTCACAAATAAGAAACAAAGCAGGGCAAATTAGCATCAGGAGGCTGCTGTGTGATGCACTGGACAGTGAGCTGCTAGAAATAAATAGAGCGTTACCTCACCGGGATAGGCAGTCACTCATCCTCAAAACTGCTGAGGAATATTTATGAGGCTATTTGCCTGTGAGAGGCTGTCTCTCTGCACAAGGTGCAGTGACCTGTATGAGCTGGAGACTGAGGTTGATGTAATTTCCCAGTAGTCAGCTGCTCAGCAATGTTTCCAAGCAATGATGTGGCTGTTGTAAACCTCTTGTTAGTGAATTTTCTTCCAACATTATCCTCCCTCACCCCCTCACCTCCCCATGCCCTATGCGCCAATGATTGACTTGCTGGCAGTTAACAGGATTCAGCTTCATCCCCCCACCACCCCACAACGTGGTTAAGTAAGTTGCCAATAATAATAATAATACTTGCATTTGATATAGTGCGCCTAATGCACACTTATCATGTCTTCGAGACGTCTCAAAGCGCTTCACAGAATATACTGTAAAGTGAATTGACTGTATATTTTGTGAGTGAAACGCGGCAGTCAGACGTGCACAACACTCGTGGATTGAGTGACAAAATTATTATTATAATAATTAAGGCACATCTCAAGACCCTCCTCTTCGACCACGCCTTTGACTACCCTCCACCCTCTCTGATCCCAACCCTCCCTGCTCGGATCCAAATCCCTGACTGTCCAGCGCCTTGAGACATCCTCATGATGTGAAAGGTGTTATACAAATGTAATTTTGTATTGTATCATCGTTAAGATACACACGGGAAAGCTTGCCAGACAGTGTTATAATTCATTTTTAGCTGATTATCTCCAGTAGTGGGCTGAATGATCTACTGTGCTATAAAGGAGTCCTGTAGCTCAGTGGTTAGAGCACCCGCCTAGCAAGCGAGAGACCTGAGTTCAATTCCAGGCAGGGCGAAACCTTGGGCAAGTTTCCTTCTCCACATGACTAATAATAATCTCTCCAAAACAATAATAAATTGGTCATTTTCAATCCACGACTGTTTGTGGGACATTGCTGTGCGCAGTTGGCTGAACAGTCAATTCACTTTACAGTATATTCTGTGAAGCGCTTTGGGACGTCTAGAAGATGTGAAAAGCGCTATATCAAATGCAAGGATTATTATTATACATTTCCAGTTTTCTAAAGCATTCAGTAGAAGAGCTCCTTCAATCTCTGTACAGCTCACTAGCTGACAAAGGCAGTGATATCAATGGCAAGCTATGTGGTTTTAACTGGTTAGACTCCAGCAGCAATGCACACTGGGGTCCTCAAGCCTTGGCTCTTGCCAACCTGTGCCTAATACTTTCCGGAATTAGGTAAGAGGAATTCATCCCTCCATGGATAGAGTGCAACTTCCATTCCAACAATCTATCACTGGAATATCCATGTGAAGATGGGATGCATGGAATTCTCAGTTTGGTTTGGATAGTCTTAGCATAGTGATGAGTTTTCGCACGTGTAGACATCTGGCTGATCCCAAAAGTGATAAGTACTTGCACGCGATAACTCAGCCTTGTTGTCCCTGCGTTAGGGAGGGGGAGAATCAGCCAGGGTTCTGAATCCTGACTGACCCTTCCTTCCACATCACACCCTCCCCAAAAAGAAAGCGATTATGTGTGACTGTCTCGTAAGATCAGGATCAGGCTTGGCTGTCGTTCCTTCCATAGTCGAATTGTCCTTCTGGCACTTGGTGCTTTGACCATTTTCAGGTGAATAATGGTGACTAAGTGACGTACTGGCCATGGAACCATCCTATAGTAACAGGAATTTCACACCTTTGGGAAAGGAAGGGGCAAAATTGAAGGAGAAAATTGGCAAAGTGTTTTAATTTATTTTTTAAAAAGTAAATCTGGTTTAAAATTTGCCTATGTTTTAACAGGGATATAAATAGGTTTGCAAAATAGCAACAACAATCCTGCCGATCAGTCTGCTTGCGGTTTTGGACTTTTCATAAGATGTTTGCTTGGTGTGTGAAGTGAAATCCATTGTCCAGAGAAAGTTTTTTGTGATTTATCGGGTTTTGTCTCCTATCTTGCCACCCCTCCCTTTCTCCCTCATGCAGAGAGCGATTCATGGTCTTGAACTATATTGATCAATATGAAGCCAGCATCAAGCAGATGAGCCAGTGGCTGAATGAGGGGAAGTTGAAGGTAATGTCTACAGTGATCTGTCCTCTTTTGTTCATCTAGAGTGAACAATTGGCTGCCGCGTTCGCCTACAAATATACAGTCAATTCACTTTACTGTGTTCTGTGAAGCACTTTGGGACGTCCTCCCGACGTGAAAAGCGCTATATCAAATGCAAGGATTATTATTATTATTATACAAATAACGTTAAGGCCAACGTTCAGCGGTGGTGCTCTTGTCACTAGTGCACATTCAGTCCCAATGTGGTTTATCCGCCCTCCCCTCCATACTCTCTTTTTCTGGAGAGACTTGCCTGGGATTATAAACTAATAATAATCCTTGCATTTGATTTAGTGCTTTACAAGTTAGTTGAACCGACTCAAAGGGCTTCACAGGATGTTACTGTGAAATGTAGTGTCTATTACTTTGTAGGCAAAACATGGTAACCAGTCCCACAAACAGCCATAAAGTGTATGGAATACCAGGTTGGAACCTATGTCCATACAAATGCCTGCCATCACCATGATCTGGTATTTGTTTTTTTAAAATATACAATTATTCGTTACCACAGGGAGGTCCAACCTTTTGGCTGCTGAGGGCCAGATGCCCTACTTGAGAAATGTCCACGGGCCGCATAAGCAATATTTGTGTTTCCCTTCCAGAAACATAACATAATATTTACGGGTTATGGAGAGATAAAATGGAGGGTTGCCAGTTGGACCACCTGCTCTGCCATTAAATCCATCATTCCTAGCCCACAATCCTCTACTTAAATTTATCATTCATCTCTTGGTTGTTTATGAACTATTGCTGTGAGTAAATTAGCTGCTTTTGCCTGCAAATATCAGTCAGCATCCTTCACTTTCATTAAATTTCAAGGTGTATCAAATTAAGAATTAATTTGAGTTCAAACTGAGGTCCATCTAGTTTTGGTGGTCAGGTGGATGCCAGGATACTGTTGAATAGGAGAATGAGATGTTATTTAACACTAACAAAGAATAGGTGTTGGCACCTCTCTTTAATGCTGTTCTGTTACTGTAGGTCCGTGAGACTGTGGTGAACGGACTGGGCAACATTGGAGGTAAGAGACAGTTACAGCTGAAGGTGAAGGGGCCAAGGCAGAGACAGTGTGTTACTCTGAGAACATTTGTAAGGTGTAGCGTAATTCAGGTCCAGTCATTTTATAGACATTGGAATGAGTTGCAAGCAGGAATCTAATTGAGGAGTTTATCTATTTATATTATAAGTTTCCTCAGGAATGAGTTGTCAACTGTAATCTGATTGAGAGGTTCACGTGTTTTTTTTAATATGCTGTGACTTTTATTGGTTGTGCTCTGGTCTGTAGGATGTTTTTAACGTCTGCCATTTTAGTTTTGTCGCGTTCTGGTGCTGTTTAACTGTCGGAGATCAGTGGAGATGGACTACCCGTGAGGGCTCATTGCGAGAGGTTATCGAGAAATAATTTAGATTATTTTATTTAAAGGCGAGCCTTACTCTTTCTTCTCTTGCAGCTGCTTTTCAATCCATGATGAAAGGTGGCAACATGGGGAAGCAGATCATTCTGGTCTCTGAGCATTGAGGCTCTGAGTGCCTCTGCCTGGAGAATGTGCCAGCGGCTCAAATAGCCTTGTGCCAAACAGTACTCTCTGCCACTATCCCATCTCTGTGGCCCACAGGCCCTATTGCTGTACTAATCTCTCACATTACAATAAAAACAGATTTTAACCATATTTCCTCACTATTGGCTTGATGACAGAAGTAGTGGGGGAAGAAGAGTTGTGTGTTTCAGTATTGTATCATTGCTCAACTAAGTAGAACTTATTGCAACTTTGTCCACAGCGCCTGAACATTGGCCTCTGAACTGTTTGAAAGGGTGTGTGTCACAAGTGTAATTTTTTTTCCTTTTAAAAGCTGCTGAGTCCACTCACACTTTTAATCTGTAAATGATGTGTTGTGCATGGAGTGTGAAATTGGCCTCTGTATAGATAGGAACAGGATCGCTGTGTTCCTTGAACAGCTCCCTTTTGTGGTTAGCGTGAGAGATCAAAGGAAATCCCATTCTGTGTATAGTGTGAATGATGCAGGACATCATTACCTTCGCAAGTGAAAGCTCACACCCATGGGATCATAGCTCTGGCTTTGCGCCATTCCTAACAACTGCTTGCTAACTGATGTTTGTTGTCGTGAATTGAAGGTACCAATTAAGCACAGAGCTGTGGAACGTTTATAGAACTTGGATCCTATTTCATAGGAAATATAAACCACTGGAATGAGTTATTATTTAAAAAACAAATCAATAGGAATTTATACAAAAACAACCAGTGTATAAAGGTACGGTTGCACATTAGAGAAATTTAGAAATTCTTATGGCTTTACAAAGCTAGGTAGACTTCAGTGTAAGCTTGATTTCTACTCTGAATCCCTTCTCTTCAGGGAGTTTCTCTCTCCCGGGGTCCTGGCCAACAGTCCCCCAAATAAAAAAAATTGGTTACTCACAACATGGTTGTTTGTGTTGCTTTGCTGTGAGCAACTGGCTGCTGCCTTTCATCCACAAAATACAGTCAATCCACTTTACAGTATATCCTTTGAAGCACTTTGAAACGTCTCAATGACCTGAGAAGGTGCTTGAATCAAATGCAAGCATTGATACATTTGAGGGATGCCATTCGTGTTGGTGCTAGCTGCTCTAATACCATTACCATGCTTTTTCCCTTTAAATGTTATTTTTCTTCAAGTATTTATTTAATTCCTTTATAACAAGTAATACATTTCTGAGTCATCTTCTCTCGAGACTGGAGAACGCTAGGTTGCTTAATCTTTACAGGAATCCTTGCTCTGGCTACATCCAGTGCAATGTGGACTCTGATGCTCCCGATTTGTAGGTTTATCCTAAAATGGGCTCTGTTCGGTAGAGAAGACATGATTTTAGATTTGGCAACAGATTTTATTGTAAACAAGTCATTTGGCATTGAACAGTTTTTTTTATAAAAAAACTGGCTGCTGTCCCCAGCGTTGAATGTTTGTAAATTAACATTTTGCTTGTAGGGAAGAAACTCTCAAGGCCTTTCAAGTTGGCGCTGTTCAAAATTCACCCAAATTGTCTGGTTGCTGTACTAGCAAAACATCTTCAGACCACAGGAATTTTGGATTTGTCTCACTGATAGTCACAATAACTGGCAGGAAACTGCATCCAGAGGTTAAACAATACAGCACTCACCTGAGATACTCAATTGATCAAACTCTTGTTGCGTTTTTAAAAAAAATAATTTACCACTAATCACATCAAACTTACAGTCAATCACTGCTATAAATAACATTGCTCATCATGCTCTCAACTTCCTGGCCAGGAACAGTGTATGCACTGCCTCTCCCCCTGGCCCTGCGTGACAATGGTCCCATTGCCTGTTTGGCATTATTCCCCCACCCCTACACTTACATAGTGCCCTTCACGTGAGATAGGGTCTCAGAACGCTGAACAATGGCAGAGTTTGCCGGTGAGCCATTAAGAAAGGAGAGGTGACTAAATGTAGGCGGTCTCCCCTCCACTACCATCCATAAAATCCAGATTATTCTCGCATTCTCAGCCGCACCAAACTCCACTCCCTGATTACCCCAGTCCTTGCCAGACTGCACTGGCTGCCTAGACCAGAGAGGATCGACTTCAAGATCCTCACCCTTGTCTTCAAATCCCTCCACTCCTCTGCACCCCCTACTTCTCTGACCTCTCTCCTCAAAACAGTGCCCATTGCCTTCATTCCTCTGGGTCTGGCCTCTTCCTTGCCCCCCCGAGTCCTCCACTCCACCCTCGGTGGTTATCCCTTCAGCCACTACGCCCTGAGGCTCTGGAACTCTCTTCCTCACTCTCTTCGCCTCACCCCCTCTCTTCCTATTTTCAGGTCTCTGCTGAAGGCCTTTCTTTTTGACCGCACCTTTGGTCACCTTCCTCCCCCTCCCCTTGGCTCGGCCCCAGGATCCGTTACTGTGAAGCGCTCTGAGACGCCGTCCGGCATGGAGGGCACTATATAAATCCAAGTTGTTGTTGTAGGCATGATTGAAGAGGAAAAGGCATCACACTGTCCCCAAGTTGGCATACTGCCCCTCCTCTACACAAACACCACGTACATTGCTCATTGGACAGGCACCAGTGAACCCTTCTGTGAAACAGGGAAGGGCACGAGTTTCCAATGCAGGAATCTCAGTTTAAGCAGACCCCCCTGCTGCCAGACCCCGAACGCTGTTTTCTGAAGCAGCGGGGAATGTTTATGGAGAAAATTCCAGTGCATCAGTATCAGTGTAGGGTGTGGTCCACTGGTCTACAATTTCCCCAGGTGAAGTGAGTTTTCCAGATGAATCTTCTTATTTAAGGTGTCGATGTTTTGTGGTGGGAGGAGGCAGTTTGATATATTTAAATGATTACCTTCAACCACTGCAGTCGACGTTGTGCGAGCAGCATCAGGAACTCTCTCTCACTAACAGTGTGAAAGAAAATCGGTACAGGTCCTAGTGTCCCTCCCGCTGCGGTTCCAGGCAGGTTCAGGAGTATGGGCAGTTCTTGATGAGGTTCCTGTACACAGCAATGGCCGACTCGTTGGTGGTCCACACCTGGTAGGCCAGTGCCATCGCCAGCATCACAGTCCAGGTCCTCATTGGGGACAGGAGGAAGGCTGCCACACCATAAGCCTCAAGCAGGAAATAGCAGGAGTGGAGCTGCCAGGCGAACAGCATCAGCACCGTCAGGTGCACAAGGACTGAGCAGACCCAGCCCGAGTACTTGATGTGTGACAAGAAACGAGCCCCTCGACAACGCAGGAGCAGGCACCAGCACAGGTAGAGGGTCAGCGGGAAGTTAAAGAAAAGGAGCTGCGAGGGGGAAAAAAAAGAGGGTCAACAACTTGGTGATGATAATGATAATAAGCCTTGCATTTGATACAGTGCCTTATCATGTTGTCAAGACGTCTCAAAGAGCTTCACAGAATATATTATAAAGAATAAATTGTAATTTGACTGTATTTTGTGGGTCAAACAGTAGCTAATTGCGCACAGTAATGTCCCACAAACAGTCGTGGATTGAGTCATCAAATTTTTTGGGGTAGGGATTATTACCAACTGAAAGCAATCCGCCAATTGACTAACAGCCGTATTCCTACTTATTGCTAGGTAAACAAAGTCATGTGAGTGAGCAAAGTTGCCTAAGGTTTTCCCCCATCCGGGAATTGAACCCGGGTCCTCTTGCTTGCGAAGACAAACACGCTCACCTCCATGCTACAGGTCTCCAATCCCACTTTTACATCCGGAAGTAACTCATGTTAAAATGTTTGGTTTTCCCTAAGTCTTGCCCCCACACCAACTAACCCCTCCATGCCATCGGTGGTTGAGCCTAAGTCATTACGCCCTTAACCTCTGGAACTGCCGGCCTCAATCCCTCCATCTTTATATTCCCACCTTAAAACCTATGCTCTAGCTTCTGGCTCTCTGATGGTGCCTGCCTCTGTGAAAGTGGCCCAGCCTCAGAGTGCAGCAGCATCTCCGGTTCAGTCACATTTTGAATCTCTGGAGCCGCAATAACAACAACAACTTGTATTGATAATAACTCCATTTGTGCAGCCTCTTGGAGGCTTAATATAAATAACATATCAATATAAAAGCAGCATGAGATTTCCTGATAACATTCTGTACTTCACCATCACCTTGTCACTAAATGGCAGAGACTCAACAATATATGCCTCCCCTCACCATCTTTTCCCCAAAAAACCTTTCAAATATTATTCTCACCTTCTGTATCCAAATTTATTTCTGAATTTGTTACCTTAGCAACTGCTGCTTGATGTTATAGATAACCGGCTAGGCATAAACCAATTGTTGGTGGTGCTGAAGGAAATTGTTACATCAGCGCAGGTGTGTGTTAATTAATTAATTATTCCTTGCATTTGATATAGTGCCTTATCACATCATTGAGATGTCTGAAAGCGCTTCACAAGATATACTGTGAAATGGAGTGACTCTAATTTGTGGACGAAATGCGGCAGCTAGTTGTGGACAGCAGTGTCCCACAAACAGCCGTGGAGTGAGTGACAATGTTGGCAGCTACCTGCAGAATTCCAATGAAAAAGGTCAAGCTATCCTCCACGAAATAGCCGTCCACCAGGACACCGAAAGAAAAGCAGGCCCCGATCTGTCCGTCTATCACTTCTCCAATGAACCAGGGACCTGCAGGGAGGGCAACAAGGTAGAGGTGAGAGACTGAAACTGAAATGACTAGAACAGATCAGGTTCCCATTGGTTCAGCATTGCACCCCTAACCATCAACTACCATATTTACTCAGATTAAAGGCACAGGTTCATTCATTAAAAATTACCTCCAAAATCAATGGCATCTTAAAATTTTAGCCCCCCCTCCCCTCTCTTAATGAGTCACCATCTTTCTCTCATTGTGCCTCTCTTGTTTGACTGAGCCTTAGAATTGATAGCGACTTAGAACTGCAGTAAAAATTCCCCCTTCCCCCCAAACAAACAGTCTAAAATCTGGCAAGCCTTGGATTTCGGGTCATTTACGTTCAATAAGGTATTATCTACTTTGTTCAAATAAAAGGATCATTCATGAATTCCATGTGGCCCTAAAACATGTTTTTTTAAAAAAAATCCTGCACTGCAAATCTGAAATCAGTCAGAGGGTAAGATACTCACCTAGTGCTGTGTATAGGGTGAAAAGTACCACAGGGAAGTATATCGTGCTGGTGTTACACAACACTTGTAGTGAAAAATAGGTCAAAATCAATAAACCAGGAGTCTCTGGAAAAGAAAGTTGGAATGTAGGGAGCTATTCACTAACTAGCTAGTCGAGTTCAGCATCCATACGTACCCCAGTAGTCGTGGATTGAGTGACAAAAGGCATGTCTCAAGGCCCTCCTCTTCGACCACACCTTCAGCCACCCTCCCTTATCCCAATCCCATCTGCTCGGGTCCAAATCCCTGACTGTCCAGCACCTTGGGATGTCCTCCTGACGTGAAAGGCGCTATACAAATGTCATTTTGTATTGTATTTTGGGATACAGTATATGAGTAATTTGAGACACAACATATAGTAAGTGTGGTATGGCTTGGAAGAACTGGGAAATTTGGATCTTAGGTTCCCATAGCTTTCCACTCTGTTGTAGACTAATCCATAATGAATTAATTGGCACCAACATCACCATTACTGTAGCAGGTGATTACCAGGATAGAAGGTGAACTAGCTAGACCTTGGTCTTTAATCGTCTAGCAATTCCTATGTTTCTTCCCTCTTCTCGACTGTGTCTCCTTATTCGAGGATTAGAAAAAAATTTGACCAATGATGATGTGGAAGAGTATACAGTGAGGAGCAAAGAGCCTTGTCCTGTGCTAAGATCTCTTGGATCTCTCCATGAGTCAGCTTGGACTGCTTCCTCATGGCAAAGTGCTCCACCTACTGGTGTGGCTGAGAACTACTGGATTAATAATAATAATTGCTATATAATAATTCTTACACTTGATATAGCGCCGTATCATGTCTTTGACGTCTCAAAGCGCTTCACAGAATATACTGTAAAGTGAATTGACCATATTTTCTGGGTGAACACGGCAGCCTATCTACGCACACAAATGTCCCACCAATTGCCAAGAAGTGAGTGACCAATTTTATTTGGGGGATTGTTGGCCAGGAAATGGGACAGAGAAACTCCCTTCTCTTTTCAAATAGCACCATGGGATCTTTAACATGCACTTGAACAGGTGGGAGTTTGGTTTAACGTCTCATCTGAAGGATGGCATCTCCAAGTACTCGTAACAGAAGATTATTATGATTATTGTGGATCTCTGCTGTTTCTCTGAATGGGAGTGCATCAATGGAGCTCTGAAAATCAGGGTCTAAAGCTTACCACAAGCAACTCTTTGAGCCAAAACAATTTCTCTCTCTATCCTCCTTTCCTCTTCTATATAATGCAGAAGAAACATACCTTTAAGTTGTGGTTTGGGAAGATACCGGATGACAACCATCAGGATAAGATAAACGATTGTTAGCAAAATGAAGACCACCTTCATCTGGAAAATATAAAGACACAGGATCAATCTCTCAGCTGCTCTTGAACCCTGTGACGGCACAGCTCAGCGCTGAAACAAGTGTTAGCCACAGGCGGTGTTTCAAATTGTTACATTCCCTCGGGGCAGGTTACAACAAGAACAACAATAATAATGATAATAATCCTTACATTTGATATAGCACCTTTTGTTGTTGAGACATCTCAAAGTGCTTCATAGTATATACTGTAAAATGAGTTCACCGTATATTCTTGTGGGCGAAATGTGGCAGCCAATCCCACAAACAGTCATGGATTGAATGACCAAATTATCATTTTTTAAAAAAAGGATTGCCACCCCTGAAAAACAATTCACCAATCAACTAACCACCAGGTTCCTATTTATTGCCAGGTAAACTGAGGCGTGTGGAGTAAGGGAACTTGCCTAAGGTTTCGCCCCGCCCAAGTTCTCACGCTTGCGAGGCGAGTGTTCTAACCAATATTCTACAGGACATCAAATAATCTTTAATTTGATACAGCGATTATAACATCAATGTTTCAAAGCATATTAGAGTAATAATTACTTTCAATATAGGGCCTCTCACATGGGAAGGAAGCCTTAAAGTGCTTTGAGGAATTTACTGTTACTGTGTCGTGACTGTGTATGTTGTAGGCAGACAAAGCAGCTAATTTACGCACAACAATGTCCAACAAACAGCCAGGAGGTGACTGAACAACTATCTGGAGGATTGTTAGTTGGGATAATGGGAGAAACTGCTGTCTCTTTTAAAATAGTCCCAGGAGTTCTTTAATGTCTAACTTCATAGACGTACAGAACCTCAGTTTAACGTTCCATCTGAACGTCATCTCCAAATTTAAAGTGAGATGTCCAAGTTTCTTAGTAAAATAGCTAATAATGTGGCAATTATATTGATGTACATTGAAGTGCTTCACAGTGGCAAGGACGGACGCCGAGCTAGGGGAAGGGGAGAGGCAAGAATTTGTAGTTAGAGAGATAGATTTTAAGGTGGGACTTGAAGACAGATAGAGAGTGGGTCAATGGAGGGAGATTGGAAAGCTCAGCCAAAGACAGAGGGCAGGGGACACATAGCAAGCCCGAGTTAGCCGAGTGAGAAGGCAAGCAGAAGGGATTTTTAGGTGAGAGTGAGGATCTTAAAACTAGATCCTCTGAGAGCCCAGTGAGGACTCAGGTGAGGGACATACAATATTGCAGTCATTTCAGTGGATATAATAATATTAATCCTTGCCTTTGTTATAGGGCATATCACGTTGTTTGAGATGCCTTAAAACCTTTCAGCCGGCAGTCAATTTACACCAGCAGTATTTCACAAATAGTTGTGAAGTGAATGACCAATTTTAACTGGGGAATTTTTGGCCAGAACATCGAAAAATAAAACTCTTCAATTACAGGATCTTTAATGTCCACCTGAACAGGCTGATGACATCTCAGTTAAATGTCTCACTCAAGGTCGGTGCGTCACCAACACCGTATTGTAATAATCCTTGCATTTGATATAGTGCCTTATCAAAATATCAAGACTTCAGAGTGAATTGACAGTGTATTTTGTGGGCGAAAGTGTCAGCATAGATTGTGATGTTAGCCTATATTGTGAGATCCAAGTCCCGATGTGGGACTTGAACCCACAGCCTTTTAACTCAACAACAGAATTACATTTATAGAGTGCCTTTCACGTCGGGAGGACGTCCCAAAGCGCTGAACAGTCAGATGTCCGGGCCCAAGCATGGGGGAGGGAAGGCAGAGAGGTGGGAGGGAGACCAAAACATGGTCGAAGAGAAGAGTCTTGAGACCAGCCTTGAAGGAGGCAAGGGAGGAAGCAAGGCAAAGGGACTGTGGGATGGAGTTCCAGAGTGTGGGGGCAGAGGGGCTGAAAGCCCGGCCACCGATGGTAGGGCAGGTCGGGGGGGAGACGTGGAGCAGGCCGAAGCCTGATGAGCAGAGGGAGCGGGCAGATTGGTAGGGAGTCAGCAGGTCAGAGAGGTAGGAGGGGGCAAGGCCATAGATGGCCTTAAAGTGATTACAGGTAATTACATTTATATTACGCCTTAGAGACAGGAGTACTACCAACTGAGCCAGGCTAACACCCAGATATAAACTGCACGTACCATAATAGAGTGGTTACTTAAGAGGATAAATGAGGGCAGGAAATCAAACGTGAACAAGTGGTCCTTTTCCATGGTGAACTTGTGACCTTGAGTTTTTTCTCTGCCAGCCTGATCCTTTAAGAGAGAAGACGATATAATAATAATACTTGCATTCGATACAGCACCTTATATTGTTGTGGCGTCTCAAAGTGCTTCACAGAATACACTGTAAAGTGGATTGACAATGTATTTTGTGGGTGAAACGCAGCAGCCAATTGCATACAGCAATGACCCACAAACAGCCATGGAGTGAGTGACCAATTTTATTTTGATGGGGGATTGTTGGCCAAGACACCGAGAAAGAGAAATTCCCTTCTCTTTTTGAAGAGTGCTATGGGATCTTTACCGCCCACTGGAACAGGCAGATGGGACATCAGTTTAACGTCTCATCCGAAGAACAATACCTCCAACAATGCAAATTCCCAGGAGGGAAAGGGGAAATCAAATGAACAAAAAACACTATTCTCTCTCAATTGCAAGACATTTCCAGTTTAGCTTTTCTTCTCCCCCCCCCCCCACCCTCTGTCTCCCAACCCCTCTCTCTAGATTGCACAAGGGAAAGAACACACATGTACCTTGGCTTTGACTTCGATTTGATGTACTCCTTCCCTGTAATCCTTCACATTCCAGGGCAACACAAAGAGAGGCCCCATCACGTGCTCTGCGCTGTCGAGGGCAACACCGTCAATACTGACCAGGACTGAAGAGATAGTTGATGGTGAAAAAACCAGGACCCTGATCCAGGAAAACAGACTCATTATCAGCAACCACCAAATTGACAGCACAGATTCCAACTGAGCGTTCACATTAATCCTCTGCTGTTTTTGTTCTTAAAGAACCAGTGATCCATTATTTTGGAAATTTCCTCCTAGGTATATGGACGGGAAAAAGGCTCAGAGGACCACCAAATCTTCTCCCAGGAGTGTGGCCCGCTCTACCTCCTCACAGTATTCACTGACACATCTCTACTGTTGTTGATCACTCAGAAGGAGAGAAAATAGAAGTCCCAAAAAGCATATTGAGATGTACGATCGACGTCCGATAATGTAAATGTATATTGTAATAGAATATGCCTAGAAAAGAATTTCCTGGAAAATTCCTCCTGCCTCCCCTCTCTTGAGGACTTCATCTCTTAGCTACCTCCACCATACCATTGCTCTCCCCAACCCTGCCCTGGTGCAAGTCCTTCCTGCGTGAGCCGAGATGGTGATTGGTGGCTGGCTGTTTATCCTTGGAAAGTGGGGTGGGAGGGGGTGGTGGGAGGAAGAGTCTCTAAATAGCATTCAGAAGTGGGAACCCTGGCTGATTTTACCCTCCCTTGATGGGGCTCTTGAGCACAATCCTAGTGTTCCTAGATCAGCAAGGACTGGAACTCAAACCAGGAAATGTTATTGCAGCTTCACGTGGTGTCTCTATCCACTCAGGCGGAGAGGAAAAGCTGCCTCCCAGTGAAACAGAACTTTAAGGAGGCCTAAGTTTCAAATATGTGGAAGTAGAATTATGAGAAAGTCAAACAGGAGATGGAGAAGGAGACTGATACTTTCTCCTACCTGATGTGTGTGGAATACTGGACTCTCTCCAAAGGCTCCTGGGTTGGGTTGTGGTACACAACGTCCTTTGGGTTTGTGATGAGGACCACTGGCCATTCGTCAAATGTCAGATCTGCAAAGCTGAGCAGATCGTGGTCAAACGCCAGGATGCGGTACCTGCAGGAACAGTGGTCAATGACATGATAAGGTGCTATATCAAATGCAAGGATTATTATTATACTGGGAGTGAGAGGATTCACTGGTGAGGAAAGACCAGAGGAACTGGAGCTGTTTTTCCAAGGAACAAGTAAAATTCAGATCTGCGCTGACGGACGTTTTCAAACTCTGAAGGGTTTTGATAAAATAAATGAGGGGAAATTATTTCTACTGGTCCCGGAGTCTGTAACTATTTAAGATAATTACTAAAGGACCAAAGAGAGAGGTTAGGATCTTCTTTTTTTAAAATAACAGAGGGACATGTAATGCCCTACCTAGAACATATTGAGGCAGAATCCAGGTTAGCTTTTAAGAAGGAACCAGAAGGAACTCTGTAAAAGAGAAATATAAACTATGAAATGTAAAAGAAGATATGGGGGCGTGGGAGTCCAGACAACGGGACTAAACAAGTAGGTATTTTAGACAGCACAGTGGGCTGAATGACCTTCTGTACTTTACATTTCCAGTGTTTCTAAAGCACTCGGTAGAAGAGCTCCTTCAACCTGTGTATAACTCATTAGTTTGCCAGACAGTGATATCAATGGCAAGCAATGCGGTTTTAACTGGTTAGACTCCAGCAGTTACCTCAACGTACACTCTGGGGTCTGGCCAACCTACACCTAATACTCTCTGGAATTAGGTAAGAGGATGTGCTGCTCCAGGGAGAGAGTGCGCATTCCATTCCAACAATCTAAATCTGGGATTTCCAGGTGTCAGTCGGATGCATGGAATTCTTACTTTGTTTTGAATGCTTTTAAGCATGGTGATGGGTTTCCGCATGTGTCAGACACCCACCCGGCTGACCGAGAAAACCCAACCGAAACAAAAAAACTGTCTGAGGAGGCTGTTGAACCACAAGTATAAAATTAACAAACCCAAGATAATAATAAAGAGGATTTCCTCCCTCTTGGGGGGTGGGGTTTAATAATATCCCGCTACTCATCACCTACTTAGTGCTGATGGGACACTGACCTGCGGTTGTCCATCCAGTCGCCCAGTTCCAATTCCAGAGTGCCCTGCCTGTGCCTGCTGTGCAGCACTGGGGCCAGACCTCCCAGCGTGTGCAGGTGGCCACACAGATATGCTAAACTAGAGCTGTAAAACAGAGCATTTTTATCTGCTAAGCAACATCAACTTTATATAGCGCTCTTCACGTGGGGCAGTGTCTTGGCGCGCTTTGCAGTGACGGAGCCTCATGCTAAGCCTGAGGAAGGGAGGAGGTGACCATAAGCACAGTCAAAGAGGAAGGTCTTCGGTCGTGATCTAATGTAATACAGGAAATATGCATGTCCTTTACTCTTTCACCACCTCCTTAAAAAAAGTGCATTTCTCCCAGTGTCATGCTCAACAATCCTCCAGTAAAATTGTCTGTCCTGTTTGCCAACAAGCACACACTTGTGTAAAACGGCCTGGATACAGGGGAGTTTACATGCAGACAGATCTAAGAATGGTTCCTATCTGGGTACTCTCTTGGAGGAAAGACTTTTTTTNACCCTCAATGTGCTAACTCACTGCGGTTCCATTTCCAGCAAGAGTGCAACACTTGGGAGACAGTTAACAAAAAATGCCCTGTGCCTATGTAGAATGCTGGGTGTGTATATGCCTTTAAGTGACAGATGACTCTGTGAATTCTTCAGGTTTTGTACTTGTGGTTAATGACCGATGAATAGAAACTATTGGAATGTGGAAAGTCCATTTATTTTTGTCACAATGCACACCTATTCTCCAGAATTCTCATGAATTCAGCTAACGAAACACAGGTCGAGAGAAAAAGCCCCAAACCCCGCCCCCACTGTAAATCTGACCCTGTTAATTCCAGAGGAGCAGCCAACATTACTCTCCCACGAGCAGTCACATTCCACAGATGACATTCTATTATATAGGTATCAAGGGAATGGCAACCGCAGCATGCCA
The DNA here is from genome assembly GCF_018977255.1 of Callorhinchus milii. NCBI lineage: Eukaryota > Metazoa > Chordata > Chondrichthyes > Chimaeriformes > Callorhinchidae > Callorhinchus > Callorhinchus milii. The sequence goes on along the minus strand of NW_024704750.1, from coordinate 17,897,732 downwards.
TTGAGTATGTGATCACCCGGATCCAGATGATCACATAGAGGAAGCGGTCTTCAATATTATTCATCGGAAACTTTTACCACTCTCTTTCATTAAAACCTACGACTGAAGTTGGATCCCGTTATTCTCATTTGACTGGAAATTGGATGTGAGGTAATGTCGACCTGCACAAAGTTCAATCGGGACAAAATCTGCTTCCGTAGCAGAGTTGCTGCAGGCCGAGTTGATGGGATTCTGTATTTCCATTAAGAAATACCGCAAATTAGATCTCACTGTGATGATTTTGGTGTGAGCTACTTCCGAGTTGTCCATGGGTTTAATGGGTTTTAACACAACAACAACTTACATTTATATAGTGCCTTCCATGCCCAGTGGTGTCTCAGAGCGCTTAACAATGGTGGAGCCCAAGGCCGAGCCGGGGGAGGGGGAAGGTTACCGTAGGCGCGGTCGAAAAGGAAAGCTTTCAGGTGTGACCTGAAGATGGGGAAGGAGGGGGCGAGGTGAAGGGGTTGAGGGAGGAAGTTCCAAAGATTCAGGGTGTAGGCATGGCCGCTAATGGTGGAGCTGAGGATTTTGGGAATGCAGAGGCCGGACCCAGTAGCGAGGAGGCAGCGGGTACTGCTGTGGGGAGAGAGGAGGTTAGAGAGATAGGGAGGTGCCAAGGAAGGGAGGGATTTAAACATGAGTGAGGATCTTGAAGTCTAACACAAATTAGACCTTAATTAGAATAGCGTCCCAGGATCCTTAACATTATATAATAATCCTTGCATTTGATATAGCGCTTTTCACTTCTAGACGTCTCAAAGCGCTTCACAGAATATACCGTAAAGTGAATTGACTATATTTTGTGAGTGAAACGCGGCAGCTAATTTTGCACAGCAGTGTCCCACAAATGGTCGTGGATTGAGTGACCAAATTATTAGTTTTTTTTCTTGAGGGATTATTATCAGGCATGTGGAGTAAGGAAACTTGCCGAAGGTTTCACCCTGCCGGGAATTGAACCCAGGTCTCTCGCTTGTGAGTCAAGTGCTCTAACCACTGAGCTACAGGACTCCACATTTACCTGAACAGGCTAATGGGACTTTGGTTTAACATCCTCATCTGAAGGACAGCACCTCCAACAATGCAGTGCTCCCCCAGCACTGAACTGCAGTGTTAGCCTGGACTAACAGCTCAAAGTACCAACGTGGGACTTGAGCCCACAGCCTTCCGCCTGAGAGGCAAGAGTGTCACACACAGAGACAGGTTGACACCTAACGGCAGGTACTTAGGTACCTGAGAGTATTGTGCCACCTGCTGTAGAGCATTCCTAGGAATGCATTTACAAAAAACATTATTCGTTCAGAAATATATATATATACACACACACACTTTTTAAAATAGCTTTTTACCTCATGAGTTGCCGTATGCCAGGAGATGCAGAGATGATGGTTGAGGTAGTGTAGTGGCCAAACCAAATAGTTTGATTACTGTGGACAGCATTAGAGGACAGTGCGGATAGTTCAGCCATCTTAGTCTGAAAAGCAGAGACATGTTTTAGAGTCTTTAGGACGTAGTTCACAGACCTTCTCACCCCACCCTAACCTTCCCCTGTCAAATAGCGGATTCTCTCCTGCTCAGACTAACTGACTCAGTTTCACCCAAAATACATAGTGAATTTACTTTATAGTATATCCTGTGAGGCACTTTGAGACAAAGTGATAAGACTCAATATTAAAAGCAAGGATTATTATTACTATGATTATAACTAATCGATCGGGAGTAAGGCACTTATCAGCCTTCATATCATCCCAGCAGATCCAAGCCATTATCTTACATGAGGATGTAAGATGTTTCTCCAGCTGATTGCCTTGAGGAGCTTCCTAGTTTTCTTCTTGTCCACACTACACACCAATTTGTTTACTGAACATTAATACAATCTAGAATTTGGGGTGAGATTCTTCTGCCTCAGGAAGATCAATGTGCTTGCTGCTTATTTTTTTTNAAATGCTGCCAATCAATCATCTCCCCTGCTCTTCTAAAGGCGTTGGATTACTTTCTTCCTACTCCCAGGGTAATAGTTCAACTGGGCCTTCGAATACCTCACCCAAATGAAGTATTATTCATACATGAGATTGATGGTACATATCAGCAGGCAATTCAACCGTGTGGGGGCGGGGAATGAGTGGGCAGCACCAGCAGACACATGTTGCTAACCATGGTGGCAATCTCCTAGCTCTGACTACAGTACTGGAGTTGCACCTGCACAGATAAGCAATAGAATTCTCTTCCGTTTCCTCCTGGTCCTGGTTTAATGTTCCTCACCTGGTTCAAGAAGCCAAAGAAATTGAATGGTCTTTTTGGGCCCGGAACAGGAGTTGCGTCTGCACAAATAAATGAGTAGTTTCCGAATGGCTTCTGATGTAGATAATGGAAGGAGCCATCCCGTCGAAAGGCAGAGTATTTTCTGTAAGAGGAGCACAGTGAGACAGTTGCACTGTAATTCAAAACAAATTAGCAATACAACTCTGTAATGGCTTGCCTCAATATTGGTGGATCATTGGGAAATACCTTGGATATAAAACCTCTTAAACTGAAGCCACAGACGACAATTAAATTGCTCATGACTTGTCTTGTATCCAACTTTCTCAGATTAGTTTGTGGTTACTCCAAGATCCACATTCACACCTACAGTCTCTCTCTACCTCTGTGACTTCCTGCAGCTTCGCCCCCTCTGCTTGCCACCCTGCTCAGCAAACTACAGCCTACTATGCATTTGTTGCACACTTCGACCCAGCATTTGTAACCAAGCCTTCAGTCAATATGCTCGAAACTTCCTGCTTCTATCCCTCCACCTCAATCCCTCTCGACTGGTCTTTGAAAGCCTCCTTCTTCGACTGGGTCTTCAGTTACTTCTCTCCTATCCCCTCTCCCCCTGCTCGGTCGGTGTCTGGCAAAATCTCTATAAAATACTTCAAAAGATTAGTTACCCTATGTGAAGTGTGCCTTAGAAAGTTAGCGGTAGCAAAACTTTGCAATACTACTTTACAGGATCATTTAGCACATTGGAGCTAAATATAGGATTAGTTACCTCGAAATTCTAGTAAAATACAGGGTGGCATATTTGTATGTATATAATTATATATATATATTATACTAGCTGTACCCATTGCAACTACGCTTGCAAATAGTTTAATTTAATCAGCCTTCTCTCTTTCATCTGGCATTTTTATTTGTCCTTGAAAGGCTTCTTTTCTTTAATCCTTAAGATTAAAGAAGGCATCTTTAATCCTTAACATTAAAAAAAGTGCTAATAAACTCGTTAGCATCCCTTGTTCGCATATATGCACACATATCTTTTTGGGAGGACTCCTGGTTGAGAGGACTCCTGGTTGAGAGTTCATACATGTCTGATAAATTTGTTTAGGTCACGAAAGGAGATCCCTGAAAAAAATATGCCCACGACACTCCCCTACAAGACCTTTCCGATGAGGTACAAATCATGTATGTTAGACGGACCTTTCATCTTTATTAGTATAAGATAGATGTATCTCTCTAGAAGGGTGTGTGACCCGTCACTACTTTGTTGCAGAATACCATGCATACCTTTTGGGGGGCTAAATTAAAGCATTTTTGGACATAGCTCATCAATGATAGGAGATCCCTGAAAAAAATGCCCATGATGCTCCTCCCATGCAAGAACTTTCCGATGAGGTACAAATGATCAAGATTTGACTCTGTTGCATTCTGTTCTTAGTGTTAAGAACTTCATTCGGTTTCATTGACAAATTTGATTCATTGAAACACAAAGAGATATGTTTCCTTTTACCTCCTCCTCTCTCTCCTCCCGGGTAACTTGTGCTGAAGTCACCAATTATCCTCACAAAAACATTCCATTGTCAATACGTGAGCTCGACAGGAGAGCATTGGCAGGTTATTAACTGAGGGCGTTGCTTTTGATCCTATCCTCAGTCGGCATCTACCGTGGGGGGACAGGGAATGCACTGAACAGGTGTTGAAAAAAAATAGACTGGCTTTTGTTTGCCACTTCCTAGTGCAGGAGCACTGAGGGCAATTTTAATGCTTCCACCAGTACTGGCTCACTAGATTGTGCGATATTGGCTAATCCTTACTTTCCAATTGACTGCTCTTATTGACTTTCTTCCAAAGGTGACTTGGGTATTAATTCCACAGGTGCTGGCTGTCCTCTGGAAACTCATGCAAATAGCCATTCATGTGTGAGCCTGGACAATGAGTGACGAAGGGGCGTTTCAGGTGTAAGGGAGGATATACAACAGAGCTCAATCTAACTCACTCAATGTCCTTTATAGCAGGTGTTGCTGGCAATCCATCAAGAGCCCTGGGTGATTATGTTTTTGCTGCTTCACTATACATACCAGTGATCAAACCTTGGATCTTCCAGGCGCACATGGCTCAGTGATGCATTTAAAAACAAAGTTAAACAGACAGACCTTATGTACAATACCTGTAGTAGTTAGTGACGCTCTCTAGTGATGGGATGTTAAAGGCATCTGTAATGACAAAGGCAAATTAGGGGTATGAGAATCATAAAGGGGAAAAGGCAGTGAAATGGGACTAATAATCATTGCATTTGATATAGTGCCTTATAAGTTCTTGAGACGTCTCAAAGCGCTTCACAGAATATAATGTAAAGTGGATTCAGTGTGTATTTTGTGGGCAAAATACCCACTCGAAGGGCCGATTAGTCTTCTTCACTGCTGTTAATTTCTATGGTTCCATTTAGAATCCACTCTATTTACACTCCAGTGTAGTGCTGGGGGAGTGCTTCATATTTTCAGAAGCGCCAACTTTCGTATGAGACATTAAAGCAAGGCCTTAAACCAAGACGTTAAATCAAGGTCCAAGACATTAAAGGACACTTGACGCTTCAAAAATACAGTGTCTTGGCCAACAATCCACCAAATAGATACATTGGTCATTCACCTCATCACTGTTTGTGGGGCCATACTGCACAGTCCAATAGTTCTTCTAATTTTCTTCCCACTGGCCTCTGCTCCTGGTCTGCCTTGTTCCTGCTGGAGTGCAGAGCATGGGTGCTGGTTTGCCTCTGGTACCCTGTCCAGAATGGTGGTTCCCATTCATGCATGAGTCTTGGCAGCGACTGTAGAGGGTATCCACCTGAGCTGAACTGACCTCTCCCCACTAGATGCAACACAGGTGCATAACCAGCAGAGGGAGATGTAGAGCAATCAGGAGCACTTATCCTGGGTGGTTTTCCTCTGGGACGGACGGATGGGGTCAATTCAGCCTCCCCATTGTAGCCCAAATTGACACCAGCAAACTCAGCACAGACCAGGAATTGAACCAGTGAGCTCCCGGTCCATAAACTGGAGCTCTATCCACTCCACCATTTAGGTTGCTTGCTCCTTCACTCACTACACTTAACAGTAATGACAGTGTAGTGCGTTCTGGCACCATATCAAATGCAAGAATTATTATCGTTATTCGAAAAAAAAGGGGAAACATAAAGCTGAAACTGAACAGAATACAATCCTCTCATTCTTACCGTGATTTCCCCTGATATCAATCCACTTTGTTTTCTCCAGCACTCTGGATTGCTTTAGGATGGTCTGGTATGTTTGCCATTCCACTTCGTGCTGGATGGATCCAATCTTGCTCTTTGTTTTGGCGTCTGTCAGATCTCCTGCAGAATGTTACAGAGGTTGAAGGCAAAACTGTCCAATTAAAAAAATATATGAAGGGAGGAATCTCAAGCCTAATTTTCGTGTCAACATTTTACGACTCTCCTGAGGCACCAGCCCTCAGCGCCATGGGACTTCCTCCCAACGTGAAAGGCACTGTACAAATGTAATCTTGTTGTTGTTGTTAGGTAAATTTGCCACATGCCCTCTGACACCTCACCTAAACATTTATCCTTTGTTCTCAGCTTTGAGACTGAGTGTCAAAAGATTATTTAACTGTGTGGACTAAACAAAAATTCTGTTCCTGCACAAACACACGCATATACACAATCCAAACCCATATAGTACCTTTCCTACAAAGTGCTTCACAGAGATAATAATAATAATCCTTGCATTTGATATCGCCTTATCACGTCGCTGAGATGTCTCAAAGCGCTTCACATATATTGTAAAGTGGATTGACTATGTATTTGTGGGCGAAACATGACAACCAATTGCACACAGCAGTGTCCCACAAACAGTTTTGGATTGAGTGACCAAATGTTTTTTTGAGAGAGATTATTACACCCAGAAAACAATCCACCAATCGACTAAGAATCGGGTTCCTACTTACTGCTAGGGAAATAGAGGCATGTAGAGTGAGGAAACTTGCCGAAGGTTTTGCCTCACCTGGGAATTGAACCAGGTCCTCTCACTTGCGATGCGAGTGTGCTAACCATCTCTCTACAGGACTTCACAATAAGGTTCCGCAGACAAACCACACAGCATTTAAGGATGTAAAACCATTGTTTCAGAGCTAGACTTTAGAAGGTTTTAAAAGCAGGGAAAAGTGCAAGGCAAAGGGATTTGGAGAGAGAGTTCTAGAGAGGGATTAATAGTGGCTTGAACACTGTGTATCCAGTTAGTGGTCAGAGAGAAAACCAATGGCTGGTTTTCCTTTCATACAGTCGTTAGGTCAAATGCGTTCAAATGATGTCCTGCCTGAGGTCAGCTAACTCACACAACTGGGGGATCAACCCTTAACCTTCCAGTCCATGTGACTGCATTTAACCATTCAGCAATTGTTGGAATTACCTTCGGCCTATATTTACCATAGGGGGAAGGAATCTGCCTCTTAAAGCATGTGGGCACAGTGTTGAAATCATAAAGCTCAGCTGCCTTTTTTTTATATTTCAGAATATACTGTAAAGTGAATTGACTGTATATTTTGTGGGCAATTGCACACAGCAGTGTGTCACAAACAGTTGTGGATTGAGTGACTAAATTTTTTTGCAGGGATTATTGACTCCAGAAAAGCAATCTGCCAATCAACTAACAACCGGGTTCCTACTTACTGCTAGGTACAGTGGCTTGTGGAGTAAGGAAACTTGCCCAATGTTTCTCCCTACCTGGGAATTGAACCCAGGTCCTCTTGCTTGTGAGGCATGTGCTCTAACCACTAAGCAACAGAACTCCAGGCATTGATATTTAATACCTACAGGTAGTACATTTTTAATGAGTTCACCTCTACAACATCTTTCACTGAAGAAGTCATGTGGGAGACATATGTTACTTGATCACAGTTGGCTTGTCTGTTACGACTTCTCGTAATGTTTTGCCTTTTACTGGGCATCGCCATATAATATAATGGTGCTGCCATCTCCATGCATTGTGTTGTGAATGGGACTGTAGTTAGCCCCTACCAGTAAGTGTCTGATCCTGGCTCAGGTGAACTCACCATGTTATTTTCCTCACTGGTTGGGAGGGGCGGGGGCGTGGTGGGGGGGAATCTTGACTCCAGGCTAAGCTTGTAGAACGGATTACAGTACAACATTTACTAAATTACATTCAATTATGTGTTTCGCCCACAAAATACACAGTCAATTAACTGTATGCTAAAGCTTTGCATCTGTGGTGCCCACTTTATTATTAAAATTATTATTACAGGGTTGGCAAAAGTAAGGAAGCAGTGCATTCACCAGCCTTCCGGAAAGGGGGGGATGGGAGAGAGAAGAGATTAATAAAATATTAATATATTGATTTCCTCTCCCCAAAAAATCATAACAATCCTTGTGTGTATCAGCTCTGCTGGTTTGGGAGTTGTGAGTCCTACTTGCTGCTTTGATCTGTTAGTTTGGCACAACCTTTCTTATTTTAGTTACATTAAGCATCTCAGAAATGTAAACACTGCCCTGATATGCCAGCATAAAAACAATGGATTAAACAGAAACTTGAGTCATCCGTGTCGTGCAGCATTAATTATTAACGCAGTATTGGTTGGCTCAGTTCTAGTGAAAGCAGATCTCAGTATTTGCATTTCCTCCAGTCTTAGAAAAGCTAGGATAATGATAGGATTGTTCTTCTCACATTGAGTGAGAACCAACTCCCGACTTAGATACACTTGATATCACTATATTGTACATTCTTGTCAAGTGGCACTCAAAGCCCTGAACAATATTGATCATTCACATCATGGTTGTTTGCAGGACATTGCTGTATACAAAAACACAGGCACTACACTTTACAGTGTTTCCCGGGAAATACTTTGCGACGCCCCCTCGACATGAAAGACACTGTATTGTGAGCCGGTCACCCCACCCTCGCCCAGATTCATTGGTTCCCCGTCTCCCAGCGGATCGAGTTCAAGATCCTTGTCCTCACCTTTAAAGCCCTCCACGGTCTTGCTATTGCTACATCTTACCTCTGCGACCTATTAAAACCTCACCAACCTGCCGTGTCTTCCGCTCTACAGGCACTGACCCGCTCCAAGTTCCCCTGCCCTACACGCTGCACTATCAGCGGTCGGGCCTTTGACTTTCTACTCCCACCTTCTGGAACGCCATCCCCAAGCCCCTTCACCTCTCCCCACCCTCTTGCCTCCTTCAACACCTGTCTCAAGATCTTCCTTTTTGATATTTCCTCATCCACATCACCCCTGACCTCCATCCCTCTCTGGTTCCAATGCCCAACTCGGGTGCAAACACCTCATTGTCCAGTGCCTTGGGATGTTCTCCCGATGTGAAAGGCCCTATATAAATGCAATTTGTTATTGTTATGCAAGTATTATTAAAAAAAACATATCAGAGTTCATAGAAAAATAGCCAAAGATGTGGCAAAACATACCAGAAGGCAGAACACACAGCAAAACTGACCTAAGACAAAATGCAAACTAAATCCCCAGGATTTCACCAGGCTTTCAAAACGATCAAAATGGATTAAAGCCTATTCCCTGGTGTGCATGAGTTTACGTACATTTGTAAATACTTTTGGACACTGCATTTGGAAGCTAAAAGATTTATATTGAAGCTTATTAAAAATATTAGAACAGATTTTCTTCTGTTACCCTTCCTCTCCTAAAGATACCAACTAGCTGTGCCACAGATCTGGAGGTGCCAGCCTCTCTCAGGTATCTTGACCAAGGGGCTGATTTTTATGCAGGTGAGAGTCAACCACATCTATTATAATTATATACATAATAGTATAGTTGTATTATATAATTGGCTGCCGCATTTCACCCACAAAATATACAATCAATTCACTTTACGGTATATTCTGTGAAGTGCTTTGAGACGTCTCACAATGTGATAAGGCGCTATATCAGTGATTATTATTATCTAACATTTGTACACACACGCTCATATGATTTTCCGGCAGGTGTGATCAGAAGTGGGTTGAAGTAGTAGGATGTACCGACAGTAGAACAAGAGGACATAGGTTTAGAATTGTAAAGGGTCCATTTCAGAACAGACACCAGGACGTTTTTCTTTACCCAAAGTCTAATTAATGATGAAAAAGGTCAGGAATGGTGATAAAGGCCAGGACGCTGAACATTATTTAATGCTCTAATGGGATGATGGTGAAGTGGGTGTTCTGGAAGGATAAGATCAGATAAACAGAAGGGTCTTCTTTATCCAAACTAATCTTGTGATCTTGTGAATCAGGGGCTGGGTGTCTGTATACAAATGTTACCCCCCCCCACACCCAAGCCCAAGTTTTGGAGACATCAAATCTAGCTGTAGCAAACCACTGCATTAGCAAGATAACTTGGCACATGTTGAAGTCTCATTGATTTGTATTTGCTCAGTGCCTATAGAAATGTAAATTGTATTATATTGTATTCCCAAGTAGGGCAAAACCTTAGGCAAGTTTTCTTACTACTAGGTAAACACACCTCTGTTTACCTAGCAGTAGTTCATTGTTAGTTGATTGGCAGATCATATTCTGGGGTTAATAATCCCTCTAAAAAAAAATGTTGGCTCGGCATCCGTGTTTGTGTAATATTGATGTGTGCAATTGCCTGCTGAGTTTCGCCCACAAAATACGCAGTTGATCCACTGTACAATATATTCTGTGATGCACTTTGAGACGTCTCAATGAAATAAGGCATTATATCAAATGCAAGTATTAATATTATATAGAGTAAAGTCTTAGAGCTCTTCACAGGGGCATCGTGCCGGATGGGGGAAGGAAAGATGGGCGTATCTCATCCTATCTCATTGAATGATGGGCATGTTCAAGGGGATAGGATTTGAGGCAAGACCTCAAGACAGAAAAGGAGAGGGGGAAGACAACAAAATTACATTTGTATAGCGCCTTTCACGTCGGGTGGTCATCCCAAGGCGCTGGACAACAGCAAAAAGAACAACTTGCATTTATATAGTGCCACACATGTAGGGCAGCGTTCCAGAATGCTTGGTAGACAGAGTGGTAGAGAGAGGTTCCAGAAGTTAGGGTCATAGCGAAGAGTGAGGGGGACCCGTTCAAGGCTGTGTTAGCTGAGCACACAAGTCTACGGTGTGTAAAGTATCCAACTACATCATCGCACATTCTTCAGTCGGCGATCAAGCCTTCATTCTGCTCCACCCTTTGGAAATCCATCCCACAGTACCTTTGTCTCACCCCCTCCCATGCCTACTTCAAGGTCTGTCTCAAGACTCTCTTCTTCGACCGCGTTTTCGGTCACCCTCCTACCCTCCACTCCTCCTGATCCCAACTTTCTGGTGCAAATCCTTGACTGTCCAGCACCTTGGAACCCCCCTGACACGAAAGGTGCTATAAAAATGTTTTCAAACCGAGTATACGGATACGGTAAATTAAATTTTAAACCCTGGGATGGGAATACCATACCTGTCACGAGAACAAGTTCTGGTTTAATTGCGTCAATGGTCTCGGTGCAAAATTTCAGAAAATCGGGGACTCTTTTGGGATCATGAAACTTACTGATGTGGATGTCGGACACCTGGGAATGAAAAGTTTAAGAGTTTAACATTAACAGAGACGCATCTTTATGCATCTATCCAACAATCGACAATCCCCAGCCCTCAGCAGAATTAGAACAGCACAAGCAAAACACTCTGATCCAGAAGTACATAGTTCTGTTCAAGTAGATATGACAGTGCCAACATTGTATTAATATATGTCCCTGTGAGTAAAATGTACGGCTTCATTCACAGGCGAGACAGAACCGTCATTCTGAGAAAAAGGGCCGCACTGCTGATCACAGGTTAAAATCCAAATCCCAAAACAGTTCAATAATAATAAACAAAAGCTTTCTTTTATTTTCCTTCACGATGTGCCCACGAACGGCAGTTTCTCCAGCTGGGTTTTCATATTTAAAAAATAATACAGCGTATCATTTACACATCTGAAGGTCCAATGGCATTACCAGTCTGGTCTTTCTATCATCAAATCTCCCTTCCTCCTGTCGCATAAACAATGTGATTCCTGCTTGTCAAACCCTCAACACACATTCAAACCAAGCCTTTACGCTTCACTGAACTGCACCCAATTTGTACTTTCTGCAATTTGGTGAAATCAGGTTGTATTGCTTTAAGGTGGCAGGGTAAGGAAATGCACACTTGACACCAAGCAAAGGGAGCGTTCCATTGCGATTGTGGAACTTGTTGCTGTTTGCCTGCAGAAATGACGGCGTTTTACAGTAAATTCCTCTGAAGTACTTTGAGCCATTGCCCCCTGACACGAAAGGCCGGATGTCAAATGCAAGGATTACTTTTTATTTTTTAATTCTCATTCTAGTTTCGGATGTTCATTTTTTAAAATTTAGATTTCTGCGTAAGGGGAGCTGTATAGATGTAAGTTGTTATTGTTGTTGTCGATAAGCATGGAGATGGGTTTCTGCATGTATAGCTGTCACCTCCCCACCCCCACCGACGACAACGTGAAAGGCGCGATGATCAAATGGAACAATTTTAACTCTCGGTCTGGTTTCGGATACCCTTAAGCACGGAGATGGGTTTCTGGATGGGTCTGGCCCCCAAAATAATTCCAGCTTCAGCCCATGCCCACAGGCCCCCAGTCAGTCAGGTGGACAGACACCTGTCAGAGGGTTGACAGGGCCCTCTGCTATCCATAGAGGCGTAATATTGGGCTATTTTTGGGCTAGTATTTGGGGGACTTTGGACTACAAAACGTATTATAATTTCTGGCAAACAAGACTGGGGACCCCCAGAGGAGAGGAGGGAGAGGAGGGAAATTGGAGGGAAGGGAGAGAAGGGAATGGAGAGGAGAGAAGGGGAGAGAGAGAGAGAGAAGGGAGGAGGGGAGGGAGAGGAGAGAAGGGAATGGAGGGGAGAGAAGGGGAGAGAGAGAGAGAAGGGAGGAGGGGAGGGAGAGGAGAGAAGGGAGGAGGGGAGGGAGAGGAGAGAAGGGAATGGAGGGAAGAGAGAGAGAGATGAGTGGAGGGGAGGCAGAGAAGGGAAGGGGAGATGAGGGAGAGGAGTGGAGGGGAGAGAGAGGGGAGATGAGGGAGAGGAGGAGAGAGAGAGAGAGAGAAGGGGAGATGAGGGAGAGGAGAGGAGGGGAGAGAGAGAGAGGAGAGGGGAGATGAGGGAGAGGAGAGAGAGAAGATTGGGGAGAGAGAGGGAGGAGAGGAAGGGAGAGAAGAGGAGATGAGGGAGAGGAGGGGAGAGAGAGAGGAGAGGAAGGGAGAGGAGGAGGGGAGAGAGAGAGGAGATGAGGGAGGGGAGAGGGAGAGGGGAGGAAGGGAGAGGAGGGGAGAGAGGAGAGAAGGGGAGATGAAGGAGAGGAGGGGAGAGAGGAGAGGAAGGGAGAGAAGAGGAGATGAGGGAGAGAAGAGGAGATGAGGGAGAGGAGGGGAGAGAGAGAGGAGAGGAAGGGAGAGAAGAGGAGGGGAGAGAGAGAGGAGAGGAGATGAGGGAGGGGAGAGAGAGAGGGGAGGAAGGGAGAGGAGGAGAGAGAGGAGAGGAGAGAAGGGGAGATGAAGGAGAGGAGGGGAGAGAGGAGAGGAAGGGAGAGAAGAGGAGATGAGGGAGAGAAGAGGAGATGAGGGAGAGGAGGGGAGAGAGAGGAGAGGAGAGAGGGGAGAGAGAGAGGAGGGGAGAGAGAGAGAAGGAGAGGAGATGAGGGAGGGGAGAGAGAGGAGAGGAGAGGGGAGAGGAGATGAGGGAGTGGAGAGAGAGGAGAGGGGAGAGAGAGGAGATGAGAGGGGAGAGGAGAGGAGGAGAGAGAGGAGAGGAGAGGAGAGGGGAGAGGAGAGGGGAGAGAGAGGAGAGGAGAGGGGAGAGGAGAGGGGAGAGAGAGGAGAGGAGTGGAGAGAGGGGGGGAGACAGGGAGAGGAGAGGGGAGAGGGGAGAGGAGAGGGGAGAGGAGGGGAGGCAGTGGCAGGGCTGCAGCCCGCACTGTTGAGCAGGTGCAGACGGTCTGTTTACCTGCAGGAACCAGAAGAGGTTGTCGGGGCTGCTGTCGGGGTAGGGAGGCTGCCCGGCCCGCGGGTGCCTTCCCAGCCCTGGCTGCAGGGTGTAGGTCTCCAGCACGTAGGCGGTGAGACAGGCCAGGAGCAGCCCAGCCGCCATCACAACACTGAAGAGACGCAGCATCTCCAGCGGCTTGTGGCTGTGGCCGGGACCGGGGCCGGGCCGCGGGGCGGGCGGCGTCATCATCAGCCGCGCCTCCCCTGACAGCCCGCCAACACTTCCGGCATCCAGCGCCAAGAGACACCGGGGGAGGGGGCTGGGGGTGGGGAGAGGAGAGGAGAGGAGGGTCCGGGGGCAGAGGTTGGCATGAGGCTGGTGGATCCTTGGTCAACAAATTGAGCCATGATTGGGTAGATTTATCCAGATTTGTTATCCACCTTCATTGGTACACAGTTCCTGCTCAACTTCTGCACCTTCAACCTGTGAACCTATAGCTTACTCAATGGGTAGGGATGTGTGCCCAAGCTGTGGGTAGGGATGTGTGCCCAAGCTGTGGGTAGGGATGTGTGCCCAAGCTGTGGGTAGGGATGTGTGCCCAAGCTGTGGGTAGGGAGGGATGTGTGCCCAAGCTGTGGGTAGGGAGGGATGTGTGCCCAAGCTGTGGGTAGGGATGTGTGCCCAAGCTGTGGGTAGGGATGTGTGCCCAAGCTGTGGGCAGGGATGTGTGCCCAAGCTGTGGGCAGGGATGTGTGCCCAAGCTGTGGGTAGGGATGTGTGCCCAAGCTGTGGGCAGGGATGTGTGCCCAAGCTGTGGGTAGGGATGTGTGCCCAAGCTGTGGGTAGGGAGGGATGTGTGCCCAAGCTGTGGGCAGGAGGTTGGTGTCATTACTGTTGTACGTTTCATTCTGAATTGCGGTGCTTGCCAGGACCCCTACAGGAGTTTCAGTGCCTCGGGACTTCCTCCCGACATGAAAGGCGCTACACAAATGTAATTTCTATTGTATATAATCCCTGCATTTGATATTGCACCTTATCACATTATCAGTACATCTTAAAGCGCTTCACGGGATATACTGTAAAGTGGATTCACTGTATAATTTGTGGGCGACTGCGGCAGCCAATTTGTGCACAGCAGTGTCCCACTGATAGCCACGAGGTGAGTGACCAATTTTATTTTGGGAATTTGTTGGCCAGGATACTGGGAAAAACTTCCTTAGGAACAGGAATTAGGAGCAGGAGTAGGCCATTGGGCCCCTTGAGCCTGCACCGCCATGTAATAAGATCATGGTTGATCTTTTAACCTAATTCCATCTGCCCGCCTTATCCCCATATCCCTTAATCCCTGTATCCTTTAGAAATCTATCAATCTCAGTCTTGAATACGTTCAAGGACTGAGCATCTGCAGCCTTCTGGGGTAGAGAATTCCCTCTTTGAACAGTGCCATAGGATCTTCAACAAGGTGATTTTCTTGACAAGGATAGTCAGAATCGAGTCAATTCTCTGTGGCAGTCTCACTAGTTCTGTCCCTGAGCCAGGTGGCTTTGCAGTTCTCCAGGGCACTGCTCATAACAGAACTTGGAGAGAAAGACGGATTCCTTTTGGGGCAGTAATCCTTCCCACTCAGCTCTTGTTAACCCCTGACTAGTAGGGTAGTCCTTGGTGGACAATTAGCATGAAGATTGCCAGACAATGGCAAGCTTTTAGCTCAGTGATTTAACTGGTTAAGCTCCAAAAGCAGCCTAACAGACTCTGGGGTTCCCAAGACTCAGCTTTTGCCAGTCTGCGCCTAATACGCTGTAGAATTAGGGGATGCAGGGTGAGCCCTTTGGGATTGGAGTAAATATTCCATTCCAGATACGGACGGACATTTCCAGGTGACATACATATGTGGAACTCTCAGTCTAATTTGGATACTCTTGAGCATGTGATGTGAAAGATTTCCGCATGTATAAGACACCCCTCACCCGTACATCTCACATCATCACACATTCCACCTTCATGAATCCGAAACCTCACACAAAAACTTTGACACACAAACCAACTCCCTCTCCCATTCCCACACAAACCTATCCCATCCCTCCATTTGAATATAAGCCTACTTCCTCCCCTGGCCACGCATAAACTTGTACACACACACACATATACACATACCACCGGACAAACAACGCAACATTGCATTTTTCAGACAAAGCACAGGTATGTTAAATATTTCTTATATTGCGAGGATGAGGTAATGTGTAAAAGAATGCAAAGAGACTTCTTGCTCAGAGAAGTTGCCAAGCTTGCGATGTTACTGATATCCATTTTTCTTAAGTACTAAAGGGATGGGTGAGACGATGGAATTTCAGGGCAGGCACAAGATGCAATTAAATATGATTGCAACGAGAACAGGTGTTGCAGGTACTTTCTGGGCCGACAGAGAAATTATAGCAAGTGCCAATGGGCATGTTACAGTTCAACAGCCAAGTGACGGTTAACTCTGCTTAGAGCTCTTTCATGATTGAAGACATCTCCCAGTGAAGTACTTCTGCCTACAGCTAAGTTCCAGGAGTTATGTACTGTATATCACCTTGTCTACGTTTAAGAACAGCAGATAAACAGCTTAAAAGTTAATATAATAATAATCCTTGCATTTGATATAATGCCTTATCACATCAGTGAGGCAGCTCAAAGCGCTCCACAAGATATACTGTAAACTAGATTGACTGTGTATTTTGTGGGCGAAACGCTGCAGCCAGTTGCCCACAACAATGTCCCACAAGCAGTCGTGAATTGAGTGAACATTTTTTTTTACGGGATTATTTGCCACGGAAAGCGATCCACCAATTGATTAACAATTTGGTTCCTACTTACTCCTAAGTAGACAGAAGCAAGTGGAGTAAGGAAACTTGCCTAAGGTTTCGCCCTGCCCAGCAATCGAATCAGGTCCTCTCGCTTGCGAAGTGCTCTAAACAATACACCATAGAACTCCATGAACTTACACAGCATGTCAAAGATTTCAACCTTAATTTGAAGCTGTAAATTACTTTAAGAACACCAGAAAAAAACTACTTCAACGTTAAGGCTAAATTCAACTTTTCACCAAATTCCGCACACACTGAAATGCAAAGAAAATAAAGTAAGTCTAGTCTTAGGTGGAATTTGTCCCCACATTGTGGATTCCTGCTCTGAGCCAGGCTTGACTATGAAAACTCGCTGCTTGTCAGCCTCCCCAACTCCCTTCATAGGCTGCAGATCATCCAGAACTCTGCAGCCCGTGTCCCCTCCCGCACCAGGCTCTGTGACCCTATCACCCCCATCCTCGCCCGACTCCACTGGCTTCCCATCACACAAAGGATACAGTTCAAGATCTTCGTCCTCACCTTCAAAGCCCTTCATGGCCTTACTCACCCCTACCTCTACGACTTCCTAACCCCCTACCAACCTGCCCGCTCCCTCCGCTCAGGGGACTCCAGCCTGCTTCACGTCCCCCACCTCGCTTCGCCCGCCCCACCGTTGGCGGGTGGGCCTTCAGCCACTCTGCCCCTACCCTCTGGAACTCCATCCTGCAGTCCCTCCGCCTCATCCCCTGCCTCGCCTCCTTCAAGACCCGTCTCAAGACCGTCCTCTTTGACCGTGCCTTCGGTTACCCTCCTTCCTCCCCGTGCCCTCCACCTTCCCTGATCCCAACCCCCAGCTCGGGTCCAAAACACTGATTGTCCAGTGCCTTGGGACGTCCTCCCAACGTAAAAGGTGCCCTAGGATGGTCTCTGATCCATTCCATGATGGAATATCTCCACAGCACTCACTGTCTTGCACTTGTTGAATTGGTGATATACCCGAGGGCTGCTAGCCTCTGGTAACCCCAGAAGATACCAGCATCTTCAAGAGAGAAACAGTTTAAAAACCATGCACTTCAACTTCCATGTACTTGGGGAACTTTAGTTATAGTGATCAGTTTTATCCACCCTCCATTTAAATACTGTTAACCAATGGTTACATCAGAAGTATGTGTTTTTAAAGCTCCAGTATGGCTGAACAGGTTCTCTAATTAGAAGAGTGCAATGACCCAGTGTTTTTGTACAACGCTAAATATAAGCAATTAACATGAGGTTTATTGCAGTTTGAGAGTTTCAAAAGAAGTCTGGGAGCCTTTTTCTGTTTCGTGGCTTGTACAGAATGAAGTGTTAAAACACACCCAACTCCCCATTTTCAGGATCCAGCTTAACATTGACAAGCAAGTTGACAAATACTGTGGAAGCTCAGGATCTTCAATGTCTTCTTATTACTATTGGATTTTTCTTTCATATCTCTACGTCCAAATTCAGTGATCTTTCCACCTGTTACAGTATGTCCTGGGTTGAGAAATACATTCATCTTATCCCATCACTGGGTTAGTTGGGAGAGTAACCATGGATGGATCATCTCCTTGAGGTGCTGATGTACAAAGGGCAGAATACCAGGCAAAGCAGCTTTGCTACTATAATAATCAATGCATTTGATGTAGCATATTATCACGTTGTTGAGACGTCCCAAAGTGTTTCACAAAATATATCGTAAACCGGATTTACTGTGTATTTGTAAGTGAAACTGGCAGCCAGTTGTGGATTCAATGACCACATTTTTTTGGGAAGCATTATTACCCCTGGAAAGTAATCCGCCAATCGACTAGCAACTGGACTCCTATTTACCGCTTGGTAAAGGAAGTAAGGAAACTTGCCTAAGGTTTCACCCCACATGGGAGTAACCGTGCCCGGGAATTGAACCTGGGTCCTCTCGCTTGCGAGGTGAGTGCGCTAACCACTACACCACGGGACTCCAATCACTAATCTCTATTCCTTCTGATCAAAGTTCTCCCTCATCCACCTCCATGGGACTGCTCTCTCCTGGTTCAAGTCCTACTTGACTAAACGCCACTATTTCATCTCCTCTCAGGTTTTCTGCTCCCGCCCCTGTACCTATGATATACTGCAAGGCTCTGTTCTCAGACGTTCCTTTTCTCATTTACATAATATTTTTGGGTGACATCATCCACCGACAAGTATCGACTTGTTCTTTTTACACCTATACTGCCTCGATCTGTTCTCACAGCTTAAATCAAATCACCGACCTACATTATTTATGTGCCTCAACATTTTTGAACCTTGAACCTGCGCCACCTTCGATTGTTATTCCAATGAAAACAAGTTCAACTGCGTGAGCCACCCCTCATACTTCAATTCCGATCCCTTTGAATACGTGAATACCGATCCTTCAAAATCCTTCTAGTTTACCTCCTCTCGACCCTAAACCTCACCCTCTATGTAAACTCCCCGACCAAAAACCGTGGCCAAACCCCAAACCTCATCATCACCAATGGTCTTGACATCTCTTTGTGCATTTTGTTGAGTGACTTCAGGTCAGCAATTGAATTAGTTGGTGCCAGGTTAACATAGAGCTCGAATCAAAGAGTGAGCATCGACTGGCATCAATTAAAGCTTAGAACTGGGGGAAGATAGGAACAAGACTGTTATTTTGTGGGTGCATACAGCAGCCAGTTTGCCCACAGCAATGTCCCACAAACAGCAGTGGATTAAACCTATACCAATTATTCTAAATACCAATAAAAGCTGGTGAAAAGATTTAGAAGCGAAGCCAAGGCATCAAGTTGGGAGCATCTAAAATTAATCTACCTGTAAATTATTCGAGATCAGTGACAAGTGTTGAGAAATCAAGACAGGAACTTCAAAGATCAGAAAGGAAGGAGTGAATAGAGACAATGCACTCGACTTCACCGCTGACGATATTGAGACAATATTGAGACACTGATAGTCTTCCAAGTAAAGGTTATATTGTACGACTCGTGCCATACAAAACTGACTTGTTACAATAACAAATTGCATTTATGTAGCATCTTTTACAGCTGGATGGCTTCCCAAGGCACTGGAAAATCAATGGTTTGCACCTGAGCTGAGGATTGGATTTCGGTTGTGTAGGGACGAAGAGTGCTGTGGGTGGAAGGTGACCAAAGGTGCAGTCTTGAGACAGACCTTGAAGGAAGTGAGAGATGGGGTACGGTGAAGGGACTCTGGGATAGATTTGCAGAGAGTAGGGGCAAAAAGTCCAACTGCCAATGATTAATTGAGCAGGACAGGGGGACGTGAAGCAGGTAAGTGCCTACCGAGTGAGGAAGCAGGTGGGTTGGTAGGGTTTATAAAAGGTCACAAATGTAGACTTTGGAGGGCTTTAAAGGTGAGGATGGGGATCTTGAACTCTGGGAAATGGGAAGCCAGTGGGGCCAGGCAAGGAAGGAGGTGATAGGCTTGCACGGCCTAGAGCGGGAGAGGACACGAGCTACAGAATTCAGGATGGGCTGTAGCTTGTGGAGGGAAGAGTTGGGAAGTCTGGCAAGCAGGGAGTTGGCAGGGAGCAGGGCCTTGTCATAAGTCTTAACAACACACTATTTATCTGGACGGTTGAACTTTGCTACTGCATTCCTTGTTTACTCTGACTATAATAACAAAGTTATTTTTGATAACAGTGATTCATTAACCATCAACTTTTTTTTTTGTCTTATAAGTTACCACACACGCACACTTTCCAGCAAAGGGGGTCACTGGATAGCAAACAGGAACAGGACCCTCGCTTAGAGAAAGGAATGTGCTAAACTATCAGAAGAGCTGCTTTTGCTTTTTTGAAGGACAATTTTCATGGGAGATTGTCGGCTCTTCCTATAATTTACGACTGCAAATGATGAAAGGAAAGACAGTCCTAAAAACAGCATGACTGCACAGGGACGTTAATGGGCGGCAGCCGAGTGATTCCCTTGGAATTGTAAAAGGCAGTTAGTAGGCGGTTTGATGTTATTTTAGTCCAATTTTACCCCTCCCTTTGATATTCCAGCCCACTCCTTGGTTTGAAGAGCCAGTGGTTAGTGCCCTCGCCTCACAAGCGAGAGGACCTGGGTTCCATTCCCGGGTGGGACGAAACCTTAGTCAAGTTTTTCTACTCCACACACCTCAACGACATGATAAGGTGCTATATCAAATGCAAGTATTATTATTATAGCATGCACAGGATCTGCCCCAAACCTGGCCAATGCTTTCAGTCACTGCTCTGAAGCTGTGGAACTCTCTCACTCAATCCCTTTGCTTTGCCCCCTCTCTCCCCATTTTCAGGTCACACTTGAAGATCTTGCTCTTCGACCGTGCCTAGAGTCATTTTCTCCCTCTCCCTGGCTTGACATCAGGCTTTGTCACTGTTAAGTGCTCCGAGATGCTGTCCAGCGTGAAGAGCACTATATAAACGCAAATTGTTGTTATTTGTTATTCCTGTAGCTCAGTGGTTAGAGCGCTCGCCTCTCAAGCGAGAGACCTGGGTTTAAATCCCGGCAGGGCAAAACCTTGGGCAAGTTTCCTTACTCCTCAGGCCTGATAATAATCCCTCAAGAAAAGAATAATAAACTGGTCACTTCAATCCACGACTGTTTGTGGGACACTGCCGCGCAATCAATTCACAATCAATTCACTTTACAGTATATTCCGTGAAATGCTTTGAGACATCTAGAAGATGTGAAAAGCGCAATATCAAATGCACATATTAATATTATTATTTGAGCATGAGAGTGACATGGATTTTATCAACCTCTTTCGCAAAATGCATGGCATTTAATGGTCTGATTTCTATTGCGCTGTATTTCTTTAATTATAGCTTAACGCATTCTCCAGAACCCCTCTATTCACAAGGAAAGAGTTAAATCTGAGCTTTTTCACACAGGATTTAACAAGGTGGACTGTCATTCACCATGAGGATTGTAATATACCTTCTCGATAATAATAAATAATCCTTGCATTTGATATAGTGCTTTTCACGTCTTCTCGACGTCTCAAAGCGCTTCACCAAATAGACTGTAAAGTGAATTGACTGTATATTTGTGGGCGAAACGCGGCAGCCAATTGCGCACAGCAGTGTCCCACAAACAGTCGTGGATTGAAAACGACCAATTTATTATTGTTTTGTTTTGGAGGGATTATTATTATTGATAGCCCAAATGAGATCACTCCGTTACGCAAGACACAAGTTTCTCACCATTTTCATTTTTGAGATTTACTCCAGTGACGTTTACATTGCTAATAGTAAACTGATCATGCTGCCCTCTGGTGGACAGACACAAATACACTCAAGTGCATCAGTACATCAAACAATTTGCGAGTGAGTGTACGCATTACCATAGACAAGACAAGGATTAAATAACCTGAGAATGTATTGAAGATATCAGTGTGCTTCTTAGAAGGTGCGTTCTGTTTGAATAAGCTATATTCTTATTTTTATGGGTTATGTAGGTTCCTACCCTCGATTCCTGAAGGGGCTGGGTAATGTTCACTGGTATGAACTGGCCTCTGGTTCTTTTTTTGTTGTGTGTGTGGACATCAGTAGGAGGGAGGGAAAAGCATCACAGCAGAACCCAATCTTTGTGGAGTTCTGTAGCGTAGTGATTAGCGCGTTTGCCTCGCAAGCGAGAGGACCCAAATTTGATCCCCAGGCAGGGCAAAGCCTTAGACAAGTTTACTTACACCAAACACCACTGTTCAC
Organism: Callorhinchus milii; assembly: GCF_018977255.1. NCBI lineage: Eukaryota > Metazoa > Chordata > Chondrichthyes > Chimaeriformes > Callorhinchidae > Callorhinchus > Callorhinchus milii. The sequence continues at coordinate 17,875,870 of NW_024704750.1, read as the reverse complement.
CTAGCAGTAAGTAGGAACCTAGTTGTTAGTCGATTGGCGGATTGCTTTGCGGGGATAATAAGCCCCCCCACCCCCAAAAAAAATGTGATCACTCAATCCACAACTGTTTATGGGACACTGTGTGCGCAATTGGCTGCCGTGATTGAAGGAGAGAGTTTCCAAAGTTTTGGGGTGTAGTGAGCATGGACCAAGGTTCAGAATTGGTTTATGTAGTTCTTGTTCACACAAGGCAGGGGGAAGGAGGGAGCGAGATCCAAAAGAGAAGGTAATAAATTATGTAGCAAGAAAAAGCGTTTTGCATTGTGGCATTATTAGAATAGCATGTGACCTGTAGGGAATTGGGAAGTGGATTGTGGACCATGTCCCATTGCCTCCTTGTATCTTTACATCTGTCCATACACACTAAGATGCTGAAAGCCATTTGGGTGATTGAGGCGACTCAAGTGTTGGTCTATCTCTTGAACAAATAAAATTTCACCTTGAATAAATGAATGAAACCCACCAGACATTAGTGAGGAGTATACACCCATCACATCAAGTGTTTAACCACCTGCAGGAAAAAGTTCATTCTCAAAATGTTGTCAGTGTTTGCTCATTGAATGACTGAGTGACTTTATTTTTGTAATTAAAGGCCACTGACGCTGTGGAAAAATACAGGCATAGAGAAAATGATATCTGCAACTTGTAAACACAATACCACCAATTATAAGTTAGCTATAAATAGCTGATATTTATTTTAAACTACAGTATGTTAAACTTTATCGAACCCCTACAATCACATTGAAAATAACTAATAACGTTGTTTAAATTGTACACGTCTTGCAGTTGAGAAATGCTTATTGAGCAATGTCTGACCATCTTAAAAGGAATCAAATCAGATAGGGTGGGACATCCTTTTTCCCTCTCCTCCTCCCCTCACTCCCAATTGTTTAGGGGTAAATGTGTCACTTGGTAATGGTTCTGAGCCATGCAGATTAGGAAGATGTATATGTTATTTGTATGACATGTTATGTTCCTTGGAGCTAAATTGGTTCCAAGGGTGACATGCTTGGCAATGAAATGTGTGACTCATGTGGCGGCCTCGGTAGTCAGATCCTGAATCAAGCAGGTTCACAATACTCCAGGATCTGCTGATCACAGACTTGCTAGTTTAGCAGGACTTGGAGGGGCAGGGATTCTTCCCATTCGAATCCTGTTAATCTTGTAAAACAAAGCCCTAACAGGTCGAGTGGGCTGGACAAGCGAGAGGAAGCTTGCCAGACATAACAAGCGATGTGATTTTAGCAGCTAACTCCAGCAGTAACACAACGCACACTATAGGGTCCCCAATGCTTGCCTCTCGACAACCTGCATCTAATACTCTCCAGAATTAGGTAAAGCAGGGTGTGTCCCACCAGGAAGAGAGTGTGCTGACGCAAGGAAATTTCGACATGCACATGGAATACATACGTGGAACTCTCTTTGGTTTCAATGTTTGGTGATGGGTTTCCGCATGTGTTAGAAACACGGATGACTTAAAAAAATTAGCTCGTGCCCAGCTGTGATCTGTACCGAATTGGCTCATCTCAGCCTTAGCTCCATTAGCCTCAGCACCAATACGGTATTAAGTTTAGGTAACAGCTTCTGATTGGTTAACAGTGAGCTCACTCTTCACCATCCTTGCTGCAAATGTTGAAGCAGAATGCGTGAATTCTTTTAAAATGAAATGTGATGCCTGCAAAATAATTTTGAAGGAGAAAGATGATTGAGCAGGAAGGTGAGAAAGGTAGTTCAAGTGGAGAAAAATAGCAGGAGATTTGGACGAGCTAAACAACAATAATAATAATAATATTGTTTTATTGTTATGCATTTGTTACAGCTGGAGTTAACTGCTAAAATAAGGTACTATATCTAATCCTGTTGCAGTGTTGGAGGTGCCGTCCTTCGGATGAGACATAAAACCGAGGTCCATTTGCGTATTCATGTGGATGTTAAAGATCCATTGAAAAGAGAAGGAGGTTTCTCTCTCCTGGTGTCATGTGGCCAACAATCCCCCGAATAAAATTGGTCACTCACCCCATGGCTGTTTGTGGGACACTGCTGTGCGCAACTGGCTGCCGTGTTTCGTCCACAAAATACACAGTCAGTCCGCTTTACAGTATGTATGAGTTCAATTCCAGGCAGAGGGCGAAACCTTGGGCAAGTTTCCTTACTCCACACAGAGCCTAATAATAATCCCTCCAAAACCAAAAACAATAATAAATTGGTCATTTTCAATCTACGACTGTTTGTGGGACATTGCTGTGCGCAATTGGCTGCCGCGTTCGCCCACAAATATACAGTCAATTCACTTTACAGTGTGTTCTGTGAAGCGCTTTGGGACGTCCTCCCGACGTGAAAAGCGCTATATCAAATGCAAGGATTATTATTATTATTATATTATTATTATTATTATTATTATTATTATGTCCTGTGAAGCGCCTTGAGACGTCTCAGCGACGTGATCAGGCAAATCGTCAAATATCAAACGCCAGGATTTTTGTTTCGGTGGTTCTTCATTCCGAATGTCATTCATAGAAATTTTTGTACACAGAAATTCAGCCCACGCCGGGTCTGCGTCGCTGCCATCTCTGCTTTCTCTAAATCCTATCCTCCAGCTCTCTCTCTCTCTGTGCAAATATCTCCACCACTCCCCCAGTCCAGGTTGACAGACACGCTCTGCCTGTCACTCTTGTCCTTGTCACTCTCCCTCCTCCCTCCCCCCCCCCCCAGGTGAGGGCAACTGCCGTGAAGAGCGGCTTCAGGCGGAAAAGTGTCGTGAAGTGTCGCGAGGCGGCGGAGTGGAGCCACGTCCCGCTCCGCTTTGCGGCAGCCGCATCTTGCCCCAGGAAGATGGCGGACGAGGGGCCGCGGGAGGCGGTGGGCGGCGGCGGCGGCGGCCCCGACCCCCAACAGGTCGTCAGGGTGAGTGCCGACCGGCGAAATCCCACTCTCCCAAACTGTGTCACCGTCACCTCGGGGTGGGGGCCGCGAGGGGAGAGGACAGGGAATACCACGGGCCCCTGACCGACCATCCGCCCCCCCCACCACCCCCCACCCACCCCGGGGGCCCTGGTAACCGCTCACTGGTCTCTGGTGTTGTTGGTGTGGTGTTGTTCTGGGCTGTGGTGGGAGGGGAGGGGGAGAGTGGAGAAGAGATAATAATAATAATAATAATAATAATAATAATAATCCTTGCGTTTTATGTGGCGCCTTATGATGTCTTTTTGATTCTCAAAGCCCTTCGCAGAATATACTGTAAAGTGAATTGACCGCACGTATATACACTTTAGCAAACAGTAAACATTGTCTGTCTTTAAATTATCCTCAAAACCCCCGGTTAGCTTTTGTTGTCGTTGTCCCCCCCCGTCCCCGTCCCTCGAGTCCCCGGTTTCTCAAAGTGTCCTGGTATGTGATATGGACTTTTAATAACAATAATAATAATAATCACACTTAGATTTGATGAGGGACCTTATCATGTTGTTGCGACGTCTCAAAGCACTTCACGGCGTATACTGTAAAATGGGTGACTGTGTATTCTGTGGGTGAAACGGGGGAGTGAGAGAGAGAGCGCGAGGGATACGATAAATTGTGATTATCCAGAGAAAAGTGCTTCCTTCTTTCCTTTTGAAAAGTTAGAGAATCTTTGCAGAAGATCTGACATTTGGATTCAATGGCTTGTTGACACTGTTTCAAATAAATCCACTTTCACTTTCTGCGGGACATCTTTGATTTGTTTCCTTAATTTGTTTATATTTGTTTAAGAGATAACTTGATATCATGTTTTTAAAAGTTTCCATTTATTTTAGCGCTTAGAATTGTTAAAAGAGTTTTCCTCTGACTGAAAAACAGATGAAACTTCTGACAATTGCTTAAAAATAGTGATTTCATTGGTAGGTATTATTTTTGCAGCTGCCTTCGGGTTCAACAACAACAACGTTGCATTTGTATAGTGCCTTTCATGTCGGGAGGACATCCAAAGGCGCTGGACAATCAGTGTTTCGGACCTGAGATGGGGGTCGGGATTGGGGAGGGTGGGAAGGAGGGATGGAAAGAGGGACGACTGAAGGCACAGTTGAAGAGGAGAGTCTTGAGACGGATCTTCGGTTAATGTAAGCAGAAACAACTACTTTGAGGGAGCTGTAATTGAATTGGCCTGCAATTAATTCCAAATGTTATTTGACAAGAGTGGGCCTTTTGTCCCTGAGTATGCATTTATGCTTTGAGATTTCTGATTAGGAACAACCTGGAATAATTTTAGGTAGCCATTTCCCTGCTATAAAGTAATCAGAGGTGAGCAATATCTTGAACGTGGTCATGATGTTACAGGTGTACTCAAAAGGACAAGTGCCTATTTTAAAAAGCTTCCATACCTGTTTAGGATATCCAACTAGAAACAATTCAAGACCGTGGCAAATTAAATTAATTTTGTATATGAGGTACTCACTTGTGAGAAAAATTCTCTGGTTGCTATCCAGTGACCCCTTTTGAAAAGCCTGTGAATACAGACAATGAATCAGGCCGAGCTTGGCTATGATTCCTTTTGCAATCGAATAGTCTGACAACACTTGTCAGACAAAACTGGGCTCGCATAGTGAATAATGTGTATGGTACTTATATTTGGTACCAGAACAACATCCCTGCAAAAGTCAGCACCTCCCAAAGGAGGTGGAACGTATTGTCTGTGGTGGGTGGAATGCAATACAAATCTGAATTGCAGCAGAATGTACCTACATATCTAATAAAAACACCTTGTAATATGTCCCCGATCTGATTATGAAGTACATAGATTGTTTGAAGTCTTTTATTGAATTGAGTACACTTAGGTTCCTGTGGTAATCACTTAATTAAAGCTGTGTTTATGATGAAAGGTCACTTACCATTCCAGCCTTGTGTTTTTGTATTGGATCAGCTGATGTGGGAAAGTTTATACCGACCCAGGGATTTTGATTGACACCGCTGAACTGTGCATGCGGCTATTAAGAGGAGGGAATTAGGTTCACAAGTCCACCTTGATTGACATAGTCTAAATTCTTCCATACCTCTTCCAAATTGGTGCAATACTGGTGTAATTCTTATCTTGTGCTGGTTCTCCCAATTAGTCAGGTTAATTTTTGCCTGTTGCTGTAACAACAACAAGATTAATTTGTATAGCGCCTTTCACGTCAGGTGGACGTCCCAAGGCGCCGGACAGAGTGCAGCATTTCAGACCCGAGCTGGGTTTGGGATGGTAAGGGAGGAGAGGGGAAGGGGGATGGCTGATGGCATGGTCGAAGAGGAGGGTCTTTAGGCTGGACTTGAAGGAGGCTAAAGAGGGAGCGAGGCGGAGTGACTTGGTATGGAATTCCAGAGGTTGGGGGCAGAGTGGCTGAAGGCTCTTCCACCAATGGTGGGGCGGGTGGGTCGGGGGACGTGGAGCAGGCCAGAGCCGGCTGACCGGAGGGAACGGGCGGGTTGGTAGGGGGTTAGGAGGTCGCAGAGGTAGGATGGGACGAGGCCATGGAGGGCTTTGTTTGTGAGGACCAGGATCTTGAACTGGATCCTCTGAAGGATAGGGAGCCAGTGGAGTCGGGCGAGAGTGGGGAGATGGGGTCATCGAGTTTGGTGCGGGAGAGGACACAGGCTGCAGAGTTCTGGATTATCTGTAGCCTGTGGAGCGAGGAGTTGGGAAGGCCGACAAGCAGGGCGTTTGTATAATCGAGCCTGGAGTGATGAAGGCATGAACAATTGTGGACTGCGAGATAAACAAAGTGGTGGTAGAAATGTCATTACAATTCCTAGTGTTTTAGAATCTTAGTTTGATTACAAAGGATTATTCTCAAGTTTCAAAATCCTCCCTTACCTTGATACTAATAAGGAGTAGTTTATGAATTGAAGTGAAATGCTGCTACTGGTTTGGTATGGACAGAACTGAAGAGTCCTGAGATTTCCTTTTGCACTTTACTGAAAAAGAACATTTATTGGGTAGGTTTGTATCCTGATGATTTGCCACAGTAGATGGAGCACAGGATAACTTTTGAGCTTTTCATTCTTTCTCTTCCCCACCCCCCATTCACCAACACCTCTATGTCCACAAGGTATGGAGCAGTTGGTTAGCATACTGTCCTCATGTCTCTCGGCCTTGAGCTCAAATTCCAGGTCAGACTGTATGGGAAGATCTGTTAGAGGTCAGGGCATGGGAAGAAATCCAGAATGAGACGTGGGAAATGGCTTAAAAAAATATATAAATTGGGAGTGTTTGGCACAGTTCAGATTTCTTGGACTGGATCATTGCTGACACTAGGATCCTAGACACTAGAGTTTCACTGGCGGGTGGGTCGGTAACCTGTGGACACCGATTTAAAATAGTTGTTAAAAGAAACAGAGGGGAGGTGAGGAGAAATTGTTTCACACAACAAGTTGTTCAGATCTGGAATGCACTGCTTGAAAGGGTGGTGGAAGCCGATTTGATAACAACTTTTAAGAGAGAAGTACAACAACAACAACAAAATTAAATTTATAGAGCACCTTTCACGTCAGGAGGACGTCCCAAAGTGCTGTACAGTCAGATGTTGGCGCCCAAGCATGGGGGAAGGGGTGGTGTAGGTGTGAGGGAAGGCAGAGAGGTGGGAGGGCGACCAAAGGCGTGGTCGAAGAGAAGGGTCTTGAGACCGGCCTTGAAAAAGGAAAGGGAGGAGGAGAGGCGGTGGAGGAGGATTGAGTGGTCCATGGTGTCAAAGGAGGTGGAGAGGTCGAGGAGGCAGAGGGAGCCCTGGTCACACATGGTCAGGATGTCGTTTGTGATCTTGACCAGAGCGGTTTCCGTGCTGTGGGCAGCAAGGAAACACGATTGGAGGGGTTCATGGAGGGAGTGAGAGGAGAGGAAAGAGCGAAGCTGGGAGGCAATGGCTCTCTCAAGGACCTTGGATAGGAAGGGGAGATTTGAGATGGGCCGGTAGCTAGAGAGCTGTAATGGGTTGAGGGAAGGTTTTTCAAGGTGGAGGTGATAATGGCTGTTTTGAGTGGGGAAGGAACAAGTGCCAGATGACAGGGAGAGGTTAATGATATCGGTGAGTAGTGAGGCAAGGAGGTGGAGCTGGAATTTAAGGAGAGGGATAGGGATGGGGTTGAGGGAGTAGGTGGTGGACTTCATGGATGTAGATAATTATTCGGAGAGGACAAGTATGCAGAACAACGAGGAGAGAGTGGGGGAGTGGCTTGCTTTTCCCCTCCAGCACCCTGTCTGAGATCAGCTAAAACAGCAGTGATAGGATACGCTAAACTTTCTGTTATGAAAGACCTTGTGCCTTTACCTACTAGGCCAGCACAGGAGCTTGAAGCTTCCCCCTCCCCAACTTAATTTTGTTTTCTTGAATTTAACCTATTGGATTTGTTACCTCATTACCCCAAATTATACTTTTACTTTTGAGTTTTGAGTTCACTCAGCTGGGATTCTTGCAGTGTCTGGTTCTTCAAACAAACATTTCAGTTGCCTTCACTCTATAAATGTTGCTCCATTCTTTGTCTCTGATCGGAGCTGCATGTTAGCTATATGTTAACTATAAAATGGGATCCTATTATAATTGATAATTCTTAAATGATTTCATGATGATCTATGACAAGCTGGGATTTGAATCCAAGGCTCAGATGGCATTCACATGCAGGCTTATATCTTATTTTCTGATCCACCCAGATTCTTGTGTACCAGGTATGCATGTAATGTGTTGCTTGGCCTGGAGGTTAGCAGCAGGATCAATGCATTTTTCTGCAAGTAAGCAGAATCCAAAACCGGGGTCTGTGCTAGATTTCATTTCAGCACATTTCTCTCACCATTGGCTTGCCTCAGAGTAGGCTGTGCCAGTGTCTGCACTGTATATTCATACAGTGATGCCTTGAGCTGAAGAGGAGTTTTGAAGAAGAAACAATATTTTGCTCCAGTTTTGTAAACTGGATGCTCTAAATACCAAGATTGCTGTTTATTATAGTGTCATTTTTCACTGAATATAATTTCCAATGAAAATGTGAATTCCTTTTTTTAATCAGCTGGATTGACACGTGGAAACCCATTTTGAGAATATCAAAATCAGTTCTTTGGTTTGGGTGTGAGTGACATGTTTTTATTATTTCTCTTGTAAACCAGTTCCCCCTAGCCAGGCTTTTTAAAAAAATACTGTATTCAAAAAACCCTCAGTGCTGATGTTCAGATGTAAGCAGTGCAGAATTTTCAAAGTGAAGGAGATGTTCTTGTGTTGGTCGTAAAAGTGTTGTGCATCCCACGGGTGGGATGTAAGTTTCTCCTGGTCTTGACATTTTTTAAATTCAACGTCATTGTTCCTTCAAAGTGTTCTTTCATGCATCCGTTTTTAATTTTGCTCATGTTACACATCTTTGAATCCATCTCCTTTGAAGTCGCTTTTAAAAAAAGTGCAATATTTGTTTCAGTGTAAACCTCTAAACCTTTATTCAGCAGAGCATATTCAGCTTTACTTTTAATCTATGAGGGCATAAATACAATTGTATTGTACAACATGATTCCTAACAATGTTCTTTTTAGACTTCTGAAGGGTGTGTTAACTGGAGCAGAGACACTTGAGTTCTTTTTCTCCCACAAAATATGCAATCAATTTACTTCACAGTATATTCTGTGAAGCACTTTGAGAGCGATAAAGTGCTATATCAAATGCAAGGATTATTATTACTGATGTAGGTTCTCATAATGAGGGAAGCACAAATGATGTATGTTAGCCTTCCACCCGGAAAGAGAATTCTGAACGGCAATAAAACTGGAGCTGATCCAGTTAATAGTGAACTCAGAAAACAGTTCTTCATGAACAGGATTGAAAGAATGTAGAATCCATTGCCACAGAAGGCACTGATCCAGATTCATTTAAGGCAGTGGCGGCCAATCTTTTGGTTGGCTGAGAAACTTTTCTTGATGAATACTTCTTTGTGCCATAAATCAAGAAATATTCAATCACAGGTTGATCACCACTGATTTAAGATGTTTAAAAGGGGGCAATAATAATAATCCTTGTATTTGATAGCGCCTCATCACATCATCGAGACATCTCAAAGTGTTTCACAGAATTGACTGTATATTTTGTGAACAAAACATGGCAACCAGTTGACATGTTTGATCCACAAACAGTTGTTGATTGAGTGACCAAATAATTATTTTTAATTATTGTTTGAAGGGATTATTACCCTTGGAAATCGATCTGCCAATCGACTAACAACTGGGTTCTTAATAATTGCTAGGTATACAGAAGCATCTGGAGTAAGGAAACTTGCCTAAGTTTCGCCCTGCGCAACAATCAAAATTGGGTCCTCTCGCTTGTGAGCAATACATTGCAGGACACTACGATGTGTTGAAACTTGGTAAATCAGCGTATTAAGGGATATGGAGAAAAGGCTGAGAAATGGGATTATAAAGATAAAGTGTTGCCATGCACTTGTAAAATAGCAGAACACGCTTAATGAGCTGAATGCCCCAGTCCTATGACTATGTCCGTTGCAGAATTATGATATCTGTATTTTGTTTTGCAAAATTACTTTGCTATCAATTTGAAAACTGTATTAAGTACAGATTCCGTGGATTAGTTTGCTAAACACAGATTTCTGCTGTGGGTTCATTATCGGTGAACTGAAAGTTGTCTACCACCGTTATTTTAAGTAGGTGAGACAGAATGAAAGAAGTAACATTTATCTTTTATGACAAGTAGCAGTGGCAGCAACTAATGCAGTTTACCTTTCTTCACACAGAGCTGGCAGGAAGCTGTTGACTTGCGCTCGGTTGTGTATCGGCACCTATCGGAATATGTCCCTTCAATTCGTTGCGTAGTGTCAGTCGCCAAGTGTCCTGAGGAGGAGCAGGGACATCAAATGCTGCTTAGAACCATGGAGTGGTTCTTGTTTGGAGAAGCTCCGGAGGATGGTTTTGCGAAGCTGCAAGAAAACAAAAGTTCTTCGCAACTTTGCGGTCGTGTTTTCAAAGGCGGAGAGACTACATATTCCTGCCGGTAAGGGTCAGATAGCAAGGTGTTTCTGCTCACTTTGTTTGCTGCTTTTTTTTTCCCTCTGTCGTTTCTTCAGTCTTCAATTGTGTTTTTATGTCTGTAATAAATTGCTGTCGGATTATTGCTTTATGCAAAAAAATTGCCTCTTAACTATAAAAACCTATAGTTGTGTCTTCCATTTCAGAGGTCTGCAGGGTTGACCATATTGATATTTTCCATGATGACCCCTGTTGTAGTCATATCTTTAGAAAGCTTGCACCCGCTCCCTTTGCCTGTTCCATGTCCACAACCCTACTTGCCCCACCAGCAGCGAACGGGCCTTCAGCCTTTCTGCTCCCACCTATAGGAACTCTGTATCTATGGGTGCAAGCGAGAGACCTGGGTTCGATTCCCGGCAGGGTGAAACCTTGGGCAAGTTTCCTTACTCCACACGCCTGATGATAATCCTTCAAAAACAAATTGGTCACTTTAATCCACGACTGTTTGTGGGACACTGCTGTGCGCAGTTGGCTGCCGCATTTCGCCCACAAATATACAGTCAATTCACTTCACAGTCTATTCTGTGAAGCGCTTTGAGACGTCTAGAAGACATGAAAAGCGCTATATCAAATGCAAGGATTATTATTATTATTATAACTCCATCCCACAGTCCCTTTGCCAGCTCTTCTGAATGAGTAAAATGTATACACCCACAGAAGGGAGAGAAGTATTTGAAGCATTCTGTACAGAATTAGTACAGTAACAGGAAAAGCAACACACTAGCAATTGGTAACTGCAACTAACCCCTTTGTCAAACTGTTTAAATGGCTGTTTATGCAAGTTAAAGGCTGCAGGAAATCCAGTGTCATAATCACAGGGAGTTAAAATTTCAGAACGTTAGTGGTCAGACCAGAGACAACCAGAAAGGAGGGGCGAACATACAAACATTCTTAGAAGTTTATTGCTGCACTATGTCAAAAACTGCGTTGGATTTAAGTATTTAACTGTCCATTTGATCAGTAACAATGTAATCTTCAGTGATTATTAAATAGTTTATTCTATAGCTAGCTTTGAATCTGTGTTAACATCTCAGCCCAGTAATAATAATATGAAAAAGGAGCAGTGAGAACAGTTACAGATGGTTAAGGGAGATGAATCTGGTTCCACTCCATTGATCAACTTGGCTCCTGTTTGCGACTTCCTTCTCTTCACTCCTAATCCACTTCCTCTCACTGTACCCTGGGAGGTAGAAGTATTAAGGGCTATGGTAAAAGAATGGGGCGTTTGGATTAAGAGAGCTGCTTTCAGGCCGAAGCACCACCCTATCTATCTCTGATCTGATCGCACCCCACTCTGTCCACTCTCTGATCGGCTAACACAGACTAAGAGACACAGTGTGTCTCTTGCTCCCTCCATGCCTTTACGTCCCTAATCTCTGGAAATCCCTGCCTCCATCCATCTGCCTGGACCCCTCTATTTATCAACCCAAATTTAAAATCTACGATTTTCTCCGGGCCTATAGTCATTCTTATAGTCGTCTCTTCCTGTCCTGTACATTCCTATATCATGTTGGTGTATGAATGCTTCAAAAGAAACCTTCATTGCTGGAAGTTTGTAGTTAGTGGGTCCTGTTTTTATTCTGCAAATAGTCACACACAGTATGTGCCTCAACAAACCAGTGACTAATTGTTTTACAAAACTTTCTTTTCTGCAGTGTATGTTTGAAATGTTTGCATGTTTCCATTAAAAATTTTGCATCTCCTATAATGAAAACAGGTATCACCAAAGTATATGGGGTGCTTATAGAAGCACAGGAACAAGTGAGTCATTAACTCTTGATGTCTAATTTGCATTAAGTCTATGATACAACTTATTTCTCCACTTTCTCCATACCCCGTAACATTATTAGTTTGTCTACAAAATAAACAGCAACTCCATTTTATAAATTTGAGTTGTCCTCCTGATATGAAAAGTGCTATATCAAATGTAAGGAATTATTTATTACTATCACCACTGTAGCTAACATTTCTCTTGCACACAAATACCTCAATCGAATCTGTATCCATGGCCTTCTGAGGCAGTCCATCCCACATCCTCAAAAATCTTTGTATAGGGACACATTATCTGAATGCCCCTTTCATCAGCTAATCTTTACTTTTAAGCTTAAGGAGTGGGTTGATTGCCATTTCAGAGTATTCATATTTTCAATTCAGTCTTAAATAGGTCCCTGCAACCTTGCTGTGTGAATAGATATCAATAATAATAATAATAACCATAAAGGATGGTATTTGTCTAGCTAGGATTGCTGGTAACTTTGAAGGATTTCGCTAGCAGAATTGAAAATGTGTCTTCTCCCAATCAGCCATTGACACTGAATTATTATAAACCTGCAAAGTCTCTTCCATTGCTGCTGTAAACTGATCATTATGCAACATGCACGAGAGCACCTTGGGATGTCCTCCTAATGTAAAAGGTGCTATACAAATGTAATGTTGTTGTTGAGAGACTCCAATTTGTTTTTTCTCCTATGTGGAAAGCACGTGAACTTCAGTTGGCATCTCAAAGCAATGTAGTTATTGCTGGGAACCTCAATGCATCAAGATCTTCCTCACACCGTACGTGCTCCAGTGATTTGCCCAGACTTTCAGTCCAAAAAGAAAATATGAAGCATGGTTGACCATGTTACTTTTGTACTGTAACAAGATGTTTTAATAAAGCTTCATAAAACAGGAAAAAAAATCACTGAAGTAATTGTTTCACAGTGATCTTGTCAAGCTGCAGAAGGGGCCTCACACTTTATTATATAGGACTCTGTGGGAAATTCATTCAAGCATAATCATAATTTTTCATCTCTTTGAGCCAAGAACAGAGCGGTGCTGTTTTCTAATTACAATTATGCTGAGTCAGCTCTTCGGTGTCTGGCGAATTGTAATTATGTCACTAACATGAGTAACGTTACCTCCAAAAGATATTTGGAACAATTTTGATCCTTTTCCTCCCAAACCCCAGGCCCCCCACTTCTGAGACAACTGACTTGCTGAAATCCATGAGTTGATTTCTCCACTGAGCAGTGGTGATGTTTAGCAGATCATTTGGCAGCCAAAATCATCACATCTGAAATTTATACTCATGCACTTTCCAGAAGAGGTTACCGAATAGTGATGAGGAATTAAAGTAGTTTCTCCCCCTACCACCCATCCCACAGGTACTGAGGCAAATTGTAGTTTCCCCAAATGTTGAATCCAACAAATAGACTAGGAGTTGTTACTGGAAAAGGAGGAACAATTGGCGGAGTTAGGTCCAATGAGTAAGATAGCAGCTGCTCAATGGATTGAGATGCCTCCTTCAATGCTACAATTTTTGTGATTTATGATTAAGAAAGATGTATCCAATAAAATGTCAAATTCTAACAATATATTTTCACTAATTACAGAGACTGTGCAATAGATCCCACATGTGTGTTGTGCATGGACTGTTTCCAAAGCAGTGTTCACAGAAATCATCGATACAAGGTACTGTCTATCTACTTCCTGTTATTATTGGATGTAAAGGCAAAGTTTGGGTTGATGTTTGTAAAACTAATTTCAATGCTAGGATTTATTATTATTACTTTCACTTATGTATAGAACATTTGTCAAAAGTGCAATTTTGTTCAAGCTAATACACTCGTGTTTTTAATATAAAACAGAAAATACCCATTGTGTTGGGTTTGCATCAGCAGTTTTTCCAGGGCTGAGAAATGACAGCCAAAAATTTATCCACTTGTCGAGACCTATTGCATTCCTCCGTGTACTGATACTAACAGTGTTCAGCCTCACTGACTGACAGGTATCACTGTTCATCCATGTCTGGCAGAGAGCAACAAAGGATGTTTTTAAATATCCTGTGTGCACATCTGTGCCATGATTCTTTATAAACAGCAGGAGTATTTTGTTCTAATTATTTCTCCTCCATTAACTGGTTTAGACAGTTAACAGAGAAGCCTAATTTTCAGCCAAAGCTGAGCTTTTGATGACTTGACTTTCACCACTGTCATTGTTGGGGAAACTGAAGTCACAAGATCACTAGATTGGTTCAGATGAAGAAGACCATTGGGCCCACTTGATCTCGTCCTTACAGAATACTCACCCTCCTGCCCCCGCATTATAGTATCAATGATGGTCACTTCTAACCTCAGATCCTCTGCGCTTGTTGCTATAACCGATTCCTGAGTTGACAGCAATGGACTTTTACTGTTTTGGACTAACTGTCTCATGCTGTAAATGATGATCAACGGTTTGAGAAGCAGGTCTGCATTTCCAGTCTGCATCTGGAGCACGTAAAGCTTGTTATTAGCAGACCACCTTGTGACTCCCAGTTAAAAGCTATTCTGAACAGTGCTCTGGTGAGTAATTATAAGAACATAAGAATTAGGAGCAGGAGTAGGCCATTCGGACCCTCGAGCCTGCCCCGCCATTCGATAAGATCATGGCTGATTTTCAGACCTAACTCTAATTACCTGCCCTATCCCCGATTGAGTTCTCACTACCACGCAGTGTACTTAACTCCTGAGGACTGAGCAGTTGCTTTGACAGTGTTCATTTTTAGCTTCTTTTTAACAGCTAAAGATGTAATTTTACTGGGCCACCTTTTGCTGTTGGATCCTGGACGACATCTACTCTCCTGCACTGATCATTGTTTAGCATGTTGGCTGTGTTTCTCTGAAACAGAGTGATAAAGATTGATAGTCGTAAGCAGCTATATCCCTCTACTTGACAATCTTGTGTAAAACATCCTGACAGAGACTTACCATTCCAGTTCCCTCCTACCTTATCTAATAACAAGCTGAGATCACAAAATTACTTTGTGGGAGCTATAGGTGTGATCCTATATCCTACTGTTTTGTGTTGGAGCATTGCTGCTCTTCAATAACTGCTGCAATGTTGTGCTTTCCTATGTTTTTAAGAACACAGTACAAGTGACCGTTGCTGTAAAGATTGTAAACAGTGTTTACTTCTATGTATTGCAGATGAACTGTTCATACGGAGGAGGGCTTTGTGACTGTGGAGATGTGGAAGCCTGGAAAACTGGCCCATTTTGTACAAAACATGAGCCTGGCTTATCAGAGGACATTGTGGTAAGATGACTGTATGAATGCAAGTTGTTGCAGTTGTCTTGCAGTGGCACCTGGTGCTAATTGAGTATGCTAGCGCGATACAACTGCATTCTCATTCCATTGGCAGCAGCCTGACCTGTTCAACGCTGTGGAAAAAATAGAAAGCAATACAATACGAATTTGCATTTATATAACACTTTTCACGTTGGGAGGACAATATGTTGAATGTCCTCCTGACATCAAAGTGAGGATGTAAATGGAGCATCACAGTAGTTGAGTTAATTGGAGTTCAGAAAGGACTTGCCAGATCAGCTAATTTCTTTTTGCTCCTTCGTGGGATGTGGACAAAGCTGGCAGTTTCCCTGAGGTGGTGATGGTAATGTGGTAGTAGGTCCTCTCATTAGATCTCTCCAGTCCTTGTGGTGACACTGCTGCCAGAGTGGTATTCAATAGGTTGTTCCCAGGATTTTGGAAATTGGAGGAAGAAACTAAAAATACAGCTGCAAATATTGGAAATAGGAAACAAAACCCGCATTGCTGGAAATCCACAGCAAGTCAATCAGCATCTGCAGAGAAAGATATGTTTCATGTTGATTCCAAGCTCTGGTGAGGATTCTGTAGGTTGGCGAGAGGAAGTGTAATTTAAGTGTTGATTGAAGGCATTGTCAAAGATAAATATTTAAGAGGATTTTGAAGACCAGCAGAGAAACAATGCAAAGCGATTTGGGGAGAGGTTAGCAGAGTGAGTAGTGGCTGAAGGCTTAGCCAGTGAGGCTGTGTTGGAGTTCAAATAGTGGAGATGAACAGGGCTGGAGGAGATTGCAGAGGTAGAGGGACTGATAATTAATGCTTTGCTGAAAACTTTGTTCATATTTTAGAAGGGTATCTTTGCCTTATGATCTGCATCTTTCTGTTGATTGTTAGGTCTGTGGTTGAGTTTAAGCTTCCGCCTGGATCCTAATGATAAATTTCCAGCAAAAATGCGTTATTTAAATGCTTGTTCTCGGCCTAAAAAGAGCTGGCCAAAATATTGCCAGAAACCTTGGTCAGCGGAGAGCTGCTCATTCTGAACGGCGTAGAATGAGGAGCTGGTATTGGTTGGTACTTTGTTCTGAATTAGGAGATGAATCTTAAAGACATAGGATAGTAAGCTGCTGTGAAATGATACTGGGGAGGGAGAGCAAGTTTAGTTCCTTCATGCTGCTGAATTCAGTGCATTTCTGCGAACGAGTTGAACAATGGGTCAATACTAGATCCTTCCCTACAGGAGGGAAGTAAAATTAAAGAGTCACCCTAGGTTTGCATTCATAGCTTGATGGAAGCATAAGCATTTGTGCAACTGCAAGGAACAAGAGGGGGAAAGAATCTTCGTAAGGATTTTTTTTTGTAGTTAATGACTTATATTTGGATAGCTGTAAGTTTGCTACTTTACAATGTCGTCCCATAGATGCTACAAGCCAAATTTAGACAAATCCTAGACATCTTGTGAATTAATCTAAGCAAGTTATTTTTATTTATGTTTGCCAATACCTAGAAATCAATGCCATTTCTGACTAAATCCACTGTAGGTAAGTAATTTATCTGAGCAGAGTCGAAACCCAACCAAACTTTCCTCCAGATTGTTTTTAACATTGTTGTTTTTTTAATAGGATTTTTTGATAATTGCTGTTTAGCGTGACTCAGAATAATTGTGAGCAGCAATTAGAATTTAAACCTTGCATGTGCATTTTTTTATCTTTCTCATCTGAATATATCCGGGATTGAAGAACATGACATGGGCAGTGTTGGTCTGTTTCCAAGCCCTGCCCCCCCCACCCAGTGGCCTTGTGGGTAAAGGCATTGCAGCAAGAAAAAACTTGAATTTTAATAGCACGGCCTTATCACAAAGTGCTCCACAAATAATTACTGACTGGTGTAGTTACTGATTCTGTGCGAACATGTGACTGGAAGGTCCAACAGACTGTTGTGAGGTGAACAATCATAGATCTTTAACATACAACTGAAACTAGATGACAAATTGCTAACGCTTCAAAAGACCATAACAGCAGCAACGAAGTGATCTCTGGTGTATCAGCCTCAACTGTGATCTTAATTCCAGATGTGGGAACTCATACGTATCCTGATATGGGGCTCAAACCTTTGAACACAAAACTGAACTGCCTCTTTCCTTTAAGAACATCTATTTGTGTTTCAAAATAACAACAAAGATCATTCATTGGTAATAAACTAAAGACATCTGGTTTGTCTGATTGAATCATATTTTCCTGGAATATTTCCCAGAGAACTTACCAGCATGTTTTGTAAGTCACTAAGAGCTATCTGGCAAGATGCAGTTTGAATGTGGTTTGCATATACCTAATGATTTTAACCAGTCAATGAGCTAGTCAGTCACATTTTAGTATTGCTATTCTCATGCTGTCACGCTAAAATTCTAAAGTTTCCTCAAGAAAATTGGACCTTTGGAAAAATGATATATCCTCGACTGTTTCAACGACACATAACTTCAATGAGACTCAGTGTTACCTGGAGTCCTGTAGAGCTTTGGTTAGAACACTCATCTCGCAAGCGAGAGGATCTGGTGGGTTCAATTCCCAGGCAGGAGAAAACCTTAGGCTTCCTTACTCCACACACCTCCGTCTACCTGGCAGTAAGTAGGATTCCAGTTTTTCGTCGATTGGTGGATTGCTTTTCCGGGGGTAATAATCCCTTCAAAATAATAATAATTTTGTCACTCAATCCAGATAAAACAACACAGAGAGAGACTAGGAGTCTGCTGTTCTAAAACATAATGTCTCTCCACAGAATCATGCAAGCCAAATACCTGCGGGCGTAGCAGAACGAGCCCAACATCTATTTGATATCATCTTCAGATACCTGGTGGATATGTTGATCTGGACCGAGAACAAAGGACTACCTCTGGAACTGCAGCCAAGGTATGTAATTCCATTTAAAGAGCTGTTTCCACTATCTTGTAGCTCCCCTGTTTTGGTAAATAGAGAGTAGGATATGAAGATATAAAAATGACCCTTTGGGTCTCCTGATGGTTCAGTTAGTAAAGGAATAAGGATAATGTAAAGTTGCTGGCCAGTGTGAAACTGACCCGTTCAAATCTTGAAGGTCCTGGGTTTTACCCTGCACCGTTCTGAGATGTGCACAATATAAATGCAAGTTATTGATCATCTCGGGTCTGTACTGAGTTGTCTGATCTCAGTTGGGACAGCAGTCGAGGTCTATAATTATCCTTCGCACCTCAGGGCTAGGGAGGAGGAGCGAACAGCTTGGGACCTGATCCCTGCTGGAAGTTTGTGTGAATGTTTTCAGTCTTTTGTAACGTTGAGAGGAAAATGTAATAACATAAGGTTTATTTTTCTTTCAAGGGAGAAGACGGACTCTTATTTCTGTATGCTGTTTAACGATGAGGATCATTCCGTTGACCATGTCATTCATTCACTGCAGAAGTCGCTAGGTTGTTCCACTAAAGAAGCTGAGAATTACACCTGGATGGTAGATAAAGAGGTAGGTGTTGTCTTATAAATGTCTGAATAACCCGGTGGCACATTTGCTAATGAAACCTATTTAACACATTCTGGAGTTCATTGTGTCGTCTACAAAAACTGCACTCTGATCTGTTCCTTTGTTCATTGTTTTTTCCTGTGTTTTTTTTNAGGGCCGCCGTGTTATAAAGCATGGAACATTGCAGTCATGTCAAGAAACAAAGCAAGAGGTCTTTGTAAGTGAGACCAGATTATTCTATATTAAAATCCATTTCATCACGGGAGCTGAAATTCCCAGGTGCCACATATGTGGCACAATGTAACAAACTCTTTTGGACCCATTGCATTGTTCACCATTTCAGGAAGTCAGCTATTTAAACTTCAAACGTACTCATAAGGAAATTGTTTTTATTCTGATCTGTTGTAATATTTTCACTCAATTTCTGTGATTATGATCCAATATAGTTTAAATTTAGAAATGTTAAATATGAATTACCTGGATGTGATGGAGACAGACGCCCTCCCTTCCTCAACACGTTTAGCATTGCTGAAATCCAGGAAACTGGATTGTGTGTTCATTATCTATATCCTCCCACTGGGTGATGTCATCCACAGACATGGGGTAAACTTCCACATGTTTGCGGATGACACACAAGTCTACTTTGCCTCCTCCAGTACTAACTCTAAATCCACCGATATTCTATCAGCTTGTCTGGCAAACATCAAGGTCTGGATGAGTGTAAACTTCCTGCAGCTGATTATGGACAAGATGGAAGCCATACTCCTTGGGCTCTCCCTCAGACCCACCGAACCTGTGCACAATCTAGGTGCCCGGTTTGACTCCCAGCTGTTCTTCCTCCCCCACCTTGGGTCCCTGACCAGGACCGCCTTCTTCCACCTCCGCCACATTGCCCGCCTCTGACCGTATCTTAACCCAACTACAGCTGAAACCCTTGTGCATGCATTTGTCACCTCCCGCTTGGATTATTCCAACGCACTCCTCTCTAGTCTCTCCAGCTCCACCATTCACGAAATGCAGCTCATTCAAAACTCTGCGCCTACATATTGACCCGGACCAAACTCTGTACCCACATTTCACCAGCTCTGGCCACGCTCCACTGGCTCCCCATCACACAACGGATCGACTCCCAATCATGTTCAAATCCATTCACTCCCTGGCATCTCCCTATCTCTCCAACCTCTTCACTTCCAAATCCATCGGGCGCCTCCGCTCTACTGGCACTGGCCTCCTGCTTGTCCCTCGCACCCTCCGCCCCACTATCAGATATCGTGCTTTTAGCCACTAGACCCCAAAACTCTGAAACACTCTCCCTCAATCCCTCTGCCTTCACCCCTCTTTCCCTCTTTCTGCCTGAAAACTTTCCTCTTTGGCTGTGCTTATGGCCTCCTCCTCCGGCTCGAAATCATGCGGGAGGTGACAAAAGCATGCTCTGAGTGGAGGGCGCTATATAAGTGCATGTTGTTGTTCATGGATGGGGAATTCGACTGCTGTTTAGCGGCATTAAACAAAATCTCAGAGTAAAGCCTCTACCCTGCGAGCCAAGATCAAGCAAGCTACAATGCAACTGTATTTTAAAAAAACTCAACAACAAATTACATTTTTATAGCATTTTTCATGTCAGGAGGACGCCCTGAGGCACTGGACAGTCAGGAATTTGGACCAAAGCTAGGGGTTGAGTAGGGAGGGTAGGGGTAGGATGATAACCGAAGGCACAGTCGAAGAGGAGGATCTAGAGCTGAGTCTTGAAGGAGGCAAGGGAGGGAGCAAAGCGGAGAGACTGGGATGGAGATCTAGAGCAGTGTTCTCTCCCTCTCCAGACTGGGCACCGGTAGGACAATGTGTGACGCCAAAAACAGCACTGACACTTGAGCATTGCTCATAGTGCAGCTCTAGTGTTTCTGTTTAAATATCATGGTATCATCCTGGGTATGAATGGAACTCATTGTAGAGTACTGCAAGATCTGTGTTTGAGGGCTCATGATCCTTCCCAGTGACCACAACACATGATCATCTGCTCAAAGCGTGAAAGGTCCTGTTGTGACATTTTAGTCAATTTCCCATTCTCCTGGAAACACAACTATTGTTGCAGTACAGCTCAGCATGTGACTCTATCTCTGGTACCTTGGGAGAACCTGAGCAGAGGCTGTCCTGAGGCTTATCAGACTGAGGAAAACAAAAACAACAAACACATACAGTTATATAGCACCTTTCACTTCGGAAGGACGTCCGAAGGTGCTGGACAGTTAAGGATTTGTACCCAAGTGGTGGGATGGAATCGAGGGTGGGAGAATAGGAGTATGGCCAAAGTCACGGCCAAAGGTGAAGGTCTTGAGACAGGCCTCGAGGGAGGCAAGAAAGGGAGCAAGATGGAGTGATTCGAGGATGGAGTTCCAGAGTATGGGGCAGAAAAATGGAAGGACCATCTGCAAATAGTGGGATGGGCAGGGCGGGGGACATGGAGCCAGGCCAGGTGCCCACCAAACAGAAGGATGGGACAGGTTAGTATGGTGTTAATAAGGCCCAGAGATCACAGCTGGGTGTGATCCCTCCTCATCCAATATCTGTTCATGAGGACTTTATAGCAGAGCTCACCCCCCACCGGGGAGCGGTTGGAAACTCTGGTTGACGATTCTTCCATTCTCTTGGTCTGTGATTTTTAAGCCAAATGAGTCTCCCCCATCCCTGTCTATGGTTAAGATTAAGACCGAGATTAAACCTGGCAACATCTTTGACTAAAGTTTCTCTTTCCTGTTTGCAAAGTAGATTTAAATAGATGAGTAGGATTTATATTTTCTTTGCAGAATTCTAATTAATTGTTTACAGCTGTTCATTGAAGATTGAATGAAATTGTCTGCACTGTGTTCTCCCCGGTGTACGTGCGTTCTGTCCCACTGACGACATTACAGTTTGTTTCAGTTCTCATCAGCCCCAGTGACCTCCAGATGCTTTGTTTATAAAACTCTGTTTATAAAACTCTGCTGCTCTGCCTTCGGGAGCTGTCTATAAAACTTATTGTAGCCTGGATCTTCCGTATTGTTTGACCATCAATGAGGGAGCCATAAATTGTCAAGAGAGTTGCAAATGAATAGTTGCCTTTTTTTATAGATGCTGTTCTTTTAATCTTAATCCGCCAATAGTTTTAGCAGCTGTTGATGGAAATGCAAAGTGTATTGTTAAAATAGACCAATTGCCAAACTAACTTGTATTAATCCTTGTTTCAGAACAACACTAATAGTGTGTTCCAGTCTCCTCTTCGTGTTGAGATCCTTCACTCCACTATTGTTTCTCATCAGACCTTTGCATGTCGTCTTCTGTCTTGGCTTAACCACATGATTGGTTACTCAGGCAAGTCCGAAGTTTTCAGTATGTTAATTCAATGGATATTTTAAACTGTTTAATGTCAAAGAAGGAGCTGCAGGACGCTAACAACTTAGTGGTGTGTGTTCAAAGAGAGAGAGGTCTAGGTTACACAACCAAAGCTCTATTGCACATGGCTCAATAGAGGAGGAGGTGGTCATCACTTCTCCATTCACGTGGTTTGCATATTGAAAGCTGACTCGCTTCAAAATGTTGCTTCAAACCTACATTTTGCAGTGAACTTTGTTTCGCTGCCCAGATCAGCGGCTCTGGAGTCTTGGCAAGTGTCCTCTGGGTGGAATTTCTGTTATTGACGGATTTTTTTTTGCTTCCTTCCTCATGAGGAAATGCTTTGCCCACTTGTTCTCCCACTTGGCTCACCGGAAACTCAAAGCTCACTGTTTGAGGAGCTGTGAACATAATTTGCAGAGGGCATTTTCATGCATAATTTCTGCCAATGTTCTTTACCAATCATACTTAACTATTGTAATATATTCAGTGCTTAAACGCTAAAGAAGCACCTACTCGTAAATCTCGAGGAACGCTGTTTTAACAACAATTTACAATTCTATAGCGCCTTTCATATTTGGGGGGTGTTTCAAAGCAGTTCACAGCTGACTGGGAGTCTGAACTGTGGATGTAGGAGAAAAGTGGATGAACATTCAAAAAGATGGATCTTAAGACTGGTTTTGAAAGTGGAAAGGTGGATTGATTGGGGGACATGAATCGACCAGGTGTTTGCTGATAAGAGGGATCAGCCTTTGCAGTGGGGTTGCAGAGGTTGTTGGGGCTAGGCCTTGGAGAGATTTGAAAGTAAGGATGAATATCTTAAATTCAATTGACTGGGAAAAGGGGAGCCAGTTGAGCCAAGTGAAGATGAGGGTGATGATGGGCATGTGGAACCCGGTACAGGAGAGGATATTGTCTCTATTCTGGATGAACTGCAGCTCATGTTAGAGGGTGTCTAGTGAGCAGAGCGTGGAATAATTGATCCTGGAAGTAATGAAGGAATGGATGAGGATTTTAGGAGTCCGCAGGAGAGCATTGTGACGGAGATGGAGGAAAGTTGAGTGATTGAGGGCCTGGATGTAAGGTTTGGAGAGCATTTTGGGGTTGATCAAAACATGGGGTTCACAGTGGCTCCTTGAGGTGGAGTGAGCTGTTCAGGTCAATGTGATCAGCGTCTGAGGTGAGAGGGGCTGATGGGAGTCGAGCAAGAGAGCCTCAGTCTTGTTGACATTTAGCTGCGGAAAGTTTCAACTCATCTAACAAAGTAGTTGATGATCCATAAAATCCCAGCTATGAATAAGGGCATCAGTGATTGCTTCCTCATTTACAGCGCGTGTGCGTTGAAAGCTCCTTTCGAACGCTGCTTCATAAGTGTCTGCACTTTGGATATTTCTGTAAGTAAATGTCAGGGTCCACGTTTCTCCCCCCCCCCCCCATACACACTTATGAGGCTGGCTCATTCTAGGGGATTTTATGTGGGTGTTGGGAACATTAGACTGTCAATTCCTTCAGCTTTTTCATATCCAACATCTGGTTCATAGGAATATTGATACAGATTGTTACAACAATAAGAACAATAACAAATTACAATTCTCAGAGATTTGGATCCGAGTTTGGGGTTGGGATTAGCAGGGGTAGAGGGCAGGGAGGATAGGGGAAGGAGGATGGCTGAAGAGTGCAGACAAACAGATTACTTCCCTGTTCTCATACTGAGAATGGTGGGTGGATGGCTCCTTTACTTGCTTAAGTGTTTAGTGATGGTGGATTGCTGCATCTGTGCGCACAAAACCTTTGAGGTTGTATTTTATTCCTCGGTCGTACTACCTTAATAACTGTAGCGAAGCTAGGGGAAATCAGCTACTCAGCCATGGCTCAGCCTCAATTATTGTTCTTCAATTGGTGGCCTTCAGGAAAAAACTGATGCTATAAGTTTTACACATGCGCAAAATGTGTTACATCATCAAGGTCTACATACATGGGACGTGATGCGTTCCATAAAACCTTTTATAAGAAGATTGTTTCTGATGGTCTTTTGTTTGCACTGCAGCTGGTTTACGGCAGATTTTCTGTGACCTGGCCCTTCAACAGGTGCCTGCGTCGGATCAGCCTTGCTTCATCAGCAGACTAATGTTGTCAGATGTCAAACTGTGGAAAGGTTAGTAAATGAACCAAGTTGACAAAGCAAAGTGGCTACATCTGCACAATATAAGTAACTGAATTACTGTATATTGTGTGACATTTTAAAATTCTAATCACTGACCTAGTCTGATAAGTGCAGAAGATTCCGTGCATTTTTTTTAATTTGTAGGAGCACGAAAAGCCTTCCATGAACTTATAGTGTGCAGTTTGCTGATGGAAGCGGAATACAAGCGGCTTTTTGCTATAGAGTTTATTAAGGTAAATATTTTTAAGCTAAATATTCCATGCATGATATAGTTATAGCATCTGATGTAGAATACATGTAAGTCCTGTTCTTTCCAGATACCATTCCTATCCTGAGTTGATTGGTTATATTCCAATTGTGGGCAGTCTATTATCATCCTTGCTTTTGATATGGTACTTAATATGCCACCTGATGCATCAAATGCTTCACAGGATGTAGTGACTGTATTTTGTAGGCGAATGCAGTGGACAATTTGCACATGGCAGTATCCCACAATCACAAAGTGAATGACCAATTTTATCTGGAAGATTGTTGGCCAGGGCATCAGGAGATTTGCTCTTGTTCTAAATGGGAGCAATCTGTAGATTTGTATAGAAATGTGAGGAAATACTAGAGGAAATTGGATAGCTATTTACTGAAAGAAATCAGTTGAGGGGTATGAAAGAGAATTATGTGATTTGGTCTTTTGGTTTTGGGACCTCATAGGTGAACCTCAACGGTCTTTTCCAGGACTGTGTATTCTTATATAAGAATAAGTACTACAGAATGGAGAGAGAGGGGGGGGAGAGGAAATTGTCACACAGGTATTGTTTTTGTCTCGTCAAAGTGATGAAAAAGAAAGAACACAATTACACACCTTGATTTGAGTGCAGATAAGAAATGTCTGCTTAAGTTTGATTTGTCTGACTTTTGATATTTGTGTCTTAACAGCACTACAAACAGCTGCAGCTTGAGTCTGTAGAGGATGACCAAGATCGAAATATATCTGTGACCGCACTCTCTGTTCAAATATTCACTGTTCCAACACTGGTAAGTAGAGCAAGTCTTCTGGAAACTTTTTGGAGGTTATTCAGGGGTTTGAGAGTTAACATATTATTCAGAACTCTGCAGCTCATGTCCTCTCCCGTACCAATCTCTGTGAAACGTTCACCCATCCTCGCCCAGCTCCACTGGCCTCAGAGGATCAAGCTTAAAATCCTTGTCCTCACTTTTAAAGCTCTCCATCGCCTTCCTCTATTCTACCTCTGTGACCTATTAATACCAAAGCAACCTGTACACTCCCTCCACGCAGCAGGCTTTGGCCTGCTTTCTTCCCTGCCCACTCCAGCATTGGTGGTCGAACCTTCAGCTTTTCCGGCCCTATCCTCTGGAACTTCATCCCGGGATTCCTCCCCCTCGCCACCGCCTTGCCTCCTTTAAGGCCCGTCTTAAGACTTTACTCTTTGATCGTGCTTTTGGCTACCCTCCCATGCCCTTAGCCCCCCATCCCTCTTGATTCCATCCCCCAACTCAGGTGCAAACCCTCAACTGTCCAGTGCCTTGGGATGTTCTTCTGACGTGAAACGTGCAATGTAACTGTAGGTCGAAGATCAATAGAAAGCTCATGGTCTGAGATCATGAGAGAAAATCCAGAAAGGAGAGCAAAGAGTTAGAGATGAGCTACATAGAATCTTCAGAGCCGGAACAGGCCAACTATTCTGTGCATACGCCACTTGAGCTCCCACCCATCCAAATTCCTTCCTCCCACACATAACCCTCTTTTCCCTTCTCCTACATCCTGTTGTAGTTTCAAATATTCCAACACCAAGTGGTTGATCAGATCCGTTCTCATATTCATAGGCTCGACATCTGATTGAAGAGCACGATGCGCTGAAAATCATTACTGAGACCATCATCGAGCTGTGGTCTGAGCACATGGAAAATGGCAAGCTTAATTTCCAGACTCAATCCCAGCATAAATACTTCCGAAATGAAGTCGTCTTGAATGACCTGAAGTACGTATGCCTCCACAATCCAGTCACCCTTCTTTGTGCTAGGCTGCCACATTCAATGCTTTTGGAACCAATTGCCTCGTTCACAGATTATCAGATTTATTAACAAACAAATGCTAGGAGTTTGATAGACTGATTGCATTTGATAGTTATAATAATAATAATCCTTGCATTTGATGTAGCGCTTTTCATGTCGGGAGGACGTCCCAAAGTGCTTCACAGAACACACTGTAAAGTGAATTGACTGTATATTTGTGGGCGAACGCGGCAGCCAATTGCGCACAGCAATATCCCACAAACAGTCGTAGATTGAAAATGACCAATTTTTATTATTGTTTTTGGTTTTGGAGGGATTATTATTAGGCTCTGTGTGGAGTAAGGAAACTTGCCCAAGGTTTCGCCCTGCCTGGAATGGAACTCATGTCTCTCGCTTGCAAAGCGAGTGCTCTAATCACTGAGCTACAGTTAGTTAGCTGCTCGGTGATGACTACATGTACGGTAGAGGACCTGATCTGTACCTGAATTGGGACCTGCCCCGTTGTGAATATGGAAATACAGTTAACACGGAACGCGGGTAAATTGGACAAAACGCCAGGGCCTGATTCATTTGTTTTCTCAGCTATTTTAAATATGTCGGTTAATTCAGACAAAATGTGGCACAGGTCACCACTGCGGCTACTCTTTGTCATTAGCAACTCCATTCAGGCACGAGCGGTTCTGGGATGGAGGTGGGAGGAGTCAAGTTGCGATTGACAGCAGACTCCAGCCATTCACGAGCGTCAAATCGCGATTGATTGACAAGCCTAGAGCTACTTGTTCATCGATAGAGTGCTCCAGGCTGTCAATAACCTCAGAGTCACCGTTAATTGGTCCCCTTCCCGTCCAAAGGTTGGCTGGGCAGGAAGAAGTTCGGTTAACCTTGGATACCACTTAAACCGGACAAAACGGCCACCCCCCTCCCCACCCACCACCATGTGTCTGGCTTCAACTGTAGTTTGAATTTATTCTAAGCAGCACATGGCACACATGGGTTCCTGGTCAACTCCTGGTCTTGTTAGCTAATCTCTGGTGTGTCGTTAAGGGACAGAGTGCTGCACACACTGCTTTCACAACTCTTGTGAAAGGATGTGAACTGAAGATTTCTTTTCTCTCCGAGATTGTGATGTTTCTCTCCCTTGTTTACAGGTATGTGTTGATCAGCAAGCCACCGTTGTGGACAGACAGAAGGAGAGACCGTTTCCTCGAAGGGTTTAATATTTTTTTGAGACTCTTAAAGTCCATTCAGGTAAATTGCAGTTAAATTCAAATAGGTTTCTTTTCAGCGTCACAACGTTTAAATTATTGAAGAATAATTGTCTAGATGTCCATCTGTCTACTAGAGCTACTACACAGTGCTGAACTGAGCTACAGATAAAGAACATCTCAGGATCAATCCTCATTCTGTGCTGAATTATCTAATCTTCCAAGGATGGCAGGAAAATGCTCCAAATCTTTCCTGATCCCGATTGTTATGCAATGATCCAAAATAAAATGAAATGCACATATGGCTATTTGTTGACTGCTCATCAAAGCCAAGCCAGGTTTTGTTCTTACCAATCTCCATGACATACATTCTCCAACAAGGGTCATTAAAAAGTGCAGGAGTAGGAACCTTAGCTGATTTTATTTCCCTTCCCTATTCAAGGGCATGCCACTCGTGTGTGTGTGTATAGCAAACCTGATAACTTGACACTCCAAAGGAAAAGTGTTCAGTTACAAGTTATCCAGAGTGACAAGTCTAAATACATCAATAAATTCCAGATTGGAATATTGACAGCATGATGACATAACAACAACAACAACAAGATTTCATTTATAGAGCGCCTTTCATGTCGGGAGGACATCCCAAGGTGCTGGACAGTTGGGTCGGGACCCGAGCCTTGGGGGGAAATGGTCAGGGGGAGGGAAGGGATAAGTGATAGTGACAAGTTAAGAAAGGGTTAAGTTATCAGGAGTTTACTGTATTCCAGATTGGAGTTTGGCTTGTATTATTTTGACTTTTTTTTGTAACTTAAACAATTCTGCTGAATTTGCCAGGGCATGGAACCAGTATGCAGACAGTTTGGACAACACGTTGAAATCGAGCCAGATTGGGAGCCAGCTTTCACTGTTCAGATGTTCCTCAAATTTATTCTGTTGATGATGCAGGAATGGTGTGCGTCTGATGTAAGTAATCACAATCTTCCACGCCCTCTTCCCCACAGAAAAATGCTGCACATGCTGCAGCTCACAGCTAAGTAAAGGAAGTCAAATCCCTATCTTTTTCTATCCTGTTAATTTTCCTCCTCCAATTTTATCCTCTCCCATTCACCTCTCTTAAAGGTTTTAATTATTTTCTTTACTTCCCTCCCCCTCCCTATTTCTCCATTTCTACAAGGGTGTGTTTCCACAGGTGCCAGTCACCCTCCGTTAACTCACTTAAGAGGCCATGATTCATATGTGTCTCCTTATAGCGAGTGTTGGAGGTTATTCCACAGTGACAGCTATCCCAGCCAGCTTGATACTGTCCTTGCCCAAAGTCCACACCTTCTCACTTTCATTGATCATGATTAGGAATCTTGCTTGCCTGAACACAGGGTATTATGATGGCCCCAACTGCTGCTGTTTACATGCATAAATAGCTCAAGCATTTCTTTTGGGATTTCTATATATATTCCCCCTTCAGCCCTCTGCTGAAGTTGTTAATCTGACCACGTAAAAGATACATGGTAGCATCCAGTCAACTCACTCCAATTTTCTCTGGAAGGTATAAACTGTTTAATATTAGTAGCTCCTTTCCTATCACTTATTTTTTCCCCTTGAAGTCAAAGACCCAATATTCCACCTAGTCCTATCCTGTAAGAATTTGTCTTAAAATTTAAGTTTTGAACAGAATGGTAGAAAATTCTTAAATTAAGTCTTAATTTTAATTTGGAAGCTTGTTTTCCCCAGTTTCTGAAAAGAACCAACTTCCAAAATAAAGAATATTTAAGAATTTTCCACAATCTTGCACAATCTTAAACGTTAAGCTAAATTGGTATTGCAGGCTAACAATAGGTAACTATGTACTCCCTCTGCAAAAACAGCAGCATTTCCTCATTTGTACTTCAGTTTATTTTCATTACGTACGTGAAAAACTGTTCTGGTTTTGATTCTAAGAATTCTGATTGAAAACAGGAGCAAGTTCTTCTTCGTGCCTACAAGGAATGCCATAGTGTTTTATCTCAGTGTTCTAATGAGCTTATTCATTGCAACACAAAGAAGCAGTCAGCCACGCTTAACTTGTGTGGCCACTCAGTCAGCTGCGTGGTGTCTCGAGAGCCCATCAGCATCCACCTTCCATTGTCGCGGCTTCTTGCAGGTAGGTTTCAGAACAGCCTCTACTTCAAAATGAACTTGTTTCAAATTCCAAGAAAGATAATGTGGTGATGGGAATGAATCAGCAGAATCACACAGGCTACAGAGCACACACTGGATTGGGCATTAAAATTAATAATAATTTGATCACTCAATCCACGACTGTTTGTGGGACACTGCTGTGCATAATTGGCTGCCACATATCACCCACAAGATGTACAGTCAATTCACTTTACAGTATATCCTGTAAAGCGCTTTAAGACTTCTCAAAGACGTGGTAAGGCGCTATATCAAACGCAAGGATTATTATTATTAAAATAAGAAAAGACTATTTGGCCTAGCGAGCCGACACCTTCCACGGCCACACAAAATCTAGCCCTATCCTTGCTTTGCCTCGCCACTCAAGAGTAATGGGAAGAGGTGTTGTCTAAATAATTCCTGAACCCCCAAAGAGATGTCGACCTAAAAACTCCAGAATGTCCATCAAACATCACACTTTCTATCCTGGCCTCTTTCCCCTGCCTGAACTAAAATGATTGTCCCTTGTATTTATTTGTTCATTTCCAATCTGCACCTGTCCCTACGTCGTCCCATATTGGTTCTTAATTAGATTCCTATCCAATTATTCTTTTTGGTATGGTTATTGACTGCTTGTGTTTGGATCCTGTTCTAACAATATGCTAAGCTCTCAACATTACTGTATTTCAGGTTTACATGCACATCTAAGCAGAAGCGGAGCAATTGACAAGTTAGAACAGTATGTGCCTTCAGTAAGTAAAGTGACATAAAACACTTTAGCTCTTTTCAGTAGTCTGAATTCCTCTTACATGCTTCTGCATTAAACTAACCCCATGTTAATGTGCTAATTGTTACAGTTGAAGTTCGAAGTAGAGAAATTGATGGAATATCCATTGCGTTGCTTAGTGCTGGTATCTCAGGTCTCGGCTGATATGTGGAGAAGAAATGGCTTTTCTTTAGTCAATCAGGTATTGTGAAAATAATTGCTTTATTTCCTTGAGAAAATGAAAGAAAACATTAAAATCTTTTGCCTCTTTTAATGGGAAATTCTAGTTGTCTGATTCTGGAATGAAAGGACGTGGGTTTACATTAAATCACATCAAATGCAACGAGTATTACCCAATAGACTAAATTCTGGATCTCAGCTGTGCTATGATTGGTAAGTACCCTACAAGGGAGGGAGACTAAGTGTAAAGCATTGCATTACTGTAAATTTACGTTGAACAATTGGTGTCATGGTGACCCTTGTTGGTGTCTTGTGGTACACTTCTGACTTTTGCTATCGACTAATTGGCTTCTACTCGTACCTTGTGGGCACAAAAGGTTTCCTAAAGTCAGTGGCATCGCAAGAAACCACTGGAAATGCTGGTGAGATGGCTTGCCAATGAGCTGCTGGCTTTCAGTGTGCTCTATACCTGCACAGCAAGGTCTAGTGATGTCAGCAACAACTGGACTAGAATTTAATTGGATCTAGAATTGATGGCCAGCAGCTATTTTCATAACACAACCCATTATGACAAGGGGTCAGACTTTTTTTTGTGTGCGCGCAAAGCACTGAGTTTTAATAGGAGTGGTTTGTGACAAGCTTATGCTTAGTCTCTCTGAGCCACATGCTGCAGTGGTGCAAAAATACAGATCCTAGGTCCCCTAACCTTGGCTCTTGACAACCTAAACTATGGGATTAGATAAGCAGGGTGCAATCCTTCCCAGGCAACACTCTCCCCAGAGGAACATATCCTGCTTATCTATGTGGAACTCTCAGTGGTTTGGGTAATCTTGGATGGTATTCTGCTTGTTTCAGACTAAGAATACCCAGACCTTTGCAGCTTATTGTTAGTCATTTGGGGGTTGTTTTAAGTACTAGTGTGTCCAAACTAGATCCAGAACAGGATGATGACTGAGGCACGCCAAATAGCAGGATGTGTCTTAAAGCTAAAAGGTAAAATACAGTAATATTTATCCTTACATTTGATACTTCATGCTTTTCATATCGGGAGGTCGACTCAGCGCATGGGATTTGCTGTAGTGTAGTGATTGTGAGTTTGTAGAGGACCAGGGTAAATGTGTGATAAGTAATGTAAAATTGGAAGTAGTAAAGAAGAATTTAAGGAAATTTTTGAAAGAAGAAACATTTTTAAAAATTGAAAAAAGTTATTAATAATCCTTGCATTTGATATAGCGGTTTATAACATCTTTGAGACGTCTCAAGGCGCTTCACAGAATATATTGTAAAGTGAATTTACTGTATTTGACTGAAACGCAGTAGTCAGTTGAGCACAACAATGTCCAAGTATAAGGCTAATATACTAAGTGGAGTCCTGTAGCTCAGTGGTTAGAGCACTCGCTTTGCAAGCGAGAGACCTGAGTTCAATTCCAGGCAGGTCAGGGCGAAACCTTGGGCAAGTTTCCTTACTCCACACAGAGCCTAATAATAATCCCTCCAAAACCAAAAACAATAATAAATTGGTCATTTTCAATCTATGACTGTTTGTGGGACATTGCTGTGCGCAATTGGCTGCCGCGTTCGCCCACAAATATACAGTCAATTCACTTTACAGTGTGTTCTGTGAAGCGCTATGGGACATCCTCCTGACGTGAAAAGCGCTATATCAAATGCAAGGATTATTATTTTAAGCAAGTAATTCTTCCACCATTCAGGAAGGCTTGCTTTTTCAATTCAGTTCTTTATAGGCTGATGTAAGGAACCTCGCATTGATTCTGAAGCTAATGGGAGTTCATTAGCATGTTGTAATTGTGACCGAGGCACCTAATTTTCCTTTGTTATTACAATGACCACTACGACTAAGATGAGGTAGTATCGTTGATTTTACTTTTTTTTATTAAGGTGTTTTGCTACCGAAGTGCCAAATGGAGGGAAGAAATGTTTGATAAAGACATTGTCATGCTACAGGTATGAACTGGCAAGTTTAAAGCATAACTTTGAAATATTTATGCAGTAACACACAAATGTATATTATAGTATTCGGCCAAGCCTACTGAACACAAATATTCAAGCCATTTCAGGGCTACATTAATAGGTTTCACTTTGAGGGTATTCTGCATTATCCTCAGGCTCTGTGAGTTTGTGTTCAATTGCTCACTGAGCCACGAAGTGCAGTGGACATAACGATTTTTTGCTACAAAAAAATCAATTATTTGGCCAACCCACAAGAAGCAGGTCTTGAGACAAATGACCTCCAATGGCATTGGAGGCTTGTTTGGAAAAGAATGTGACCTGCTGTGTTGTCCTGGCTGCTGAAGGAAAGATACCTTGATGAGGAGCAATTACTGAATTAATTTTAGAAATGGGGAGGGCAGAGAGACAGAATAGGGGTGAGGGGAGAGGGAAAGAGTGGATAAGGGAGGATGGGGAGGGACAAAGTGGGGAAGAGTGGAGAGGAGGTCAGTGGGGAATGGAGAAGAGGGGGTTCAGAGTGGGTAAGGGGGAGGCTTATCCTCAATGGGCCAGTCCCAATTAGTGAGAACAATCGTCTTTACTGTACAGGATTATGGATCTGTGCCATAGGAATCAAAACTGTTTCCTTTTCCAGATTGGTGCCTCTTTGATGGATCCAAACCATTTCCTAATGTTGGTACTGAATAAGTTTGAACTGTTTGAAGACTTTACTAAGCACTCGATTCCCAAAAGCAAGGTAAGTGTCCAATTGCCACAGCTCTCACAGGCGGTTTCATCGACCCATTTGATTCTTCCCCAAAGTCAGTAGCGACACTGTGCTGTCAGCACTGAGAGGAGAGGGGTCCATTGATCAGGGAATTGATATGTTAGGCCATTGAGACCAAAATGGGTAACTCTGTAAATAGCTTTTAAATTCTTTGTGGGACATGGCTGTGCACAACTTGGCTGCTACATTCGCCAACAAAACACACAGTTGCAACACTTTACAGTAAAAATCCTGTGAAGCACCTTGAGACATCTCAACGGTGTGATAAGATGCTATATCAAATGCAAGGATTATTATTACACTGACATGTAATATCTGATCAAATGGGACCAAGCTCTCTCCCTGTCTACCCACCCCTCAACATTTACTACTGTGGTCTAAAACTTCAATTCAAGTGTTATCAGCAGTTAGAGAGATTGAATTGTTCTTCCTAACTCCTCCTGAGGGTGGTCACCCAATGCTGGAGCTTATTTCCACAGGTGGCGGAGGTAACTCTTATACCTCATTCAAGTGGCTGTTCATGTTTGATCTTGTTAGTCGATTATTTGACCATGTTAGTAGTGAAAAGGGAAAACTCCCGACTCTTCATCCAGGTCCTGCCATGGGATTTTTAAATATCCACCTGGATCATCAGGCCTGGTTGGACCTTGGTTCAACATCATAGCTGAACAAAAAGCATTGACACTAAAATTATAGGAAGATAGAAATGAGAAGGACCAAAGAAACCACTTTAGTCCTCCTGGGAGATCAAGTTTTAAGTACAATTGTGCATACGATTCTCATGGAGCACGAGTTAAAGAATTAGATGTTGTCAGTACTAAGTTATCCTTTTTTTAAGGCAATATTACCACACAATGATAAATTACTTGTTAAAATACATAATCAATCCACTTTACAATATATCCTGTGAAACTCTTTGAGATGTCTCAACGACATGATAAGGCGCTATATCAAATGCGAGGATTATTATTAATAGATTGTAGGAAAAGATTACAATGAAGAAAATTGAAGAACCGATTTGACTATTGTGTAATCCGCTGGACAAGGTTCCTACCAATGATGTAATTTTGTTTTGCAGGATGAGATTAAACAGAACGTAAGCCTATTGGAAGAATTTTTGCACCTTATTATTATGGTGGTTGGTAAGACTCCTTTTATTCATGCAAGCTAAACTACATTTACAGTGTAGGAAATAAACATTAAATCATCAATTCTTGTAGCTATTGGGCAATGGGAAAAATACAAAGTTAAATTGAAATTAAAAGTTGATGTGGACAAGTATTTGGTTATGCGATAGGTATCGCACTATAGCCAAACCTCTGAGCCACTTCACAGGCACCACTACCCATTCACTGGCTTTGGGTGATCATTGTTGGTGAGCATCATACAGAGATCAGTACAGTTGAGTGTTATCGCTGGTGGGACTGGGAGCAGCAAGTCATCTATAATGCTCCATCACTCTAGCAGGTACATTGATGAGGTACATCTGCCTTTAGAGTCACTACTGTGTTTAGAATAACTGCAAATGTTTTTTTAATAAAAAAAATACAATTTACAAACCTTTTGTATCTTATGCACTGAGGACCAGAAATATGATTCTAAGTGTTCATTAAATTAGCGACGTAAAGAGCCAGGAAGTATCAGGGTTGTCATTCACCGAGTTGCTTATTCAGTTTGATGATGTGTGAGTTGCAATCTACCTGCAATACCCTACCTTAAATAAAAACATGATAATCAGAGTTTTTATAAGTCTGTTTTCACATAAATCCCAACATGGATTTCCGTTTGTTGGGAAGACATTTTCAACGGATTTAAGTCAAATCTAAAGTGGTGATGTGTAAGCAATGGAGTGGAGTGTGAATGATGGTCTCCCGTAACTCTGCAACTAATTAGATTGGAGTCTAATTTACAGCTTGAATTGGACAATGTGCAATGTATGCAATACAGAGGAAATTATAGATGCCCATAAAGAACCAATCAGAAAGGCTGCAAAGGATTCTCTGTCTTTTTGTTAGGTGTTGGGGAAATGTAATTCCTTTTTTGCGTATGGTTTGCACTTCCTACAAATTAGAGCCCAGTAGTTATGCCGTGGATTTCTATTTGTTTCTCTCCAGGGGAGAGGCATGTTCCCGGAATAGGCCGTGTGACAAAAGAAGAGGTCACAATGAGGGAAGTGATCCATCTGCTCAGTATTGAATCAATGGCTCACAGTAGCCTGGTCAAAGCTTTGCCTGAGAACGTGAGTATTCCCAGTGCAGCTTGTTCAGCAAGACACAAATGTACACTCTGTGACTCCTGAGGCGCATGTCAGGCGCTACGAGGAATGTAACTGAGATCAGAAACGGTCTTGCTCCACATTGTTAACTTGGCCCTTGGGGCATGGTGATAGCACTGCCACAAAATGTAAAACTGACCACTGAAAAATTACAGGGTGTACATTCCAGGAATTATGCAATTGTGATGCCGCGTAATTTTATGCATAATACGTTTAACTACGCGTAATATTGCACAATATGGCGGAATCTCCTCATTCCTCCCTCTCCGCCTGTCTTCCCTGTCGCTCTCCGCGCTGCCTCGTAGCACCCCCTTTGCATCTTTGCATCTGGAGGCAGGACAGAGAGCTGTGGAAAGGGAGATAGAGCGGGAGGTGCACCTTGTAAATAAATGCAACATTGTTCTATATAAATAAATATGCTATATGAAAAACAAATGAAAAATTAAAACTGGAATCCATATCTTTCTAAAGAGTTCACTTTATTATCTGTATTGAAATTGTAAAAAAAAAGTGTGATTTTGCAACATTTTCATTGTTTTGCTTGCATCATTTTTATTTTTTCTGTGCATGTGTAGATGGCACACATGCATGAATGGACACCTGTGATTAAGCCGCTGGATGTCTCTAAACTTTTGTATTTAAAGTTACATCCAACTTTAGTTTCAGTCTTAGTTGGTGTAACCACTACCTAATGAGGAACTGTCCATTTAGGGCTTAAGGTTCTGACTGTAACTACAAGCAGTCTTGCAGACCATGAACACTCAGGTCAGCTGACTCAGCGATTAAAAAACATTTTTTTAATACCCTACAATTTTTCAATAAAATTTACCGGAAGATAACTCTGAAGTGAAATAAAACATTTGGATGACTGAATTTACTGTCCCGTGGTGGCCCAATTCTGATGGTAACCAAAGTCGTCTTGATCATTGACCCTTTAGAGGGATTGTTGTCCTGGTCAGTTAAACATCTTTTAAGTTCTTGCTAGAACATCACAAACACATTTTCATAAGTTAAGTAAAGTTAACTAATGAATTAGGTAAAATGACTAAGAAACCTATTCCAGTCTTCAGCTGTTTTGTTTTAAAAATCTGCTAATGGTGTATTTACTTATTTGTTCTTTTATTTTGATAGGAAAACCTTATGTTTTTGTTTTGCAGGAGAGTAATGAAACCGGTCTGGAAAAGGTTATCCACGAAGTGGCCACGTTCAAGTCAGTTAAGTTTTACACAGCTTTATGAATCATTGCAATTTACTTTTCATGCATATTCTAAAGTTCTGTCTTTTAGAAACTGACAAAGATTCTGAATGATATGTTGGAGCCTCGTGGATATGATTCATTACTGAATTGTATCTCCCTTTTTTTGCTTCCTTTTATTCTAAGACAGAGATAGAATTTATTTTGAAGATGAACACATTTAGTTCTTCAGACTCTGTTATCATTCAATAAATTATAAACTGGAAGGGAGCTTTTCTGAAATGTAGGTGACTTTATTGTGGAGCTATGTAGTATACAGGGCAGGAATAGGTTACTAACAATTCTTTTGTCTTTTCCTAGAAAGCCAGGGTTGTCTGGCCACGGTGTGTATGAGTTGAAGCCAGAATGTCTGAAGGAGTTTAACCTGTACTTCTATCATTATGACAAATCACAGCAGACCAAGGTAAATCCTGTCCCTCCTTAACAGTAAATGTTGATTGAATCAGAACAAATGCTCATATAATTTCCATCCTGCTATGAAAAGCATATTACCAGAACCAGATACTTGGTAGGACAAGGCTGCTCAGTACATATCATTGGGGAGAAAACGAAAGGAATGTGGAATAATTGTTTTGATAGGTAATGATCAACTGAAAACACCCAATCTTGTCAGAATGAATTTCATCAATGACCAAAGTGTCATTTCGAATGCAGTGTAAACAGGCACATGAAATGGTATTCATTTTGCAATTTTTGTTAATGTGTTTTAATATCCAGCGTACAACTCACATTAATCACAGCCATCAGCAGCCAACTAATAGCTCAAACAATAAATTTAAATATCCATTATTTACACAAATAGCTGTAAAGGTTGTAATTGTAATATCAAAGTCTCTTTAATTCTTAAAGGCTGAAGATGAACAGAAGAAAAGGAAAAAACAAGCCAACAGCAATGAAGGTAATTCAAGTGTTGATGGTTTAAACTTTTGCAATTTCAAAACGCGATGGTGTTGTGAGTCGAATGTCTTGACACAACAGGCGGAAACCATTGCCATGCTTGAGATTATCCATAGCTGACTGAGAGTTTCATGCATGTGTGCCATCTACACATGGACATTTCCCCAGTGTCTGGAATAGAATGCGTGCTTTCTCCCTGGAAGGATGTTCTGTAATCTGTGGGCAATATCAGTTCCTTGCCTTTGTGACTGATATTCACTGTCAAGACAATTTGATATTGTGATTCTCTTGATGGCACAGCATATTTATCCATGCGAATTTTAGGCTTACATACCTGGAAGGTATGATCTTTTATTCACTCTGTGCTAAGTTGACCGATTTCAGCAGTGTTCCTATGAGCACTACAATAGATATCAGCTGGGGCTGCCGCTCCTGAGGTTCCTTCTCCTGAGATTGCTGAGTTGTGATCCACTGCTAGAAGTGTGGTTTAAACTTCCCAACTCTTCTCTCAACAAGCTGCAAATTATTCAGAATTCTGCAGCTTCTATCCTATCCCATACCCAGCTCCAGGAGCCAATCACCCCATCCTTACCCTGCTTCATTGGCTCCCCATCCATCAGAGGATCGAGTTTAAGATCCTCATCCTTTACAGTCTTGTTCCTCCCTGCCTCTGTGAACTATTAAAACCATACCAATCTTTCCGCTCCCTCTGCTTGGCAGGCACTGGCCTGCTCCATGGCTCCTGCTCTGCCCAGCCCACCATCGCCAGTCGGGATTGTTCTGTGTGGACCTCAGGTTAAGGTGGTTTTATACTGGACAGCAAGCACAGTAACACGAGCCTAATTCATGCGCGCCATGTGATTGACATTGCGTCCCACCTCCTATTATAGCACACGTGACCAGTTTTACAGGGTTGTGTGGTGTTTCTTTGAGCCCTGACAATGAACTGACTGTTTGTAATGTGTCTTGCAGCTCTTCCACCTCCTGTCCCTCCTCAGTTCGTACCGGCGTTTGCAAAGATTACGAGCATTCTGAACTGTGACGTCTTTATGCTAATCCTCAGAACAGTTTGCCAGCAGGCTGTGAGTTCCAAAGGACAGTTGTGGAGCGAAGCAATGATACAGAAGGTACGAATGTGCCTGAATTGAAGCAACATGTTCAAATGGACATGAAGCTTCAAAATGGGCCTGTTGCAATTTCAGATTGAGAAACGTTAAGAATGGAGACGTGGGCATTGACGTTAGCAATTTCCTCTTATCTTATCTTTAGTTAGCAATGTGATAAGGAAATGATCCATATTACTAACAGCACGCAGCCATGTGTCTTATTACAGGCCCTCCATCTTATCTGCATGGCTTTACAAGAGGAACACAGACAGCTCAAGGAGGCAGCTGCAGAAGAAGAAGTATCTTTTGATGCTTATCTCAAAGCAACAAGTAAATACTGAGACATCTTTATACATTGAAATTCATCTGTATTTGGCATTGTTTTACAGTACCATTTTAGCTGTTTGGTAACTAAAGATAAGTGTTCACTTTATTTCCTGGATAGGTTAGTATTTTGGGGGTTAGCACAGGGAGTGTGATTCACCCCTGGATATCCAATTAAATATTACAACTGGCTTTGTCTACACCAAATCCCATTTCATCCTAAAGTCAACTCACTCTCACACTGGCATTTTCCACTAAGTGAGCCCCAGGGATTCTTGGGTCGTGTCACTAACTGAAATTCCAGAGAGTTGGTTTAGAATGCCTTGTGATCAGATGTTTGAAGATAGAATCCCATTGGGGCCACTTAGCCCATTATCCCATCCCAGACAATAAAGTTATTCCCGTGTTTAAATATAGCCTGAGAGCAGGTTAGTGGGTTCCTCCTGGGGCTGAACTACCTCCAAAGAGATGTGCCTTGCAAGGATACTCAGATCTGCAGATCGAAAGCATGTGTAAAGTTACGTCCTGAAGCTGAAGCCTGAATCCCAGGCAAGTGCTGTGCTGCAACACAAATATGGTTAACAATTTAGTTGCCAAAAGAGAAAATAAATTGTTGAGTCCGTAATGCAGCTATGTATTTACCGACTTTATTGATGATCCTCAGAGATTGGAGGGAGAAACCTAGCAATCCCATTTTTTTTAATTGTTTCTTTTTACTGTTTGTTACCGTTTCTATCGTTGCCAGTGGCGTAGTGAAGGAAACTGTGTCTGGATATGTTTGTATTTGTCCAGTTACTTTTGTGTTTTTAAGATTTTTTTGTTATTTCTTTTCAAGGAATAGGAAGTTCTGCAGTGAATGCTCAGAGTGTCCTGTCACTTGTAGAGCACCTGAAACGCGTACCTCAGTTAAATGCCCATAAGGACATGATTCTCTGGACTTTACAGGTAGGTAATAAAAATAACAAAGGGCTTCCTATAAGTTGTCCTACTGTGGTGCTTGTAATATAGTTCAGTAACTACAATATTGTAGTATTAGATTTCTGAACGGGAGATCCAAGCTCAGCCCTCAGACTTGACTGCCACTTCCATTTCTGTTTCTCACTGGAGGTAAGTTTTCAAGGCTTTCGTTTTGATGAGCCAGGTGTCTGACATACGTGGAAACCCATCGTCATGCTTTAGATCAAACCAGACAGCGTTCCACATATGCTTGATAGCTATGCATGAACATTTCCATATGTCTCAAATGGAATGTGCACAGTCTGCCTAGAGGGATGCTTACCAAATTCCGGAGAGTATTAGGTACATGGTGCAAGAACCAAAGCTTGTGCCCCCATAGTATGTTGAGGTTCTTTTGGAGTTTAACCAGCTAACAATGCATAGCTTGACATTAATGACACCAATTGTCCCTTTTTCTTCCCAAATTAAGAGTAGACTTTCAGGTG
Organism: Callorhinchus milii; assembly: GCF_018977255.1. Classification (NCBI taxonomy): domain Eukaryota; kingdom Metazoa; phylum Chordata; class Chondrichthyes; order Chimaeriformes; family Callorhinchidae; genus Callorhinchus; species Callorhinchus milii. The sequence continues at coordinate 17,835,371 of NW_024704750.1, read as the reverse complement.
TCTTGTACCTCTGAAGTGGTGAACAGGATTTTCATGAAAATCTTAAATAGAGGCAAGGCCTCTGACTGATATTATATCTGTGCATATATTTACAGATGTTTGATGCTGTAAAAAAATTGAGGGAAAAATCGAGTCCATTTTCAGCAGCAAGAGCAGAGATTCAAAGGACGGATGAGGTAGGCTCATTTATCATGGTTTTCTTCTTATCACCCATCTTCAGAATGACATAGGTGGATGATGATACTATGTTAATGTTATGTGGCAGCTTACTGAATCTTGTTTGTGCTTTAGGCTGTACAAGACAAGGATAAAGCTGAGCGCAAACGGAAAGCAGAAGCAGCCAAACTACATCGACAGAAGATTATGGCGCAGATGTCTGCAATGCAGAAGAATTTCATCGAATCAAATAAGCACCTCTATGAGAAGGCAACAGAAGTGCTTGGACATGGCGCAGGTGCAACTGAGGAGGACAGGTAAGCAGCTGGTGGTTGTAATAAGGTCAAGAGGAAAAGATTACGTTTTACAGCCTTCTGTGGGAGTCTGTCATTAGTCTCAAGGCTATAATGTCAAATCTTGGCATTCTGGTGGAAGTTGGGTGGTGGGTTATATAGTTTCTCTTCCAAGCTTTAATGTGAAACATGATGATGAGAATTACAAAGGCCAGAGTTACAACTTTACCTAAATGTCTGTAATCTGGATCTTTTAAAATTCAGTGCATTTACTTCCCTCACAGTTCAACAACCGCTGTAGAAGATTCTGGTGTAGCTCTGGGGCCAAAACAGGGTGCAGTTGCTGCCGAGAAAATCATATTGACCTGCATCCTGTGCCAGGAAGAACAAGAGGTGCGAGTGGATGGAATGGCCATGGTGCTCACGGCTTGTGTTCAGAGGTCCACAGCCCTGACACAGAATACATGTCAAGTTGTGAGGAATACAGGAGGTAAATTGACCTATTAAGAATTTTGCAATCAAAATGTCTAGGTTTTTTTTCACATTTCACATTGTATTTCACTTTCATCCTTCCTTTCTACTTTCCTGAAGACATTTTGACTGATTTTTCCCTTCTGCTGAGATCCGGTTGCATGGGTGCCCTCTGATACATTATTCTTTATGTATAAACCTTGACCATGAATATCTAGCTATTCCTCCAGGTTGTGGTGGGGTGCGGAGTGTGTCATCACAGCTAACCTTTCTTCACCCAGAGTTCACTTACATGCACCTTCCAGCAGGAGTCTCTTTGGAGCGAGAATTATAGCTAATTTATGAATGAAATACTGTAATGCTTCAAATGCACTCCAATTTGCTCATATATTAACGTATGTTATATCATCATTAATAAAGTTAGTGTCTCTCCTACGCTGACTGTCTTAATTTGTTCACCCTCTTTATTGAAGAGCACTTCCATTTTTTTCATTATTCAGATAAAAGGAACAGAAAAAAGTGTCTAGTATAATGAGTAATTTCAATCTTGAGTTAATTTCCTTTATCTCCTTTTCATTGTAGAGAACTGTGACCCTTTATTTATGCACCCTGACCTGGGTTGTGGCACTCACGCAGGAAGCTGTGGTCATGTGATGCATGCCTCCTGCTGGCAGAAGTAAGTTGGCATGCTTGGTTTGTGACACTTATTTAATTTTTTTTCTGGCTAGTAAATAAAACACTTCATTAGGCAGCAGTTTGGTCCCATGGTGTGGTAGAATACTCGTTTACATACATAATATTTATAATCTAATCTACATTGGGCAGAATGACAACCTTCTTCAAACAAAGTTAAATCTTAGGCAGATTTCCTTACTCCCTCTGTTTACCTAGTAGTAAGTAGGAATCCGGTTGTTTGTTAATTGGCGGATCTCTTTCCATATTCCCTTTAAAAAATATATAAATAATAATTTGGTCACTCAGTCAACCACTGTATGTTCAAGTGGCTGCTGCGTTTCGCCCACAAAATATACAGCCATACATTTTACAGCATATTCTGTGAAGCGCTTTGAGACGTCTTGAAGACATGAGAAGGCACTATATCAAATGCCAGGATTATTATTATCTTCCACCTACCATCACTCTACTCTTTACGACTCTCATTTAGTCTGGAAGTGCAGGGAATTTTAAAAATCTTATTGGTGAGCTGAATGTGCCTGTGTTTTATTGGTTGTGGAAACAGTGCCTGTTATTTCATTCCTTGCTGATATGACTATGATGTGGTGGCGTAGAGAAGCTAATGACCAAAGAATGGAGGTGGAAACCCCTTGAAAAGATGGATAATGTCTCTTCCCTCAAAACAGGAAGTTTCTTTCACTTGAAATTGGGATGGTTTGTGCTTCAGACACTGGCTCACTGCAACTGCAATGGCTGTACCGAGAATGCCAACTGTTAGTCTTCACTTCCCTTCCAAAAACGGTTTTAAGCTTTAATGTTTTTCTTTGTGGTAATTGAAGCCACTCTGAAACATCATCAAATGTTCCCACTTTCTGTTGTGTCTGCAGGTATTTTGAAGCGGTGCAGAATTCAACACGCCACAGGCTTCATGCTGACCTGTCATTTCATTTGGACAACGTAGAGTATTTATGTCCACTATGCAAGTCACTGTGCAACGCTGTGATCCCTGTGCTTCCACTTCAAGCGCACAGTCTAAACAGGTATGCACAAGTATCTGCTCACTACATGAATAAGAAAAAGCATTGCACGTATTTTGTACGCTTGTTTGTTCACTTTCCCTTCGCACCAAAAACATGCTTCTTCCATGTTCAGCTGTGATCATTGAGGCGGACGAGAAATCCATGAGCTGACTCAACCTCAATGGAAATGGCTATGGAATCCATATTAGTGCGCGTCATGAAGTGTTCACTTTTGATACTGTTTGTTTTAATATATTTGGTAAGAGCATAGGTTATCAGTACAAAGCACCTTTAAGTTTTACTGTACTTGACTGTCTGAAACTCTTACCTATTGTGGCTTAGCTCCCAAAGTTGAGGATATGTCTATGGCTCGTAATGTTAATAAAGAACCAGACTAGCTGGTCAATCATCAGCAGTGTTTGGGATTGCTATGAATCCTACCACATTGTCACCTATTTTTTGGAGAACTATTTACAATGCACTAGATTCATCACTGTGCTTGTTCCTCGTAAACAAGGCTTGTAAGGCACGCCACACTAATTCATGCCAAATACAGATTCACCTGTCTTCTAACAATTTAATATCTCCCTCTTTGTGACATCGCCCTTAGACATGTATGCAGATGACACCCATATCAACCTGTCCACTCCCTCTGCTCAGCAGACTCCGGCCTGCTCCATGTCTCCCACCTGTCCACCCCACTATTGGCAGTCGGGCCTTCAGCTTTTCCGCCCCCACCCTTTCGAACTCCATCCCACAGTCCCTTCGCCTTGCTCCCAACCTTGCCTCCTTCAAGGCATGTCTCAAGATTCTCTTTGACCGCATTTTCAGTCACCCTCCTACCCCTGCCCTCTACCCCTCCTGATCCCAACCTCCAGCTCAGGTCCAAATTTCTGACTGTCCAGCACCTTGGGATGTCCTCCCGACGTGAAAAGTGCTATACAAGTTTAATTTGTTGTTGTGGAGGACAATTGATGCAAAAAAAGTTACTTGAACCATAGATTCAGTTGTGGATCTTAACTATTTGTTTTAAATGCCTTGTTCTGAATAGATAATTGAATATCAGTTTTGCTTCTATATAAAACTGGATTTTTAAAAATTTAACTCCTGTCCATTCTGTTTTTTTAACAGCAAAGATGTAGAAACTGTTGAGCAGCTGCTCACCTTACCAAAATGGCTAGAAAATGTATTAGCAAGAATAACGGGATTAAATATTTCACACACACAAGGTAGGTTAATGAAGGTGGAATTGTGCTTTTCATGGAAACCTTGCTTTTTAGGGAAATGAGATTGCAGACCATACAATTTAATTGATTGCAAAATAATGTTATGTGATCGAGAAGAAAAGCATTTTTCCATTTTCCCTTGGATAGTTTTGGTCCCCACTTCCATTCCTTCCCCCCGCAACAAGCACTCTGCATTGTCAGGCACTAAAGTTGACTGAGGCATTGATTTGGTTAACTGATTGCCATGAAGTGGCTATAGCCTCCTTTAGTCTGATAGCACCAACAGTGAATTTCAAACCAGGAGGCACTAGAATCTCAAATGAGGGACTAAGAATCTAAGGTTTATTCAATATATTGTGAGTGACTTTACAATAAAGCCTTTGTGTGTTATGTTTTGGTAGTAGTATATTATGTTGTGTTTTTTCATAATTATGGCGATCTACAGTGGGTTTAAATTATTTTTATTCTGTTTTACCTTCTCCCCTACCTTGCACCAGAGGATGGGCAGGTGCCCTGGTGTTTAAGGCCCTTGTGGTGCTGTTTTGAGGCCAGACAATGCCTGAGAAAACAGAGTGGCATGTAATGTGTGATAAATTTCTTATTTTGCAAATCAGCAGCCGTCACCTTGTTCCATTTGTTTCCTCCAAGATGAAAGCAACCAAATGCAAGAGAATCCAGCCTCGTGGAAGAACCCTGTAGAATTCCGATCTATCCTCAGCTTTGGAGTGCAGCCACCGTACGTAATATTAACTTTTTTTAAAACTCTTATTTTCCTAGTTACATCAGCAAAATGTGTTTTACTACATCACTTGAATACTGTAAACATCTCTCTCCACGTATAGTTAATATTATTTTCTTTCAAGAGTTAGTATCTTATGGGTGGCAAATGGATTATTTGAATACAAGTTTGATTTGTTTTCCTAGGCAATTTCCTGTTGTCTCCTCCTCACCTGAAAATGCTTTGGATATTTTTCCTCTTATGGGATAATGTTCTTTACATTTTGGTACAGCACCTTTCATGCCAGGAGAATGTCTCAAAGCTCTTCACAGGATTTATTGTAAAGTGCAGTGAATGTGTTTTGAAGTCAAGACATATAAAGGGATACACTTCTAATGTGATTGCTGTAACTGAAGAGGATATTATTTATATGTAAGCTATGATAGTGAGTTTAACATTGATGATATTCAAAACCTCATTCTATGTACAACCACATCCAGCAGGCTTGATGTTTTGTGCCCTAGCTTAAGGCCTTGAGACCGATTGTGGAGTCTGGAATAGTTGCTTGGCAGAGATGAACTGACTCAGCATAGATCAGGGATTGAATCTTCCCAGTTTGTATTGCTGTTTCTCACTGGTTAACCTCGCAGTGTAGTTTATCCAGTGAGTGTATCATTGGCCAGGACATTGGAGGGGGGAGGCTTTGAACAGAATTTAATAATAATCCTTGCATTTGTAATAGCACCTTTCACGTCTCAACACTTCACAGAATTTACTGTAAAGTACAGAGTACTTTAAGGTACAGAGTTTTTGTCGGTGAATTTAAATAGCAGAGTGAATGAAATACAGCTGAGTTTTTAAACTGCCCCATGTTTCTGTGTGCTTGCTCAGGTTAAAATTTTCAGACAGCATTGTGAAAATGCTGATGCTGTTTGCCATGGCTGTGCACCGTGAGGGATTGAAGGTTTCCACGAACGAAGCTGATGTCCGAGTGCCGGTGATGGTGTGGGGGGCTTGTGCTTTCACCATTCAGTCCATAGGTACCCAGCAGCCGCTTGCATTTCTCTTCAATTTCCTTGATTGAATACCAATAGTAGTCCTTTTCTTTAAATGTTCAAGTTTACACCTTCACATTCTGCTGTAATTCATGAAAGAAGCTCATTTAGGAACAACTGTCCCTATTGGAAAAAAAAGTCAACTAGCATTGATTCAAGATTTGTGCTTGATTTTGTAATTTATAATGTCACAATATCTCGAATGCTACAAACATATGTGTTGACTGTTTTATAGGAGAACACTAAGGCTAATATTCTACAAGCAGATCATGTATAATCCTTTTATAGTTACATAAAAAACACTGAGTAATGTTAGAAAATAAAATCAGCCAAATCTGCAAGGAAATAACGCTAATTCCTCTAACCAGATATCAGACTGTTTTATTATAATTCGTTCGTTATTCCCCAATATCCCGATGGGTCAGACCAAAGGCCGGTACAATCAACAGATCTTATAACAGAATAACACCACTATAGATATCTCGAGTTCAAGAGTTCAACACTGTGTCTTTCCAGCACACAAGCTTGATTCTTCATGCTTTCAGTCTTCCTGCTTACAGCTTTCAATCTTCCATCTGATATCCTCAGTCTTAGTGTTTCCAGCTTTCAGTCTTCCATCTTTGTATCCTTGTCTCCACGACCCGGGACGGCTCCATCTCCCATATCCTTGTCTCCGCGACCCGGGACGGCCCCGTACACAAAGTTATCGGAACTCTTATACCAATATTCATCCAATCATGGTGCGGATATTAGATCACCCGGTCGAAATCATGCTGGGTTCACGTGAACACCTCATGGGGTGTACGTGCCTCACACACACAAACACACTGTCCTTGAGACAATCCGTTATCTCGTGTACGTGTAGGGAGTTTCAGTCCAGCTGCCCACAACACACTTAACTTAAAAGTTAACCCGTTCGCAACATCTATTATGATTCTAACATTATACAAAAAGTGTAAATTCTAACAGTAATATTGGCCGGGATATTCAAGAACTCTGTTCTTTGACAACATCTTCAATGCCCCCAGTCCCCTCTCCCCGCAAACCACCAGAAAAGATAAAAAGATCTTGGTTTAACCTCTCATCTGAAAGCCACCTGAGCCTAGAATAGCCTAGTTGACACCCAAGTTATTAATTCAGAGACAAGAGTGCCACAAACTGAGCCAATCCATTATAAATAAATCTCAAGTGGAAAACGATAATACTTTCAACAATACGTCATTCTAAAAGAATCCATTGTTGTCATTTTTTAAAGTTAGCTTTCTCCCTCCTACAGAAAATAACCTTAGTGAAGAAAGCAAGCCTTTGTTCGGATCACTGCCAGATAGACAGGTACTGTGCAGTCTCTATCTTAAATGCTAAGGTCATTACCTACATTTCTTCAAAATTTATGGTGAATAAAAATTCTTGTGAGAAACTGTAAAATGGGGAAGCATTGATTTATTCAGATTTAAGAAAGATCTGGGTTTTCTCCTCCCTATTCTGTACTGTATTTCATATAAATATCACATTTGCTGATTGTGAAGAATAGATTATTATGAATGAGTGGCATCTGATTTTGTTGTAGGGTTTTAGCCTTAAAGCACTTTTGCAGTTTGCTGCTTCTCAGAGAGTGGTGACATCACCAAGAGTTATTCAGAAGCACTTGAGAAGATTATTGTCGGGTGAGTACAAATACACTTTCTCTTACAAACTTAAAGTATCAACCTCAAAGATTTTCAAAGTGTAATGGTTGTGCATTTTGTTGGGATACACAGAAGCCAATTTCAACATAGCAATGTCCCACAAACAGCCATCAAATGAACGACTAGTTTTATCTGAGGCATTTGTTTGGTTAGCTCTGACAAATATGGAAAGTCTACCCACGAGTCCACCTGATTGAGTCAGGCTGGTTGTGCTGTCATCAGCTGTGCCCCAAAGTACTGTGACTCGCCTGGCTCAGGAACTGGCTTTCCAAGACCGCCACGGAGGGTTCAATTCGATTCCAACATTCCATTGTCAAGCTTGGCGCCTTGGATCCACTTCATTTCTGAGGAGAACTCCTTTCTCTTTTCGAATGGTACCATAGAATCTTTAAACACCTGAACTGTCAGATGAAACCTTGGTGTAACGTCTCATTGCCTCTGACAATGGAGCACACCCCCAGCACTGAGGTGCCAACCTAGACTAAGAATTCAAACTTCCAATGTGGGCGTGACAGCATCTGCATAAAAGCATCTGCTGAATGTGTCTGACACTAAGCAGATAAAAGGACAATATGTTGAGGCTGCAGCCCACCCTTTGTCTCCTGTTAGGATACGCTGAACAGAACAGTGATTCCCTAAAGACATCCTACTGTTGCAGTTAAAAGGAAAAATTGGATTAAAAGATTATGCCCATAATAGGATATGCATATTACTCAAATATACACAGCTTAAGATTTAGCCTCCATGTTATTACCTGCTTATCAGGCTCCTTTGTGTAGAGTGTTATGCAGCAGATCTTTCCTCAGCTCTCCCAAAGCAGTTGTTAAAAAAAATTCAGCAATGCCTTGTAATTGTTTTCAGGACAGAAGCAGGAGTTAGCAGCTTCTAACTTTTACCCACTCCACTCCAGAAGCTGCTGATCCACACTGGATGTATAGTTCAATAGTACCTATTGTGCTTTGCCCATTTGTTGGTTGTGACCCTAGGCAGTTGACAGCAGCTATATTTGACTGTGGGGATGTCACTGTTAAGCACAATTCTAATATTAAAAAAATCTTTGCGTATGTACGGCACCTTTCGCATTGGGAGGACATCCCAAGTCGCTTCACTCTGGAGTGGCTATGTATTTGTGGGCGAAAGTGGCAGCCAATTTGCTCACAGCAATGTCCCATGAAACTAATGACTGGGAACAACTCCCCTCTCTTTACGAATAGTGCCATACTGGAGTGCCATTCTACCCTCAAACAACATCCACATTTGTATTTCTTCCCGTTACCCATTTAGTAGGTCAGGGTATGCACATAATTTGAAAGGTTGTTTATGTTTAATAGTGAGTCCAACCACCTCAATGAGAATAATGCGTCAGACTCTTAACTCTTAGAGTTTACTTTTCACACGCAGAAGTCATTGAAAACAAGACTTTTCCTGGTGCTGTGAATTGATGCTCATTAATTCAGTCCAATTATAATAAATAAATGATAATCCTTGCATTTTTCTATAGCGCTTTTCACGTATTCTAGACGTCTCAAAGCACTTCACAGAATATACTGTAAAATGAATTGACTGTATATTTGTGGGCAAAATGCGGCAGCCAATTACACACAGCAGTGACCCACAAACAGTCGTGGATTGAAGTGACCAATTTTATTACTGTTATTTTTTTTCTTGAGAGATTATTATCAGTTGTGTGGTAGGTACGGAAACTTGCCCAAGGTTTTGCGCTGCCGGGAATCGAACCCAGGTCTCCCACTTGCGAGGCGAGCGTACAGGACACTTAGATTTGATTAAATAAATAAGCATCCTTGTTTAAACTATGTTTTTTTTAAAATTCTAGTTTTTATGCTTGACACGAAGGTTGAAGACACCCAGTCAATTCTGACTATTGACTTTTTCCACCATTTGGTATGTTTATGGATCAGTTTTATTCTGCACAATTAGTTGAATAGATTATTTTTATCTGCTGGATTCATTAAGTTGTAAAGCAGTAACGCAGATTTACTAAATTTGAATTGTATCAATGCTTTTGATATCTACTCTTAAAGTAGACTGTAGTGTTGTGCACCATATTGTTCAGCAAATTGTATCTAATGTTGTTTAGGTGAGTTCGGTGCTGGCATTTCCTTCGTTATACTGGGAGGAGACTGTGGAGCTGCAGCCCTCAGACATCAGCAGTACTTTCAATAACCTCTACCTCTTCCACCTGATAACCATGGCGCATATTGTCCAGATACTTTTTACCTCAACCTCGGGTCAGTACCAAAACTGGCAGCAAAATATCAATTCGACTAAATAGGAGCTACTGTTCGGGAAATCATTGTGAAATGTAACTGTCCGTGCACTATCTATACCCAGACTTCCCTATGGAGCAAGATGGAGAGGAAAGTGAGGAGGCCCAGTCAGCAGTAAAATTGTATGAAAAGCTTCGAAAGTACACAAGTGGGTAAGTAGCACTAGATAAATGTTTGCCTAATGTTATGACACATAAATCCTGATTTCACAGCTCATTCTAAGCTTTCAGCCTTTCTGCCCCCACCCTTTGCCCACAGTCCGTTTGCCGCGACCCCTCCCTTTCCTCCTTCAAGGCCAGTCTGAAGATTTTTTTTTCTTCGACAGCGCTTTGGATCACCCTCGTACCGCCATCCTCCCTGCCCTCCACCCCTCCTGATCCCAACCCCCACATCCTTGACTGTCCAGCGCTTTGGGGACGTCCTCCCGACGTGAAAGGCGCTATACAAATGTAATTTGTTGTTTCACACTCAGTAGCTTAAGTGCTGAATCACTTGAATAGCTTATGAGTTCAAGGGTCCAACCTTGAGTATGTTTTGCTTTTGTCCATCTAACCGTTGGAATTCTGATCTGTATAGAGATAAGTATTTGCGACGTCTCAAAGGTGTGATAAGTGCAATATCAAATGCAAGGATTATTATTATAAGTCTGCTTTTTAATGGATCTTGGAGTGAGGGATAGAATTGGTGGCGTAGATTTCATACCTTTAAATCATAATAGCTCCAGTTACCAGTCGTCATTGTCTCGTCAGTGGAAATGCTGAGCAGAAGTCAGGCTGATCTTAATGGGATATTGCAAAATCTGAGGCAATCAAATCAGTTTGCCAAAGGTCTAGAACTGCTCCAGAGTGGTGATTGGGAGAGAATAAATATGTAAGATCTCGTGAACCTTTCAGTTATTCAATTTTTAAAAATTTTTTTTTTTTACCATTATCAGAAGCTGGTCTGCTTTTTTTTTCCTGCCATAAGTTTAGTGGTGCTGTGAATTCAGTATTGATTCTTTATATTTCCTCTTGTGTGTACAAAGAAGCATTTAACTGTAAAAGGTATAGTTGTAAAAGCACGCAGACATTGACTTGTACTTATTTCTAGTGTTTGTTTCGCTTGGACGTCCTCCCGACGTGAAAGGCGCTCTATAAATGGAATCTTGTTGTTGTTGTTGTTTCAAACAAAGTTTGTGATCAGTATTGATTTATCTTGAGTGTAATCTGAATTGTAATTATTCACCAGGGCTTTAGAAAGCAAACCCCATGGCTGGTACCTTTGGAATTGTGTGAAGTGTGGGATAACTCCATTCCTTCGATCTTCTGCTTTGTTCTTCAACTACTTGCTGGGAGTGCCACCTTCTAAGGATCTCTGGAAAGGTAAATGAAGAGAACCTGTTACGAGCATCAATGTAGAGAAAATCACTATAAAAGGAGTTAGTTTGCATGGAATCGCAAGGTGGAGTTTTGGTTGATGGGATTGAGATGTTATTCAAAGTATCATTAAATCCTAAAAATGAATTGTCCTTGAACCCAGCATCACATTTTCTGAACTTTATACCACAAGCATCAAAGGGAAAAACATCAGTAATATATTCCATTATAAATACACTGGTGAGGAGATAGCATAGGAGGAAGAAATAGCAGCCTACATTCACAAAAGGACAGGACATTTAAAATTTATCTGTGGCATTTTCGAGGCACACACGTAATGTAGCTTGTTTCACAAGGAATCATATGATGAAGCTGTCCTTTTTACAGTCATTTTAATCTTTCTACATTCCATGTGGAGTGTCAAAGAATTTGCTGAAGGAAGCTCATGAAGGCCTCTGGCCAAGGCTGTGACCCCCACAGTGTCCATTTAAAAGAAAAACAATTGTTCAACTCACATCACAATCTTTCCTCCTAGATGCTTTGGAAGGGCAGTTTGAAGCTCTGTGTTACTATTTTGCTCTTCCTTCAAACCTCTTCAAGCTTTTCGAGGAATACGAGGATACGATGTCTCCTTTACTGCAGAGGTAATTATCATTCTGTCATAGAATATCTAGTAGAATATTAGGTGAAGGAGTACATGAATTGATCATTATCAGTGTCTGCAACTTCCCTCTGGTTAGGAACATAGGAATTGTTAGACGAAAGAAGACTAAGGTCAATTTAATCCATCTTCCACCATTCTGGAAGTCACATGGCTACAATAATAGTCATTGACACCAATTGATTCTGTATGGATTAGTCTACCAACACCATGTAAAGCTTTAGTTTCCTTGCTTACTATTGGGGATGTGCTTGCCTATTCTCCCATCAACAGTAAGAATAAAATTGGAAGGCCTACATGAGAAAGCTATTATGATTTAAAGGTATGAAATCTACATGGATATCGACCTCTTGTACTGGGGAGTTCAAAGTATGAATACATTTCAGACTGACATGCTCTTTGAATACAAATAATGACTTGCCAGAACAGAATTGTGTGAAGGAAACTTAAAGGAATTAAATGGGGTGGGGCTCTCTCACTACACGTCCCCATATAAAAACACCCATTTATGGTCATTGCAGGTGGTGCTCCGATTCTTCAGTGCAAAGCTTTCTCCGGGGAGAAAGAACAGCCATCAGGTAAGTCTTGCTGCCTCCATATTCCTTATGCTCCCTTCTTTGAACACACACATATAATAATATATAGTATAATAATATGTATTCCACCAAATATTCTTTGAATATTCAACTTATTCAAGACTTGACATCAATAGATTTTTAAAAACTAAAGGGATTAAGGGATACGGGGATAGGGCAGGTAAATGGAATTAGGTTCCAGCCATGATCTTATTAAATGGTGGAGCAGGCTCGAGGGGCTGAATGGTCTACTCCTGCTCCTATTTCTTATGTTCTTGTATTCTTCTGCATTGGCAGAATCCATATTCCTCTTCCTACTTCTAACTTCCTCTCAGTACGTCTAGCACTCTTCCCACTGAGTCAGAAGATTATGAGTTTGAACCCCCCACATCGGAACTTGGAATTGCATAGTCTAAGATGACACTCCATTGAAATAATGGGGTATTTTGGATTGTCGGAGGTGCCGCCCTTCAGACGAGACAAGGTCCCGTCTGCCTGTTCAGATGGACATCAAAGATCCCTTGGCACTATTCAAAAAGAGAAGGAATTTTTTTCCCCTGGTGTTCAGGTCAACAAATTACACCCAAAAAATTGATTATTCACTCCATGGCTGTTTGCGCGACATTGCTGTCTACAATTGGCTGCCACGTTTCACTCACAAAATACAGTCAATCAATTTAACAGTATGTCCTGTGAAGCACTTTGAGACCTCTCAACAATGTAATAAGGTGCTATGTCAAATGCAAGGATTTTTATTTTCTGAAAGGTTTCCAAGGGAAAGAAAACAGTTGATGGAGCTTCCAGAAGACTACAGTTGTCTTCTAAATCAGGATTCCCGATATAGGTGAGATTTAGTTTGAAATTTGTAGCCTTTTTGTATGATTATATAAACTTAATCCATTTAAAACGTATTATGTTTGTGTGAAAAAAAACTAGAAAAAACAAGTTTGGATAGCTAGCACAAAATATTGCCTTGACATTTCTTCATTTTGTTTTATTCCATTTACAAAATCAAAATTATAGTCTCAATGGAAATATTGAAAGTTGTTTCCTTTGATGTCGTGACTTTATTAGGCGATAAGACCTGATATGTTACTAAGTTGTTTGTGTTGCATGGCATTGAAAATGTTTTAACTATTTTACCCATTTTCTACAATAGGTGCCCCCATTCCACCGATGATGAGACAAGAAATGCAGTCCTGTGCATGTTTTGTGGAACAATGATCTGTTCGCAGAGTCAGTGCTGTCAGCAGCAAGTAGATGGAAAAAAGCTTGGAGGATGTTCAGCTCATGCTGTGAAATGTGGATCTGGACTAGGAATCTTCCTCAGGTACCTCATCGACCTCGCTGATGTGGAATTACACAGCATTTTAAAATAGATTGGCAAATTAACAAAAATACATTTACTAGCTGTACCTGGTCGGTGAAATATGCATTATTGTTAAACTTTTGAGAAAGGATGCACATCAACACGTTTCGCCCACAAAATACAGTCAATCCACTTTACAGTATATTCTGAGAAGCGCTTTGAGACATCTCCAAGACGTGATGTCAAATGAAAGGATTATTATTTGGCAGTGGTAGTTTCAGTGGAACATAGGTATGAAAAGCCTGTTCCACCTTATTTTTCCAAATATCCATTTCTTAAATTTAAAATTGCAGAATACAAAGTACTGTATGTACTATAGTCCATGTATCTGGGAGTACATACTGTGGGCTCTCATTTCACCATATCTTGTCATTTCTTCTATTAGGATAAAGGAATGCCAGGTGCTTCTACTGGCAGGAAAAAACAGAGGCTGTTTTGTACCTGCTCCATACTTGGATGACTATGGAGAGACTGACCAATTGCTCAAGTAAGATTATTCCAAGTGAATTTAATTCCCATTCGCTTTTGAGTCATATGTAAATGTGTGTGTGTAGTTTCCAGGTTTTCTAAAGGATTTGCAGAGTGCTTGTTGAACATTATACAGTTAGTTGACTATTGAACAGATAAGAAATCAAATTCTTAAGTCTTCAGGGTATCTCATGTTTTGTTGTAGAGAAGATGCACTTATGGGGGAAGGAAATACATAGAATTGCATAGATTGAAAAATGGCCATTCAGTCCTAGTCGATGCTGGTGTTTACCCTTGTACCTCTCTATTCCCTTTGAGAACCTATTTGAGAACCAAGAATGCATTGTTTGTTCTTTATTTTCCTTTGATTTGTCTCTGGGACAATGCTTATCTGTGCGGATGTCTTGCAGCCCCCCATGGATGTTTCATTGACTTTACATTTACTTGCGTGATCCCTTTTGGTCACTTACCTTCTTAAAATGTTGAAAAGCTTCAGAAATCAAAGTTTCAAATATACTCCAACTCGTTTTTTTATTAATCTTGTTTTTTCGTTTCCAAACCCTCCCTCCCCATTAAAGGCGAGGTAACCCATTGCACCTGTGTCCAGACCGTTACAGGAAGCTCCAGCAAATGTGGAGGCAGCACCGAATCCTGGAAGAGATCGCGCGTAACCAGGATGCCAATCACATGGCCTTCGCCGTCGATTGGCATGAGTTCTGAATGACTGAAGAATACCACTCTTGTGGGCAGCCATATCCCAAGGCACTTTCGTTGGCTGTAGATTCACGTCGAGCGCTAGTTTTCCCAGACCTGATTAGCCGTGATGTGAATTCATTCTTTTTTTGCTGTGACTATAATCTAGTTTCAGTGCGCCCTGTCTATATCTACAGTTAATCTAACATCTGTTTCGTCTCAGCCTGCCTTTGCTGCCCCAATCAATAATGAAAACTGGTGCCCAACAAAACAGACTGTGATGTTGTGCAGGGACCTGAGGTAGAGGGATGGATAGAAAATAATTTTAACAAAGGGACAAAAATATACATTTTAAGAGTTTTTCAACTTTTTCCTACTTTTTTTCTGCTACAGTCTCTGCCGCTACAGAGGGTCGGACACTCCAAGCCATAGACACTTATTTATACATTGCTCACAAAAAAACATCATTTGGGGTGCTATTAGCTTGTGCTCATTTTGAAGTACAAAGTGCAGTTGAAGTTGTCTCAGGCACATGTCTGCTTCTATCATCTCTGTGGGAGTATCTTTAGTCCACAAGCACTCCACCCCCAATGGTTTATAGATTGTATGATACATTGAACAGCAACAAAATAATTGATGTAGTTTTAACTCAAGACTAATTCAAAGGGAAGCCACCAACAATTCAGGATCTGGATACATTCACTTTTAGTGTAATTTAGTATCACATCACAATATCAGTTCACATATGAGGATTCAATTATGTTTCTGTTTTTTTGTTATTGAGTTTTGTGTGAAATTCTTAAATTCTGTCTGGAAGTGTGGTGTCTAATTTACTCCCCCAAGCATCGTCTTGTAGAGCATGTAGTTAATGTGGAAATATTATTAAAGCAACCTTATTTAGTTATTTGTCTTAAGTTCCTAAGTAACAATGATTGTAAGGGGGGAGGATATCAAACACATGTCTCTTTACAGTGCTAAAAACAGCAAGTCTGAGGCTAATACAATACTTATGATAGAGGACTCCAGTTAATTAATCAGTACTTCAGTGATGATGTCTAGTGGAAGACCGGTTGCAACAGGAATCGGTCTATGCTATATATTGCATTGGCTCCAGAGTTCCTGTGCTGTGAACTGCTTTGAATTGGTCTATATAATAGTGCCTCCAACAGCACCATGTTGTGATAAATGTTGCTGGGATTTTATCCGCAGCATTATTGAATACCAATTGCTTTAAGCCACTATATTATACAATTATTATAATAATATAATTATGCTGCATTGCTATCTTTAGATAGGAAGAGTAAACATTATTACTCCTCTGGTGAGTACATCACACTTCTGGTGGGTTCAACCATCAGCAGTTTCAACAGGTATTACTTTGTCAATTTTGCAAGATATAAGAAAAACCACAGAATGAAGAATTTTCCCAAGTGCTGCAAGCATGTTGATTTTATTTTCTGGGGTGGGAGGCGGGGGACATCAAGTGTTCACTTGCTTTTTCCTCTCGAATGTGTTTATTTGCATATGCAAAGTGGTGAAAAATTCATCATTGATCTTCACAAATGTGTGCTGTTTGGTTTTCAGCAATTCCAGTACAGGACTGATTGTGAAGAGCTCTGCAGCCTGAGTTGCAGTAAATCAGTTGGTAAACACTTGGTAGGACTGGTTGGCTGATTGTATGTTGTAATAGGTTTATCCTCCAACCACAATTTTCACCTTTTTATTTTGTTTGATGACAATATTTTTTGTTAGTGGCACTGTATCTTTTAGTTCCTCTTTGCACTATTCCACAATCTTAAGGGTAGCCAAGAGACCTACTCCCAAGCTTCTGTTACTCGTGCAATGGCATGCAACTGATCTGGGTTCATTTATTAAATACATTTGGTGACTCAATCCATGACTGTTTCTGAGATATTGATGTAAGCAATTGGCTGCCGCGTTTTGTCACAAAATACAGTCAATCAATCCACTTTACAAAATATTCTGTGAAGCGCTTTGAGACGTCTCAATGACTTGATAAGGCAACAGCGACAAAATTACATTTGTATAGTGCTTTTCAAGTCGGGAGGACGTCCCAAGGTGCTGGACAGACAAGAGTTACGGCAAGGATTATTATTATTTCCACTGGGGGAGGGAATGCTTAAAATATTCCATCATTCTGGAGAAATAGCTCCACTGCATCAAATCACAACCTTGACAGAGTGGAAATGCATCACCTAGGTGGAGCAGAGTGTGAAGAGTTCAGTAAGTTGCCGTTTGCAAAGAGCTCAGACTTTCATTCATTGATCCCTTCCTACTGAACAAAACCTGAAATTCAGCACACTTTTTTTGCTTTCCTTAAAATAGACAAGTAGGTGTCAGAGAACTGGGGAATGCAGAAATATTATTCAAAAATTGAAACTTTTTTAAAGCAAATGCAACTATTGATTCTTTAGAATTAGTTAGATCAAAAGAGAATAGAGGTACTCTGGTTGCATTTGTTAATAACCAAGATCAGGGCACAGAAGAGCTGATAACTGAAGAAAGCTATCTGATAGTCTTCTAAACTTTAAATGCATAATTTCTTTTTTTTCTGCGTGGTTGGTTTCTTGAAACTTCTATCAAAGAGCACATTAATAAAATAAATCAGTTATAATTGTACTTTTAAGAACGAATTGTAGTAGGTGCTTATGCCACAGTAATTATTTCTTGTTCAGGTATTCAATGCCATGGTGACATTTATGAATGTTGTCTGAACTTTAAAGGGAGATGTTCAAACAGAGTTGTAGCTGAATCAAGATGGGTAAGTTAGTTATCAGCTACAGTGCTCCAGAGCACTCGCAATTCAAAATGTGGCCAAGGTGCCTTAGGTTTTAGGTACCTGATCATCTTAGTTGAGTAGTCTTTGTCTTTCATGGGCATCTGAAGGAATTTAGCATATTATGTTTTGGGTGTAAAAAATCAGATGGGTGAAATTTGAGATATTTTAAGTCTTAAAACTCACTATTGCTAATATACCTAGTCCTCCAAAGTTGACTGTAGGATGCAGCTGGATATATTAATCCATACCTGTTGTTTGCTTCACTGCTAACTAGGATATCCATCACCTTGTGTTACCTCACTTAAGTGACTATTATTGACTATCATGGGTGACCTGTGTGACTTGGTAGTAAGTATTGGCAGGCAATTTGACAATGGGGAGTTTTCTCAACATAGCTTGATCCTGTGAACATACATGTATCCTCACTTGAACAATCGGCATCGAGAACCCTGGCCTTTTTCCATTTGTTAAAACCAATTGTAGTTGCCTTACTGTCATTCTTAATTTCTAAGGTTTGTTTGGATCTACTGCACTTTATTATTTTTTCAACTTTATTTTCATAGCCATTTGAACGGTTCCTGTGAGTCCCTCAATGAGTATGGTTAGTTAAAGGGCCACTGTATTATGTGAATTTACTCGTGTGTTTCAGACAACCATGTACCAATTTATGCATTCGGACATGTGGACGTGCAGAGAAGAAATGTAACTTTTTTGGGGGTAGAGGGTAGACGGTAAATACACTTCTACTATGATTTGAAGCTTTGCTTAATATTAACCAATTGAGACAGAAAGCAGAGGCCATGAGACAAAGATTATCGAGCAAGTTCTGTGTTACCGAAAATGAGCTCAAAAGAAGTCTACAAATTCAAGGTAATACAATTGGTTTGATTCATCCTATTTCAGTTAAATGTGATTCACCCCCACCACCCCCAGTTTACCCCCTCATTGTTGACCACGAGTGACCACTGAGCTATCATTGAATGACAAAATTGAAACAAAACAAATTCTGCTTTCCCTTTGAATACAGTTGCTTTAGTTTCAAGAGAGATTTTAAGCCCATTTTAATTATTAATAGTGTACTGTGCAATTCAAGTGACTTTGTCTTGACCTGCTATAACCGTCTTTAATGTAACCAATTTTGTTTTAATATGCCCCACAACTTCTTTGGTATCTCCTTACCTAAATTCACACTCCAGATAAGAATCAATCATCGCTTTTGCACATTGATTAGGCAATGTGTTGTTGATTTACTATATTGGTGTTTTACAAGAAATAAATTTTACTTCCATTTTAAAATGAGTGGCTTTTCCTTTCTTGGTTGATTTCTATGCAGAACCAGCACTATTTTCTTTCCCCATGTCGAATTACAAATTAAAACGATTGGGTTCATGTTGTAAGGTCAGTCTTCAAATAGTGGCTAAAATGTGACATTCCACAGGGGAGGCAACAGGCAATGCAGTAAATGCTCATCTCTTTCAGCAATTTTCCTCCCTCCGATTCAGAAGCCACATGGAAAGTTCCTTTTCTCCAAGTTCCAGGATGTTTGTTATTGTTTTAATGTAGTTCTATCAACCAGCAGTCTTTTGACCAAAGAATCTGGTAGGAAATCTGTAAATTCATTCTAGTTATTTCAAAATTATATAAATTTATGTAGTTATCTCTTGAGTTTGGGGACATTATTGTATCTTTGTTATTTTAGCTAATTTTGCTGTGTTTCAAGGCACACGTCTGCAACAAATTGGTGAGAGTATGAATTCACTTAATTCGCATTGCTTCTCTATTGCATTTTGCAGTACAATAATCTGAAGAATGAGTTTATTTGGGATTTCAGTGAAGTGCAATCGTAGATTTATGACTTTTGTGCAGCTGCTCTATAAATGGGTCAAATTTTGTATTTGTCAATCTAATTGAAAAATTCTATTGTAAGATAAACCAATTTACCACCAGCGATGGAGGAGGGGGAGAGAAACTTGCATCTTTCTCTTAAAAAATGCTAGTTTTGGATAGGAAATGACGATTCCTCTTCCAAAACTAACATTTTGATAAGCGAAATGATTGTGGAGGCCTATACCTTAGTGATTAGAGCACTCACTTCACAAACGAGAGGATATGGGTTTGATTCCCGGGCAGGACGAAATGTTGGGCAAGTTTCCTTACTCCACATGCCTATGTTTGCCTTGCAATAAGAAGGAATCCTATTGTTAGTCAATTGGCGGATCACTTTTCCGGATATAATAATCCCTTAAAAAAAATCAAAAAAATAATAATTTGGTCACTCAATCCATGACTTTGTGGGACACTGCTGTGTGCAATTTGGCTAAGTGTTTTGCCCCAAAAAGTACAGTCAATTCACTTTTTTTCAGGAGAGCATTTTTAATCTATATAATGCTAGTTTGAAGTGCTGATAATTTTATCAACTCAGCTCGCTGAGAACATTGGATGCCCTTGGCATGCCTTCCCAATGTGAAAGGTGGTATATAAATATAATTTTTTGTTATTATTGGACAGATGTATTAGCATCAATATTTTCTACGACCAATTCAAACCAATGTCGAACTATAATGGAATCCAAATGAAATCTTCAAAATTCTGAAAGGCTTTGAGAGATAAATGGTGGATAAATTATAGATGGGATTGTCACAGGAAGCGTCATAGCAAAATTAGAACTTTTTATGGTTGTTAAACCATGAAGTGCTTCAAAACGAGTGACTATTGAGGCTGAGACCATAACATTTAAAAGGGATTTAGGTGGATGATTTAAAGGGAACAATATAAAAGGGTACATGGGGAAGAGAATTGGGATTAGAGTGGCAGACTGGATTGATTTCAAAGACCAATCTGGGGGTTTGAACCCAAAACTATCCAACTCGGGGAGAGAGTAGCCTAGACTGACACATTCACATCTGACCTTTCACAGCTCAATGCAATGACAGAATTCAGCAGCTAATCCTTATCTGTTAATTGGAAGTGACAAAGAAATATAGGCGGTCGTGTGGAGAAACTAGAACCATTTTAAACTCAATGGACTGAATATTCTCCTTTCGTACTCCAAATTCTGAGATCAATAACTGGTGATGAACCCTTAAGCTTTAAAGCAAAATTAATGATAGACTAGGTAGAGAATAGTGCAAGGTGATGCGTAAGGCAGGAAGAATTGTCCACATCGCACTTACAAAGCAATTTTGTAATGGAACTTTACATTCAATTAGAGGAATTAAGAAACCGTCTTCAGAGCAGTTTATCTTTAAAGAGGATAAATGTAACCTGTGCCATTGCAAGTGCTATTTTAGTGAACATCATTTTTGACATTTCATGTACACGGTGATGTTTTTGATCTTACATGGACCAGTAGTTCTGGTTATCTTCTATTATAGGTTCCTGCATTCATTCAAATTGAAGTGATTGAGTTGTGATGTGGATATCTTAATCTTTTTAAATTTCCGGTCAGAGATTTTGTCAGTACCAATTAAGGATTAGCCATTCAATTCCGTCATTCCATTGAGCTATGTTATATAGAGTGATAAGGCACAGAAACAGCCATTCATCCCAAATAGTCCATGCCGGAAAGCACACAGATATGCCAGTCTAGCTCAGTTGGGTAGCACTGGGTTACATCTGGTTAAGACACAGCAGTTGCTCAATAATTGAGAGGAACATTGATGCTGAGAGTGACACAAATATTGAATAGAGAGAACTGAGAAATGTAGAATGCACAACAAGTTGCTATTGCTACACAACTGATTTTTGGTGAAGTTGAAGGCAGATTCTGATTAAATAATCAGGCGTTTAAAACCCTGGATACTTCCTTTTCCCTCTCGTATAACTATGATGCATTTGAATTAAGTGAGAGCAAAAAAAAATGAACGAGAACACATTTGCCCATACTTTAATGGCAAAAAATTATTAAAAGGCATTTTTAAATTTTGGTTTCACAAAATCAGATTCTTTATGAGTACAGAATTTCTTTGCCCTGGAGCAGCCCATATTTGCAAAACCCCCAAAATGCAACTTTTCCCATAAAAGTATAGAGACTTTATATTTTATTACACCCTTAGAATACATCATTCATTTTGAATGAGCAAAAATAATGACAGCTACTGATGGTTCAAAATGAATGGCCAAAACTCCTGAATTGTCTTCTGATGGCATCTGTTTCTAAAAGTCAATGTAAACCTCAAAGTGAACCGTATTTAATTCCCATGGATACAATTCTAGCCCTTTTATAGAACCCAAGAGGTTAGAACAATACATTTGCTTTTCTCAAAACTTTGATTTCCATTAAAAAAATAATAGGAAATGCTGAAAAGGATGGTCATGAGTCATGGCCTGGATTTTATACTGAAGGACTGACTGAAAGACCACGGATGGGAGAAAAATCAACTCGGAATTTCCATTGAGCATAATGAACACTGCTAAAATGATGGGGAAGGAATCACATTCATTTGGGTAACTTGTTCTATAAACGTGTGAAAATCCTCTAAAGTATATCTGTCTGATGCATAAAGGACTGAAACTATTGCTTTGTTTGGGATGTTACTGTACACACTAGAATGAAACAGTGTGAGAATCCCATTCTTAGAACTGATGTAAAAAAAAAATTCAATGTGACTACGGAACTAAGGAGTAAGTTAGTCAATGGATTTTGGTGGGACTTTGTCAGGTCCATACTCGGCTGTATTGTCGTGTATATTGAGGTCTTCTGCCCCGGAGACGGTGGATACCTGATCAACCTTATGCAGGTTTTTCATGATGTTGAAATTTGTTCTGGCTGTTTCCACAAAGTTGTTCTCCAGCAGCCAGCCCTCTGACTCACACTCAGGGTCACCCTGAAGGTGCACGTTTTCCATTGCAGTCTGCAGGTATCTGACACCAATAAGAACAGAAAGCTACAACAAAGCAAAAAGGTAAGTTAGCTCAGATTCTCTTTCTAATTCATGCAGATCTTGTGTTTCTCACCAAACACATCTTAAACTCTAAAATCTGGATTCATCATTCCTAAGGTAATACTTTAACGGGTAGTCCTGTAGCATATTGGTTAGAGCACTCGCCTCATAAGCGAAAGAACTTGGGTTCAATTTCCGGGCAGGGCAAAACCTTAGGCAAATTTCGTTACTCCTCATTTACCTAGCAATAAGTTGGAACCTGGTTGTTAGCCAATTGGCAGATCTGTTTCGGCAGGGTAATAATCCCTCCAAAAAATAAATACATTTAAGTCACTCAATCCATGACTGTTCATGGGACACTGCTGTGCGCAATTGGCTGCTACCCACAAAATGTACAGTCAATTCACTTTACAGTATATTCCATGAAGCACTTTGAGATGTCTCAACGACATGATAATGGGCTATCCAAATGCAAGTATTATTATTATTATTATGAGTTATCTGCAATTCCAGCTGATCACAAAGCAGAATCTTTTTCCTAGTACGCGATATAAAATTAAATGCCACCAAAACACAGTAAATTATTTTTAAAAAATTGCTCAAGTGTCCACGAACCATAAAAAANGTACAGTATTTTGGAGCTAAAAACAAGGCAAATTTATTTTCCGAAGCCCTTTTCGCCAGTCTCCCCAACTCCAACACTAATAAAATCCAACTAATTCAAAACTCCGCCACCCGTATCCTCACCTGGGTGGGACAGATTAAAC
Organism: Callorhinchus milii; assembly: GCF_018977255.1. Classification (NCBI taxonomy): domain Eukaryota; kingdom Metazoa; phylum Chordata; class Chondrichthyes; order Chimaeriformes; family Callorhinchidae; genus Callorhinchus; species Callorhinchus milii. Next base: position 17,812,214 of record NW_024704750.1, on the reverse strand, counting down.
GAGATCTTAAATCTGTATATGAATTGTGCTCTATCTGACTTGTGACCACTTGGTACTAATACATGGAATCAAAAGTAAATAAAAGATCCCATAACAGATATTGTCCATATTAATGGACACATTCAGTAGAGGAAATCCTTTCGATAAACCAAAAGGACACATCTGAAATTTCTCCCATAAGTTGTTGCTCAACCAAAACATTGATGCCTTCAGGTTCTCTTTTAATAAAATGCCCATCAGGAACTCAGTCCACACAGGTCATAGGTTTTCTTTTACCATTAAGGACCATGAAGAACGAAGAGAAACTCTCCAGGTAAATCACTCCAATTGAATCTAAAACATCTTGCACAGGCCATTTATAGAGCAGTATAGGCAGAGACTTTAGAGATTTACCTTCTCTCCTGGGTAAGGAAAAAGACAAGAAACCTAAAAGATTGGTGGAGGTGGGGGAGGAAGGGAAATAGTAATTCCAATTTTATATAAAATGTAGGACTCTACTGAGTTGGTTTGTGTGTATTTAATTTACCTCAAAGAGCCAGATGATGAGGGCCATGAGTCCTATTGATTGCATGATCTCAGTGTAGTATTCCAGCAGTGCTTGCCTGCAGCCTTTCATCCATAGGTTCAGCTCTTCGTTCTGGTAATCATAGTTGTAATAGGCCGAGCTATCAGTCAGATTATACTGTATACAAGCCCGGGGCGAGTTGGGATTGCAGCAGCTGAAGGGGACACCATCCACGAGGAACTTCCCATCTATGTTGCTCTTTAAACGGCTGCAACAAGAGAAGAGCTGACATTGTAAACACTTAACACTGTGTTAGGCACCCACTGAGGTACCTGTGCTTTCATCTCCACCAAGACCTCAATTTTAATATTTGACATCCAGGAGATGATTTAAACCACACAGAAATAAATCTAGCCAGTCTCCAATACTGACCTGTCCGCTCCTTCTGCTCAGCGGACTCCAGCTGGCTCCATGTGCCCTGCCCCACCATTATTGGTCAGGGCTTCAGTCTTTATGCCCCTACCCTTTGCAACTTCATTGGCATTTCCTCCTCCCTTGCTTCCTTCAAGGCCATTCTCAATATCCTTTTCGACTGCGTCTTCAGTCACCCTCCTACCCCTGCCCCCCCACCCCTCCCATTCGAAACCCCCAGTTCAGGTCCAAATCCTTGATCGCTGTCATTTCCTCTTCACCCCAGGGTTTCTTATTAAGGGGGCAGAAGATTAAGAGCAACATTCAGTGGTATAACTATCTGTAATTGATGACAAAAATGCTGGGACATAATTAAATAATCTTTTTAAAAACACTTTAATTACTTTGAACTCGCTCTAGGCTGACCCTCCAATGCAATGCTGAGGGAAAGTAAAACATTAAATGCTGTTCAAAGATGCAATCTTCTTTTCAGATCCTGAGCAAATTATATGATTGCGATCCTGAAACAGATCAACTATTAGCTGTAGTTGAGTTGACACAAGGCTATTAAAGACAGAATGAGAGTCTGCTGGGGCACAGAGAGCAGGTAATATTTGTCAAGAAGCATTGGTTTTCATACATCTTTAATGTATTTTACTTTACGGGTAAATTAATGAAAATAGTTGTTTATACTGTCAGATTATTTATTTTAGCCTCCTTGGTGGGTCCGTGAGTTCATCCATTAAGAAGCTCAACTATATATACAAAGCAGAAAAAGCTTGGGTTCCATTCACAGTTTGTGCTGTGTTATCTGATCTTAGATGGGGTGGTATTTAGGTGCTACAATTGGCCTCAGTGCCTAAGGTTATATAATTCTGCTCTTTATCACCATCCATTAAGTGTAGGTAGATGCCAAATAAGAGCAGGATTGGTGCCAACACACACTATCTGGCTCAGTTGAGCAAGATCCCAGAGAGGGGGCCTGTGGTGCTACACCCCAATAAAATAAAAAATAGACAAACACCTTCGAATTATACGAACAAGAGAACTACACTGACAGATAAGAGCAAACAAGGCCATTTAGCCCAAGAAGGCTGCTGGGAATGATCTGTGGGAAAAGCAGGCTTGATCGCCCAATAACATCTTTTTTCATCAGATCAGATGGGCCAAAGGGCCTTCCTCATGCAAACTAATCACTCTTGTGAAGTTTCATAAATTCTTAAGTCTCAATGTAGCACATTCAACAATAAGACAGGGGTCAACAGAATAATTTAATCACTTCAATGGAGATAGAAGGTTACAGAGTCAAACTTTGCACCTCTTCAGAAAAAGGGCAAGAAATCTCAAGTCGACACTTGCCTAAGCTTCTAACCTCAAGATTAGCATGGGGCAGAGACCTCTGAGCATTGTTTGTCTCCTGATAAGGTTTAGAGGAAGAGAATTCATTGAACATTTCACTCCTAGAATGTACAACTATCACTGTATATTTCATATCTATTCAACAATAGAGCAATAATAACTTAATGCAGTGCCTTATGTTGAAATATCTCACTTGACATTGAGTCATTTTGAAGTATAATAACTTATTATTTAGGCAAATGATGCAACTAATCCTCATCAGCAAGGTCCCACCAACAGCAACAAGACGAATAGTCGATCTAGGCATATTTTTGTTAATTTGGATGAGGGAAGAAAATTTGCCGGGACACAACAGGAGAACTATTCTCCTTTTTGAAATTGCTCTGTAAGACTATCAAACATCTAGCTGCACCACAAGCAGATTGGATCGCGGTTTAACAACAAGAGCAACACCAACTTGCATTTATATAGCGCCTCTCAAGCAGGGTAGCGTCCCAGAGCTCTTGATAGTGGCGGAGCACAACACTGAGCCAAGGGGAGGTGATTGTTGGCACGGTCGAAGAGGAAGGTCTTCAGGTGCGAACTGAAGATGGGAAAGAAAGGGGCAAGTCGGAGCGAGAGGAAGAGTGTTCCAGAGTTTCGGGACAATTCCAACAAACAATCCCACAGTACTTTCTAGAGTGCTGCCTGAGAGATTATCAACTTAAATCCCAGGGTGGGACTTGACCTCACAACCTACTGACAAAACAAACTGACCCAGAGGCAAGAGTGTTAGCAAAAGCCATTCAACACATAAACTCGGTTTGCATATTCACAACAAACTCTGATTTGACCGGTCAGAAAAGAACAAAAAAAAATCAATTATTATTTTTCCAAAAAAAAAACACCCAAAGCTTTTTAGGTTGAAGCTCGATGTGCACCCTTAACTCCCAAATATTTGTTACTACATTTCCACTAGAGGGTAATAATAGCTTCAATTTTTTAAAAAATAATGATTTGCTCACTCAATCCACGATGGTTTGTGGGACACTGCTGTGCGCAATTGACTGCCGGGTTTTGCCCTCAAAATATAGTCAATTCACTTTACAGTAAATTCTGAGAAACGTCTTGAAGGCATGATAAAGCGCTATATCAAATGCAAGGATTATTATTATTACTTACTCTTGGACATCTTTGGATCTCATATCCAAATAACGGTTGCTAATCCACTGGATCTCAAACCAATCCCTGAAGCCTTTGTTCCCACAGCAATGGAAGTCGATCTGCAGCTGGTCGACCGTCCTCTTTAGGAAACATCTCCCCGGAGTGTCCGTATCCTTGTAAAACTTCATGGCTTCCCTCAGCCCCACATAGAGAGACTCTTCCAGCTCATTTCTCATCGTGTAACACATCAGAGCTCCCACCAGGATGCAGAACGTGAAAAAGAAAGTGCAGATGATGTACGGGAGCATCACCATCTTCCAACGAGAGAACTTGTTGGTGTCCGAGCAATCGTAACAGATTTTCCCTCCGAGGAAGTTGATGCCGCATGCGATGGTGCCCACCACTATCAACATGTGGGGGACCGAGTCAACCTCTCGATTGGCCATCACCTCGCTGCGCTTTCGGATCTCAATTTTCAGAAAGAGTCCCATGCTGAACAAAATGACACCGGTGATGACGGAGACCCAGTTTAGGATCCACAGCACCTGAGCCAGTCTGTCCCTCTTGTCTTTGGTGAATTTCACTCTCAGAATCGCCATGGTTCAATCAACATGAGAGGCAGCAGGAGCTCTGCAAAAACCATAAGCTGATTAACTTTCTTCCAATCTAGACAATTAGAGGAGAGTGCCAGCGCTTCGGATTCTTCCCCTGTAAAGAAGGCAACAAGAAATTAATTACTTATACTATTTTCAAACGGAATTAATGCATTGAATGAACCCTTTTTGAAACAGAAAATTTGGTCACTCAATCAATCCATGGCTGTTTGTGGGACACTGCCGTGAGCAATTGTTTGCCGTGTTTTGTCCACAAAAGTATACAGTCAATTAATTCACTTTACAGTATATCCTGTGAAGCGCTTGAGACGTCTCAACAACGTGATAAGGCACAAAATCAAATGCAAGTATTATTAGTTGTAAAAAAAACTATCCAGAGAGAATTCTTTAGCCATCAACTCACATGATTGCGCCACCTCTTTCCCCTTGTGTAGCGTATATTAAACTTTCAAAAGATGATGGTCAGAAAAAGAAAAAAGATGAGTTTGAACAAAACTGATGGCCTCTGCTGTCCTTCAGAGCCAGCTCCACTTCATTTAGGTGAAATGTTTGCCACAGAAAGTTTTTAAACAGCAAAAGCACAGCTAATTTACCATTGTGAGCAGCCTGGCTGTGGTTCAGTGGAATGAACGTTGCAGAGCAATGTGATTGATGCCTCGTCTCTGAAATTGACACATAGTGCCCAGGGCAGGCTGGAGCAGCTCTGCTCAATGCTAATCATTGATAATGGATTTAACTTGAACATCTGCTGCCGCACCAGTAATCCTGTAGAAACAACATGCAACCAAACCAAACCCTGCCACACAAAAGTAAGGCGTTTTTAAATTTATATAAAATAAGACTGAAAGTTAAAGCAGAGTGGACTAGTGATGGTCTGGTGACCTGTGGAAAGGCACAGGATAGTTCAGGATAAGGAAACACTGAGTACCGTCCGTGTGATAGAAGAAGAAAATCAAAGAGCCTGCCACTAGTCTGCTTTAAGACTTAATTCCTTGAAACTCGCTTCACTCTGACAGACAGCACTCGCCTATTTAAATGCGTGAGCTTTTCAAAAGCGATTGGCAAAAATCTGCCTCTGTCCCAGTGCCCCCCCCCCACACACACACATGCGTAACTGTTCATGTTTCAATCTATTTTCAGCCATTTCACAAGAAGGGTTCAAAATGAAGGAGGCCCTTCAGCCCGTTTGACCAAATTGGTCCAGAAAACACATTCTCCCTTCCTCCCTTTCCACCATCAAACTGTTTCTTAAATTAATCCAGTGACGTGGCCTCAACCACCCTTCCTTGGTAACCTGTTTCTGCCTTTAATTACAAATGTAATTAAAGGTAAATGTGATTCTATATTGTATTTATTTACCCTTGAGGTAGAGAAGTATTGTTCTAAAATGGTCCTTTGAAACTGCTGAATTTGTGCCCTCTTGCATTGCTGTCTTGACATATCTGGGAGTATTCTGATTTTACTTGCTCAATCCCATTTAGCTTCTTTTATACCTCTACTTTTGTACTTCTTTTGTCCATTCTGACATGTCTCTTTCCAAGGCTGAAATCTATACTGCATATGACATGCAAGGATTGTTTATTAAGTTTTGATTCTCAAGGCATACAATCTGGCAGAATATTCAGCAAATGTGGTGATTGTAGGCATACAGGTACATTTTATACTCAATTTAAATACAAATCACATTCTAAACATAGTTTACCTGCTGCTTGTTCTGCTACTGCACAGAATTTAACTACAGGTTGTGAAAGAGTTCTCTATCTGTTGAGTAAATAAATAAAAGGATTGCTCATGGTAACATGGAAGAAGGATGGAAACAATAATAATAATAAAAATCATCTTTGCATTTGATATACCGCCTTATCACGACATTGAGACTTCTCAAAGCACTTCACAGGATATACTGTAAAGTGGGTTGACTATCTTGTGGATGAAAACGCAGCAGCGACTTGTGCACAGCAATTTGCCACAAACAGCCGTGGGTTGAGTGATCATTTTATTTGGGGGATTGTTGGTCAGGACACCAGGAGATATTCCCTTCTCTTTTCGAATTGTGCCATGGGATCTGTAACATCCATCTGAACAGGCAGACTGGACCTTGGTTTGATGTCTCATCTGACGGAAGTTAAATCCCAGTTCCTCATCACGCATTGATTCATGATTAATCCTGCTCCTTAATAAATTGATGTAAAGGTAAGATGTCAGCAGCATTTAAAGCTGCATCTTAAGCTTGGCCCCAGGCAGGGAGGTGTCCTGTATCTCTCCTGTGTCTTGATGCTGAACGGGTTTACCACCCAAGAACAGCAGAGGGGGATGGAGAGTAATCCTGTCTAATTCCAGAGAGCAAGAAGTGCTCAGCAGTGAAAATAACTGGCTGTTGGTGATCACAACCATCCTGGGATTTGGGGATAGACAAAAGATGAATTTTATGCATCTTCCACCTTGTATAACTGTTCCCTCAGAATGGAGTTAGCAAGTGCTGGATAAAGGCTTTACAGGCTTTACAAATGTGTTTGAACAATTTTGGGAGAAACTGCTTGTAAGTGTCGGTGCAAAAAGAAAGGGGGTGGGGTGGGGTCGGAAGTGGGGAGAGAACTGATGACTAGGACGATCGCCTCAGATGAGCCGTTTGTTTCTAGCTCGGTACATTTTTGGAAAATGGGTGGACTCCCCTGGGTAGCTCCAACACGGACAAAGCAGGGAAGCGGATCACATGCCTTCGTCAATGTAAGGGTTGACATTCCTAATTTTCCTTTCCAGGGGAAGTGGGGGGGGGCGTGGGGGGGTGATGGGGCAATATCCAGACCACCTCCTCACTGCCTCCCATTTAATGGCACTGTGTTACTGGGAGTTCTTGTCTCATTGGGTAATTTACTTTTGTTACAAGGATGTGCTGTGACATTGCCGTGTCCAGTATTCATAGATAATAGACGCTTTATTGGCTAATGTTCCAGGCATGAGAAATTGCAAATAACAACTGCGGAAGAAAACAACTGGACTTGTAAACATTTTTATGCAACTCTTTTCCAGTATCCAGTACTACAATTCACATTTTTAAAAAATCTGATTATTTTAATGAAATTCTATTTTTGACATAAAATAAATTTACAGTGGCAGTTGTGTGGCTATAGTTATACTGTATTATTGCTAGGTGCCATTGCTAGTAATTTGATTCATAATAAACAGCACTACATTCATTTACTTCCAGGGCTTTCTTTGATTGCTAGAACAATAGGTGGATTTTGTGCATTTCACCTTTTATTCCCGATGGAATAAAAGGCCGAGTCTCAACACCACCACTAAGTGGCACTGTCTCTCTGCATAAAGTCAAAATTAATCTTCAATCCTCTTGCAAATGCTCTTGAGTTTTGTTCAGTGATTCAAAATCTTTTCGACAGCTCAATACTCTGCCAGCATGGTGAAGGTGATTTAGCACCAGTTTTGTGAGATTGATGTTGCCCAGTGATGGATCACCAGTGCAAAACTAGTTCTACAGTGTCTGTTAACAAATATCAAAGACTTTAGATCATAAGAACAAAGCTTGATAGGCTGCAAAGGACCTTTGCACTCACTCATTGTGCTGCAACTCACAGCTCGATCCAATGTGTTATTTACTTTATAGATTGTAATTTTGGATGTCTGGCCCTGACTATGAGATAACTGTCAGCGCATTATAATGCAGTAATCCTACTGAGGTTTAGGTGGATTGTACAGATAGCCATGACTAGCTGGGAGTGAATTACATGGAGAATACTGGGTAGCTATCTGTTAGATAACAGTGAACGGCTGGGAGTAATTATGCCAGGGATGCTCCGAAGGCTGTCAGTGCATTATACTGAAGTAATCCAATAGAAAGCCTCAGATGGAGTCATAAACTGTGAGACTGAAACTGGCCTGGTCTGTCCACCAGATGAATTCTGATATTAGATTACTGCTTGTAATTTACTGGCGTCTAGAATTATTTATATGGTATCGAGGCCAGTGAAAGATTTTTTCAAATGATATTGTTTAACACCACATAAAGGCCTCACAGGATTAAATACAACTTACATTTATATGGCACCTTTCACATCAAAAGTACATTTCAAACACCTGACATAGCTACATGGGCACCTGAGCTGGGGGTGGGACTCGGGGTTGGAGAGGGGACACAAGCAGTCATGGAATAAGTGACTAATTTTTTTTAAGGGATTATGTCTGTGTGTCAGCACTGAGCCAGAGAGAGCGTGTGTGTGTCTGTGTCAGTGAGAGAGAGCAGCGCGATCCAGGTGGTGGGCAACCATCTGATCTCAATCAGTCTGTCAGCCAGGCACAGAGAGTGTGTATGACTGTGTGCGTCAGCCTGGCTCAGTCACTCTCTCTCTGGCCTCTGAGTCAAGATATTGTGGGGTTGAGCCCCCCCACACACAAGGCTGTGAGCAATGTGAAGCAAGGAAACTTTTGGTTTTGCCCTGCCCGGGAATTTAATCCGGGTCCTTTCGCTACAGGACTCCGACAGAATTCTGGACACTCCAAGTCCAGTAAACCGAGAGGTTACTGTATACCAATTCCCTGCTCTCCCCATACGTTTTTTTTATATGGTTTCCCTTTAAATGTTTATCCAATTATTTGCCTTTTAATATGATCTGAGCCTCAATAGCCAGTTGTTACAAAGTGTCTGTGCCTGGATACCAATCCTGCGTCAACAGATCAGCACAGAATGTGATACAATGAAATACAAATTTACATTTATATAGCATCTTTCATGTCCGGATATCCCAAGGCACTTCACAATACTGGCTTGGCACCCGAGCTGGGGGTGGGAGCCGAGAGGGGTGGGCAGGAGAAAGATGACCGAAAGATGTCTAAAATGCACCTTGTTGCATGTAATCTTGAGATTATAATTATTATCGTATAATAGTATAACTATAGTAATCTGACAGGGTGGTGGAAGCAGGTTCAAAAATAACTTTCATGGGGAATTGGATATATGCTTGAAAATGAAAAATTAGCAATACCGTGGGGAAAGTGCAGGGTAGTGGGGATAATTGGATAGCTCTTTGAAAATATGATGGCCCGAATGGCCTTCTGTGATGTAAAATTGTACGATTCTACATTTCAGCTCAATCAACCCCTGGTTTATTATTTTCTTAATCCATGAAAGTGAAAGTCTTTAATTTGAATTAAAACATTGACAGAACTGCCATCTTCCAAATAGTGGTGCAATTATTCAATTAATTGAAAAGCGAACGATATGATTAATCAACATTGCAGCAGCTTTGCAGAATATGATATCATAAATCTCCATAAATTATTGAATGCTGAACTATCTGCAATCCATTTTGTTAAATTTGTTCCTGTCTACAGATTGCATTTCACGGTATAATATTTCAACCTGATCAATAGGTTTAAAACTCTGTCATGGGTTCCAGATCAATACCTGTCAGCCTCAGAGGCTCGTAATGACCTATGCTGTCAGTCGTATCGCTTTTTCCCTCTTTCTGTTAAAAGGGAAATGTGATTCTTAATGTATACAGTGCTCTGAGAGTTCTTTTATGTTCCGTCTCAGGAGACATTGCTGTTTTACATTGTGTCTGTGCCTGTGGCAGTTTTAATTGACATAGGCAGGAGTGGTACTTTCAAAGAAATGTTCCTCCTAATAATATAGTAACAATGCTTTTTTTTTTATTGACCATCAAAAATAATGTTCGAGGGTTAAGAAGGTGCCTCTGGCCTGCAGATCACAAGGTTACAAGAGAGGTTTGGATGAAGAAAACACTTTGGCTCATTTGATTCCACCTTCTCATCCTCCTTCACCTACACCAAGCTTTTTTTTAAAACTCTTCCTCTTAGCCTATTACAGTCATTAATTGTAACAATAATAATCTTAGCATTTGGTATGAGCCTGATTGACACATGCTGATTGGGCAGAAATACTTCCTAGTGTTTGTCTAAAAGAAGGGATTGGCCTTCAGTCCAGTACATTATAGCCCTGTACTTTGTGGCTCCAATACTTTTAGGCTCCTGGGCAACCTAGCCCTAAGGCATTACATCCCCAGTCAATAATAATAGATGTGATACTGGTTTGCACCCATGGTTGTCCACAAGAATACCCAGGCATGGAACTCTCTTTTTAAGAACTGCCAAACATTAGCTTCCAAATGAAGACCCTGAGTGGTTGGAGAAGAGAGAACCAGAGGCAAAAGTCCTGCTTCTGATCATTGTCATTAGACCCCCTGACAGATGAAGACAAATTCAAGCTTGATTATGATGCTCCCTGCAATTGAATACCGATCCAACACTGCCTGTCTACACTAATGCAAGAAGAATGGCAACTTGGGTGATGTACCAAACAGCAGCCTTGGAGTTCTATCCAAGTAACGTGCTTCTAGAGAAGGTGTGGCGAGGGGGTTGTGTGGTAGAGAAATGATAAAAACTGGACACGATACAAAAGCTTAGTTGCAACTTAACTATCCTTGCATTTGATACAAGGCCTCATCAGTTCAAAACATCTCTAAGTGTTTACAAATATTCCTTAAAGTGTTGGCAAACAATTTGTCCATAGCAGTATCTCACAAATAGCCATGAACTGAAAAAACTTTTTTTTTATCTGGGAGGAACTTCTTTCTCTTTTTGAATAGTGCCATGGGATCTTTAACCCCCTGATCAGACAGACAGGCTTTCAGTTAAACATTTCATTAGAAGAACGGTGCTTCTGACAATGTAACGCTCCCCCAGCATTGCACTGGAATGTGCGCTCAAATCCACAAACATCTAATTCGGAGGCAAGAGCGGTACCAGACTCAGGGCTTTCAGTCCCTCTGTATCAAAAGAGGTTTTCATAAAATGTTAATAAACAGAGCAGCAAGATCTTTAGGGAGAGCAATTTTACACACACGGGGGGGGGGGGGAGGAAGCAAAGGAGCTGCCTGGAGCTTGTTCCTGTCCAGTCTGTTGGTATGTTTCTTCTGTCTTAGAAGTGCTTTGGAAGTAGTAACTGAATGGAATTCCATGACCAAATACTGATGTTGAAAGGGAATACAATTAGAGCAGGATGTCACCGGTACAACTCAGTTCTCAGCAGGATTAGTTACCGATGGCTGCCATACTGTGATCAGGCAATGAAGAGCAGAGGCAGGGAAGATTAGAGATGTGGTTCATCTTCTCCCCCAAGCTGCTTCTCTACATTTCAGAATACTGTGGTAAGGCACAGAACAGCTTTGGTGAAGATGAGGAACAAGATCTGTAGGCTCTCTTCCTAGACTTCTTGTGCTTCAATCTGCAGTATTTTGTGCTTCTTGTCCAGTTTAGTAATATTTAATATTAAAGAATAAATAAAATTTCACTCTTATAAGTTATTCTGTATAGAATAGAACATTTAAGGAATTTCAATTAGCATTGAAGTCTATTTTTTCTTACTGTCCATTTCTGTGAACATCGATGACAGGAATGGGTATTAGGAGGAAAGGTCTGTCATGCTTTTGAAATCATTTTGGCTCAGTTGCTGGCACTTTTTGCCTCTGGGTCAGAAGGTTGTGCGTTTGAATCTAACGACAGGATTTGAGCTCATAATCTAGGCTGACACCTGAGTGTGGAACTGAAGGGGTGCAGTGTTGTAGATGCTGGTCTTTAGAAGAAATGTTAAGCTGAAGCTTTGCTCTTGGCCAATCTAACACCTTCCTCTAACTCCAGCTTCTGAAGTGCACTCTGGAATTTATATACCCTCATTGGGTGAGTAATTAGTGCTAACAATGCCTTGGGATATCCTCCCGACAGGAAAGGCTCCAGAATAAATATAATTTGTTGTTGTAGTGTTGTACTGTGATTCCATGGCCAGAAAAGGCTGGGTCGAAACTGCTCAAATACGTAATCGTGTAAGATTTTCCCTGCCAGCAGACAGAGGAAGCTTTTATTTTATCAGTCTTGCTCAAGTTTCAGTTTAGGATGTCAGAGGTGAAAGGACCATGTGCTTACGCACTGTACAGCACCAGAAATTCATCTCCCAGTGATCAGAAAGAAATTGTGTGTGGGAATCCATGGGTGCAGATCCTGGTCACACCACTAAGTGGCCCAAGGTCTTGACGACAACCACTGTGTGATTATGTTGCTTGGTAAATGGAGTCAAATAATAATAATCCTCGCATTTATCACATTGTTGAGACATCTCAAAGGGCTTCACAAGATATACTGTAACTTGAATTGATTATATTTTGTCGCCGGAATATCTTGGGAAGATTGTAGAAAATTAGAGAGAAAAAACTCCCAATACCCTCGCACACTTGCAAAACAAATCATACCAAGGAAAAAAAACCTTTTGAAACTAATCGACAGCTGGTCATGAATGTCAAGCCACGCTGTACCTTAATTGAACAGTTTCTGAGCAGCAGAAGGGCCCCTTGATCGAATTACTGTGTTAAACTCACCATCTATTTTATCAATACTTTTCCTTAATGCACAGAAAAATATGTAGGAAAAAAACCTCTGGAGGAAGTTTAATTGTTTACATTGTGCGTCCTTGCTCTTCACAGGGAATAGAGGATATATATAGACATTTGAACGTAATATTGGATTGGTGTATTGCACATTTTAAATCAATACTTATAAGAGAATCTGATGACTAAGTGCATTGTCTGGTGCTATTGAGCGACATAAGACCAGAAAGGTACTAGGTTTGATCATTATGCTTTGGGCAGTTTGGCAGTAATGTGGGGAAGAATGGTGGTGAAGGGGGGATATAATTAACTTTAGTGCCACACAGATTAGTGAGGAAGGGGGGAAAATTCTGATCCTGATCCCTAATCATTGAGTCCTGATGTAACGTCTGCATATGAATGTTAATAATGCTTTTATATAACGCCTGATCACATCAAAACTTCCAAAGCGCTTTATAACTTAAAGTGTAGTGACTGTGTATTTGTTATGCAGAAGCCAATTTGTATACAGCAATGTTCCACAAATAACACTGACGTGAATGACAACTCTTTTTTAAAATTTGAGATGGCTTTACGGTCCTGAAAGTCAATGTAAAATGTTTTTTTATTGTTTTGTTGGCCAGGTTATCAGAAGAAATCCCCTTCACTTTTCGAATAGTGCCATGGGATCTTTAACATCCACCTGAACAGGAAGACAGGACCTTGATTCAATGTCTCATTCAAAAAGACAGCACCTCCAAAAAATGCAGCACTCCCCTGACACTGGATTGAAATATCAGCCGAGATCTTAAATCAGCGAATTAACATGGAGCTTGATCTGACAACCTTTGGGAGAAGACGAACAGACAGATTTATATACTTTGCATAAACTTGATGACTACACAGGAGGTGGTGAAGCAGATTGGCTTGGCACATCCAAGAGAGAATTTCATACCCCCTCCAATTTCTCGGTGAAGGATTGAATTGAAGGCACAAGGATAGAGTATGTAGGATTATTTCCTGCTTTGAGTCTAGACAGATGAACAACTATGAAATTCTTGGTGATCAAAGGAGCAGGCCAGCAATGCCCTACAACCAGCCATGAAATGAGCACCCAATTTTACTTGGGGGTGGGGGGAAAACTCCCTCTCTTTTCCAGCGCCATGGGATTTTTAATATCCACTTGAACGGGCGGACGGGACCTCATTTTAACGTCTCATCCGAAAGACGACATCTCCGAAAATTCGCCGCTCCTCCTCAGCGCTGTATCAAAGTGTTCAGCGAGTCAATGACATGAGTTCCGAACACCCGACGCAGAGCTCGAGTGCAAACCTGTTGACCCAGCGCTTTTGGGACGTCCTCTCGACGTGAAAGGCGTAATAAAAAAATATAAATGGTGGTGGTGGTGGTGGTGGTTGTTGACCCAGAGGCGACAGTGCTACCTCCTGAGCCTTGTGTTGTGTGATGTGACCTCTCCCCCTCCCCACACAGCCCTTGATGAGCACCGCCAGACAACTACACTTCCCAGCCTGCACCGGGCCTCCTTCCCACGGGCGTCTTGAATGGCCGGGCCGCAATGGCTTGTGGGGGCGCGTGTGAAAACCAAACGGCGGCGGCGCTGCTGGTGGTGGGGGGGGTGGGGGGGGGATGGGTGGAGAGTTGTCGCCGCAACCTAACTTGAATGCGGCAAGCGCTGTGACGCCAGTTGACGGGCGCGAGCGGCGGCCAATCGGAGAGCCGGACCGCCGGGGTCCCGCCTAAATTGGGCCGCGCCGCCCAATCAGCGGCGGCCTAACGGCGAAAGGGGCGGGACATCCTTTGTCAGGTTGGGTTGACCGCGTCGGTTGCGATGGTACAGTGCGACGTAAGCTGTTGGTGCAGTAATGGAAGGAGGAGGCGGCGGCGGCGGCGGTGCTCGGTCCTGAGGAGGAATTTTCTCTTTTTTTCTCTCTCTCTCTCAGCCTGTCTCGCCGCACCACCCCACGAACACACCGCCCGCCCGCCCGCCCGACAGTCAGCCCCCGCCTTCGCTCGGAGATGAAGCGGGACGGGATAACGACCCGTTAACGGGTCCCCGCGGCTTGTAATATAGGGGGAGAGGGGGGGAGAGAGGGAGAGAGAGAGAGAGAGAGAGAAGTCAGAATTGGTAATTAACCCTGTGCGGGCAGTGATGGTGGTGTCGAGTTATTTTCAGGGTAAGTCGGTGAGGTACTTAATTTGGAACACATATTCGAGGTGTGTGTGTGTTGAGGGTGTGTGGGGTTGAGGGGGTGTGGGGTTGAGGGGTGTGGGGTTGAGGGGGTGGGGTTGAGGGGGTGTGGGGTTGAGGGGGTGTGGGGTTGAGGGGGGGATTTTTTTCCCCCTCACATTGTCTTGGCAACAGCTCGTCCCCCTTTTCAAATATCCAGTCTTAAGGTGGAGAGAAACGATTTGAGACAAAGATGCCCCTGTCATTGATTTTATTTTTTTAATGTATTTATATATCTGTATTGTCTGTATATCTCTATATCTATCTCTATATCTCTATCTATATCTATATATCTACATATATATGTTGCTTCTTCTGTTTTGTGTTGAGTGGGTTTGTTCATTTGTCTTTAGGGGGTGGAGGGTGGATTTGAACCGAGCCCACCCCCCCTCCCCCACCACCCCACCCCCATTCTCTTCTAGGAATGTATTTGTTGTATTATTCATGGGTTTTGATTGCGAGCCGATAGGCTCTTTCTGGGCTCATTTGCTGTTTCAGGTGCTCGCTCGGTCCTGCCGAGTCGCGCATCTTTTTTTATATATTGAGAGGTGTGAATATATCTACATATATTTATATTTATAATTACATGCTGTGGATACCATTTTTTAAAAAAAATAATAAACTTAATACAGTGAGTAACGGTGAGGATAAAACCATTTCCCCCTCCTTTTCGACCCCCCCCCCCCCCCCCACCCCCCATCCCTGGTTCTAATGTCAAGTCTCCATTTCATGTGTTTGACAGTCTGACTGCATTCGCTCACCATTTATTTATTTATTGTCTGTCTGTCTGTCTGTCTGTGTATCTGCCCCAACCTCCAAATGAAAGAAGACGTGCGTTGATCTACCGCTGTTTAATGTTATATTAGGAGCGCAGTAGTTGGTAATGAACTTCTGTCTTTAAACCCTTCCCCCCCCACACACACACATATGGGGCTGTGCATCAAATCTGCCACCGCGTAGCTGTAGATAACAATATTTGACCTTGCAGTAATCCTGGATGTAGCATTAGTAAACGTTTAGAAGTAATTGACGCATAATGGAGTGAAACATTTGCCGCATCAGTTTAATTGTTTTTTTCTCTCTCTCTTCTGAATTAACATTTGGTCCGAGCGGATCGAAATGCCGCAGAAAATGCAGTTCCTCTGCAATCTTAGTGTCTCATGTTGTATGCCGATCATGCCTTTGCGTCATTTAATATGTACATAGAATTATAAGCATGCATTCATTCATACTCTATATTTGATACTCATTCGGGCGGATGTGCAGTTAGTAAACAAGGAAAATAAGATTTAATTACTCGTACACTCGCTGATGTCCGACTGGTGTACTTCAACTGGTGTACACCAATTGGTGGACAGAACACAGTAGTAATGGGACCCAAACGCGTTTTCTCCCCTTTCCTCTCTTTTAAGTACATATTCGGGACTTGTTATGTGTGGGAATGTAAAACTCCTTTAGAATTCAGTTGAATGTGCTTCACGTGGAGTCATCTTTTTTTTAAAAAACGATTGCTATGAGTCGTTTGGTTTTCTTTTCACAATGTGTGCAAAACGGTGTCGTTTTTTAGAAAAAGCTTTTAATTTATTGGATGCTTTGCAGGACATCATTTTACAGGATCATTCATAGGAGCATTATGTCCTTACTGATTGAACAATGTGTTGACATTGTATCAATAGCCATACAGACAAGCTATGTAACTACGGTACTTAACTAAGTTGAAATGTGTATGTGATCCTTTACCTATCCAGTTGAATTGATTTATATTTTAATTGTAACAATTAATAATTATTTTTTTCTGCAAGAACAGTGTTTGGTAATTGGTTCTTCCATGAGGGTATTTAAGAAAGACTGGGTTCATGTGTGCGGGCAGAACTGGATGTGAGCTCATGAAATACTATATCGTGTACCATGGTTTGATCCAATCATGATCAGTTTTCTAGAGCCATACAGTTCATTAGCTTGCAAGTAAATGTTATGACCACCATTACTTTTAGGACATTGGGTCTGCTGTAATGATGGTCAATGTGAACCTACAGTTAATGATTAAAATGTTTTGCTGATAGGTTAATTTGATATGATTTGGGAATTCATGTGGGTTCATATGGGCATCATGTAGCATGGGCTGGTTAGTAATCAAGAGCAAGAACCTCAGTCAGATTTCCCCCTTCTTTCCAAACCGATGAGGTGATAAGGTCAATTGTTGTACAGGTTAAAATCAGCTTCTGCAGCCACCCTTATTGTATAGTGTATGTTGTTAAATTTAACATTGTAGTTGTACATTAGCCCTCGGGTTGTAACAAGATTGCCCTGATGATAATAAGCCAATAAGATGCTGCTCCTAGCTGCTAGTCTTAAGATTTGTACAACAGGGAAAAACGGTACTTGGAATCACACTGCTTACATAATATTTCAGCACAGATTTTTGCTGACAATTCTATACCAACGTATACATTGGGAAAAAACACTGACTTTATCTAGTTTAGAAGATCAGTAGTTTCAGTGGTATATTGTTGAATTTTTAGAGAGCATGTTTCAATTCCATTGTAGGTCTTTGTTTGGGTTTTTAGATGAGCACAACACTCCCATCACCGAGAAGGAGGACTAGGAATAGACCAGTCCATTTAGTGTGTCTTTGCTCAGACAATTTATAGAACAACAGTGGTATCTACATCTCACTATCCCAGCCTCAAAGCCAAAGGAAAGCGGCAAGAAACCCAAATGAGTTAAAAAGGGAAAGAAGTATAGGCATTTATTTTTCTGTGCATTTATTTTAAATGAGTGGAGTAAGAATGTGTGTTATTTAAATTGTAGAAAACTGCAGACCTGATCCATGGACCTAAAGTAGTAATCCAAACCATCCTGTAGTATTGAAGGTTTACTGTCCTCCGTGTAGTTTCTGGTGTAACAAGTATACCGGCAAAGTATGGTCTAGACCTGCTTTCATGAGTATTTCTAGGTTTGTGATTCATTGATTGATCGGAATCTGCATTTGTTTCTGGGTGTTTCAGCCCTGTCCAAGCAATGTATTAATCTTTTTTAAAAGAAAATTGCAAATTGATTGACTTGCTCTCTCAATACTTCAAAGCTGTATTTTAAATTGTTGGTACTGATAGGAATTTGAATGAAAAATATGAAAACTCAACTTGAGTCCATAAGGACGCTCTCTATTGCAAGAATCATTTGTTTGCACGAACACAATGGCAGTTTAAATTGATTACACTTTAGCAAGAAAAGCAGCAGCAATTTCAGTATTACCTTTGAGAAGAATCAATATCATGCACTAAAATGTTGCAGTACACACAGGAATCAGGGGTTCAGTATTGATTACCAAACTGTGTTGAATATCGGAATCTGTCTATTTAAAACACTGGGTATTTGATTTTTTTGCCTTCATTTGTGGATATCTTGGTCCCTGCTAATGTCTGTTTGGGTGTGGATATCTCTGTAGTTGGATGTGGGAATTTTATGCTTTTGTCTTTGTGTGCATCTGATTTTGCCTGTACAATATATTAATACATTTTGTAGGACTGGCTTAAAAAAAATTAGGAAGAATGCAATTTTTTGCTGAGCATTGGGTGGGTAGTCATATTGTGCTAGAAGTCAAATTAATTATGACACGAGAAACCACTACATAATGAACATACCTCACTGACCCAATCTTGGGTGGGGCATTGTACTCCCTGAATCTCAAAGTTAATGAAGCAAAAACTGCAGAATATTTATTCATCCCCACACCTCCAATTTTCAACATCAATCTCTTTTTACCCCCCTCCCCCCACACTTGAAGGTTTTAATTTTAAACCAAGGTCCTCTAGTTCACAGCTCATGGACCAAGTCAACTGCTTAAATCTATGCTCCCCTCCTTTAGTCTTCCTGCGAGCAAGAGCAAGTTTATCTGCGAGATAATATAACTTAATAAAGTTCCTGAATCGTGCCTGTTGATTTCTCTGAACCCTCTCCAATGTTTCAATTTGCGTTTGAAGATATGGTGTCAAAATCTGCCCACAGAATTCTAAGTATAGCCTCATCTGTATAAGGCCAGAATAAACTTTGTTGTATTTTCTCAAGATGCAACCTGGTTTTTGGTTAGCTTTGTTGACAGCAGCTTCATGTTCACTGGAAACTTGGTGATCCCATTTGAATCTTTCATATTCTCTTTGTAGACATGAATGTGCAGCTTTAGGCTTTGTTGCTGGAATGGCAGCTGTAAAATAGAGAAGCCTTTTATAGTCTAGATTTTAGAAAGAAAGAACTTGTGATTTTATAGAGCCGTATGCCTTATTATCTCCAAATGTATTTTTGTAGCCAAAGCTCGCTTTGCTAGTTTTTTGTAGAAGTACATGGTTCTGGGAAAGTCTACCTCTGTCTGAATTTGGAATAGGGATTGCATCTTAGGGTGAGAGTAACAATTCCATTAATAATTCTAGTGCTAGAGCTGTACACAGATAGACTGGTATTGCAGTTTATCTTTTACCATTTCTTAGAATATCAGACCATGTCCAGCATTGGTAATTCAGTTTGCACCATTTCAATGCTAGCATGTGATTTGCTTTCTTTCCTGAAGGCCATTTTCCTTGCATATATAGAAATGAATATATTTTGAATTGGTGGGAGAGGGTGGAGATCAATATTCAAAGTGTGTTGCAGCTGAATAAGTCTATTCGCATCTAGAAATCGCCTCAGCTTGAAGTATTCGAGGGAACGCATTTGGAAGAAGTGTGCCAGTAATTCTCTTGTTACTCTTGCTCACATTTTTGTAGATGACCTATTTTCTTATGATAATCTTAGGATAATTTAAATCAATTATGTTCTTTTTTTTAAAGACGTCCCTCCCTCTCTCCTTCTAAAAGTTCTAACAGACCACAATGCCAATTGAGATTACAGGCTGCCTCCAGTAAATCATACAAGTGATCGTTATTTATGTGCGAGTCCAGACTGCGGGCATTGTGACCATTTGCCGTCATAGCTGAGGCCTACCGCGTTCTTGTTCGATATAAACACACACGTCTTTGTTAGCCGAACTTAATGGATAACCATCTAAAGCAGAAATTCACTGTGAATTTTTTTTTGTTTTCGATATGTGTATAATATAGTAGATGAAGGAATGTTGTGGCATCTCTCCTCTCTGAGGTCCACTGACTCAATATACACTAGAATTGTTGCTGGAATCTTTCTGATTTGTAAACTCATTTTCACTTTGTCAATACACTTTGTAATACATTAGTGGCTTATCTCATTGTTCTCCTAACACCACACGAATAATGACTTTGAAGTTTTGTATTGTGTAGAGAAATGCGGCAAATAATCTGCACGAGCAACAAGATAAATGACCAAATTGAGGTTGCTCTGGTGTATTTGAATGAGCAAGTAATTTTGGCCAGGTAACCAGGAGAACTCCATGTTCTTTGAAAGCGTGCCATGGGATCTTAATGTCTACCTGAATTACTGAAACAAGCTGAAAGACTTTGATTGAGACCGCACCTCTGAGAGTGTAGCAGCCTGGAAGCCACCACCTAATAACCAGAGGAATGAGTGTTACTGAGTCAACAGATACTTCCTCCAATGTTGCTCCCCAAATTGCTAACTGTGTGTTAACTATTATGCACAGTACTTGCATTCTGGTGTCGTGCTTTTTTGAAAAAAAACGTGTATTTTTTATAATTATTACATTGAAATGTTTCAAAGTGCTTCACAAGTAATTTGTGCCAAGTTAATCATTATTTTATAAGTCAAGCACACAAACCGTTATGCACACAAGGAGCCTTTTGGTGAATGACCAGTTAATATAGAAGGTTGTTGGCCAGGACACTCACTGGAAGTAACTTTGAACATATTGTGCAAATCGGATGCACACAATAATGAGCATGCACACTTTTTCAATGCCAAGGAATAGCTGCATTAACAGTGGACTGGTTCTCAGTTTAACATCTCAATTGTCAGAGTGTACTTCTGATATTCCAGCAGTCCCCCAATATCTCATTGGAGTGTCAGTTTTAAATATGAGCTCAATTTTTGAGGACCAGAGATGAGAGTGCCACCTACTGAATCCAATTGATACTAAGTTTCCATAAATTCAGTGCATGATCCATTTTTATTTAATTTATTTGGTTGTTTTAGCAAAATTTGCAATCCTAAACATAAAATCATTTGAAAGAAAACGAATAGCAGCAGTGTTGCCTTAGTCATCACATTTAAGAGAGCAAAAAAATCCTGATTTTGGCATTTTATATTTCATTTTAAAGTTTGCTATCACCAGACTGAAAATTGCCTTGTATCACACGTTGACCAGTAAATTAAATTGAATAGGTAATGCATCACTGTAGAAGACCAGTGCTGGCCAATTTTCTTTCCAAGTAGGAGCTGGATAAATGCATTGTGAACACCTTGGTTACTTATTGCCAAACTGATGCAAGGTTCAACAACACTGCATGAAATAGCCTTTAATTGACTGTAAATACTTTCTTCTGGGTATCTGACAGCACACTTGTCCTTTTTTTAAAAAGATATTAATTAAATTGATGTCTCAAAGCTTTTCACAGAATATATTGTACAGTGGATTGACTGTGTATTCAGATGACTGAATGAGATGGCATAGTGTGGAATGGTAATCTGGGAATAGGACATTTTTTCAATTTATTTAATCCCTTTCTCTCTCTCCCATCGCCAGACATAGCACTTACCAAACTGTGCATAACACTCTTTGGAATTAGATAAGCAGGATGTGTCCCTCCGGGGAGAGATTGTGCATTCCATTCCAAACATGGGCAAATTTCCATGTATAGATTGCATCCATGGCACTCTGTCTGGTTTGGATACTAGTAAGCATGGTAATGCATTTCTGCACCTGGTTGACCAAAAAAAAAATTCCTGACTGTTACCATTCACCTGTATCTTTCTCCTCTCTCTATTGAGCGCTTCAGATGCATCAAGTCCTGTTTAGTCTTTGTTTGCTGTATTTGCCAGAATCATACCTCATGTATTAGGGCATTACTGCGCTGTTATCGCATGTTTCTGTGCTGTCATGTTGTATTTGTTCAATGTAGAATTGAGAGCTTGCATTTTTGTAGTGCCTTATCACATCTGAGATGTCTCAAAATGCTTTTTAAGTTATTTCTGTCAAGTTATTTGGTACCAGTAAGGGTAACTGGTGATGAAGGGAATGACAAATATATTTGCAGGATTCCTGGCCAAGCTCATCTTGTAATAGCCTCTTGTAATCTTTAATGTTCATGTGAAATAGGTGGTTGGGATTTTAGTTTCACATTTATCTTGAAGATAGCAGTTTTGACAATCCAGTGCCCTCTCATTACTGCATTGGAGTGTTACTGGAGTCTTCTTGACTGAAGTAGGTTTTGAACCAACAGGATTCTGATCCAGGCAAGAATACTGTCAACAGACAGTAATTACACAGAAAAATCAAAAGATCTAACTGGGATGTTGACATTCATTGTGGGACGATTTTAACAGTTTTATTAGCACAGAAGTCATAGTTTGGTTGACTTTCCAATGTGTCTGCCATTGTATGATAAATTTCACCCTAGGAGTACATTAATCTTGGGTTGGATGAATGGTGATGATCACCCTCAGCTGCAACTTTCTGCTTTCATTCGGTAGGGAAGATGACTTGTTAGAAATTCTTAATATAATAAAACAATTAAAATATTTTAAAAATTTAGTTCTTTTGCAATACCATATTCAAGAAATTGTTGTGAGGCCTGTTTTGCCCAAAGGATATTCAGATCCCCCGTGAACGGTATGAAGCACAAACATCTATTGGAAGTATTCAATCAGTCCTCAACTTTAAATTAAGACTGGTTCAGTGGTACCAATCTCGCCTCTGAGTCGGAAGGTTCAAGCCCCACGTCAGGACTTGGAATTGTAAAGCTTAAATGGATACTCCAATGTAGCGTTGAGGGTGTGTTGCATTGTTGGAGGTGCTGTCCTTCGGTTGAGACGTTAAAGCTAAGTCCCGTCTGTCTGTACAGGTGGCAGTTAAAGATCCCATGGCACTATTTGAAAAGAGAAGGGGGTTTCTCCTAGTGTCATGGCCAACAATCCCCCAAATAAAATTGGTCACTCACTCCATGGCTGTTTGTGGGCATTGCTGTTGGCAATCAGCTAATGAGTTTGCCCACAAAATGCACAATGACTTTACAGGATATACTGTGAAGGGCTTTGAGATGTTTTGTCGACTGGATAAGGTGCTCTATCAAATGCAAAGATTATTATAAAAATGAACAATGCCCTGTTTATACAGTGGATAGTTAATGACTGAAATGGGCTACCAGGAAGGGTGGATAAGGCTTGGTTGCTAGACCCATTTAACAAACAGTTTGATATTGTAATGGATGGACTCTGGATAGGGTGGGTACTCTGAAAGTTCAAAGTGTTTTCTTAATCTAAGCCTCTCGTAATTTCTTTTCAAATTTGTAAACCAAGAGTTGCAGGTTGTTAATTCCAGTCGACAACGTTTATCTGTGTTTTGGTTTTACCATGCCTCTTTTCTGCTCTATTCTAATTATTTTCCCAGCATTTGAGCACCTTCATTTAGTTTGGGCCTATTGAAATTTTAAATAAACAACAACAACAAGATTCCATTTATAAAGCGCCTTTCACGTCAGGAGGACGTCCCAAGGCGCTAAAAGCACACAGATTACATTTTTGTGATTAGTGATGTAAATGGTTTTGTTTTAATTCATTCATTCCTGTAAACTTCATGCCCTCACGCATTTCCTGTCATTTCTCCAGCCTCAGGTTAAATGGAACCTATCTTTGGAAGCCTAAAGATCCAGGCTGACTTATGCTTGGCATAGCAGCTATTCCGAAAGAGGGGGCAGACATGAGCGGGGGAGGCGAGCAGGCTGACATACTGTCAGTTGGGTTTCTGGTAAAGGAACGCTGGAAAGTGGTGAGTATAAATTTTCGTTGGGTCATATTATAAAAGAGTTACATTTATGGGTTGCAGCTTGTGTCAAATCTTTCTCTTTCTGCTCATCATAGTTTGTACTGAACAATTTGACATTTATTGTTTCAATTTCCTCATCTAAGGAAATGAAGCATTTTTTGGCACTGCAGTACATTTCCCTGTGGACCTTTTGATGTTTTATGAAGCATCTTTTTTAATTTCATCCTTTTGTTGTCGAAAGTAAAACCATTTTAACTGATTTTATTTAAAATACACTGTTGATATGTATGCAAATAAAAACAAATGTTAAATCAGGTAAGTTGAAAAGTCTTGTCCAAATTTACTTGCTCAGAGTAGCTTATATTGTCCAACATTTCATTACTGTACTGTGAATGTTCAGTTGGTTAACTGAATTACAGAATATTAAAGGATATGGGAGGGTGGTGTTCAGTGCAATGAAGTGGAATTGGATGGAGAAAGAACAATTTGCTTATAGTGTCTTTCACATTGGGAGGAAGTGCCAAAGTTCATCATTCAACTTTCTGAGCACCCAAACTGGGGGGAGCGGGGTAGAACATCACTGCAGACTTGATGAGTGAATGGCCCATTTTTTTACTACAGCATTGCATGGTGTACCCTGTTAAATGTTTGTGAACAGATTTGTGATAGTTCAGTCTGAACATTTTTAAAATAGCTGAACTGTGAAGCATTTTTCCATGGAGGATGCAGTATAGCAAAATTGTTAAGTGAAGGAAACTGAGGCTAGATGAGTGGCTAAATGCTTGTGGACACTGGTTCCAAGTACTTTGTGACATAAAGTGAATTTAAACTGACTGCGGCACCATGGAAAAGCAAAATGCTTTAAGTATAAGATTTTTTTTAACAAAAATGTTAAAACATGGTGTCAGCATAGGACTATCTTTTTATTTTTACTCTTCATGTTCCAATGGTGTTCATTATTTTTATATTTCGGTCGCGTTCCTGCAACTGTGCATGGGGCAAACCCAACTGAGTTTACTGGTGGATAGAACAATTCAATAGTTGGGTTGCAGCCACTGACAAACAGTGAAGAATTGTGCCTTTGCCTATTACCAACACTTAAATTAACCATGCAACTCTAATCTGTTCATTGGATTTATTTTCAGTATAGATCTGTTGTAAGGGTAATGTGGAGCTATGATGCTGTATGAAATTCATGTCTATGAGACAGATAGCAATGCATTGTAAAAGATTGCTACTATTCATCCAGACGTTTTCCAACCAATGTGATGCACAAAGCTAGCCACTGGGATCTGCTTGGCTGTGACTCTTCCCACAACATTTTACCACCTTGAAGTGCAATCAATCATTGGCAAAACTCCAGTTGGTTTTCCTTCCACACATCAGTTGCTTGGTCTGTACTTGACAGCCCAACTGAATTCAGCAACCTTCTTGCCCCCATCCCCCAGTCTGAGAAAGGTTTTAGCGTGTATGCCTGAGCATGCTGCTCTTTTAATGAATTTTATCCTTTCATGTGTTATGTTTAATAAATGTTAACGTTAACAATTTAAATTATGAATTTCCAACTTCAACATTTTTTTATTTGACAAGGGTTGGGTGAAATTTTCAATTGCTATAATTAGAAATAATTTTGTGGTATGGAGTGGGTTATCCGAAAGTATGAAGTTGAATGTATTGTATGATGTGGGCAGCGGGTTAATGAAGAATCTGAAGTTCAATTATTTATCCTGTTTGCCTTTGAGCCGTTTATGGAATAGGTACTTGTAGTTGTTTTGTTTTGAGGTTGTAAACTGAAGGAAATACTATATTAAATGGGTTTCTATGATAACTACAGGCAATGTAAAAATTCATTCTAAACTAGCATTTTTAAAAATCAGTAAGCTATTGAAATATTCATAGTTGAAGAATTCCTTTCAGGCCATCATTTGAAAGTCACATTTGCTTAACTTTAGTCTGTTTACAGGGTAATTGTGTTATTTGTCCCAGAATTGGGCCGATCCAACCATAGCACACTATTATCTGCAATAGTGACTGTAGTATTAACATATTTGGTGATTTAATAAGTAATGACTTGGGACTGCAGATGACTGCTTCTGATATCCTCTGGGTCACGAGAGAGGAAATGCATTTTTTTTCTGCCAAATTTCTTATTTTCCCTTCAAGGCATTGATTCTCTCTGGAATAGGGCTCTAGAAATGCTAGCAGCTCCCTAAACCTTATCCCCATTGCCTATCATCAGGACTCCACAGTATCCACTCATTGAATCATCGAATTATACAACACAGAAGGAGGCCATTTGGCCCATCGTGTCTGTGCCGGCCTGTGCCGGTCATTGCTTATGTTTTTTATGCCTTGTATTGTCAACCTGAACATCGTCTCTCATTTATTTCTTCTTTCTCTTTCTTCCACCAAACAAATTCAGTTTTAAGTTTCAATACTATCTGGACACTATGGTTTATTTTCCCTCTTGGCAGTGCAATAGATTAACATTCAACCTTGTGTTTCATTTCATTAGGTAATGCCTTTGACTTGTTCTTCACTTGCCTTCTGATCTTTATGGTCCTTCCGTATACCTACGGTTGATCTTGTGAATTGGGCAAAGAGGCCTTCTTCATCTGTACCGATCTTCATCACCTTATACAAATATAATTTTGTTGTTGAGCTCTTGGTAGGAGATTGTTTTGTTTTTTAAAACAGATGATCCATGGAAACTGAGTGCTAGATTATTTTGAAATTGTTGTTTTAGGATTATTATTCTTTTACTTTGTTAACTAGAATAATTAAAAATGAAACTTTCAGAGGAGGCTAACTGCATTACTAATACTTAAGCAGATGATATTTACATGGAATTGCAAAGATGGAGTATAAAATGGTGGTGTTGGCTTGATGGGCTGAATAGGCAGCTCCTGTTTCTATCGCTAACAATCGTCCCATTTGTGACTATTTGAAAAGCAGGAAGTTTGATAGCTAAGAGTGAGACTTGAATGCTGATTTGTTTTGTGCAATAAGTCTTGCAATTCTGTCTGTTCAGTTCTAAGTCTTAAAAAGCAGCTCAGCAGCCAGGACACTTAGTTTTGTGATGAGAGAAAAACGTTTTCCCCAGTGCTGTTTCTGGGTGGGTGAATAATGCTGCCAAATAACATTGCTGTTAGCAGGATGATTGTACTTCACGTTCGGATTAATGCGCTAATAGAGGACCAAAGGCCCAGGAGACGGAAAAGCATTTTGAAGCCAGCAATATCAGCACACTTTTGAGCTGCTGTCTTGTTATCAAGTTGACTCTAGGCTTTTAGACAGAGAATAGCTGCCACTGTCCTGGGGTTTGTAATTCTTGTAAATATGATGGCTAATGTTGGATTTGTTTTTGGGTCCTAATGGACGAGATGCACCAAAATGTAGCATTATATTTATCGATTTTGACCACGTTTCAAAATCTCCCGCCTGAACCAACAGCCGAAACTAAGTGACGTAATTTACTGGAATCAGGTTTAGTATAATATTTTCATTATTATTATCTCCCTCCCTCTCTTCTCTGTTGTCTTCCAGGTTGGGCAACCCTTTGCCTCTAATTTCGGCGTGTGTATTTTGGCTGCCGCTTCTGACCTGAGCTGTTTCCCCCCAAAAGCCCCCATCCCTGTCCTCTATCCTGCATTACTCCCACTTGGTCGTTCTCTCTTTCCGTCCTCAGCTCCTATCCCCACTTGACCTTCCACAGTCTCCCTCTGCTCCAGTGTGGAAATCCTATGCGGGCTCACTGTGGTCCTCGCCGTTGGCTGTCCAGCAGCAGCCACCCTGACTGCCCCATCCCCCAGGTGACACCTTCCTCCTGACTGAGGCCACACTACCCGGCTAAACCTTCCACCATACCCGACACCATAACCGTTGGTGGTGTGGCTCGACTCCCAAGTCCTCACTCAGGCTATCCCCTTGCTCCTCCAGTTCCTTGCCCTCCTTCGAGCACCTTACCCAGCTCGAGTCTAAATCCCTGACTATCCAGCACCTTGGCCTGCCCTCTCGACATGAAAGGAGTTATACAAATGTAATTTGTTGTTGTTGTTGTTCAGCATACATTTGCACTGCTGGGGAAGCACTGCACTTTTAAGAGATGCCATCCTTCTGACAAGATGTTCAAATAAGATCTGGTCTACCTGTTCTTCAGAGACATTACAAGATCATGTGGTATTATTCAAAAAGAAAAGGGAGATTAGTTTCTCTTAATGTTCTGATCAGCATTGCTATAGATAAAATTTGTTGTGGAACTAGGCATAAATGGTTGCTGTATTTGCCTACAAAAGCAGTTACGACACTTGACAGAAATTGCTGTCTTTGTTGGTATGCAAAAGCACACAGGCCACAAAGGATCATTCTGCAAAAGTATTACGAGCTCATGTGAATAATATTTGCTTACTGATTGATGACTTGTTTGTGGACCCATAGCCTTGGATTAACACCAGATAGGAAGCACAATGGCATTGATTTAGATTAAGATATCCTGTCATGGAGGGATGCTTCAGTCTTGTCATCTCTGAAGCCAGACTGGAACTAATTGGAGGGCAAACCCTCTGCCAGGCACCATCTTAGGCAGATCTCCTTATCATCATGTTGGTAGGGGCATGAAACAAGCAGCTTTATTCTTCATTTTTGCCCTGCATTTCATAAAAGAACAATGTGAATGTACTAAAATATCTAGTACAAATGGTCTGAATAAAACTCCCAATATTTCAAGGCAGCAGTATCCACAAGATAACCCTTGTGCAAGTTACTTTTGATGACAGTTTTACCCCATATATTGGTGTCAGAAAACCAGGATAGGATTTTCAACTTTAAATGCTATTTCTAAACTGTTTCTACTACTTTGGGAAGTTCTGCTGTGTGAAAAGTCATCTAAATCAGCTGCAAGGACTAATATTAGAGCAGCAAGAAGTTGTTTTGTTATGCAATTTTCCACATGCTCAAGTTATGACAACTTGTATCTACCAATAATTTGTCCGTGGAACTTACATGTGATAAAACATTCCCTTCCAAGAACAACTGGTATGTAATGTAATCCAGTACATGTGCTGATTACAATGCTAAATTAATCTCTTTTAAAAATTGGAACTTGCTTGAAATTATCACCAAAGGTTGTCAAAAGGTGAACAACCAATGCAGCAGTTTCTTTTTGGATGATCATCTTTGCTCTTCCAATTATTATGTGAGCAATAGTGTTTCTTTCACCGGTTGCCTGATACTGGTGCTGATGGCATATATTGTGATTTTGTATTCCTGCAGGATTTATATAGATGATGACACCAGGAACTGAGATGGAGTTTAAGAAAAGGGGAGCAGGCATCAGAAGTGGGTTATAATCTAGACTCTGCAGAAGGAGAGTTGATTGCATTGGGAGGGTGGTGATATCCTCTGCTCCACATCGCATTACCTACACCTGGAGTTACCCTTCAGAATATGCAGGATTGAACTCCAGAGGCTTCCAACAGGTTGCTGTTCACAAGATTTGAAGAAGGGCATTCGCCCACCAAATATATAGTCAATTCACTTTATGGTATATTCTGTGAAGCACTTTGAGATGTTTCAACAACATAAGGCGCGATATCAAATGCGTGGATTATTATTAAGATAGAAAGCTGATTTAGACTGAGGGTACACCATGCTTTATAATTATTTCGTATTAAGGTTCACAAAAATTTGAAAGCATGTTCAATGGCCGTTGTATAATTGGAGCAAGACGCAAGTAAGGCTGGATATCCCTATCAATCTGATGTACTTGTTACTGTGCTGCCTCTGCATTTGTTGAGGGTCAACTCATTGGGTTTATATTGTGTTTAATCAGCACATAAATCCTCTCTCTGTAAAGAAACAGATCTTCATATCTGTATACTTAACATGCAGCTTCCTTTGAACTTTAGAGATCGTCAATGAATATTAAAGTTGTCAATACCTAGAATTTGCTGTTCCCCATACTCTGTTTTCTCAGTATATCCTCACTTGTACTTGCATCATCAGATTGTTGGCCTGAGATTTTCCTTAGAGTGAAGGGTACTGTTGGTATATATGTAGTACAATTTTAGATGAATGTTCCTGTAAATAAAGTGAGGCATATTAGTGCTGAGTAGTAGAACACTTTGGGGTACCAAGTATCCCCAAATCAAATACTTATAGATTCAATAAGAGGAATGTACAGGCCATTGCAGTCCATCTGCCAATCCCAAAATAAAAAGATACACTATCTTTCCTGTTTCTTTGCCAAATAGCTATCTGATCCCTCATGAATTTGCTGAGACAATCTGTTTCCAGCACCTCCCTGATAGTCCATGTCATACTTTCTTCATGGTTTCTTCACCAGTTCAATTTAAAATGGGTGTTCATCTTTCCCCATCTGAGGTTGAATGCGTGAGTCAGATGCAGACTAACGTCTCTTAGTTTGTTGCACGAATTTGCTTTTAACACAGCCGAAAAAGAGCCGTCTTATTTTACCAGTGGGATTACCAGCTTGTCGCAGTCAAGATTGTTTCATCTAAATGTGTGGGCTGGAATCAATTTGTCTTAGTGTTTCTGGCTAGCCATAAGGTGCATTTACTTTTTTTAAAAAAGTCTAAAGTTACAAGTCCATTTCACCAGAGAATGATTGCTTAAATTGCTGTGTAGCTTGGCTTGATGTCTGATATATGGAGACGAGAACGCTGACTTTCCAGCATCTGTTGTTTGTAGTAAAATGTAGCATCTGAAAATGGACATCTTATATATAAAATGCCATTCATTCCATAGAGAGCAACAGATGGTGTTTTGCAAGGGTGTATAGCACACTCCACAGGTGTGGATGATGTTGCAAACCACATCTATGTGACGCTTCACAAATTACATTGCAAGACACTAATGCAATTCAGTAATTCATTTAAAAAATGGTAAAATTCAAAACAATCCATACTCGTCAGAAGTAGCTGATAAAAAGGCTAAATATTCAAGATACAGTAAAATTTGCATAGGTCTGATCTATATAAATCATATAATTGCCGAAGTCATATCTACCCAGGTCCCGTTCAAGAGTTTACATTCTGTGCAAATTTGACATAGCTCATAGTTTGCATAATTCATATTAAATATCTGGTCCCAACTGATACGACTTATGTGAAGTTTACTGTACTAGCTTTCTAAAGGGACTTCAGGAAAGTATTTTAAAAAGGAACAATATAAATATGTACAGGAAAGAGCATTGAATTAGGAATGGGACACGATGACTTCAGTGGAGGAGGCAGCAGAGGCATATACTTGATGGGTAAATGACGTTCTGATTAAAATATTAAAAGAATATAAATGCAGGTTGTTGTTGGATGAATCAGTTCTAAAGAAAAAAAATCAATGTTAATCTTGAATTCCTCTTTCTGCTCTTTTTGTATCTCCCATTTTAAGACCCAGCCTGAATAAGTTTACAAAATGCTAGGTATTACAGTTAAAAGTGTGAAGAATAGAAGATCAGCACTCTCCTTGGTCATTGCTATTTGCTAAGAGCTTTTGCTGCTAACGTGTAGTCACACTGTACTCTTAGAACTTACTGACATTACAAAATTCATGTCATGGGTAACTTGGCAGTAAGTTCAACAACTTGCATTTATATAACACCCTTCACGCCAGTCGGTGTCTCGGAGCGCTTGTTCAGAATTGAAACCTAATGCCCTGTAGATTTCCAGTTTTTCAGCACCAGAAGAATTTTGCCAATAGCAAAGCCCCATTTATAGAGGGCAATTTTAGAACAGATATTAAGAAGTATATCTTAATAACAATGATAATCCTTGCATTTGATATTGCGCCTTATCAGATGGTAGTCATTAAGTAATTAAGTCAATTCCACTGTTAGGTTCAGTTTTCTCTTCAAAATATTCTTAAAATGTCTCAAATATTTAAGACTAAATTAAAGAACTTATTTTCCGTGCAGCAAGCTGGAGATTACTAATAAAACGGTGTTATAGCTGTTATTTAAACTTTTTCCACTTAAACTTTTTCTGAACTTTCTTTAACAGTGTGGCTGTTTGCCTTTAGTGGATTTTCTGAAAGCTTTTCCTACAGGTTTCTGTAATGTCAATCATAATAATGGTGCCCATGTACAGAGTAGTAAAACATAAGCTGGGGCATCATTTGTTATCCTTGAAGTAAATTCTCTAGAGTTCTGAATACTTGAGATTTTAAATACAAAATCTTGCTCTTTCTAATGCAGAAGTCAGTGTTGTAACCTTTAATTTTGTTACCTTTTAACCTAGTAACCTTTTATTTTGTTCTCTACATGTCTGCATTTCAGCAACAAATGCCAGAAAATCTAGATTAATTTTAGTGAATTTTCTTATATAGGTCTGTTCCTCTTGTATTGCTGAATAAAACAATTGCCACAATACTAAAATGACTTCCAATTCTTTGAGAATAAATGGCTTTCATTTTCCTTTTTTCCCCCATTTGTCCCAAACCACATTACAGATGCATGGGTAACACCTGCATTTCAGTGTTTGGGATTAGATTTTTTTTCCTCTGTTTTGTGATGTATGTTCTCTGTACATTTTTTTGAACGCGGGCCAAGAATAACTTGGGATACCAATGTAGTAGAATAATGAATTTTGAATAGATGGAATATGCTTGATGACAGCAACAGCTCCAGCAGGCTGACCACCCAAATCAATTTAATTTCTCTTACTTGAAAACTCCCAGTCTTTTAGGGTCCCATTACACCCCCAGCCCCCTCCCCAAAAAGCATGGGTTTCATCAGACAGTTCCCAATATCAAGGATAGAGAAAGGTATAGGTGGGAAGGAGGTGTAGTGAAGCATGAATCACCCTGGGTTACTGTTCATACAGTTCAGTTAATAGCTTAAACAGAGACAGAAATCAAAATCAAAATGTATCCTGTTTTTGAGCATTAACTCTGTGCTCTGAATTAAGAGCAGTCTGTAAAGTGGGGAGTAAACCCTCATTACAAAGAGAATAATAGATGTGAACATTTGTTTTTCTGTGGCTTTCAAATAGTTTCGAAGAGTCAGTCATGTAACATCAGTGTTTTAATTGAGTCAAAAAAGGCCATGAAAAGGATCTATTGTTGCAGAAAATGCTTTCCAGTGATCCCTCCCCCATAGTAAAAATTACTTCAATTCAACACAGACATTTTCAACATTGGACAGAATTGCTACTGAAACCAGCATTTGTTGAGTCCTTGCTAGAGTGGGAAATAATACCCAGAGTCATAGCAGGTTCATTTTCTATGCTGGTGTCTTGTTCCAGGCATCTGCTGAGGATTTTGCAGGCATCTGCTAACCTGCTGTATGTAACACGTTTAGCCAACTCACAGCTGGAGTGGCCAACTGCGGATTGCTGTATACCTCCCTGTGGCCCAAACAACAAAGGCAACGCTGAGATTTAGCAGGTTGTTGTTCTTGGGGTAATTCGTTGCCTTTATTTGAAACAGTTTGTAAGTGTCATTAATTACACATTTTAGAACAGGGATGAGTTTTGCTCAATATGTAACCAGTTAGATTATTTATATTGCTCCCAAGATCCACCATTCATAAACAACAACAACAAATTGCATTTGTAAAGCGCCTTTCACTTCGGGAGGATGTCCCAAGGCGCTGGACAGACAGAGTTACGGACCTGAGCTGAGGGTCGGGGTGGGGGAGGGTGGAGGGCAGGGGGGGGGAGCAGGGAGATCGAAAGCACGGTCGAAAAAGAGGGTCTTGAGGTGGATCTTGAAAGTGGCAAGGGAGGGGACGAGACCGAGGGACTGCGGGATGGAGTTGGCCCGAACGGTTGTTTCCTCAGATAGCTGCACAAGCAGCCATTAGTAAAGTACGATCATCTGTAGCATTCTGCTGAATGCTAGAAGTGATTGAATTCACATTTCAATCAGCTGTCAAAAGTGGGAGTTCGCACTGCCCTAGTTGATGCAGATGTATCTGTAACCCTTGTCCCTTCAGATAAAGATCCCCAGGGGAAATATCCCTTGCTGAGAAAGAATTGTCTGTTGGGAGACATCTCTAGAAAGAAGGCAGATTGGAAAGATGAGAAACCTGATCTTGATGGCATTTCTGGCAGCAATGTGTGAAAGCAACAACTCCCAAAGGTTCAGCACTGAGTCAGCTTTGTGCTGAACTTCATCCACTTGAAATGATTAGAGTAATAAAAATCCTTGCATTTGCATTTTAATTTCCTAAAGAGCCAAACATCAATGTGTCCCAAGTGCTTTACAGTAATTACTGTTAAGTGAAGTGACTGTGTAGTTTTGGTCAGTTTGCATACAGCCATGTCTCACCAACAGCCAGTGGATAAATGATCAATTTGTTAGCCAGGATATTGGGAGAAACGCCCTTCTCTTTTCAAATTGTGAGAGTAATTTTGTTGCACATAATGCAAATGTATTGTGGTAGTTCAGTGAAGAGACTATGTCTACCTCGGAAGGGGTGGGGTGAAGGCAGTGTCAGCACTTATTCACAAAGCTAGAATGGGAGGAGAAAGTAGATGTCAATGAGGAACTGTGGGTCAACCAGGGTAGTTGGGTGTGAGCAAGCATTATGAGAATACACAGACATATGGCAAAGTCATCATTTTGTGCTCGGTGGTAAGCAAATATGTTTATGCTTCAGTAAGTGTAAATTTAACTTTTGCTTTCCAAACTCATCCTGAGCTCTTTGCGACATGAACATAAACAGTGAAATTCCATCCGACGAAAACACCAGACTCGTTGGGAAGACTCTTTGATGGTCATACCCATATTTAGAAGTATCTCAGTTGATTTTTTGGGTGTAATATTCCTCAGTCTATGTGCTTAATCTCAGAATGTTATTATTTTGGCCACTTTAACTTTCGGCAACTAATTTACTGCATATGCCACACACTAGCTTTCCATTTAGACTGCACAACCACATGAACAAATTCACCATTCATTCTGTCCATTATTATTATATTCATCTTCGATATGCAGTTCTCTGAAACCAGCTGAATTCTCCTTTACAGCCACAGATTTTTCTTAGTTTGTTTCGTTGAAAAGAGCGAAATAAATTGTTACCACTAAATGTATGTCTAAGCTGGACAGGCACACTCGATTTCCCAGCAGTGAGTGTGTTTTTTTACAATTGTGCTGCATGGTTAGGCGCATCACCGGCTGCTTTGGGAATGTAGAAAGGAGATGCCAGCAGCAATGGGCTGAGCATAATCAGGATCAGCGGCAGCAGGCTATAAGCATAATAAGGATCAGCAGCAGCAGGCTAAGTGGGAGACACTGTGTGAAACCAGACCTCACACTAAGCCTGACCCTGTGTAATTGAAACAGATCACCTGGTAGGAATAAGAAAGTATTTAAGACATTATTGAATGTGCATTTTTGTTCCTTGGATATCGTTTTCCCTTCCACCTCAA
Source organism: Callorhinchus milii (assembly GCF_018977255.1). Lineage (NCBI taxonomy): Eukaryota > Metazoa > Chordata > Chondrichthyes > Chimaeriformes > Callorhinchidae > Callorhinchus > Callorhinchus milii. Next base: position 17,777,252 of record NW_024704750.1, on the reverse strand, counting down.
AGCAATAAATGCATATTACTTTCTCTCTGTGCAGAAGGATTAAAATATAGAGCAAGTATTTTTGTTGAGTTAATGAAATGTTTTTCAGTTTACCAATAGCTTTAATTCTAACAAAAATAACAATTTATTTCTGCTAGCGTTGGAGAAGGGGAGGAGGCTAATTCAGCATAGACCTGTTTACATGCTGTAAAACCTGCAGTCTTTCGTATGCTTAGTCCAACACCAGGCACCTTTGCCCACTTGGAGGAAGATCAGTCCATTTGTTTTCAATGTCTAACCACTTTCCTCCTGCATTTCTAATGTCTGAGTCTGCTCGAGTCAAAACACTGTTTTCATGGTCAAGGGTCAGTATTTAGGACCATTGCTTTTTTTTAAAATATAAATGACCTGGACTTGGGTATAGAGAGCAAAATTTTAAAGTTTGCCTATGACACAAAACCTGGAAATGTAGTAAACAGTGAGCAGGATAGTAGCAGAAATGAGGGGAGAAGAGAGCATTCTTTATTCAGAGAGTTGTTACGGTCTGGAAGGCACTGCACTAAAAGGTGATGGAAGCAGATTCGATAACATCTTTCAAAAGGGAATTAGATGGGTACTTAAAAAAAAGACTGCTTATGAAAAATATGAAACTGTTGTAATTTCTGCTTATTCGGCTAATTTTAATGGTTTAGGCCTAATTCTTGTTTTTATTAATTACAGCTGAAAAAGATTGGCGGTGGAGGCTTTGGGGAAATCTACGAAGCTCTAGACCCATTGATCCGGGAAAATGTAGCCCTAAAAGTGGAGTCAGCCCAGCAACCAAAACAGGTTCTCAAAATGGAAGTTGCTGTCCTGAAGAAACTACAAGGTGAGTTCATAGTCTTCTATTTATAAGATGTTCACTCTTGAATAATGGTTAAGTATGGATTCCCTCTACAAACAAGCCTGAATTTTTGTAGCTTGTATATGGCAGCAAACTAAGCGTTAACAATCTACTGCTGGCTGCATTATGTAGTCTAGATACTGTACCGTTATTGATGAAGAATTGAATATGTTGGTTTTGAAAAAAGTCAGGGACAAAAGCAGCTATTGGAAAATGAAAAGCATTATGTAATAGCTATAAATAAGCTTGATGTGCATTATTGGCAAATTGTGCATTATGGGATTAGTTCATGCAATTGGATTGGCCTTGTTACAAGTGATGTGGTTTTCTCCAATAATCTTTCATTTCTTATATGTAGGCAATATGTTCCCGGGCATTAGTAAAGTGCTAGTATCCCAAAATAGTCACCTGAAGCAAGATGATAAGGCTTGCCTACGCTTTACTGCTTTATGTGCTTGATTGCAAAGAGGCGTGGTTATAAACCTAGGTCCATGTTCTCCTTTTACTCAGTTTGCTGTAAATGGTAACAGTATTGATGAAGTTACAATTATGGGATTTAGCTTTGAGTCCATAGTTAAATACAGATGGAAAATTGCTTTGTGTATTATTTGAAGTAACAATAATACACCATTATTTTAAATGCTTGATTAGAGGTAACACCCTTGACGATGGAACTAGTTTAATATTTATCTAGTAGTTTGATCCAATTAAGTAACAGATACTCAAAATTTTGGATATCTTACGATCAGTCTGTTTGTTGACTTTTTTGCAAAGCTACTGAACATTGCTTTATTCTGAAGGGCATCTGGCAAGAAGGTTGCTGGTTTATCTCTATAATAAGCACTTGGGTCTGCTGAGATCAGATTTTCAGCTGTTCAGTATGTGGCCATGAAAGCGTTTTTCCATCCATGATATGTGGTTAGTTTGCATCTACCATTTCATTTCTGGAACATTGACCTATCTGAGCTGCCAACGTACTCTCTCTCCTGAATTGTGTTACTGCTCCCTATCGTAATCTCTTTAAAAATATTGGTGAGGGAAGAGTCTCCCATTCCTTTGCCCGTAAAGGGCTGAAGTTCTGTTTTAGTCCCCTGTTCACTGAGGACAATGTATATTGGAATTTTTTCCAGCATTGGCTGGATTTCCTTTTTTAGGGAGGTAGAAGGGGGAGAGAGAATGTGACCATGGAGATGAGAGCTACCGTGTAGAAATTAAGTATTGCACATCTGCGTGCTTCATCTTATAACATTTCTGTCAACACTATTAATATTCTGAGTTGAAGTTCATAACTTAGTCTGAATATAAAGAGGAAAATGGGAGAATGAAGCTTTTTTTTAAAAAAAGTGTAGAACTGTAGACATGTATACTTCAGTGTTGAATTAACTTATTATGATAAATGAATTTACATTATAAATACTGAGAAGGTCACTTAAGTGCATGTCCAATTTGAAATTTAACTAAAAAGGCTTAAGACCCAAGGGATTGACAACCTTGCACGGAATGATTGGCAAAGCTTTTAAGGCCGAAAGCTAAAATGACCATTGTAATTGTAGGCTCTGGCATATTCTCACACAATAGAAGGGTTCCGAGGGGCTTTGTAGTTGCATATAAGATTATGCAGAACTAAATCACTCAACACTTATACTGCTGAGGTTCTCCTGCAGTAGAATGTGGTTTCAAGAATTTGCCTTATTAAAAACAATCGGTTTGAATTGATCAATGGATCATGTGCCGATTGTGGTGAATGTGAATTGACGGCTAATCAAGGGCATTTTAATAAAAGCAAAACTTCTATGCTCTCTGACAGACTAAAACCCACTCCTCGTTTCCTATATAAACTTCTAGGTTTTACAGTTTTCTCTGAGGTGATAGAACTTTCAAGATCTCACATTTTTCATTATTCGAGACGCTAACCTTAGGAGTCCTGTAGCTCAGTGGTGAGAGCAGTCGCCTCGCAGTCGAGAGACCCAGGTTCGATTCATGGCAGGCGAAACCTTGGGCAAGTTTCCTTACTCCACACACCTGATAATAATCCCTCAAGAAAAAAATACAATAATAATTTGGTCACTCAATCCACGACTGTTTGTGGGACACTGCTGTGTGCACTTGGCTGCCACGTTTCGCCCACAAAATATGCAGTCAATTCACTTTACAGTGTATTCTGTGAAACGCTTAGAAGCGTCTTGAAGACGTGATTAGGCGCTATATCAAATGCAAGGATTATATTATAACCAAATAACAACAAATTGCATTTATATAGCGTGTTTACGTCGGGAGGACGTTTCATATAACCCTATTCTTTCCTCTAACCATAGATGGTTACCCCAAACACTAACCTTTCTTACTGTACCAAATTTCTGCATTTTACACACTTGTACAAATCCAGTTGTATTGATTCTCTTTATCACTCTCTTTCCCTCTCTTTCTCACTTTCCTTCTTACTATAGTGAATTCCAAAGCCTCCACATGGCTTCTACTCGTGCTGCGCAGGGAGGCTGGATCAGAGATGCTAAAATGCAATAATAGCTGAAACTGTTTCTATTACACTGATGTCGCCACATCTGGTGGATATCCTCCTTCAAGTGGCGCTCAGTATGACAACCTGGATGAGATCAACTGTTTGGGGGTTGGGGGGTGGTTTATCAACACAAGTGGCATTTGAACCTCACATTTAGCACTGATATTTTTCATTAATTTCTCCCCTCTCCCTCTCCTGTCATATCTGTTTCTTTCCAAAACTCTGTGTATCTTATCAGTCGAAAAATGCTGGGTAGGAGAATGTACCATTGGAACATAGGAAATTAGGAACAACAGAAGTCCTTCGAGCCAGCTGCACCACAGAGGACCCATGTACTACAATCTTGCCATTCTGCCGTATCCCATAATATTTTGATTCTCCAAATACAATCGGACCCCGCTATATCATTAACGTTTGATTCCATATAATTGGACCCTGTGTTATCTGTAAAATAAAATGGCTGTTAGTTCTGCTTCCAGGTTGCCATTGATCTTGCTGCTTCTCAAACGCTTGCTAGATCAGCCCTTTCTGACGTATCGGCTGGCATCCCGTCTGTATGCAAAAGAAAGCAGCCAGTCAGTGCTGGAAGTAGTCTCAGAGTGGACCTGATAAGAAGTGTATAAGATTTTAAATCGAATTTAAAAAAAAAGGTATTTTAAGATGATGATGATCCTTTCAGCTCGGGTCCAAAACCTCTGATCGTCCAGCGCCCTGGGACGTCTTTCCGACGTGTAAGGCACTATACAAGTGTAAATTGTTATTGTTGCTGTGCATGATTCCTGGATGGCCTAACTGAAATCAGAAACCTGTTCTCTCCATCTGAAATCTAAATTAGATTATGAAACCGTCCAATTTTAAACCATTTTGAATGCTTTGGTCACTTATTTACATTTTTGGTTCCTTGGTGACTGATGTACATAAAATCAATGTTAATATTGGCACTTAATTGATAAGTGCACAGCAGACAAATCATAGGAATCAATAATGTTTCTTATGTTTCTTAGCTGAATGATTGAGAGCTACGGTGCAAATAAGGCTGCAGTAGTTATAACAAAGACAAAGGCTGATTAACCTGTTAAGCTTATGGCATGCCCGCCATAGATCATTTTGAATAGCTTTATTGACGATACGATTAAATTAGGTGAGAGCTTATTCAAAGCAGGAGGCTGCACAGATTTAACTTTATTAAATTCAAATGAGCTTTCTTTGAGACATGGTATTATGGAGTCCTGGGTAGCGAATGGTTAGCACACTCGCCTCGCAAGCGAGAGGACCCAGGTTTGATTCCTGGACAGGGCGAAGCCTTAGGCAGTTTCCTTACTCCATACGCGTCTGTATACGTAGCAGTAAGTCGGAACGCGGTTGTTAGTCGATTGGCAGATCGCTTTCAGGGGGTAATAGTCCCTCCAAAAAATAAATAAATAAATTTTGTCACTCAATCCATGACTGTTTGTTCACTCAATCCATCAATCAGTGATGACTTCTTTCAATCGACAGTGACCAAATCTTCTTTGGACTGTGTTCACAGTCTCTATCTAATTCGCTTCCCCTCCATACATTCTACTGATTCTATTACCATAGCCAGCAGAAGTCGCCAGAATTATTTGAATATATCTGCTTGGGGCACTACAGTAATGACTTCTTCAGGCTTAAGTCTCCTGTGCCAGTTGAACTGAAAGACCTGGCAGCTATCACAAGTAGTCAAAAAAAAATACTGCATCTAAAAGGTATTACAACTAAAAGGCCAGACTCCACTGGCTCCCTATCCTTCAGAGGATCCAATTAAAGATCCTGGTCCTCAGGTACAAAGCCCTCCATGGCCTCGCCCCACCCTACCTCTGCGACCTCCTAACCCCCACCAACCCGCCCGTTCCTGCCGCTCAGCTGGCTCTAGCCTGCTCCACGTCCCCCGACCTACCCACCCCACCATTGTCGGGAGAGCCTTCAGCCACTCTGCCCCCAACCTCTGGAATTCCATCCCCAGTCACTCTGCCTTGCCCCCTCCTTAGCCTCCTTCAAGTACCGCCTCAAGACCCTCCTCTTCGACCATGCCATCGGTCATCCCATTTCCCCTCCCCTCCCTTACCTCCCAACCCCAGCTCGGGTCTGAAATGCTGTAATCTGTCCAGTGCCTTGGGATGTCCTCCCGACGTGAAAGGCGCTATACAAATGTAATCTTGTTGTTGTTAAATCACGGGTGAAAAAAATATTAAGTATCTGGGCTTTATTCTCTGGTTCCAGAAATGTGATGTTGCCCCTAAGGTTTGAATGCTTTTCCAGAGCATTGTGGATGCAGAGATGAACCTGGTTTTATTAGAATGTATTGCATAGCCATCTGTTCTTTCCATCTCTTGGTAGTCGACGGCTATTTCCGTGGGAGTTAGCAGATGTTTGGTGGGTGTGTAATTGGACCTATGTATATGACTATACATGTGTTGAAACAAAGTATTATCTGAAAGCAGCTTTAGATACCAACCTTCACCAAGCTTTATCTCACTTAAGCTTTACATTGGCTTGTATCTGCAACTTGTGTCCTTGTTCATGGAAAAGGATATTAAATCTAATGGGTGGCTGCTCTATATCTGACCTATACAGAGTAAAATAAATTTTGTATAAAATATCTTCTATCCCTGAGATTTTATGTCATGCTGAATGGCATCAACATAAGGTATTGCAGGTGCCTTTTTTTTCTTCAAAACAAATTCTTTAGAAGTCTTGTGCCTTACTAAAGCAATGTGTATGTGCCAGGATCCTTGGCTGTTACCAAGATGCAGGCTGCATTCCAATAGTTGCACCAATTGATGAATAGAAGGTACAAGTAGAAATTGCAACAATTTCTTGTGCTGTTTTAATAATAATCCTTGCATTTGATTTAGTGTCTTCTCTTTTCAATGGGATCTTTTAACGTCCACCTGAACAGGTTGTTGGGACTTTGGTTTAACATAATAATAATAATAATTGCATTTGATATAGTGTCTTATCATGTCTTCAGGACCTCTCAAAGCACTTCACAGAATATACTGCAAAGTGAATTGACTGTATATTTGTGGGCGAAACGCGGCAGCCAATTGCGCACAGCAGTGTCCCACAAGCAATTGTGGATTGAAGTGACCAATTTATTATTTTTTTCTTGATGGATTATTATCAGGTGTTAGGAGTAAGGAAACTTGCCGAAGGTTTCGTCCTGCCAGGAATCAAACCCAGGTTTCTCGCTTGCAAGGCGACTGCTCTAACCACTGAGCTACAGGACTCCGATCTCCTCCTTCTATCAGCGAAGTCTATGCTGACACTCTAATCAAAACTGCTGGGGGAGTGCTGTATTGTTGGAGTTGCCGTCCATTGATGAATTATAAAATCGAGCCAGACTGATACCATTTATTTATAAAGTTAATAAAGCTTTACATTTGGCTAAAATAAAACGTAAAGGATGACGTTGTGGATGCAGAGATGAACCCGATTTTCGAAGCATTTATTACAGAAGCCATCTGTTCTTTCCATCTCTTGGTAGTCAATGGCTATTGACTAATCTCAGCTGTTAACTAATTGACTGCATCTCAACAATAAGATTCTTACTGGAGATACAGGATGTGCTGTTGAATTGAACTCAGTTAAAATATTCCATTGAATATTTCGGCATGGAAATGGGCCATTCAGCTTACTAACCTGTCCCAATGTCTGAGGCTTCATCCCTATTGTTTCCCACTGCTATATCCATATTTTCCCTTCTCCTTCGTGTGTGTATTAAATTTCCTCTTATGCTCCAAGAATCATGCAATGCAGCAGGTTTGTTTTCTGGCATAAATAGGTCAAGTCAAGATGTCTCGATTCAGTCAGAGAAGAATTTGACTGTTGGTCAGTAGTTTGTACTTTGTGCCACTTGATCATCTTCAACTGACATCATTGTATTTCTTGCAGAGTGAGTGTCGTGCCAAGACTTGTAAAGGTCCGGGACACCTGAATACTTTGAAGCCAACATTGGCTTTCATTATCTTAAACACTGGAAAGACTGCAAATTCTTGAGCTTGATTGTGAATAAATGGAAGCCTACCTGATTTTACTGCATTCATCATGTCTCTCTTCCCTCCCACCTTCCACGCTCCATCTGCCAGATGCTGACATTAGTTGGTGCACTTGTTAGCTGATTTTAGCTAACTCAGCACAGACCAGCGATTAACCACACTTTAATGACGAGACTACCCCCTAGTCCTTACATTTGATAGAACTCCTTACCATGTCATCGAGATTTCTCAAAGCTTTCGCATTGTGTACTGTAAAGTGATTTTGACTGTATTCTGTGGGTGAAACATGTTGCTTATACAGTGCTGTGCATCTTGTGATTGGTATCATCATTTTAAATTGTAGCCAGATTGAATATTAAGAACAAAAAAAACTCCCCCCACGGCCTCCATGCACAGATTGCAGCTTTCAGAATTTACTTGGATTTTCTTTAAATGGGACTGAAAATGTCTCCCATTTGGAAAAAAAAGCGTTCCTTAGGGTTGATGCTAAAACTATTGGTAAAGAGTTCTCATTGAGATGGCTTTATTGCTTGATGCTGCATTATAACTAATTACCCTGCAATTTGGTAATCTCTCTGGAGTTGCCCAAGTTCATTAACATTTTTTGTCTGGGTTCTAATACATTATGATGCATTCTTTCCCTGCCTTGTAGTAGAAGCCTTGTTGAACACAGTGAATATAATCTTCCACAGTAAGCAGATTACACCCTTGAGTCCTAAAATAACATTCTGCGCTCAGTCTTTCATCATAATGCAGTCAGCACTGATATTTTATTAAAACTTCAAAGAACACTCTGAAATGATTGAATTAGGAACTGAAGAGGGCCATTCCATCATCAAGTCCGTTCTGCCACATTCCTGGCCTGTGTACCACAACATCTTCTAAGTAGGAACAGAGGAAGGCCATTGCCTCATTGCGCCAAAGTCATTGCTGCATTAATTTAAAAGAGGGTCATTCAGTGTACAGTAGTCATATTTGATTTTACAATTGCCCTGTTTACATCATGAGTTCTAATTTGAATGAAATAATTATTTTTCTATTCTATACAAAATGGTAACAGGAAGTTGACACAATCCTTGCAGTAAAATTTTAATTTTTTTTACCATCAACATGTTGTTCTAAAAAGATTAGGAAATCTTTGAAAATTAACTTTAGGCATTTTTTATAATGTGTGCCATTATAGATATGCAAGCTGTTATGTAGGATAGTCAATGTGTGACTATTTAGTGAAACTGGATTGTTTTATCAGTTGAACCCTAAGGTTAGATAATGCTTGTAAATCATAGTGAACGACTGATGTGTGTCATACTGAGTTGTCTAAACTAACCTTGTTATAATCTATAGTGGAATCTGCATTTGCCGGACTCTGGATGTCGGGTAAATCAAACAAAATGCTCAGCCCTGATTCATTTGTGTTCTTACCCGTTTTAAGTATGCCAGTTGGTTTGGCCAAAAATCCATTTACTCTGGGCAAAATGCTGTGCTGATCGCTCCTGAAAACAGCCTTGTTTTCTCTCATTTGGGCCTTCTGTGTTACCAGATGCTGCATTGGGCCACAAAGGACTTGATGTATATATTATTGTTAGATATTATTATATGCCATTGGTGGGAATGGTATTTTGCTGGGTGGGAATGGTATTTTGGCTAACCTTGGATAAACCTGAGCCGAACTTTTGTTTCCACTTTTAAAATTGAGCAATTTCTTTACACCCCATTTTAATAAGGTTAACGTGTAGGAATTGAAAAGATTTTCTCCTTTTTTAAAATCAGATTTCAGATAGTTTAATGTGTTGAAAAGATCCGAGTGTGAGAAAGAGGGTCTAATGTAGTGAAGACCTCTTGAGTAATACAAAGTGATTGAAACATTTTCCACTTTCTAATTTGAAATTGTCTGAATTTCTGCAGGCCTGTCTCTATAGACTGCTGTCTATATAGCCGGTGAATGTTTATGCATAATCACATTTGTAATGTAGACTGATGTCTCCTGGCATTTTCCTTGCAGAAAGTCCGATAAATACGATTACAATTGAAGATTTATTGGTGCCAACTGCTACATGAATCTGCAATCCTCCTGGATTTAAAAGGCATCTCCAATTATACTGCAGTGAGATTCAGTTCATCGCTCAGCCTTGTTTTCTCTCTTGAGTAGGTTTACTGAATTGGCACAGTTTTGTTCTTGGTCTTCTGTCCTTCTGTTTTGAGGTTTGCTAAGTTCAACCTTTTAGCTCCTTGTGAAGTTGTTCTGGAGGCAGTCTATCTGAGCAGTGTCCAGTGATGGAAGACATGGTGGAGGTAGACCCGTAGAGTTGTGGTTAGAGCCTTGCAAGCAAGAGGACCCGGGTTCGATTCCTGGGTGGGGAGAAATCTTAGGCAAGTTACCCAGCAGTAAGTAGGAACACGGTTGTTTGTCAATTCCGTGGGTGATAATCTCATTCCGGGGGTGATAATCTCTCCCAAAAAAATGTGGTCACTTAATTTGGCCCTCTTATTTTCAATATCTATATGCTCCCCCTTGGTGACATAATCTGCAGACATGGGGTCAACTTCCACATGTATGCGGATGGGATGACACCCAACTCTATCTCCATCCTCGATTCCAGGACTACTGCTGTCCTCACAGACTGCCTGTCGGACATCAAGTCCTGAATGAGAGCTGCAGTTGAATGTCAACAAGACCGAGGCCCTCTTACTTGGCTGGCGCTGACAGCATCTCCCTCCATGGATGCACTCTACATCTCACGGAGCCAATACGGACCTCAACTGTCCTTCATATCCAATTCCGTGTCATGACCCGCTCCGGCTTTCCCCTCCTCCACAACATTGCTCGGCTTCGCCACTGTCTCACACTTCAGGCCACTGAGACCCTTACACATGCATTCATAACATCCTGGCTCGACTACTCATCTCTACTTGTTGGCCTTCCCAACATCTCCCTCCATAGGCTGCAGATCATCCAGAACCCTGCAGCCCATATCCTGTCCCGCACCAGGCTCTGCGACCCTATCATCCCCACCTTCGTTCGTCTCCACTGGCTTCCCATCACACAGAGGATACAGTTCAAGATCCTGGTCCTCACTTTCAAAGCCCTCCGTGTACTTGCTCCCCCCTGCCTCTGCGACCTTCTAAACCCCTACACCTGCCTGCTCACTCCACTCAGAGGGCTCCGGCCTGCTTCACGTCCCCTACATCGCCAGCCCCACCATTGGCAGGTGGGCCTTCAGCCACTCTGCCCCTACGCCCTGGACTCCATCCTGCAGGCCCTCCACCTTGCCCCCTCCCTTGCCTCCTTCAAGATTCTAGTTTCAAGACCTCCTCTTCGACCGTGTAATGGCTTAATTTTTATTGCTATGAATTAGCTGAGAAACGTTCTCCTCACCTTCCCCCTCTGTTCCTTTTAACAAGTATTTTAAATCGGTGTCCTCGGGTTACTGACCCACCCGCCAGTGGAAATAGTTTCTTCTTGTTCACCCTAACGAATCTTCTCAGAATTTTGAAAACTTCTATTAAGACTCCTCTAAACCTTCTCTGCTCCAAGGAGAATAATCCTAGCTTCTCTAGCCTCTCTTAACTGAAGTCCCTCATTCCTGGTATCATCCTGGTAATCTTCTTTGCACCGTCTCCAATGCCTTGACATCCTTCCTAAAGTGTGGTGCTCAGAACTGGACACGGCACTCTAGCTGGGGTCCAACCATTAGTTCATTAGAAATGCTCCCCCTAAAACTTTCTATCTCTAGATTTGAGTACAATAAACAGTAATAATCCTTGCAAGATTTACTGTAATGTGTATTGACTGTATTTTATAGGCAAACCTGGCAGCCAATTTTGCACACAGTAGTGTCTCAAACAACCATGAAGTAAATGACCAATTTTACCTGGAGGATTGGGAGAACTTCTTTCTCTGCAATATTGTACATCACCCCTAGCTCGGGTGCCCATCCAGCACTGCGGCCTGAGACGTCCTCCCAATGTGAAAGGTGTAAATCAAAATAGTATTTTATCAGATTGACCATGATTTCATGTGCAAAATTGATGCAATTACAGTGGATGTGCTTGTTGCAATCCTTCATTATTTACTGGAAGTGAAAGTTGAACCTTGTCTCACATAGATACGGTGTGCTGAAGCCTGGCTGCTCATCTCATCATGAACGTTATTGCATTTTTTTTAAGAAAAGGAATAGTTGAAGTGATGACAATCTATTCAATTCAGACTGTTGTTTTCCGTGTGCCTATTTAATTTTATGATTTTAAAAATGATACTGATCGAAGAAAAAAAATTTATCTGAAATTTCATGGCTGTCTACCGAATTGGCCAGCACCTTGGGACGTTCTCCCGATGTGAAAGGTGCTATAAAAATGTCATTTGTTATTATTGTTGAAGTCTCCTCCATTCTGGCAGATAATTAAGGTTCCACTGTATTGTGTGTTAAGCTTTTTAGACAGACATATTTTCTCTAAATGTTTAGCAAACTCACTTGTTGTTCTTCACTGCTTTTCTTTGATTCTGCAGTGAGCACTCCCAGTGAAAGATACTGTTCTCACTGTCCAAATGCCTGCAGTCTCAGGCTTGATTTGCAATGAGAAAATGTTACTGAATTTAAAAGCTGGAGAGAGCTGTAATAGGACATTATTGAATTTATACATAGACTTAGCTGTCAGAAAAGGTCAATATTTCTTGCTTGCTTCATTCTGGAGTCCCTTTGGCTTTTCCTCCCCATCATAAAACTAGCTCATTGCCTGTGCTTTTGGTCACCTTTCCCCTCCCTGCTATTCCAAGCTTGGGTCCAGTCAGTTTTGTGCAGGGCCTTTAGAACTCCCAATGTTAAAGGTGCTAAATAAATGTAATTTTTTTCCATCATATAAATATCAGTGTTGATGACTCGTGGCTTATCCAATTTGTTCAAAACTCACTTGTTTGTATCTTTCTTGACAAAACGAGCATTGTGAAGCCATGGCCAAAATGTTCTTTCACGCAAGTCCACAGGGGGAACAAGCACGTCAGTGAATGCCATCACTAGGCACGTGGAGGGACAGTGATGTATTCATGACTATTTACAATCACTACAAACTGGAGTGAAATAAACCACACAGGAGGAGTTTTCGTGCAGTAGAATTGAATACTGTTTAGCACAGTTGTTCCGTTGCTTGTCTTGGCCTCATTGCCTCTCAAGTGGAAGTGTTAGGAGGTGTCAAAGGTTTCCAAAGTGTTGCTGTTGTGCAGGGAATGAATGGTGGGGGTGCTTTTTTTAAAAAAGATGGTGTGAACTCTTTGGTTTTTACAGCAGACAAATTATTGTAATGTAGGGAAACGGTTGTGAAGATTACAATTTGGATGATTGGAATAGTTTGAAATGGAATGTACAAGGATGCTTGGAGAATGGTTTGCATAAAATTGGCATCAGATGTTCCTTAAATTATAATTTCATAATTGGTTGTAATCTAAAATGGCAGTGTTCTCTATCCAATTAGTATCTGTAATGATTTCTAATGGAGAGGGTGGCATGCACATTACTGCGACAGGCCTTGATAAACTACAGTGTTAGGACTCCAATCTTCTTCAATTCATATCAACTAAAAGCATTCTTGACATCCTGGATGTCATATGTCCAACATATTAAACAGATTAATATCGCAGAATTAATTTACCTGCCCTTTCCAAAATCAATAAGAAAAGGTCTGTGACGTGTATACAGTTTCATGTGAAACTCAATATTTCAATAGGGAAGACTGTGATCATTCAAATGGGAAGAGAATAAGAGGGGTGGAGGCTCATGTGGTGTACAGTATAATAGCAGCGTATACTTAGTTGGCTTGAATGACCTCTTGGCATGTATAAATGTAAATTTTTGTTGTCTGTGTAGTGAATGTTAACCCTGGGCCAATTGGTTGTTGATATGGAGCAGGAAGTCTTGTCTGCTTGCACAGTGAAGGTGAGGACAATGAAACTGCCAGTATGTCTGTCTTTATGATGAATGCTGCCAGATGATTCTTCACGTTAAACATGGTTTGAGCTCTCTGAGACGCCATCCTGCGTGATGGGCGCTGTATAAGTACAAGTTGGTGTTGCTTTAGTTCTGTCGGTCTGGAAGATGCTCCACACTTACTACTGGTGCTTTACTGGATCTCAAATCACATGGAAATCTCACTAAGCTGTCTTAACAGGGTTCAGAATTTAAACATGCAGTGCAGCAACTCAAAACCTCTTTACTGGAGACTGTTGATAGTATCTCGTCTCAAAAATTCAAGCCGAATTTGAATATTGTTGTAATGTCCTAAGGAGTTCTAAACTGATTCTAAAAATACAGTCTTCTACTATATTGCCTTTGAGCACACGCAGGTAACCTGTATTGAGAGACGACCAGTTTCTCATCTGTAATTAAAGATGTCCTGAATTTTGTGTTCCCTATTAAAGCTATTAATTTGAATAGTACTCTTAAGAACCGTGCAATAGCAATTACATACTGAAGTATTATTGAGACGAGATACTCTCAGCTTCTAGTTGTTAAAGAGGTTTCTAATTGTTCTATTGTAGGGTTGCATTTTTAATGCAGATGTTGCCATTTTCTTAAAATGAATTTTATTGTGTGTGTATGTTTGTGTGTGTGCTATTGATTGGATTCTGGATGGAGAGTGGGTGGTTAGCTATTGTGTTTGGTTTACACCAATATCAGCTTCGCTAAGTAGAGAAGCACTTTACTCTAGTATTAATACAAATTTGGCTTTCTTTACAACAGGGAGAGATCATGTTTGCAGATTTATTGGCTGTGGAAGGAACGACCGATTTAACTATGTTGTTATGCAGTTGCAGGTAAGATTATTTTAACATATTTACCCACAATTAAATGTTCTGCTCACTGTTTGGTTTTGGAGTCTGTTTCCAATCCAGCTTAGAGAAGGATCAGGGAAAAGAATCTTTTTCAAGTATTTCTTTTTATTCTATAAGACTATGAATGAAAGCAGCAATAGGCAACTGCAGTAAAACTCACATAAGTCTGATCTGTATGAATCATATAATCTCCTCAGTCATACATCTGCCCAAGTCCCGTTGAGTTTTCCTTTTAAATTCACTTAACATTATCTGCACTAGTTGTATTAACAATTGCGCAACTTGTAATGCCGCTACCACAATTACCATGATCAAACTTGCTGGCAACCAGGTCACCAGCCAGTTCAGTATTTGTGTATTGTATTTGTTACGTGTAAGTCTTGTACATAACTTTACACAAGTCATATATGACTTATGCAAGTTTGACATAACTCATATTTTGCACAAGTCATCTTAAATATATGGTCCCAACTGATATGACTTATGTGAGGCTTATTCTGCACTCTACCATCTAATAGCATCTGTAGATACGTTTGTGATCAAAACATTGAGATCAAATGTTACTCTGATTGTTAAAATGTATTTAGATTCTTAATTTTACTTTAACTTTTTGTCTTTCTAATTTTATGTTTGCAGCATTCTCTGGACTGCCTTTCTCACTCTTCTTGATTTGCTTTTTTAAATTTAAATTTGCCTAAATAAATATTTCCTGCATTTGGTATGGCGCCTTTCACGTTGGGCGAATGTCTCGGAACCTCAGAAGAGTGACTGGTTATTTGTAAGCGAGGGCAGCAGCCTAATTGTACCCAACAGTGTCTCACAAATGATCATGAAACAAACGACCAATTATTATTTTTGGGCATTGCCAAGACACTGGAAGAAATTTCTTTCTCATTTTGAGTAGTGCCATGGAATCCTTACAGGCAGACGGAACTTGGTTTAATGTCGCATCAGAAGGACAGAACTTCTGACAATGCAACATAACCACTCTCCATTGGAGCGACATGCAGCTTGAACACAACCTTCTCACTCTGAGACGATAGTGCTACTAACTAAGCCAGGCTAACACTAAAACCTATTTAATTTGTGTCAAGTTTAACTTTTGCTCAGTCAGTAGTACTTCTGGATTTGAGCTCCTAGTCTAATGAGCTGACACTAAAATAATATTGAACTAATAGCATGGCTTCATACTGAAGAAACTATTTCCAGATGTTTGCAAATCACAAACTTCTGTTGACATTCACCTGCTTTCAGTAATAAATATAGTAGTGGCCAAATGTAGGCCACTGTAGTTTTACGATAAACAGCATCTTGAACAGCCTTAGTAATAATAATCCTTACATTTGATATATATTTGACATGACAACATGTCAAGTCTCAACACACTCCATTTATCTGTAAGGTGTTGACAGTATTTTTAGGCTAAGATTGTTATAAAGGATTTATTGCTCTCCAACATTTGTACCATCTTTATCTATCTATCAACGGTGGTGCAGCATGTTTGACCAAAAATGCTGCATTGGTAAATTAATCCCAGGATTCAGCCTATATAATCCTTACTGTGTAAATCTGAATAAATCAGTCTGCAAAATCCTTATCCTGGCGATGCTTCTGCTCTGTTCTTGGGGGCTTTCCATGTCCACCCCAAACAGCCCAGTTGTTATCTGCACAGAAAATCCATACTAAAATAGCTTTTGCAAAGATTTTGTTATAATCTAGACATCTGCTTAATTGTAATTCTTTAGAAGTTCTTAGAAAGTATTGAGTAAACATTTAGACATGGACAAATATCTACACAAAGTGCCAATCTGACGTAGAGATTTTTGTTTCGCTTCCAGAAACTTAACCCACAAGAATCATATAGAAATACTATGTTTTAAATTGTAACTATATTACTTAATTTCGCTATGTTTCAATTACAATACAAACTTTAAATATGCATTCTAAAAATTCATATAAATGTATCTGTCTGTATATCTGTCTGTCTGTGTCTGTATTTGTGTGTGTGTGTGTGTGTGTCTGTCTGTCTGTCTGTCTGTCTCTGTCTGTGTGTCCTGTCTGTCTCTGTCTCCTGCTACTGGTTGGAACACCCTGATGAAGACCATGCTTCTTTGTGAGACGGCAAAGATTATGTTTCAAAGCAAATTGAGCCTAGCCAGTAACTCAAATAAGCTACACATTTGTTTCTTGATTGACGCCACAATATGTGACATTGCATATTTTTGTTTAATAGTTTTTACATAATAGTTTGCAGCTAAAATTATTTATTATTATTGCATCCTTGGCTGCCTATCGTCAAAATCTACTTCCCATGCTTGACTGAGTTCCCTCAGATTTTTTTGCATAATTCTGTAGTTTGACATTTCCTCTCATGGGAGGAAAAAGTGACATCTAATTAAATCATGGCTCCTTTCAGACAACTGTTGGCCAATGCTGGTGCTGTTATCTTCACTCCAGTCCTATGGTGGCAAGTAGTTTACAGCTAAAATATATATTTTTAAAAGCCAAGTGTTCCAAAGTCGATATTCCTTAATCTGCACAAGCAAACGGAATATACAGGGGATCCTATTTCTATTTTATATTATCACTTCGCTACCTAGGTGTGACCATCAGTATCTTAAACCTTATCTGAGAAAGATGGTTTGAATTTCATAACAGTGTTCATTAAGTAGAACTTCAATATAATGTAACAAAAGTTTCTGCTTAATATTTTCAATTGTATTCATTTGCAATGTGAGCTTTCTTTTATCTCCTCTGACCTCAAATCTTGCTCACTTTGTGGTTCGTTGTGGGGCATTGTAATGCACAAATTTGCTTCTGTGTTCACATAGATATACATAGTCACTTTTCAGTAAATCCTGTGAAGTGCTTTGAGGCCTTTCAGTAACATAAGGTGCTATATCAAATGCAAGGATCGTCTTTTAGTCTTAACTTCTAGGTCAGTACCTTATCTGTGTATGTGGAGGAACAAGGGGTGTTCGAAAGCAGCTTTGCTTAGTTTAGCAGAGTTTGGTTTAGAGTGGTATTGCAGAAGATCAGACTGAGTTCAAGGTTCAATATATTTGTCCACAAAACATAGTCAATTCACTTTACAATATACTCTGAAGTGCTTTGAGACATCTCAACAATGTGATAAGGCGCTCCATCAAATGCAAGGATTATTATTGTAAAGCTGGTCCAAAGTATTTGTATCATTTTTTACATGTAGCTGTAAGATTCTATTTACATCATGAATATCAAGGCTGTGTTTTATGACTAAGAAGATTTCTATTTTCTTTGCACAGGGTCGAAACCTTGCTGATCTACGTCGCAGCCAATCAAGAGGAACATTTAGCATCAGCACAACTCTGCGACTGGGGAAACAGATTCTCGAAGCAATTGAAAGTATTCACACTGTGGGATTTCTTCACAGAGACATCAAACCTGTAAATAATTTGTAGAAAGTTGACTTTGCCTCTTTCTTAGCATCACATTCATGCTTGTGTAAACCTTGCACTCTGAAGCTAATCAAATGTATTGTTTCCTAACTTCTCAAGTGTGATTCAAGTAAGGGCAGAATTACAAAACATCACAAAATGGTAAAGCATTAGGCTCCGCAGAATTTCCCTACCAATATTCTCCTATTAATGTTGCAAGCTTATTTAATACAAAGTGGTGTACATTTAGTTGCCATTAGCTTGAGCTGCCATCTGTTAACTGGGAAAAAAATGATATGTATGTCACAAGGATGATATCAATTTACGTTTGTTGGGCTGCATTGCAGCAAAGGATTCCATTGCTGTAATGCAATCTGACACTTCAGCCTTTGTCGGTGCCCATTCTGTTTGTCGCTGAGTTCCTCATTTAGATTACTGCCATGCAATTAAATTCCTGCTATCATTCATAAATGCATTTTATAGAATTATTTCTAACTGTTTATTCACTAAAATGAGGAATGTATTTTCTCTCTTATTTTTAGTCAAACTTTGCAATGGGTCGTCTTCCTAACACCTGTAGAAAGTGTTTTATGCTGGACTTTGGTTTGGCAAGACAATTCACAAATTCGTGTGGAGATGTTAGACATGTAAGTAATGTTCTTTTGCAGCTATTATTTTGTTGAAGTGGAACAGCATTTAAATGACCAATATTCAGTCCGAAGTGAAAAGGAGTTGTTTGAGTTGATAATTGAGTGATGCAGTGGGTTAAAGTATAATAATATCAATCCTTACATTTGGTTTAGTGCCTTTTGTTTCGGGATGAAGTCCCTAAGGGCTTGACAAGATACCCTGTGTGTTTTTGTGGGCGGACGCAGGAGCCAATTGGTGCACAGTAATGTCCCACAAACAGTCATGAAGTGAATGACGAATTTCATTCGGGGGAATTGTTCTCCAGCACTCTGGGAGAAATTGCCTTCTCTTTTCAAATAGTGTCATGGGATCTTTAACACCCAAGCAGACAGGGTCTCGGTTTAATGTCCCATCTGCAATGGAGTGTCACCTTAGACTATATGAGTTCCAAGTTCCGACGTAGGGCTTGAACCCACACCCTTCTGATACAGAGGCTGGAGTGTGACCAACGGAGTCAGACTGACACACAATATAGTATAGTTATGTTTGGGATTTTGAATCTGCCTCTTTCCTCTGTGAAATGCGAAGTACATTGTTCAATCTTTTGTGAATTACCACTACTTATTCTAAGGTGCTGAAATGCTGAGGTCTTTCTGCTAAAGTAGGTGCATCATATGTATTTTGTTCTTGAAATTGACAGTGTTATTAACTGAAAATTCCATTTTGACCAATATCAAATTTTAAACCTTATAAAATGTCTAGTGATAATTTGTGGCTATCTTCCTGCAAAGTATTTAAATGTGAAGTTAATCATAAAACCAAGCTAAAGGCATTCTGATATTCTGACAACATTTGCCTTTTCTGGTAACCTTCATTTCAATTAAAAAGCAAAAATATTGTCAGAGTAAAGTTACTAAATTGTTGGACATTCTGACCTCAAAAATCTTTAAAATGATCATATTTCAATGGCGTAGCATCAAGAGCAACAGCAGCAGGCACTGTGCTTTGTGTGTGGCACAGTATCAGGAGGATTCCTTTTCCTGCAGATAAATGGGAGAAGTGACCTTGATTGGGAACAAGAATAATTAGCTTATCACTGTACATATGTTTCTTTCACAAAGCGACGTCAAACTGCATTCACATCTTTCGCAAGGTGTTTGATTTACTGTACTTTCCCTGTGGTCCTGGGCAACTTATAAATAGAATTCTCTGAATAAGCTGGATAACCTTATTTATATATAGTAACACTTTGCAAAAATGAACCATCTGTCTCAGGGGATTACTTGTGCTCACTGGATGATACTCAATAGTTTGTCCTCGTACAAATTTAATTTAGAAAACTTCTTTTCTTTTATTCAGCCTCCACTTTTTTCCAGCATGTCTGAGTAATACAAAAAGTTTGTTTTGTTGTCAAACTTGTGAATTGAGGAAAACAATGTCAGAGCAATAACTATGTACTTGTTGAAATGTTTTTTTTTAAGAAAGAATGTGTTTTTAACTCAGAAGCCAAAAAAAAATCCCCTAAAATGCTGTTGTAACAATTTTAATGTACTCCAGTCAGTGCATCCTGCAGCAGTCACATGTTATAGTCAGTCTCCTGGAGATAGCAGTGTATAATGATGCAAGTGTTGATAGTGTCACTTGACAGTATTGTGTTTTCCAAGCTACCCATGGGAGCATATCTGATCCTAATTCAGGATTTGACCCAAGAAATCTTTTTCTATTATTATCGCGAAAGGATTATAACAATAGCGATCACTACATTATTTGGAGCTTTGTAGAATACTTTCACTTTAGCTGTGTTTGTCTGTGTGTGTGTGTACATTACCTAAAATTATTCTGTGGTCATGTTTTCCTCTTGTTCTGTCCTGCACGTTGGCTATGAAGTCCGAAGATGCCTGTCATTTGTGATGCTGCGTATCCAAGGTGAAATGATAAACATGCGTTTCCTGTGATTGCAGGCAGCAGTGACTCCTGTCAGTCAAGCAGAAATTACCTTTGAATGACCTTGTACAGTTGAGCAGAGATGACGTGACAGTAAAGGGAACATGTGCTCATTGTGCTTTAGAAAACATAATAAGAGTCGGGACAAATAGATATGGGACTATTTCTTGTTCTGAACAAATGTCTTGATGTGGGTATGCTTCAAAGTTGGAAATTACCAGAGGAAAATCTTTCTGCAAAGAAGGTGTAAAAGAAAGTAAATTGCCCAATGAATGGAATAGATGTCAAAAGTTTTGCAGTGGTCTGAATACAATCGAATGAGTTGCTGTCCTGCGGGAAGTCGATATATAAATCCATGTTGTTAAATGATTTCAGTTTTCAGTAGGGAAAAAGATTTTAAAACGTGGAGTAGTTCTTTGCACTCCTATTTGTCCTCTGAGTTGGGGGCTATAGTTTTAAACATCAAACAGCTCTTAAAATGCATATCTGTGTATGTGATGTACTTTATTGAAATTATATTTATAATAATCCTTGTGTTTGATATAATGAGGTTCACGTTAGAACATCTCAATGCGCTTCATAGGATAAACTGTAAAGTGGAATTAATTAATAAAATGTCATTGCTTAACCTCTTGCCATATAACATTTATATCTAACAATATATACAGGCTTAAAGTATTAGGCTTTGGGCCAAAGAAGTTCAGCAAGCCGAAACCCTAATGCTTAGAGTGGTCCTAGCTGGACAAGTAGCAGGAAACTTGCCAGATAGCATTTTCAGTTTCTAGCTGGTTAAGCTCCAGCAGTACCCCAAAGCTCATTCTGGGGTCCCCAAGTGTTGGTTCTTGCCACCCTGTGCCTAATACTCTTCAGAATGAAGTAGGGATGGGGATGAGGGTGCATTTCATTCCAATACATGGGAATTTCCATGTGTATATGGCATGCATGGAACTCTATCTGTTTTGGATACTCTTAAGCATGGCATACATTTGTTCAGAAAAAAGAACACCATGATATTTCATAAAAGACCGATAGGAACTATATTACAGTCTACTACCCTTGTCCTGACTCGTTATTTTGCTGTGTTTAAGTAGTTAATGCAGATTCCAGAGGCGACGAATATAAACAAAAATTGCTGAGGGCACCAATGTTTGGGAATTGGATCAGAACAACAAGCATCTTAGATTTAATGATATCTTTGTTCTAACTGAAAATGATGCTGTGGTTATGACCTGATGCAGGGCTTGCATAACTGTAGCTATTTTTATGTTTGTTGTTTAGTGACTGTCTTATCAGTGGTTTCTGTTAGCTCTCCCATCTTCACCCATTGTTCCTGTCATTTACAGAGCTAGTAATTCAGGGAGAAGAGCAGACTAGTGACTCAAATGCACACAAACTGTAGAACTGTGTAGACATCTGCAAATCTTGAATGGTTTCATAATCAATAGTGAACCTTTAAGAAGAGGAAATCCTCAGTTCAGACTTCTAGCACCAAAGTTAATTATGTAACCCCTGGGCACCAATAAAATAGTCCTTGCATTTGATATCATTTTGATGCATTTGAAAGTGCTTCATTGGCAATTAGTGGCAAGTGTAGTGACTGTGTTCCTGGACAAATATGGAAAGTAATTTGTGCCAGTAAGATCCCACAAACTGGTGACTTTGGCCAAGATACGGGAAACTTTTTTCATTCTTCACATAATGTTGTGAAATACTGAATTTTACCTGAAGAGGCATCCAGATCCTGGATTTAATCAAAAGACATCATCTCTGTCAGACTGTGCTCCCTCAGTACTGGAGTATCTGCTCAGACCAGCAAACTCGTGTCCAGATTTGTGGCTTGAACCCATACCTTCTGACCCGATTCTCTTTATTCTTGGCTGTACCATTTTGTCCCCTTGGCAATCAGGAAAAACCTTTGAACAAAGGTGTGATTATGCCATTGAAGCAGAAGCTTCAGTGATGGATAACGCTCTTACTTTCAGTATGTATCAGCCATTGAGTTTTATAGCTGCAGATAGAATTGTCTGTTACAGAAATATCCATTAATTAATGTGAAGTCTGCTGCCTCCACGTTTAGGAAAAACTGCATACTGGGGCTTAATCAGGTTTTGAAGTCTCTGCATTTTTTATTTCCCACTCGCATTGTAGAAAGCCATTGCAAACGCTTGACATTAAAAATCATTTTGAGTACTCAGCAGTACACGGAGTTGTATGTCTCTTCCCCCCCAACCCCCATGGCGAATGCCGTAGCCCAACAATTTATCAAGACCTGGAGTAGCTACATTTTGAATGTAAATAAGAATGCAGTTCGTTGCAGCAATTTCTCTGTATTTTTCTCTGTAGCTCATTTTCTTCTGACGCACATCAGTGGAATCTGGCACACGGAAGCGTGAAGGAGGAGTGACTTTCTTATTGTAAAGGTTAACAATGTTGAGTAGGAGAGCACAATGAAATAATTATTAGACACAGAACATGTAGGTATCTGGAATATTGACAGTGATTTTTAAATTAGGAGAATGCGTTTGCATTAGAAAGATATCTTTTGGAGAGCTTGGGAAGGATAGCTGTGGCCTTCGGGAAGAATATAATTGCCTTGGAACCAGTGGTTAAATTAGTTTAATTTTAAAGTGATATAAATGTGTAATAATGTAATAATCCTTGCACTTGATGGAAGTTTCTAACGTCAATGCTTCAAAGCTTGTCACAGGAAATTTCTGTCAAGAGCAGTGACTAATTGCAAGTGAACATGACAATTTGCAAGCTCTAACAAACCACAAGGAAGTAAATGCCCAGTTTTATCTGAACATTGCTGTGATTCGTTCAGGATCTCTTGTTGCATTTGAAAGCAGAGAAGGACAAGGCAACACAGTTCTGCTTCTCGTGGCACAGCTTTCTTGTCTAAGGCAACAGATTATTTTAAGGCTTCTCCTGAGGAGAAGTCGAGTGTGCTCTATTGTGCTGTGTTCTTGTGTCCATTCCTGACAATATTAAAATATTGGGCAAATATTAAATCTGGAGCAAAGATTCTCACAAGATCTCCAAGATTGTGAACAAGGACTGTGACTGGGGATAAAAACTCAAAAAAGTAAATACAACAACAACAGGATTACATTTGTATAGCGCCTTTCACGTCGGGAGGACGTCCGAAGGTGCTGGACAGTGTAATAATAATAATAATAATCCTTGCATTTGGTATAGCGCTTTTCACGTCTTCTAGACGTCCCAAAGCGCTTCACAGAATATACTGTAAAGTGAATTGACTGTATGGTTTTAGTTTTGGAGGGATTATTATTAGGCATGTGGTGTAAGGAAACTTGCCCAAAGTTTTGCCGTGCCTGGAATTGCCAGGTGTCCCGCTTGCAAGGCGTGCGCTCTAACCACTGAGCTACAGGACTCCACTGCTGCTCCCCCTGTACTTTATTCTAATCTCTGATAATATGACTTCGAGAATATGTTTTCATGTGTTTATGGCCAACTTCTGTGATGTAAATGCCAATTGGGTGGTGCAGCATGTTTGTCATTGTCGTTTACCTCTGTGGCTTGGATTTGGATCCAGCTCAGACCAATGGAATGAAAGTCTCCTTACCTCTGGTAACTGGAAGGTCCTGAAGTGAAGCAGCTTGAGCAGCCTCAAGCCACTTATCTGCTTATAGTCTTGAAATTCTGCAATATGTAATTGCTCTTAATATGAGACTTTTTTTACTGAAAACCCTTTTTAATAATAATAAGAATGTTTGATAGGCCTAGTGGGTTTGCCTCTTGATTAAATAATTAGTGTGGGCTTAAAACATTCTGATCGTGTATCACGAGTTGCAGCCACTTTATGGAAATGATGAAGTGTACCAAACTAAGGTTTAAATATGTGCTGCACCAGGGTTAACACAACTTGTGCTGTCTGTACATACAACATAACTAGGTCTGTGCTACAAACTACAGTGTAGATAGATGTAGTTTAAATGTTATCCTCCTCACCAACTGGGATCAAGGACATAATAATGCAGGTATTAATAAACTCATCTAAAAATATATAAGGAGGAAAGCCTGCCCACACTACATGTTGCCAGAATGCTGTTGTAAACATTTTCTACAGTTTTTTTTGCAGTAGTGAGACAGTAGAACCCTGTTGTAAGGTATTAGCTGAGCGTCTATAAAATACCCCCCTGTCTTTTAACGCAGTGATCAGAAACAACCGTCAGTCTGTGCATGCACATAGTGCTAAAAAAAGGCCGAGTTTTGGGTCATCAGATTGCTGCCAAAGTGACTTTCTGTGACAACGGTGACCTGAAGACTTTGGCAGGCTGCATTTTTTTTAATTTTGGGAATCAAGCTGTATACCCCAACCAAGCAAAATAAGTGACCAGCATTATAAGGGTTTTTATGATAGGATCTTATTGTATTATCCGAAGACTACAAGCCTCAAAGCATGTTGAACATTCACTGTGCACGAAGCATCTATCATTGTAGCCAGTTAGATTTTTAATTTCCGTGCTCTGCAACCTCAAGCAAGTGCTGTGAACCATGAGCTGTTGTAATGTATCTCCGGGAAGACAGTGTTTCTGCTTTATCTGATGGAATTTAGGTAATGGTTTACAATGACACTGTAATGAAAATACATTGTGGCTATCTCTTTGTTCTGGAGAGCTACATTTTCGGTAACTGTGTTATTTTTGTAAACAAAAGAACTTAATCGGATACAGTTTTTTTCAAAATATGACAAATGCACACTCAGTTTTTAACACATGGCAATGTGATGAACATTGTTTGTTGATGTTCAATATTGTGGCAAACTAACACCCCTTCCTTCATAAAATTGCCAGGCCTTTAAAACCCTTGTTTGGTGTCACCTTATCATTTCTTTGTCCTATTTTTCATTTGGGTTTTTCAACCTCACTAGTGTACTGGTCTCTGACATTGAACTGACTTCCCACTGAAAAAAATGAGTCATATGACTAGCGTGATAATTTAGCTTCAACATCAGTGATGAAGAGCTTCAAATAACAACAACTTGCATATATATAACACCCTTAATGCAGGGTATCATCCTAGAGAGCTTAATAGACCCAGACCAGGGATTTGAGATATCTGGAATCGCCAGAAGGAGAGTTGAGTTGCTGTTTTATTTTGGACAAAATTGTTTGCCCAAGCCCCCTAGGAGTACATGGTTAAGCAGATGGCATCCAGTAGGCTGGTACTCTACAGTGAATATGGATCTCTTTTTAATGACGATATGTGAATGAAAAATTGGATAGAAAAACTGCCTGTAACACTTCTCAGTCTATTAGAGAAAATTAAGGCTAAATTAGCTAAGGGAAGAGGAAAGATGAATGCACATTTAAGTTCACAAAAAGGAAACATTATCTTACACTTGTCCTACTTTTTTTTGCGTAAAAAGGAATCCTGTAGCTCAGTGGTTAGAGCAACAACAACAAAATGACATTTGTATAGCGCCTTTCACGTCGGAAGGCGCTGGACAGATAGAGTTATGGACCCGACTGAGGGTGGGGGAGGGGGAAGGGCAGGAGGGGAAGCACGGTCAAAATGGAGGGTCTTAAGGTGGGTCTTAAAGGTGGCGAGGGAGGGGCGAGATGGAGGGACTGCGGGATGGAGTTCCAGAGGGTGGGTGCAGAGTCGCGGAAGACCCGTCTGCCGATAGTGGGGCGAGCAAGGCGGGGGATGTGAAGCAGTCTGGAGCTCACTGAGCGGAGGAAGCGAACAGGGTGGTAGGGCGTTAGGAGGTCGTAGAGGTAGGGGGGAGCAAGACTGTGGAAGGCTTTGAAAGTGAGGCCCAGGATCTTGAACTGTGTCCTCTGTGTGATGGGAAGCCAGTGGAGTTGGGCAACAATGGGGGTGATGGGGTTACGGAGACTAGTGTGGGAGAGGCCATGAGTTGCAGAGTTCTGGATGATCTGCAGGCTGTGGAGGGAGGAGTTGGGAGGCCGACAAGCAATGAGTTTGCCTCAATGTATTGAAGGAGTGTATGAGGGTTTCAGCAGACTGCGGTGTGAGACAGTGTCAGAACTGGGCGACGAGGTGGAGGAAGGCAGACGGGGTCATGACACAGATGTGGGGTAGAAAGGATAGTTGAGGGTCAAACAAGACCCCAAGGTTACGGACTGGCTTAGTAAGGTGGAGTGTGTAACCATGGATGGTGATGCTGTCAGTATCTGAGGTGAGGAGGCACTGATGGGAGCCAGTCAGGAGAGTCTCGGTCTTGTTGATGTTCAACTGAAGAAAGTTAGCTCTCATCCAGGACTTGATGTCTGACAGACATTCTGTCAGGACAGCAGTGGTCCTGGAGTCAAGGGTGGAGGAAGAGAGGTAGAGTAGTATGTCATCCACATATATGTGGAAGTTGACCCCATGTCTGCGGATGATGACACCAAGAGGAAGCATATAGATGTTGACGAGGAGGGGACCAAGGACAGAGCCCTGAGGAATGCTGCACGAGACGGTCCGGGGGGCTAGAGGAGAAGCTGTTTGAGGAGATGAAGTGCAGGTGTGAGAGGTATGATCTGAACCAATCAAGGACAGCACCGTGGAGGTTGAGGTGAGAGGAGAGGTGGTGGATCGGGATAGAATGGTCGACGGTGTCGAAAGCAGCAGAGAGGTTAAGGAGGACGAGGAAACAGAGGGAGCCCTGGTCGCAGATGGACAGAATGTCACTTTGACCAGGGCGGTTCCTGTGCTGTGGTCGGCACGAAAGCCCGATTGGAGGAGTTTGAGAAGGGAGTGGCGGGAGAGGAAGGAGCAAAGCTGAGAAGTAACAACTCGTTCCAAGATCTTGGAGAGGAAAGGGAGGTTGGAGATGGGCCAGTAGTTAGAGAGTAGAGAAGGGTCCAGGGAAGATTTTTTTAAGGATAGAAATGATGACAGTGGTTTTTAAAGGTGTGAGAACAGTACCAGAGGACAGGGAGAGGTTAACAATGTCAGTGAGTAGAGGGGCAAGGTAGTGGAGCTGGGAGATAAGGAGAGGGGTAGGGATGGGGTCAAGGGAACAGGTGGTGGGTTTCGTACGGGTTATGGTGGTGATGAGAGAATATATGTATGTAGATATAATGTAGGTATGTGGACTCACCTCGCAAGCGAGGAACCTGGGTTTGACTCCTGGCAGGGCGAAATCTTGAGCAAATTTCCTTACTCCACATGCCTCATAACAATCCTTCAAGAAAAAAAACAATAATAAAATTGGTCACTTCAATCCACGACTGTTTATGGGACAATCCTTTGTGGAATTGGCTGCCATGTTTCGCCCACAAATAACCAGTCAATTCACTTTACAGTATATTCTGTGAAGTGCTTTGAGACGTCTCAAAGACGTGATAAGGCACTATACCAAATCATATATTAAGTTATGTATTTCCTTTAGAATTTCAGATTCTACTCAAAATGTTGTAAGTGAAGTGACAGATTTCCATATTGTTTGCCCTAAAATATACAATTGCTGCACTTAACAATTACTTGTGAAGTGTTTCGAGACATTTCAATATTATAGATGCTATGTGAATTCATTAGATGGGAATATAGCCTTGTATGTTCCCTGATTTTGATATATTTATATTGTTCTTTATGAATTAGGTGACCAGTTGCCACTGATTCTCAACTTCCTGATTTTATATGTTTTGATGCTTAATAATTAGTAATTTTTGACTACACTTTGGTCATCTTTCCCCAACCCACCCCGAGTGCAAAACCAAGCAAACCAAGCTCCCTCACTGACATTTGTATTATTAAGCGCCTTGGGTCATCCTGACATCAAAGGCAGAATAAAAATGTAAATTTGTGTTGTATTATCACATCATCAAGACGTCTCAAAGCATTCCACAGGATATAGTGTAGTGGTTTGGCTGTGTATTTTGTAGGCGAACCTGGCAGCCAAACTGAGCACAGCAATGTCTCACAAAAATGATGAACAACTTTTATTTGGAGGATTGTTGGTCAGGACACTGGGAGAAACTCCCTTTTTTCAAATCCATCAGATCTTTAAGGTCTACCTGGACAGGCAGATGGGATCACGGTTTAAATTCTCAATCTGAAGGATGTTCTTTAGTGTATCAGGGAAATTTAAATTAAACAGTTAAAATAAAGGTTAAATTTGGCCCAGTGTTTCAATTATTCAGAGAATCTGCAGCAACACACTGGCTAAAGTGTATCTGCATGGTAACCTTGAGGGAATAAATCATGGTCCATCTTGTCAACCATCCAATTTTTATAAGTTTCAAAATCGTAGTTCCTATAGAAACCCAAGCAAGAAAGTGCTAGAAAGTGTTTCACTAAGGTGCTTAATGTTTTGCATTCAATCCAGAGCGCCCTTTGACTCTTTTCCTCAATATTATAATTCCATTAATAGGAGTAAGTGTACTGCAATTGTTATTTAAACAATTCCCATTAAGAAGCTTTAGTGTTTAATAATCTTAGTTTTGGAATAAATGAAATCTCGTTCCAGTTTTTGGTTTTAATGCTACAGCAATCTAGAATTTGATGTTTATTTAACTTTTATGGTTCAAATGCTGCTGCTTAGTATTATTATCACTTCTATTACGTTCTCTTAGAAATGTACTTCAAAATTGCAAAGTAATATAGATCAGAACAGACTATCACAAGTACTCAGGAAAGAGCATTACAGTTACTCAGGAAGGTCCCATTTTCTGCCTGGTGTCAACTTGACATAGTTGATAGCACTCTCAGCTCTTATATTAGACGGTTGCTGGTTTAAACTCCACATTAAAGCTTTGTGTAGGCTGACTATCCAGAGAGTTGCTGTGGGATGTTGGATGTATTCATTCTTTGGATAGTCTCATCTATTTCTTCTGGTTTACTTTAGAAATCCCACATCCCTATATGAAAAGAGAAGGGAGTTTCTCCCTTCTCCAGTTTAATTGGTAATTCACTTCATGTCTACTTGTTGAACATTGCTGTGTGCAAATTGGCTATACTGGTTACCGCAAAAAACAGCCACTGCACTCGACAGTTATTGTAAAACACGTTTTAACGTACACTATAAAAATGAACTTTTTCCCCCTAAATGCCATGGCTCTCTTTCCCTTGTATCGCCCCAATTCCCCACCTCCATCATACAGCTATAGTGGCACAGAATTGTTAACATATTTTCTTTCATTTCAGCCTCGCGTGGTAGCAGGATTTAGAGGCACTGTCCGCTACGCATCAATCAACGCACATAAAAACAGGGTATGTAACAAAGCTTTGTTGAAAGGTTGAAGGGTGAATATCAGCACTTGATATTATGATAAAGCAGGTTTATTCATTTTTTAAAGGAAAATTATGTATCAAAGCTGCATTCAATGGCAGCTTTCTCTATTCAACAGCTTCTGGCATGCATTCCTAATAAATAGGACTCTAAGCAGCTTTTATTGCCTGCAGTAACAATGAGCAACTAACATAATCATAAAAAAATTCAGACTTCCTTCATCGTCATGTGGACAAGCAAATCAATGTGAGCTCTGTGTAGCCTTGTGCTCAGCCATTTGAATGATTTCATCTTCACCTCCAGTAAGAGCAGATCACTTTTTTTAAAAAATCAATGTATGATGAAGAGTCATGGTATATTTTCCTGCATGTGCATTTCCTTCACATTTTCTCAAACATTGCTCAAATTCACCAAATATTGTTTAAAGTGGTGCTTTGATTTCAATATCTGTGTTGAAAAATATTGCCAGCTTATTTCCCTTTAACAAGTCCTAAAACTGTGATGTATTAATTGAGTAGTTCACCACGGATTAAAAATGGAAATGCCTTTTTCCTCTGAGGGGACACATCATTCCTTGTGCCATATTTATCCCATTTATCCAGCAGGGAAGGGATCTAAGATACTACTATTGTATAGCTTGAGATGGGCTGGGAAAGATGTGATTCAGGAGAAATGAAATTCGCACAAGATTGGAAGAGTTCCCACTCAGTCATTCAGTGTTATATCAAATTGCTGTCTAAACTAGAGTTAACCAGATATTTTGAAGTCAAAATTTAAAAAAAAATTATGCAGCTCATTGATGTGCATATCAGTGACTGCATTATTCGTAACAGTCTTTCATTTGTTTAATTTATTCAGATACAGGAACTTGTACTAATACCCTGTTCACCTCTGTCACCAGCAAAGTCTTCATTAGTGCTCTGAAAAAATGCATTTTAATAATTCATCACAGTGCTGCTCTAATTTCCCTTCATTTTGACTCTGTGGCATTGTAAATGTATAGTGGCATTGTAAATATATTTTGAGGCAATTTTGGTAGGAATTGAACAACAACAACAAAATTACATTTGTAAAGCACCTTTCACACTGGGAGGACGTCCCAAGGCGCTGAAGATGCTCTTGTTATGTGCAATTAATATTCCAAATGCTTACTTGCATTAATAAAATGTTTTATTTAGCTTGCTCAAAAAGTCAGGAGACGGAAACTGTAAATAGAACAGCAATGTGTGGAGCCAGAAAGGATGACCACTGCCTTATCTAGCTAGCACCACCTCTCCCAATTATCAGTATTTCATCCCCATTCATAAATATACCTTTATTCCCTGAGTATATATTCTAATCACAGGTCATCAAGAATGTAAAAATTAGGTTGAATGAATATTCATCTATAACAATAGAATACTACATGAAGAAATTACACCTCAAGAATTGTGCCTTTTGCCTGCATTCTCCACTAGAGTTAGCTAACCTATCACTAACAACTTAGCAGGATGTAAATAATTTCTGAAGTGGTTGGCAAACACTGAGACACAGGGATGTTCGGTACGGTTTACTTCTTTATTTAAAATGACAGTATTAAACGGTATGGGTTATAATCGGTAAAAATTCTGTTGGTAGTTACGGTATACACCCTAATTTTAGTATTAGGTAACTGATTCGTTTGTAACATACAACTCACACTACTATTAAGCATAGCACAATATAACAATCATGACGGTATATGCTCTTATTTAATGAAGTGGGTACATCATATTCGCTTGATTTATAGCGATCGGATATAGTTTGATTAACAGTTATCGAGACTCGCACAGTAATTCGATGCTAATTTAAACACCACAATATCACAATGGACGATACGCTAAGTCGGACCCGTCTGACCCAAGTGTCTCTAATAGAACTGTACTATCCGGTCAGAGGTGATGGACTGACAGGGCTTCCCTCTCTCTTCCTTCTGCTCTTTCTCTCTGGGTTGCGACTCCTCGTCTGAGGCTCACACGATTCTCTCACTCATCTCTCCCCAAATCTGGTATCGACGGATACCACCCGCTGTACAGTCAATAGAATGAGTTGCCGGATGATCTGCTCTGCCTGTTGTCCCTCTCCTTTTACTATCCGTTCTGTCTCCGTCTCTTCCTCTTTTTGGAATCGAAAAATACCAAATCTCAGACGATCGAAGGACTGTCTTAGAATGTGGGCAAAGCTGCTCTCCATCCCGCGTCTCTGGGGCTCAGCCCATAAAGATGTCAGCCCTTCACAAGAGTAACTACAGGGCTCTTCAACCCTGTCTTCTCCTCAATGAGAAACACACACGCTTTCCCTTTGGTTCTATTCCTATTTTTATACCTTCTAGCAGCATCCGGACAATAGCCAGATCTTTCCTGGTCATTGTCCTGCATCTCCTATCTTTTGACCCTTGCTCTCGTAATTCAGTTAACTCGTTCAGGAGTGCTCTTAGTTCAACATTCCTGTATCTTTCTTCTTGACCTTTGTCCATTCTTTAACTTAGTTACTTCTGAAAACTATGCTGACTCTGCACATGTTACTTATTGTGCTGGCACCCCTTAGTGATGGGGTCCTACGCGTTCCTTTCAGCTCTCGTGACTATCCTCCTGCCTTGCCAATCTACTCGTACCAGCCTCCCTGCCTCGGCCTTGAAACTGTTCTTCGCTCCTGAAATGATCAATTGTTCGATTTAATGTAAATTGTCTGTCAGTCCTGATAACTGCCTCCCTGGACCGGTTTGTACCAGCCTGTTGCTTGAGTCAAACCCGTCTTTCTGCTGACTTTAAAATTTCTCAGATCATTCGGTCGTTCGCTTTCTTTAAGCAAAGGCACTTTTTCCCTTATTAGGTAAATTAGAGTACTACATCAATGATAATCGTACAAATCATACCCATAGGCTCATGGTTATACATAATTCACATAAACATTCATAATTAATAATTATTAACAAGGGGACTGGAAGTGGGTATGCCTGGCCAAAATGCAGTTATGTATCTGTTAATATTAGTTTTTTAATATTTTATGTTTGATGGTTGAATTACGGACTGTGTTACCAACTCTGCTGCTAACATTTTTCTTTTAGGAAATAACATTATGAGATATAGTACATGGGTAGTTCGGGACATATGTGGGTGCAGCCGCCAGGAAGGTGGAAAGCAAACTAGATGGACCTGGGTATTTTTTTGTCTAACATTTCTTATGTTAATATGGTACTGGGGAATGCTTTACCTTCAAAAGAAAATTTAAGGATAGCTTTGTTGAGATGGATTCCAGCAAACTTTTTCTCACACTCCCCTCATTTGTTTCAGTAAGCTGCTTTGTGACTTTATGACAAACCGCTAACTTTGGGATTCACGATTCACTTGCTTGCATGGTGATGACTTTTGCTGTGGTTGAAATGCAGAGTTCAGTGATAGAATAAAATATAGTTGCATAATCATTGTAATTATTAATGAAGCACTCTAATCTGTTAATTTGCGTTTTTGACAGTGTTTGAATTTCTTATCCTTATTAAAATTATTTTAATGTAGGAGATGGGTCGACACGATGACCTCTGGTCCTTATTTTACATGTTGGTGGAGTTTGTTGTCGGGCAGCTACCATGGCGGAAGATAAAGGACAAGGTATTTCTGCTTCCTTTAAATAAACTGAAGTAAGAAGATCTTATCAACTTCCCCATAAAACTGATTGATTGTGCCATGTTTTTATTTACTCCGGGCACCAGTGGTGGGTGACAGTGAAAGACCACGCCAGCAAATCATGTGCTTGTGAAGGACATTTTTACAGATAATCATGTGGGAGATCTTTGCACTCAATCTCTTATCCTTACTGTGGAGGTTGTGTGTCCACACAATGTCTTTCCTTGTTACAACGCATCTTTTATTAATGATTCGTCATTAAGTATTCATGAGGTTGATCTTATGGATCCATTAGCTGCAGCAAACTGGCACCTACTGGTATTAGTTTGCACAATCTGAATTTTTATTTTCGATTCTATAACTCCAGTTCAGTATCTCTTTCACAATGTTAAAATCTTAAAGCTCTCACAATCATTCGATTTTAGATAGTACCAATGATCATTATTTTATTTTGGCTATGATTTTTTTAGGCCTATCAATATATCTTGGAACAAATATTGTTTTAACTGTGGCTTTTGCTTATTGCCGCAGTGAGTTTATTGTCTACCAGTCACGCAACAATATTGACTTTTTGTTTATATTATTCTGGTTTAAAAATCTATGGCTGACATTTGATTTGAAATGTTTATGTAAAAAAATGCTTCTTCATTCATCCATTCCTTGCATACTGACGACAGCTGGGACAATCACTCACAATATTCCTTTAAGTAGTGGGCGTTATACATCTGGTGAGAATGACTTCCCTATCCTCACTAGGTAATGCTGTGCCTTTCGGTTTTACTGCTGCTGTGAGATTTTCGAAGCGCTCTCAGGGACAGTACCCAGCTAAGAATTGCCACCTCCAAGAGATCAGTAACATTTTTTATTTCAATACATTGTCAGTCTATCAGTTTCTGCCAATTGGTAAAACACCATTGTCTGGAAAAATAATGGTGCCCAGCATCACATTCATCTTCCTTGAAAAAGATGCATCATTTCTGTATTCACAGATAATCTTAGCATTCTACCTCGATAGCACAAACAACATTTGTTAGTCCAAACAATTATTCATGTTCACAACCTCATTCCAAAACAGCTTAGGTAATTGCATTAGACAGTACATCTTGTTGTAGTGACTCAGCAATCACTGAGAAGAGCTCCATTTGTATTTGGATTAAAATCCTAGTGCCTATTCTATAATGATAATCCTTACATTTGATAAAGTCAAATATGTCGTTGAGATGTCTCAAAGCGCTTCACAGAATATACTGTAAAGTGAATTGACTGCATTTTGTGGGCGAGACATGCCCACATTTTCTAAAATTGCCCTTCAAGGTGCTGGACTTGTGACTTCTTATCATACTCCCTTATTAGCAGAATGAATTTAGTGTTTTGATAAAATGGTAGAGACTATGATTTCAACGTTGCCTATTTGATATAAATGAGTTAAACACTTGACTCCAACTACAGTATGCCTTCTGCATTGTGTTTACAGGAACAAGTGGGCCTAATAAAAGAGAAGTACGAACACCGCCTTATGCTGAAGCACCTCCCCTCTGAGTTTGTTCTGTTCCTGGATCATGTCCTCTGTTTAGATTATTTCACAAAACCAGATTACCAGGTAAAGTATTGTATTTTAGAATGCGTGTAAATTAAATGCCGTTCCATTGTATTCTAGACCTTTGAGAAGAATGCAGCAGCCAATTTGTGCACACAAATGTCCCACTAACAGCCATTAAATGAATGATTATTTTTGTCTGGAGGATTGTTTCCCTTTCCCTTTTTGAGTTGTGCCATGAGATCTTTTAGCGTCCACCTGGCAGATCTCAGTTTAACATCTCCTCCAAAGGATGGCACTTCTCACTGTGCATGCATCCCCAGTGCTTCTTGGAGTCTCAAACTTGACTGTGTGTGTTCATAGCTCTAACATGGGGCTTCAAACCACAACCTTCTGACTCGGAGGCGAGAGTGGTACCAACTGAAACAGCTAGATACCTAAATGATTCTTATGTAATTTTACAAAGCTATTTTGGTTATGAAAGACATCTGTCTGAATTCCAGACCACAGGAGTTTTTACACATTATTTTCAGTTCTTGACTGTCATAATGCCAAACCTGCAGTGTGAACATAGTGATCAACCATGCCCACTTATGGCGTTATTGGCTGGAAGCATCTGCTGTGGTGTCCACAGCTGGCAATGAGAACTGGAACTGAATAAAATCTTTCAGTGATTTTTACTGGTATTACTAGAAAATTTCTGGAGTGATTTCAAGCCTCTCAGAAGATTCAGATTTTCATTAATCGTTTGCTTCTCTATTCCGCAGTTGCTGATGTCTGTCTTTGACAGCAGCATCAAAGCAAATGGGGTTGTTGACAGCGACCCGTTCGACTGGGAAAAAACTGGAACGGACGGATCCCTCTCAGTGATAACCACCTCCACCACTCCTCAGTTGCATACACGGCCGACAGCTGCTGTGTTCGGGTAAGTACAGTATCGGGTCGCGGTCATTGGGAATTTCAGAGTCCATGTTTCACATGGGGTGAAATAAACCGTAATGCTCCAAAGTTGTAGTTCTATCGTGGTTCATACAATTCCTTCAAAATAGGTTATCTTATTCGTGAGTGTGTTTCAGCTACTCTCACCAGTGTGTGAAAGACCATATAACTCATTCAACCCCTACACCGTGACAGAGATCTTTCATATTGGGAGGTTGAAATAACTCCAAACACAGGTCTCGTGCATCCTTTGTCTATCCTCAGTAAGTTGTGGCCCTAATTTACAACCTTTAGATTGCTGTCAAATTGAGAGAAACTCCTGCCTCTCTGGACTGAGCAGTTCAAGGTTATAGCTCGCTCACTGTGATGCTGAATTAATGGCATTTTGCAGGAAAAAAACAGATCAAACTTAAGAAATAGCTTTATTACTACAATTTACTTCAAGGTACAACTTGATCAGATGATGTTTTCAGGGTTGGGATGTCTTAAGATGCTTTATTGCATAATGCAGAGTGAGGTTGAGAGAGCCATGCAGGCAGCTCTGGTGTGTGATATTAAAATTTAAACTATGATTGTCTTTGATAATAACATTAACCATATCTACAAAAGAATTGCGAACCCAACTTCAAATAAAGTAAATATTTCACCTTTGCTTGTCCTTTCATACCCTTTTTCTCCTATTCTCTTTTCTGTGTTCTCTCTCTGTTCAATTTATTTTTTTAAAACTTTAATATAGCCTTTTTCCTAATTATTTAACCTTTTAATCTTTATAGAAAGAAACTATTCTTTCCCCGTCTATTGTGGCAATGTGAACACTTTTCATTGTCTTAATTTAAGTCAATCCACAGTCGGAAAGCTAGAGATTGATGTGTTTGCAGCATTGAAGCCGCGAGTTCAATCTTTGATGTGGAAACTAACTACCTTAGTTGCTCTACAAATAAACTCCTTCACAGCACTTGGAGGTTTATCGCTACATACAAACTTTACTTGCATTGTGAAGGGTTGTAGATTCTAGATTTTATTAATACAGTAGTTTGAGGTTGTGAAAGGATTCCAACAATTGGTTCAAATAACTTGTATTTAGCTAAAAAAAACTTGATTTGAAAAAAAACATACTTCTCGGTAGGTTAATCTAATTAAATACTGGTACAGTAAAATCGATTCTAGTAGTGGCTAATAATAACCTTGTTAACATCTCTGCAAGATATTGCAGTAGTACTGGGAGCTGTTACCAGATGTTGCAAAAGCAGCAGTGATGTTTGCTTGTGTGAGGTTCAGTTGATGGGAGGCCAGTAGATACAGTAGATATCTGAAGTAGCCTGGAAGTTAAGGGGTGGAGAAAGGTGGAGGACAGTTGAGCTGGTGTCTTGAATAAAGTTAGGCGATGCCAGGGTATAGAACCTGGAGGCAGAATTTTAGAGTTAAGAGGTCATAACAATAAAGTCTGGTGGTACAATAATAGTACAGATGTGGCACAGAGAGTTGATGAAAATAAAGGCCAACTTGGCAGAAAGAAAGACCAAAGTCCGAGGCGCTAAATGAGAAGAAAATATTTCAAGGTTTTTAACATTAAAGAACTTTTATTTTGTTTTATTACAGAGAGAAAGCGACAGAAAGAAAGAAAAAGAGACAGAGTAAATGGGATCTGCAGAGACAGGCCTCACTATGGACTGGGGGCTAGTCCAGCTTGCTTTAATATTCAGATTTAGGAAAGCTGAAGATTAACTTAAAAAAAGGATTACAATGGAACCCTGAGGAGATAAATTTTCTGGTGGGAACACCTAATTTGAAATGGGATGTTAACAAAAATCTTGGTGTAACTTTCAAAGTGCACAAATAAAACATTTACCATTAACTAATTTAAACTACTGCAGTACAGCTGTTCAGATTTATCTCTTTTGTTTTTGTTTTGATAAGAATTTAGGAGTTAGAGTACATTGGATAAGGTCCCGCAAAAGCCTTACCCTGGACTATTTGTGGGACTGTTTCATTTTGTTGCCCTGTGCCCCATGGTCGTGAGTTAGCTTTAGCTGCTGCCCATTTTCTAAGTCTTTCCCCTCAATGCACATAGCCCTAGTGAAACCAAGTGTATTTTTATGTCCCAGTCTAGTGAATTGGCTGTAGCCATGGATATTAATAATAATCCTTGCATTTGATATACCAGCTTATCGGTTCTTCGCGACGTCTCAAAGTGCTCACAGAATATACTGAAAAGTGAATTGACTGGATATTTTGTGGGCGAAATGCAGATCACTTGGGCAGAAACGGATGTGTGGTGTACGAGAGATGGGGAGAGGGAGTAAGAAAGTGAAACAGGAATTTAAATTCTTAATTCAGAATTGATTCCAAATTGGAAGCTTGTCTCTCACCAAAATATTTATCTTAACATTTTTGGTCGGTGTTGTGAGAGCCAACTTCCTGACTCCATGAGCAATGATGATGCATTGGGAAAAAAAAACTCAACCTGAGATCAGCATGTTTTTTTTAAAAAGAAATGTTCTGCACAATTATTATTAAGGATCAGTTTTCGGTTTCTGGTTTCAAACGAGCCTGCCTTGAAAAATCGGCTGACACTGTCACTAGATTTTCCTGTGTATGGTAAATACACCAAATTCTTATATTTCTGACAGTGAGCTGTTAATGTGCGAGGAGTTGAGCTACTACTCCTGGCACATAGAATGAACTACTTAAAATGTAATGCCTGTTTGTGACAATGCTTCTGCTTGTGAAGGACATAACATTGTTCTTCAATCAAAATGCTCTTCATCACAAATATCAATTTTTAATCTTATAAGAATGCTGAATAATCTGATGGGGGGGTGCGGCATTTAAAAACTTAAACACAGAAGGTCACTGATAAAAGTAAAGAAAGCAGGAGATTATTTTAAAATATTAGGATAGCTATTGCGGACTGTAAAGCTTGTGATTCTGATAACATAAACGTTACTTTCTGCCTTACCCTTACATTGTGTGAGTTTAAAAAAAAACTGTAAGCTGTTGAGTTTTGCCAAGTTTCCATACCCAAAGTTCCTTTCTTTGCTTTGTTGATATGTATATATATTGATAAATGTATTGGCTTATGTGAAGCCGATTCCAATTTGGAAGTCACGCCATCACAAACAGAATGCTGTATTTTACAGCACTGGCTGTAATCTGACCACTCTGGTTTGGGCTCCTGTAATAGTGTAGACGTGACTCCTACAATGCAGTTTGTGCAGGTATTTCTGCAATTACTGTCTCTCAACATAATGTGTTGAATATTGCCATGGATGTTTCTTTGAAGATTTAAATTCTTGTTTTCGTAGCTCATTGCATTCTGATTTCTTTTCGGTCAGGTTTATCTGAGAAAATGTTTAATTAAAAGGGTCTGCATTTGTAAAACTGTGCCCTACAGGAGTTTAATCTTCAAATGAATGCAACACCCCAGTGGATGGTAGTCAGATTGTGTAGACCATGCACTGGTGCATAATAAAGTCTGAACCACAAATTAGCCTT
This sequence comes from Callorhinchus milii, assembly GCF_018977255.1. NCBI lineage: Eukaryota > Metazoa > Chordata > Chondrichthyes > Chimaeriformes > Callorhinchidae > Callorhinchus > Callorhinchus milii. Next base: position 17,738,223 of record NW_024704750.1, on the reverse strand, counting down.
TTGATTGTAGAAAAGCACAATTTACTCTTTGGATCCAGCAGTCTAATACGTTCCTTATTATTAATGTGAACCTCTGCTTTCAGGAAGAAGTGTGGGGTGGAGGGAGAGTATATTAATTCACAGACCCCTTAAATTATAACCCTGCCAGGCTTATTAATAGTTAAAATAACATTCATTTGGATCAAAGTTGGTAAAGTTATTTCTAGCAACTTATTCACTTAATGTCAAGGTTGCATTACATTTAGAAGCTTTTGAAGTTTGTGTTTTAACTAGATGCAAATTGTGGGCACAATCCACATTCTATCACTCAAACATTGGAATGAATTATTAAATAATTATTGATGAAAACTGATACTGAAATCCTGGAAAATATTAATTCAGTCAGTTCTGTCACCCAACCTCTTAAACAGCCTTAATGCATAGTCAGTAATGGAACTGGACTTGATTAATGCATCTTCCAATATGTTTTCTGTTAGCCTAATTTAATCAGTGGAAAGAAGACATTAATATTTCAGCCATTGATATCCTTTCTGAAGGAAAAAAGTTAAGCTGCTAAATTTACAGAATGTATACAAAGTTATCATTTGTGAAGTGAAATTTGTTTCAATCTGAAAGTCCATTCTTAAGGAGTAAATGTGGGAATGGGAAATACATTCATCATGGACTTTAATCTCTGCTCACTTACGTGCACACACGTGTGCAGTGTGTAATGCTAAACAGACTATAGAAAACTCGATTAACCTTTGTAATTTTATTCTATAAAATTGCATTATAAAACGTGCATGACTTTTGCGTTCATTTTTCTAAATAAATCATAAACCGAAGGCCAGTGGGGTTACTTGATTCAAAGCCTCCATTCACTAAATCTCCTTAAAACATCTTATTGGCTGTTTTTTATAAAAAAAGCTTTATGCAAGATTATAGCACCTTTATAAAAATAGATTCCGATTTGTTATTAATAGTTGTACATGTAAATAGGAAAACCGTAAATGTCTTTTTGCTTTCCTGCTTGCAAAATATGCTCATTTTTGAGTGGTTTCATACACCAGAAGAAAGACATTGTTGTGTTTAACTGATCCTTCTTTCTTCCTCTCTCTCTAAATCTTTTCTCATTCCCCTCCTCTTGTGATGATAGTGCTTGCACTGAATATGGTTTCCTGTGTGTCAATAGCATTTCATGCCCCAAGTGGACACAGCCTTGATCCAATTCGCGCAAAATCCAAATGGGACATTCCAATAGAACCAGGGATTTCTCCTCCTCTACTAACCTAACTCAGGGACTTTGAGCACCATTTGCACCATTCCCATCATCACTACAACAACAAATTACATTTGTATAATGCATTTCACGTCGTGAGGACGTCCCAAGGCGCTGACCTCAATTGAGATCAGCTAACTCTACACAGATCAGTCATTGAGCAAGATACTCTTCCAGTTTATAAGGCTCAGTTTCACGGTAACCTTTCTTTTGGAGGAACTCTGATCCTTTCTTATGCCTACCATGATTTGTACTGCATGTAAGCTAGTGGGATAATTTCATATTAAAATCCTATCCATGTAACGTATTACTTAAACACTTAATGTATCCAGGATATACATTAGTGTTTCATTGTAACCCTCTGATACAGCAAACCAAGTATTTATGATTCCTTTGAGATGGAAAAAAATATATACCTAACTAACTCTGTAATGTAGTTCCTGATCCAGTACGTTTTTAATGTGGATCTAAACAGCACTTTCCACAGTAGACTCCAAGTACATTTTATTGCCAGTGACATTTTGTGGTCACGGGAAATGAGGGTTTATTTGTTCATTTTAAAGTCATTGTGTGCATTTGGTTCTGTCTTTGATGCATAATCTGGATGAAGTGCCTATCCTATACCGTTTTTGTTTTGGCAGAATTGCTAATGCTTCCCTGGTACCAGGAGACCAGATGAAGGAGAACACTGATGAAGTCCTGCAGGATGAACAGCTCAGTGATGGCGAGAATGCTATTCCAGGCATCATCTCCCCAGAAAGGATGGCAGAACTCCAGAACCCTCAGGGTCCTTACCTTGGCGAGAGGAATGTTTGGGAGCATGTGGATATTAACAGAAACAAAATAAAAATGGCCGTCAGTAAGGTATGTTTACCAAATGGAGCTTCAATAAAAATCATGAATTTCCATAACTGTTTTCAGATAGTAGGGGTTTGTCATTTTCCTGCTAGTATATGTATTGGGGGTTAGGACTGCCATTCCATTTAGGAATCCCCATGGATTTGGGATGACTGATGGTTTGGTGAAACACTTTCTTGACACCAATGTGCAATGTTGCATTGTCACCAACTTTCTGTAGCTCAATGCCAGTAAGGCTGAGATTCTTCTGCTTAGCTCCTGTCAACACCTTTCCTCAGACACTGATCACATTGACCTATGTGGGGTTGTTCAACCCCAAACTGTCCTCCAATCGCTACATCCTGACTGTCCCTTCCTTTCCCTCAGCTCTACTGCTTCACCTGTCTCTGCCACTGCTGCCCCCCGGCAGCTAAAGATTTCATCCACATCTTCATCTCCATCAGCCCTGCTCCCTCTTACTTTCCACACCACCCCCCACACCCCCACCCAAAAAAAAAGCTCTTCCACACATGAAAGAAAAAAGTAAATAATTGCTGTACTGTTACACTGAAACGCATCTGTCAATACAGAATATGGAGTTTATAGACAACTTATTGATATGGATAATCACAATTAATGTGGACTTTTAAGTGTGATGTTACCAGATTCCTCAAATAAATGCAGTTTAAAAAAAATCCTCTCACTGCTTTTATTGTGCACTCAATGGAGATCCTGAATATTACTTCGGTAAATCAGATGTGTACGAAGGCTGAACTGGTCCAAGGTGACATGCTTGACAAAGGAATGTCAGAGTCAAGTCAACCCTCTATGGCATTTTTGGTAGTTTGAGTGCTGTTGTTCATAGGGCTGCACTGACAAACCTAAGTTTATAACTTTTGGCATAGAAATATTTATAAAGTTAGGATGCTTTAGAAAAGGAAAGCAATTTGACTTGGTGTACACCGTGGCTTTCAATGCAAAGTGAAGCTGTGGCTGACAACTCTTCAAATAAGATTTCATCCTGAAATTACATCTACATCCAGCTACTGAATTGCAGTAATGTAACCTGAGTTAAAATCCTAGTATCAAGCGGCTGGTCTGTGAGGAGCCGTGTAGTTATCCTCAACAGACCTAGTCCTACTTTCCCTCATTCTTTTGGTGCTTATCCTGCTTCTCGTCTTCTGCATTCATCAGTGCATATCTCGCTTCTCTTTATTACGTTCCTCACATAGGGAGTTACTGGGAATTGTACAGCATTTGGTTCTTATTGTGCACAAAATGAGTTACATTGTACAATTGAGTATTCGTATTTACAGCAATAAATCATCTGTTTCACAAGATGCAGTGAAAGGCAGAAAATGTCAGACTAATTTCCCAAGCATATTTTAGTATGGTTTAATGTTTTGCCTAATGAGTGTTTTTTCCTCTCTCTCTCCTTCAGGAAACACATGGTGGCACAGAGGAAGAGAACAGCCATGGCCCTGGAACCGGAGCACATAACGGGCCAAGTCTGGGCTCCCCCATGAAGGTGCGTTCTGAAACCTTACAGCCTGACCGGGAAGTCCCATTGCTGAGAAAGTTAAGATCAATTCACAGCTTGGAGTTCGAAAGGCGTCTCACTTTGGAGCCAAAGGTGGATATGAATAAACTTTTTGATGCTCGGTAAGTTTAGATTTTTTTTAACTTGTATGTATCTTTTTCTCATCCGTATGTGGCATGTCGAGTTCTGTAGCTCAGTGATTAGAGAACTCGCCTTGCAATCAAGAGACCTGGGTTCGAAACGTTGGGCAAGTTTCCTTACTCCACACGCCTCTGTTTTACCTAGCAGTAAGTGGGAATCCGGTTGTTAGTTGATTGGCAGATTGCTTTTCCAGGGATAATAATTACTTAATAAAAAATATTTGGCCACTCAATCTATTGACTATTTGTGTGACACTGCTGTGCACAATTGACTGCCACGTTTTGCCTACAAAATAAACAGTCAATTAAATTTACAGTATATTCTGTGAAGCGCTTTGAGACGTCTCGACGTGATAAGGCGCTATATCAAATGCAAGGATTCTTCTTATTAATTAAAATTGATAATACACACATTTATCAGTTTTCTTCTAAAGAAGCTGCATTCCTAGTTTATTGAAGGAACATCGGGGTGGCTTTGTCTCATTCAGTGCTGAAGATTTGTTAAGCACCCCAAGCGACTTATTTCAGGGATGTGTGTAGGAATGCGAATATTTCAAATTGTTCGCCCACAAAGTACACAGTCAATGCACTTTACAATATATTCTGTGAAGTGCTTTGAGACACCTCAATGACGTGATAAGGCACTATATCAAATGCAAGGATTATTATTAACAAAATCCCCAGTGCGGTTTCTAAAAAAAATTATGATTGAAACTCTGGTTGATGTTAAATGTAAATTTTGGAGGGAATGTCAAATAAATTGTTTATTTGGTAGAGTTTAATTGCAAGATATTGTGCCTTTTGAGTTACGTTTATTGTGCAGCCTGCCTGTCCGACATCGAGTCCTGGACGAGAGACAACTTTCTTCAGCTCAACGTGCGAAAAACCGAGGCCCTCCTGATTGGCTCACGTCAGCGCGTCCGCACCACAGGCGCTGACACCATCAGCATCCAAGGCTGCACTCTCCACCTCTCAAAGCAAGTCAGGAACCTCGGCGTTTTGTTCGACCCTGAGCTGTCCTTTCTCCCTCACATCCGCACCACAACTGGCACCGCCTTCCATCACCGCCGGAATATGGCCAGATTACGGCACTACCTCACCCCTCACGCCGCTGAAACCCTGGTTCACGCCTTTGTCACCTCAAGGCTGGACTATGGGAACTCTCTCGTCGCCGGCCTTCCCGCCACCTCCCTCCACAAGCTGCAGGTCATTCAGAACTCTGCAGCTCGTGTACTGTCCCGCACCAGGCTTCGCGATCACATCACTCCCACCCTCGCTCGCCTCCACTGGCTCCCCATCCCCCAGAGGATTGATTTCAAGATCCTCATCCTCACCTACAAGGCCATTCACGGCCTTGCTCCCTCCTACCTCTCCAACCTACTATCCCCCTACCTACCTGCCCGTACCCTCCGTTCCTCTGGCTCCGGTCTGCTCCACGTCCCCCGCCCCAACCGCCCTACCATCGGTGGTCGGGCCTTCAGCCTCTCAGCCCCCAGGCTCTGGAACTCCATCCCCCAGTGCCTTCGCCTTGCTTCCTCCCTTTCCTCCTTCAAGGCCGGTCTCAAAACCTTTCTCTTTGACCGTGCCTTCAGCTCCCCTCTCGACTCTCTTCCTCCTCCTCGCTCCCTCCCTTCCCTCCCCTCACCCTGACCATTTCCCCCCTCCTCGCTCCCTCCCTTCCCTCCCCTCGCCCTGACCATCTCCCCAATGCTCGGGTCATGACCCAACTGTGCAGCGCCTTGGGACGTCCTCCTGACGTGAAAGGCGCTCTATAAATGGAATCTTGTCTTGTCTTGTCTTGTTAGAATTTCTGTCCAGTAAGGATGTTCAGAAAACCTCCTTAAATGCTTCTAGTTACAGTAAAGACAATGTTATTTTTAATTTGATGTGAACAACAAGAACTTGCATTTATATTACGTCCTTCACCCAGGGCAGTGTCTTGGAGTGCTGAACAGTGGCGGAACCTGACACCGAGCCAGGGGGAGGGAGGAGCTGACTAAGCACGGTCGAAAAGGAAGGTCTTCAGTTGTGATCTAAAAGGGGAACGAGAGGGCAAGGCGGAGGGATTGGGGGAGAGAGTTGCAAAGCTTTGGGGCATAGTGGCTGACATTATGGGGATGCATCGTATACCACACATTTGTCACAATATTTCTAATTGTTGACTCTTCTTTTTTCCCTTCTTTATAACGCTGTGCAACAATTGTTTTCCACATTTAGCTCAAATCAGGCACAGCAAGACCTGGCCGGGGGTCAGGACGCTGCCGCTTCCCAGCCACCGAAAGCATCCATTGCCACCCGTACTGACAGAGTGTGGCACTTTGATGAGGAGTATGTCCCAGATGGTTCAAAGCCTATCTCTGTGGGATCTCCCGAGCAGGGGGATGCTGTCATGAGCAATGGGTTTGTCGCAGTTAATCTAAGCTCCTGCAGGCAGGATGTGGACTCCAAGGAGTGGGTCATTGTGGATAAAGAATGTGACCTCCAGGATTTCAGGACTGATGGGGGTCAGGGGCAGAAACTCACCAGTCCATCTGGCCGGACAGATGATGAAGAACCAGAGGTTCTCGTGGCAGACTCTCCACAAGAGGAAGGATTAAAGTTAGAAGTTGCCATTGTCAAGGATAAGACCGTAAGTCCAAGATCTGCCGATCATGGTGTTCGAACCACATGTGGCGATGTTGCTGCTAAACATCAGCTCGCGACAAGAGCTGCTGGTCAGCTGCAGCAGGCGAAAGATGAGAGTCTGGGGAGAAAACAGTTTGAAGGAGATCACGTGCAGGTAAAGAAAATAATTCAGCCGTGTTTGAAACTTTTTCTTTTAAAGGGACACAAAGCACTCCATAGTATTCCGCTCTGTCCATCTGTCTGTATGACTGTTACTGTGTCTAACTGTGTTAGATAATGGTTCTGTTTTCTCAACAGTGAAGTTCAGTCTCAAATTGGTGGAAACATAATATTGATCTTAAATGTTAGCTACTTGTTGAAACAAAAATAGTTCAACTTCAAACACTTGAAATTCATTTTTTAACTGTTGTAATTGCAGTATTTACATCATGAACACGGTAAAATTAGCATAGAAAATAAGCGTTCTTTCCTTTGCTCTGCACAGTGAAGAAGCTCAGGTTTATTTCAGTGAGGAATTTTTTAAAATCGGTTTGTAAAGCAAATTAGCGTTCAGGCCTTTGCTAAAGAATATTCGTCATATTAATCTCTTAATTCCTTGGGTTTTCCTGTAATATCAGTACCTCGAAGAGTGGATCAAATATTTGAATTAATGTATGTAGCTACAGGAGTTTTGTCTATTAGTTGAATGTGACACACCGACATATAGTCTTATATGGATTTGTCGCGAATGACAGCTGTGGGTGAATCGATTTTTCTTTTAACACAGCGGCCTGCGATTTGCTTGCAGTCGCACTTTTGTCAGTTTACCTGAGGTCTTCTGTTTCATTGCCAGTCTCCAATTTTCAGTTGATTTGGGAAAAGGTGTGGGTTAAACCAGGAGTGGCTTTAGTGGAGTCTGTGAATATATATCGAAAGGCTGGATTTTTCTCCTGTGGATCCTAGGGAGAGAATGGATAAAATAACGAAAACCCTTTCCTGGTTGTTGTATTTCTTGATGTTTTAGGAAATTAAACTCCATAAATGGTACGTCCTAAAAATAAGAATGAAATGATTTAATACCGTTACTGAAGTTTACCAGCTCACATAATCTTGAAAATCTTGAAAAGGAGCTGAGCTCCTTCGTTCACCCACAAATAGAAAGTTTGAATCACTTTGAGACGTTTTTCTTATATCACTATATCAAATAGAAAGACAATTATGTATTTTGTAGGTTTCGGATTGAGTGTCCATCGTACAAGGTCTATCTGCCTTGTACTATTGCTGAATCAGAGAAACATGGGACGAGGCCATTCAGCTCATTGAGTTTTTTCTGGAAGTTTATTACTTGCTGCCAATTAATTGCACTCTGTTCACCATACCTTCCACAACAACAATGACAAAGTTACATTTGTAAAGCGCCTTTCACGTCGGGAGTAGGTCCCAAGGCGCTGGATAGACAGAGTTGTGGACCTGAGCTGGTGGTCGGGGAGGGTAGAGGACAGAAGGGGAAGCAGGGAACTTGAAAGCACAGTCGAAGAGGAGCGTCTTGAGATGGGTCTTGAAGGTGGCAAGGGAGGGGGAGAGGCAGAGGGACTGTGGGATGGAGTTCCAGCGGGTAAGGGCAAAGTGGTGGAAGGCCTGCCTGCCAATAGTGGGGCGAGGTGGGGGACGTGGAGCAGGCCGGAGCCCGCTGAGCGGAGGGAGCGTGTATGACGGTTTCGGCGGCCTGCAGTGTGAGGCAGTGTCTGACCTGGGCGATGTTGCGGAGGTGGGGGAAGGCAGAGCGGGTTATGACGCAAATTTGGGGTAGAAAGGATAGTTGAGGGTTAAACAAGATCCCAAGGTTCCGGACTGACTTGGTAAGGCGGAGTGTGCAACCTTGGATGGTGATGCTGTCAGTGCCTGAGGTGAGGAGGCGCTGACGGAAGCCAATCAGGAGAGCCTTGGTCTTGTTGACGTTCACCTGAAGGAAGTTAGCTCTCGTCCAGGACTTGATGTCCGACAGACATTCAGTTAGGACAGCAGTGATCCTGGAGACAAGGGTGGAGGCAGAGAGGTAGAGTTGGGTGTCATCCACATAGATTCAATACCTCTACTGCTCAAGTATCTGTTTATTTCTCTTTTGAACACCCTTATTGATTCTGCCTCTATAGCTGCTGAGGCAGAGCATTACACAACTTCACACCATCTGTGAGGAAATGCATCCTGATCTCAGCTACGGTACTGAGAGGCGTGCAAACACCTCTGAAGTAAATGACCAATTAATGAAATAAATCACAGTTGAATTAATTTAGGTTTAACTAGATCATGTATTATTCAAGAAACTTTTGTTTGTGGTGGGAGGAGAGTGCGTGATTTGATCATTCCTCTACTAGCAAATGTGATGAGTCAACTCCTGAATAAAACCTAATAGTAATATTCTAAAAAACAATCAATTATTCTTTTGTTATTCTAACAAATTTTTCAAGAAACAAAATAAAATGCGACGTACCCCTAGATGAGTCATCCTAAATTCTGTTCACTTTTTGTGATAGTATCTTCCCTCAAGACTTGCCTCTTTGACCACACTTTCAGTCATCTTTCCCTTTTCCACCCCTTTTGGGCTCTGAGTCCTCCCAGCTCGGGTCCCCAACTAGCAGTGTGTAGCTCTTTGAGATGTCCTTCCGGCATAAATGTAATCTATCTTCTTCACACTATACAAACAAAATCACTACTAATTATATGCTAGAAAACCCAGAGGACAAACATACTGCACTAGTAAACTGCCTCTTACGGTTACAGCTGTGTTTTTTTATCATTGTTTTTCTGTGTATTTAAAACTGAACATGATGCAAATGATCACCAATGTCATTGTGTTAACGGTATAGTATCCCATTAATTTATCACAGTAATTTATGCCAGCCGTAAAAGTGTGAGCAAGATATTACTGTGGAATTGTACCACGAGACATGAAAGCCCTTGGGGACCATTATATATATTGAGTATAGTAACATGACTGGGACGAACCTTGACTGATGGCAAGGTTGCCTGTATGTGATAGTTGCAACCAGTCACATGATGCATTGATTAGCTGATGAAATTACTGCTGAGTAGTGCAGAGATTCATGGCTCAATGTTCATTTAGCGCTCGGATTGGGGAGGTTACTCCAAGTGCAGCCCTCAATCAGTATTACTTGTCTAGAGTTGGTGGTGACTTGACCTTCAGCAGCTTTAATGCAAGTTGAGAGATGAGAAAATGGTTGGTAAAAAATCAATGGTTAAATCTGAGAATTGCTGAATTAGGGTTTTGGATTTCAAAGGCAATTTACATTAGTCTCAAGACCATTCTCCACGTTACACATTACTTCACCGAATATGAAGGAGAATCGATTCCTATTGCCCAATAATATGTTCAGATCAATATCTGAAGCATGTATCACATTCTTCATTATGTAATATAATAATAATAACCCTTGCATTTGATATAGCGCCTTATCACATCTTTGAGATGTCTCAAAGCACTTCACAGAGTATACTGTAAAGTAAATTGACTATCTTTTGTGGACAAAACCCATCAGTGTATAGTCAGGAAGAAGATTGCAGGTTGTAAACACACACACAGCTAATTAAATCATGTGCAAAACAATGGTTCCCAAACTGGTGGTATCATGTAAAGGTCATGCCAAGGATTGGTTTAGGTTGTACATTGTTATATGTATAGTATGTAGTACGTTGACTTGGCTACAGTTAGAATAAGACATGCATTTCAACAATGCCTGGAAATCCATTGAAAGGGTTAGGTGTAATTTCACATGGATGGTTCAGGAGTTCTAGTTTTGAGAATAGGCTTGAAAGCGTTCATGGCAGCAGAGATAGTTAAGATCTAATAACTATCTTCAAAATTCTGAAAGGTTATGAGGCACTAGATAGTGAAAGGTTATTCCCTCCCACTGGTTGGCAAATCAGTTACACAAGGGCATAAACTCGGGATTGCTACTGGAAGAGTTGAGATGGAGGTCAGAAGAGGCTTTTTCACATAGAGGGTTATTAGAACATGGAATAGTTTGCCACAGTGGTTGTTTATTCTGAGACCAGAACATTTAAACAAGAATTGGATAAACATATAAAGAGCAATAATGAAAAAAAGCATGGAGGAAGAGCAGGGAATTGGATTTGGAGGAGTTGGCCCCAAAGGAATAGCTTGCGTCAGCTTTTAGCCTCAGTAGGTTAAAATGTAATTTCTCAAATGCTGTAATTTTGTTGGGGGAGGAAGAAAGTTTACTTAACCTTTCCTCAGGAGATTAGACTTATTGGACAGAGTCCAGGAGTGATTATTATGGCGTCTGGTCATTCTATGATTTCTTATACCGATATTTGTGTAGCATGACAGGATTTCCTTACATACACACAATCGGAGAACTTAGGAAGTCTTTACGTAGCCTTTATGGACACCATTCAACTGGGGGAAGGGAGTCATGCCACTTAGCTCCTGTTAACCCCGCAAGCCAAAGAGAATAGAGGTACTGACGAGAGTCTAGGGCTCCAGTGGCTGTGCTAGCGGGCTCCAGTGTTTGTTTGACGGACTGAATGGCTACCTCCTGTGCTTTAATTGCTTATATTCTATTTGCATTATCTTGTATATGTATAATGTTGACCAGTTATAACTGTATTGCGAGGATTTCCAGAGACAAAGGAAATTAACAGAATACGTTCACGTAAACATCGTATGATTGATTAAACCGTTCAGAATTTAATGGGTTTAATATTTGCATTAAACCCTCTCCATGTTATGAGTTTCTATTAAGTCTAGAGAGGAGACTTGTGTTGGGATCAGAAACGGTGCTCTGAGGACATTGGTTTTGGGTTGATGATAATGTTTGCGTCAGGTGATTTTTCAGGATAGAGTGTTTACAATGTGTTACTGTCTTGGTAATTGAGCCGTTCTTCATTCCCACATCATTCAGTCTGGTAAAGAATTTGTTGTTGTCTTGAGTTCAGTTGAAACGTGTATTGTTGAATGAATGCATACGTGTCTTTATTAACATCTCTGGGCTAAATTCGGTCTGGATTGGGTGTATTAATTGATCTTCGAAATGCCTGCCTTCCTTTAGGGTGATTTTATTAATTTATTTTGTGTTTTTCATGTAAGGGAAGAATCATGACCCTGAATTCACAACTATTCCCATCCATATGTCCTCACAGCTGAACAAAACTCATTTGCCACATCCCGATACTCCAAGGATGCAGAGTCCCATCCGGTCCCCGAGCCCTGTAGCATTCTTATCCTCTGATTCGGATCCACTTCACAGGAAGCAGTCAGATTTGCACAGGAGCCAGTCAGCTGAGAGCAATCCATCACGTTCCCCTGGTCGCAGGCAGCTGCCCTTCATTCCCGGCAACACCAGGCTGCCTTCTATCATTCGCATCTCGAAAGCTCAGCTCCAACAGGTGAACTCCTAGATTATTTTATTTGCAGTATTTGCTGCTGTGATAGATATACAGTAGATACAGTTTAACTCTTTCCAGGCTCAAAGTCATTAGTGTGTGTTTGAAATGAATGGTGCACTACAAATTAGTTATAAATACATTTAACATTAATCAGGATCAACATCTGGAGTTGAGATGTGCACATACAAAACTATTCAGAGTTTAGGAAAATTATTCTGTGAAGCGCTTTGAGACATCTCAACGACGTGATAAGGCACTATATCAATTGCAAGAATTATTGTTATTTATTATAAGATTTCCTGTATTGGAGATGTTTCACAGTTCATGTACCATGTTGGCGCTGGGGGCCAGTTAGCAAACACACTATTGTTGCATTGTCTTTGAAGGCTGCCATATTACACATATTTTTCAGCATTAAGCGTTGCTCCGTTAACATTAAAGTTTACATAATTTCTACATAAGAAAAATGCCAGTAGTGTACTTTAAAAATGACTGATAATTGCACTGAATATGGGCATTAGCAAAATGAATGTTGCATATCCGGGCTGTAAGTTACACATCATTCCTATGAGATTCTCTATTGCACATTTTATTTATTAATTCTAAAATGTAACCACAAAGTAACTTAAATATACATTACAATACGAGTTTAATGTACTACACTATTACTGCATCCTGCTGGGCAACCTATCAAATCAAATTGAGTTATGGTCTTCTGCACATTTTGTGCTGGCTGTAAATTTTAGGGACTTTATGAATCCAACCTTGTCTGGTATTTTCCCATACACTAATCTTGGTGAGGCTGGATATGCACTGTTCTGTAGTAATAGTGCTTTTTATGATGCAATAGAATACGATGGTGTTAAGGCATAACATTGTGTGACATGCCATAAACTGCACCGTGAATGTTATTTATATGCCTCTAGAACTTGGTTTAATTTATATTTGTGTGTTCTTTTCGATCAGTTTCTTTGCCATTAGATCTCCAATGTCCCTGATACCTGCAACATTGAGCAGACAGGCAAGCATTGTGTGTGTGCTGGATTTTTAAAGAAATCTCTATCGCTGAGAGCCACATGGGTTAAGCATTCACTTTGATTTTTTTCTTCGGGTTTTGTTTCCCCTACACCCACTGCGGAGATGTACCTGACCTTACCAATATGTTGACTAAAGTCTAGGTATAGGCAGGTTTGCACTGCCATGCTGCACCTTTTCTTGAGTTTTAAAGTAAATCATTTTGGAAGTTCTGCCCTTTCTTATCCTGTTGTCACATCCTGCAGGAATGTTTCTGTGAGATTAATTTGTGAGTTCCCAATGCCGAGCTCACTATTTTTTTCAGATCTATAAGATTAGCCATTGCAAAATCACTAGGTGTTTACCGTTTATTTTTTCGAGGAGGAATCTGTCAGATATGATTCCTATTCTATATGGACAAACTCTGCCTTTGGGGGAACCAGAGAAACTTGTTTTTCATCAACATTTAAAGATTGTTTTTATAGTCCAAGTATAGTTGAATTCAACACACTTTGTCATTCATGTGTTAAACTTACTGACCCTTGGGATGTCACCCATGAATGTCCATATTACAGAAGCACATTTAACTGTAAATTTAACAAGTACGTATATTTAAATTTATCTATTTATTTAGCCTTGGAATGTCCTCCCGATGCGAAAGGCACTATACAGATATAATTTGTTTTTATTTATTCATATGTAAATGAAACACTGTACATTTGCATAGTGACAGACACCTCCCTCCCCTCGCCACCTATACATCCATTTCTTTGCAGTAGTACAAGAGAAAGTTTGATCTAATTCCAACTGTGCTGCAATGGACCAAGTGGAGACTTGCTCTCAGCAATTTCTAATGGGCAGCACCTTGGATAAACTGACATCCTTTCCACTGACATTGTTATCTAACAGTTCAAGCTTACTAGTTCTTGAAAATGGCAATATGTTTGTGAGTGAGTAGTCATGAGCTGGAAAGAGTTAAATGTCCAAGTTGTTCAAGTCAAACTTACTGATTTTTCTATTTACTCAATTTGTAGGTAAAAGGTCACAGATTATCATGTCATGTCATTAAAACCATGTTTATGTAAAATGTTTTAACTTTCGCAGTATTTATTTCCTATCTGTTTTGTAGCCTATATGTAAAATTAAAAACCTTGTGCGTTTACAAGGTGGCAGAATTATAAAGCAGTGAATCAGTCAAATGGGCCTGAAATTCTTTTCGACATTGCATTGCCTTTGGCATTGTTTGTAGCCAGTGGGATTTCCCCATTATAATTGCGCATCAGGACAAATGTTGCCAAATGAGCTGCTTATCGCCGTGCTCACCCCTCGATTACCTTCCTGTCGATTAACTCCCTCCTACCTTTTGCATTTTATGTAAAATACAAATTCTGGCTTTTAATAGTTGAAGCTAGGCATTGCTGGTGCCTTTTTTAGACCATCTCTACGTTGTGGAAGATGTGTGACATTTTTGTGTTCAGGTTACAGTCCTTGCAATTCAGCAAATGTAGGTTTTACTGCTCAAGCCTGGTAAAATGCTGAACCTTTTTTAATGGGATAGTAGGTATAGAGTTTCTTCCTTGTGTTATAAACGGAATATAATAGGTGAGTTACAGATGCACATGCAGCTCTGAGTTTCGGATGACACCAATCTTGTGTCTGATGTTTGCAGTGGACACTTTACATTTGCTGACACAAGAATCTGCCATTTAAAAGGATCTGATTTCAATAAAATACAAAGTGGTTGGTGGTTGGGAGGAGAGGAATCTTTGTATACATTCCTGAATAATGGGTGGGTTGGAGTTATAACAATAAATCAATCTCTCTGAGAAGCTGGGATGACATTATAAACTCCTAGCCAGCTGGGTGAAGTGCTTTGATTTACATCCTTTCCAATGTGAAAGACACTATCTAAATGTAAACAGTTGTCGCCATAAATGGCAAGAGTGACGTTTGAGCAGTTATATGAACGCAGAGAAAACACTTTCCTTGTTAAAAAAAATCCCCAACCATGTATTTTTAATGCGTAACTGGGTCATTGTGAAATAAAGTCTGACTTGAGTGGCTAACTGTAGATGGTAGACAGTGTGAAAAACCTATGTATTTACCTGGTTATATGCCATGGGAAGGTGTTTTTTTGTCATAAAATCAATGCAAAGCCCCAATTTGACACTGAAATTAATTGGCCTATATAGTATTACTAGTTTTATGAATGCAACAAATGAAAGTTCCATCAATAAAAAAAGCTAATTGCTGCAATTACTGTTCTTAAAGCTGTTCTTTCAATCCAGTTAACATGTAGTTCAGCTGAGTATGATGGCCAATTAATGCCTGATTATAGATAGTCTTGGGTTGGATGCTTACAGGTACACAGAACTTAAATTGGAAATCATCCAAACTAATTTAACTTTGGATGCTTGCTAAAGAGTTACTTCCATTTTTAAAATCCATTTTAAATTTGATATGAGAGTTTGCAGATCATTGTAAAACTACCAACCTCAATCAGGGTTAAAGTTACTCTGCTTCAAAAGCTACAAATGTTTTCAAAGGGTTTAATATATTGGTTACTGTTAAAGGCTTTCTCTCCTATTTATGATTGATGATTTATCGAAACATTTCTAACACACCAAGAGGATGAATCTCGGTTTTGAGAGTGCAACCATTTGACTTACTTTGCACACAATAGTTCACAGTTGCACATTGCAGAAGAGTTTAAGAATAAATGTTGATTGACAGCTAACAGTTTTGGTATTTAGATGGCATCTCAAACCAAGGTGTGAAGCTGAAGCCTTTTTTGTGAATCCACGGGTTGTGTTGAACGTTCCTAATCTGTTACACATATCCCCGGTAATCTGAGAACATAATGCTATGTTGTATTTGCCAACAGATAAACATTGCTATCGGTTAGACTTGGAACTTTTTCTCCCTAATCTCAACCTCCTCATAGTGCCAGAGAAAGTAAACCATCAGAAGAGCATTTTTTTAATAAAACATTGAAGATTTTAGGAGTAGGATTATCTCAGTTCCTGATAGGAAGAAGCATGGGTGGAATCTCAAACAGTTTTCAAGGGGGGAAAATCCATTTGCCTTTCTCTAGCGACCATTGCTCTACTACCACATTAACATCTAAACAGTTAGATGTGCAAGGCATCAAAGCAGAATTCAAGCTTCTGAAATGATTCACGCGACTTATATGAGTGACCTGTTCTCCTCACTGTACAGTTAATGAAAATACACAGATTTATTTGTAAGCACAAGACCCTAATTGCCTAAAAGGAATCATCGCTGTAACCACAACATCGGCAGGTTCTCTGCCCCAAGTTGCGAGAATGCCACAAGGCTGCAAGAAATGTGCCATTGATCTCGGTTGAATTGATGAACAAGAAAATAGAGTTCAATAAAGAAAGACCTGCTGTACAGAAGGTTGCTCATTGAGTTAGATACAAGGAATGTGGGCTGCAAAACCATGGTGTAGACTTCCTTCTCCTGGAACAAGGACAACAACAACTTGCATTTATATAGCGTCCTTCATGCCGGACAGGGTCTCAGAGCGCTAGGACCTGACCTGCATCTAACTTCACCAGATCCGGTACGTTCAATATTTCTGAAACTGGCTTGATTACTTGGTATATAATTTTCAACTTGTAGTAATATATAAAATTCTTTGTGTCATTTTCATTTTGAAAATAGATCATTCTAGACCTTTAAAACATAGATATGTTTGCTAATCCTTCCTATTTTCAATATGTTTTAATATTTGGATCTTTTGCATCTTTTGGTCGTATAGTCCAATTTTTTTTAATTGAATGTGAATTAAGCAGAGCCTTGTTCTGATATCTCCAGGTGATCCATCCACACCTTTGTCCTCCTAATTGGTGTGTTAACAGTTGATCCTGAAGTTGCAACAAGAGATCTCTGCTCAGTCCAAGAAATCTGGTACACTGGAGGGTGAGATGTGCAACGGAGTCCATGTAGGTAGCAGATCCTTGACTCTGCGGTTTGGTAACGAGAAACTTTCTACCATACAGAGGTATTGTTCTGCAAGCGCAGATGAGAAGACCATCAGCCCAATTGTACTTCACCGCTCACACAGTCCCCGAACATTACCCCACAGTGTACTGTGATAGATAAAGGTTTGACCCGATGAAAGTCGGAGGGTCACGACACCATAGTTCCTTAAATAATGATGCGTGAAAGCTGTAAAGATTTTTTTTTAAAGTGCGCATTTCATTCTTGATACATTAGCAGTTATTTTTATATAGTGACATTTGATGTACATTTAGCTTTGATGTTGCACTCATTTATATAGCAGTACATAGGCAACCCAAAATAGGTTATTCATTTAGATATTTCCTAAGAATATTCATGTGTTTTTAATAGTATCATGGACACAGCCTTGTTTTGCTTTCCTGCTGTTTGCTACCTATAAATGTTTCCTCAAATAAAATGTTGGCTTGATAATATCTTTGTCTTTTGAGAGTGTTTTCCTTGTTTTTTTTCTCTCCCTCTCTTCCCATTTAGAAGTTGTATATGGATGTCAATTTAGAGGTCTATTGTGCTTCAGTCATCACAGAACTCTCTGTAATCCACTGCAGACTTTTCCTCCTATCTTTGTTTATATCTGAATTCTCTTCTCTTCTCAGTCTGTTACAGAGAATGTGTTGCCAAAAGTTGAGTATTTTGAAATTTGATTTGCAGTTTTCAGGTGTTGTCTTTTTGCACTGAGGCCATTTTCAATCAGAATCACACTCGCATGAGTCAAACCACCACCACTTTACTGCAGGCACCAGCCCATGCATGCTGGATCCAGGCTTTAAATCTGTGGATTCTTTCAGCAAGTGACTTTCTCAATTGTCTTGATTGCTTGAGGCTCTGAGTATGTAACTGGTTCCTAACTCAGTTGTTGGGTTAGGCTTTACTGGCTCATCCAACAGGATGGGATCCTGGTTACCACAATGTCGAAGGTCTATTTATTTTGATGTTGGCATATCTCTGACTCCAGATCTGCCTTTAGAGCTCCTACTGAGTCCTTTATATTCTTCTTTAGTATCAGTCTCAGGTTGACATGATTTACTGGTGTGGCTTTTGGCTTGGCAGCATCAGAATAATTGCAGCCAATTGCGCACAGACTGTTTGTGTCTCACAAACAGTCGTGGATTGAGTGAGCATTTATGTTTGAAGGATAGGTGGGACAGATGTCCTCCCGATATGAAAGGCTCCATTTCATATTTACGTAATAAAATGAAAACCTCATGTTCATGTAGACCACATCACCAACCAATTCTTGCTTCCTGACCACTTCAGCTCTGCGTTGATCCAACTCAGTCAAATAGTAGTGTTTAAGAGACCGCCTCGCATTCAGTTCTCTTATTCATTGTAGGGAAGTGTTAAAATTCAACCAGTTTGCAAACTCTCCACATTAAAAAAAAGTGTTTTGAATTAAACCTGAATTGAGATTTTTTTTGATTACCTACACTAAATTCCAGTCTTAGATTCTGTCTGTTCAGAGGCAACTGTCTTGTCCACCAAATTAAAACGTCAATTTCGAAAACAGGGTCGTAGTTGGATTTTCTTTGAGGGGTAGAAAGAGAGTGAGAGGAAAAAGGTCAGGAATTTTGGCAAAAAGTTTAACCCTGAGTCTGAAACATTTTCAATTTATTGTTTTTTTTCTTGATTTAAAAACCTGAACTTGTAAATGGCTGGAGCAAGGATTCAGGACAAATGAGCTGGAATTCATATATATTTTTCTTCTGGTTCTGCCTGTTTTCAATAAGATTGAAGTAGCATTAATTTTTAAAAACCCAGTTGGACCCTCAGTACAAAGTGGGGCATTAGCCATCTGTTAGGATGGGCAAGGATTTTATAATTTGGCCTGAAGGGTATCAAGTGTGTTCTAGTTCCATTCTCTGCAGTTTATTATTGATTTAGAATTAGATCTGTAACATGGAACATTGCTGTGTGTATGTGTGAGAGAGAGACAGAGAGAGTAAAGATTGTGATGGTAGTAATCAGCAATGCCAGATAACTAATAATGTCAAAAGATCCTAAGCTAAGAATATAGGTATGCTGGGATTTGAAACGACCACTGGGCTTTAGATTTAAATCGTAAGAAAGATGGACAGGTACACAATGGAAATGGCTTCCAGAATGGATTGCTTGTGGCTTCCCCTTTATTCTATTCCCCTCCTCACACACACTCAAAACCAAACATCCTAATACAAGAGAAACACTGAGCAAACTGATCACTGCCATCTTGTGGTGAAGATTCTGCAGGAACGACTGTACAAATGAATGTTCAATTGAGCTTGCTGTTTTCTCTGTTCTGTAAATAGTAAAATACACAGTCAATCCACTTGAAAGTATATTATGTGAAGTGTTTTTAAACGTCACAACAATGTGATAGGGAGCTAAATCAAATGCAAGGATTAGTATTTTTATTAATATTATTCATTTGCAATCTTAATTTTAATTTTTATCCCCAAGTGCCTCAAATGTTTTCATTATTTTGCTTGCTACTTTTCTTCTGGTGGAAATGTCAGTTATTCCCTCATGCTCCAAGATGCTAACCCTAACATGAAGGATGCTATATAAATGCAAGTTGTTGCTGCTTCCTTCTAACAACATGCATTCCTAGCCTGGCTGAGGGATGGCAGACTGTGCTGTGTTTGAGGAAAAGCATCTCTGTGACACAGATCTGTGACCACGTGGACGGAGACTGGTGATCTGCTGTTGCACTGTCCTTGTATATTTGTACTGTCGGGTATCTTGTAATACCTTCAAATAGGGCAACGGTTAGGTAAGTATTCTGGAGGGATGAGATCAAATAGACTGAAGGGCTTTCTTCATCTGAACTCCTCTTGTGGTTATTGGTAGTTTCTCTGATTACCTGCCGTCTCCGAATTAAGGATTTGATTTTCTGAAATGTTTCTTTTAGATCAATATGATATTCCCCAGGAAAATGCAAATGCCAAAAATATTAATTACTGAAAGCTTACATATCCTGCCTTGGACAGATAATAAACAGCTTTTGCCACTGAAAGAATGACTTATTTCACATCTTAATTACTTGAGAGAAATGTATACACAGGAGGGCTCCTTGTAAGAAATAGATTTCATAAAAACAATTTTTTAAGCAAATGCTTTTGTTTGTGTGTTCTTTTTTTCCTTTACTGTAATCTGTAATGAACAGGAGTCCCACAGCGCTTCTGGGCTTCTGCGCAACTTCAGCCAACAGATAACATGACATTAAACTGACTGTCTTCACAGTGATTAAAAAAAACTCATTTTGAAAGGAAATTTTTATCAGGCATGTTTAATAGCAAAGTGGCTATGCTGGTAACTAGATCATCAAGAGAGTGCCTTGTTGTACTCAAGTTATTTGAAGGGAGCATTAGCATTTCAGCGCATGCACATTTTGGATGATTCATAAATTCAGTCTTAATAATAATCCTTGCATTTTTTGATATTAATAATCCTTTCAATTGACATAGCACATTATCACATCGTTGAGACATCTCAAAGCACATCACAGAATAATAATAATCCTTGTAAAGTGAATTATACTGTAAAGTGAATTTGACTGTATATTTTATGGACAGAAGATTGGTAGGTTATTTTAAGGACTATAGAAAACCAGCTTCAAAAGGCTGATTTTAAGAATTATCCAAATTTTGCACAATCTGAAATACAAAGAAAGAAGTCTAGACCCAAGTGGAATTTTTTCCCTCTTCAGCTTTCTTGTAACTGGAACTTACATTTATCTGACTCGATTCTACAGGAGGAGCACATAGCCATGCTTTAAAAATTCAGAGGTTAATTTTGTTTTTTCAGGCTTTTTCATACAAACAATACAGGTTAAGGATAGAAAGATACAAAGGTTAGAGGTCAGAAGAACCCCTCAGTGGTGGCGATGATGGTTTCTTTCTTCAATGCTATCACAGTTACCTTTACTTTTGAATATTCTGGATTCTATTACCGGCAGGGTGAAATGTTGGCCAAGTTTCCTTACTCTGCATGCCTCTGTTTACCTAGCAATAAGTAGGAACCCGGTTGTTAATCAATTGGCAGGTTGTTTTTCCGGAGATAATAATTCTTAAAAAAAATAATAATTTGGTCACTAAATCCACGACTGTTTGTGTGACATTGCTGTGTGCAATTGGCTGCCGCGTTTTGCCCACAAATATATAGTCAATTCATTTTACAGTATATTCTGTGAACCGCTTTGATACGTCTCGAAGATGTGATAAGGCAAGGATTATTATTTATTTATTATAATATTGCTATCATATGGGAGGAGGTGTAACCAACATTTTGGTAAAATTTTTCACTCTTGTTTGTTGGCCAAATAAAAAAATGCCATTTTAAGGCAATGTTACCCATTGGCAAGTGAACAGTTCTGCCCTTGGACAGTATTCTGTAAGATCAAAAGTAATTTTGTGACAGTGGTTAGATAAATTCCCCTGAGGGAGATACCCACTGCTGTGGTAAAACCAGTGAGTGTATTATGATTCAGCATAACTTTCATAATGTGTACGATCAGTTTGCCCTCAGAATCCATCTCTGAATCATGTTTATAGTGTTGAGTGGGTTGAGGTGTTTTAAGTAGGTTGCAGAGAATTACACATAATCTTTCTTTGTCTATTTTTATACAGATAACTGGAGCCAAGCCTGCGATAACACCTTCTTTGACCGCCTGTGTGATTGTACAGCATGATAAACCAAGAGACACAGGCAAGCACATGGTGCAAAATACCATCGATACCATAAAAAGAGCCCGGTCTCCACAAGACAAATCCGCTTCAGCTGTGGTATTGCCTGACACCTCGTATAAGGGCGCTTCTAGAGTTGACCTTAAACTTGAATTGGAATTTGCAGACAAAGGTCCAACACAAGCAATCGAGATGACCAAGACCAGTGCAATGCAGCACATTAATCAAGGTGAGGTGCTTGCCAAACATTTCCCAGAATCAGGCAAAGACAAAGAACACTCTCTTAGTTTGTCACAGGAAGTGGAGTGTGAAGATGGACATGTAGTATCCGGAGATGCAAGAAATCAAGCTGTTGAAGGTCAGTGTCCGTCAGGAGAAAGTGACGCGTCTGCACATGTGAAACCCACAGATGAACTACTACACACTGGTAACAAGCACAGTCCACAAGCAAGCCCAATGACACTGTCTTCTGTACCAAAACAGGAAGAAGATAAACCTGCTGGTATTCTAGAGACTAACATGGAGGTAACAGGCGAATTGCTTTCATGTAGAGAAGAGGATGTTCTATCTAACCCTGTGGAGCACACCGAACTTGCAATGGATGGGTCAAAGGGGAAACTGCTTGATGGACAAGACAGCTGCTTTTATAAATATACTGAAGACTCGACTAACGAGGTACAGCCTTCATCTAATATTTCATATGAATGTGTGAGAGAGCTGCTTCAGACCGTTGAATCTGAACACGAGGACGATGCAGAGAGTATTAGGAAAGACAAGTCGGACATTGGCTATATTTCTGAGATTATGCAGAGAGAGATTCAGGAGCAGCAAAGTAATCTATCAGAGTTAAATGAGTTAAAAAATGGAGATTTGCTTCACATTTTCACAGTTGGCGACAACTCGCTCCATCCAAAAAAAGGGGAAGGCAAACCTTCTCTTCTCAGGCAAAGCCGCATCCCAGTCCTTGCGTCCGACATGGAGACGGGTTCCGAATCATCAGCTCCCGTCTCAGCTAAAGAAAAATTGCTCCAAAAGAAGGCTCATCAAACCGACTTGACGCGGCTATTGGCTGAAAAGAGACAACACAGCCTTCGAGCATCTCTTCTGGGTGATTTTTCATCTGCTTCCGATAAGTCCCTGGAAGACAAGGCGTCCGTTCCTTCTGTTCCTCTTTCAGATGATGCTAACTGTTGCGGGACACTACCGGCAAAATCTGCGGTGGAACAGCATTCAGGCAGGCCTGTTGATGAGGATTCCCTGTCACTAACCAGTCTGCAATCCAGGAGGAGCAAGATCCCACGGCCAGTTTCACTGACCAACATTGAACTGCTTGCCAATTCGGCTTCATCCCAGTTTGTCCCACGTCCACCTCCTGGGAAGCCACCTACCAGACCTAGCGTGGAGGTTCGGTAAGTAAAAGGAACGATTTCCTTGGTCTCATCCGTGGTTGAACATTGAAGCAGATTTCCTTTGAGGAATCTGAAGTCTGTGTCTCTTAATGCAACCTGACAAAGATTGCAGTTATTTACTTTGAACTTGTTTTGTCGTTTTACAGTGCGTTGTAGCTAATTGCATGCGTGTGAAAGCAGAGGCTGCATTCTGTTTTCTTCTGGTGTTAGTTGATGGTTCTATTTGTTTCGAATTTATTTATAAGAGTGCTGGTTTAATATTCTGTAACTCATGATTAAGTCTTAACTGGCAAGCTGTGAAGCCTGTTAAGAAACTGAGGCTCGAATGTTAATATTTAGGTTCTTCCAGAGGCATGCTTTAGGTAGCTACGGACACTAAGATAGGAAAGGAAGGAAATTGCATTTTTCAAGTGCCTCTTCTCATCCATATCTAGGAATGTTTTTTGCAATAATTATTGTCAAGTTTACTGACTGCTTGTAGGTAAAGGCATCTTATTTTGCATGCAGCAAAGTTCTACAAACAGCCATGAAGTGAATGTTCTCATGGGATCTTTAACATCCACGAAACGTACAGGACCTCAGTTTAATGTTTGGTCCAAAGGACAATGCGTAACCTGCCGAACTTTGCCAGAGTGCTTCGTATTGCATCAGCCTAGACTATGAAGTACTTTTCTGACGTGGGGTTTGAACCCACTACCTTAAATCGCAAAGGTGGTTAAAGAACCAAAGGCAACTAATGAGAAACTTTGGTTTGTTTTGATCTGCAGGTTACGGCGATACAGAGTAGTTGGTAGTGGCAGCTCCGACTCTGACCTGCTGACTCACCTTGCTCAAATCCTTCAAAATGGATCCCAAAAGACGAGAAGCTCCTCGCAGTCCAAAAGCCCGCAATCCCCTCGTAGCCCGAAAACTCCACCAAAAAGCCCAGTAATCCCCCGGAGAAGTCCCAGCGCTTCTCCAAGGAGTGCCTCGCTGCCTCGCACTGCCAGCTCTTCCTCCTCTCGCGGACGCCCGTACACGGATCAGCGAAGCTCATCTCCGCACTTTGCCAGAAGCCGTTCGCCTCCCAGCTACTCTGGCTCCTCGCCCTCCCGAAGAAGCTTCCTGCAGGAGTATGGCTGCAGTAAACAGGGCAAAAATAGTTTAAAGGGACCCGGTAGTCCTCATCACTTGTGTCAAAGCAAATCAACAAAGGGAAAATGCTCAGGCAGAGATGGCAAAGCGTCCAGTAAACTCAGCAGATAGTAAAAAAAAAGTGCAAATATTGTCTCTTCTCTTTTCCTCATTGCATGTTGTTTAGTCTTTAACTTCAAGAGAGAAAAAAAACTGCTGTCTTCTTATCCCTTTCTGAACAATAGCTTATATGCCATTTTGAATTCCAGTTGTTGGACAGGTGCTGCTTTGTATAAACTAGGATAGCTGTCAGGAATTAAACCCTGGTTGTCTCTATAGCACAGTACACTTTTGGTCCTCTGCTGTATAGAGTGTTGATAGATTTTATTTGGCTTCTGCTGGCTTGAGCTTCTTAATTAGGAAATACCAGTCCAGGACTTCCACCTTTTCCTATTGTTAACAGTCTTCTAATCTGTAAATCTTCCGATTGTTATCTGTCTGTGTGCCATTTTAGATCTTGAGGGAAATCTCATATAGATGTAAGAAAGGCTGCTATAGGATTTTTTCAATAGCCAATAGTAAAATAAAGGTTTTGCCATTTTTTTACACTAATGCCAACTAAGTTTATTTTTGAATGTATGGTGTGTTTAGATAAATGCAAACTTAATTTAAAAAACTTGAGTTGTAGATTCATAGATGTAGAAATAGCTGAAGGACCATATCAAACTATTTTCGCTAGATACTGTAGTACTGACATCTGGTAATAGACTAGTTCTCCTTGATTTGTAATTGTGGAATTAAAGAAAAACTCTATCCCTGAATCACATTGTTCAAAGCTTGTAAAACACTTTGAAAACAAGCAGCTTAAAGGAGAAGAAAGCTCAGTTATTCCATTCTTGTTGATGTGTAACTTGAAACAAATGACCCCCCTCCCCCCCATAATGAATTCATCCAACATTAGCATATGCTCGAAATTGTAATAAAAAACACCTCGTAATAAAAAAAAGGGAGGTCCAGCTAGCCAGTTATTGTACTAACCAATTACCCATGTGCTGTGATAACACAGCATTGCCCATCCAAAATGAAATAGACCAGAAATTAAATCTGGTACTCCTTGTATCTAAAAATAAAACTAAGGTTACTAGAGTACTGTATGTGCACATATTGTGCAAAACATCTATAGATCATCATTTGATTGCCATGTGCCTGACTAACAATATTAATGTATTTTAATCACCTCACCACTGTTAAGGAAAGAAAAGTCTCTGGTTTAGGTCATGTTTTCTTAAATAGGAATTTCCTGCAGAATACTACAGTCATCCGAAGCCTGTTTGTTTGTACGTGGAAATCACATCAGCTAAAACTTTTTGAAAGCTTGACTTGGGAGGGTAAATTATTGAAAAGGTGTAAAATTTTCCATCTAAAATGTAGCGCAGTGGGGACTTCAAATTTCTAAGGCTTTCAACAACATGCTGTTTTGAATGCTTGAAGAGAAATTTTCAAAGAAAAACCTGTTTTATGTTTTGTACATTATTGTATTATAGATGCTAACAATAAATGCATGCCCACAATAATATGTATGTATTTATTCATTTCATGTGGATTAAACTTTGTTGATCACAGGCTGCAAAGTATGTTTTGCGTGCCTGAAATACTCTTCGCTTCCCATTATTTACCTGGCATGCAAAACCTGCAACATAACGATTTGGAAATGCTCTTAACAGATCAAAATAGAAATTAAATGGTGCAAAATAGAACTTAAATGGTGCAAAATAGAAATTAAATGGTTCTGAACAGGAAAATGTAACTGTCTGTGACCTTACAATGTGCTAATTGTGAAACACGCATTGAAATTGGAAGTAGGACAAATCGTTTTTCATTCTTTCTGTAGTTGTACTGTAAAGGCAAAAAAAGCCCTAATGCACACACACATGTACACATACATTTGACAAAGCTGCTGCTTTTTTTNGTGTTTGACCAGGAGTTTGTAAAGAACTCTTTATGTGGACTTTTTTGTGTTTATATAAAAAAAAGCTGTCGTACCCTTGTTGGATTGCCTCAATAGTCTATGTTTAAAAGATCGAGTCTCTTTTTCTTTCATGCACACAGTCTTCCTGCAAACGATGTTGGCCACAAACGTGCAGCTCTTCTTAACACTTGAAGTATTTTTCAAAGTTCAGATTTATAATCTGTAGCTATGAAAACGAGAATTGTGCATAGATGTTTTAAGGTAATAAAAACAGACTATGGGATCCAACAAAAGGAGCTACGGGAGCTTTAACAAACTTTGGAGAGGTTTCTGCTGTTGATGTGAAATAGTCGCAGTTAAATTTAAATTGATATTGCAACAATTTGCAGCCTCTCAAAGGAGATTTACTGCACTTTTTAACCTGTAAATTGAAGTGACTGGATTAACGGTATTAGTTTGTTTTACCTGAACATTAATTTATATTCACATATGTAAATCAGATGTCAATATACAGTTCAAATAGATCAGTATACCATATGCATGCATTAAAAGTTGATCTGAAGTCATTTCAAACGTAAATACTTTATGTAAACAATTAAGGAAGGGGCAGATAAATCACCAAACTTGAACTGGTGTCCTGTTTCAATCATTGTCCATGTGACTTGGACTTGCTGTGAGCTACTTCTCACAGATTATGTGCACTGAAAGATTTGGTTGCATTCAGGGTGCTTGGTTTTTTTTGTGCAAAAACCTAATTTCAGCACCAATTTCCTTATTTGATGGTGTTTTTTTTCTTTGTCAGTCTTATCAGATATATTGTTTAACTGCTCTTGGGAATGTATAGCATAATGCACACAAGTTTAAAAAAGATAGAAATAAAGACAGGGCCCTATATAACTTATAAAACCTCTTGCCTGATTTCAGATTGTATTTATTCAGACTGTATTACGATGGATACCTTGTGCTATCGTGCCAAACAGTATGGTGATAAATTTACAAATACATATACAGGGTTAACTGTGAGCAAATGTAGACATTTCAGAGCTCTTGATTGTCTAATGCAGGGTGGTCCAACCTTTTGGCTGCTGAGGGTCAGATGTCCTATTTGAGAAACATCCGCGGGCTGCATAAGGAATGTTTTGGTGTTTCTCTTCCAAAAACATAACATTTATGAGTTATGGAGGGAGCGGGTGGGCCAGTTGAAATTGATGGAGGGATGGGGGGGGGGGGGGGGGGGCGCGGATGTGGCCTGTGGGCCACCAGTTGGACCACCCTGGAAATGGATAGCTTTAATTTTGGTGTCTTTATTGTGATGCAAAAATGCTTTCAATTCCAATTCCCACAATTTAATGGTCCATGTAGGGTAACTTGAAAGAACAAAAAATGGTTTGCGTCCTTCAGATTAGTTTAATTTTACACTGGGCAAGAAGAGGTTGTGTTTTATGGAGCTCTGTAAAAGTCAAATTAACATGGTTTACAAAAGCAGCAAAAGTATGAAATTACCTGGTATGTTTCAACCTCAGAATATATAAGGATGAAAAAATGGCATACATCGTTTGATGGTAGGGTGTACATAAAGCTGTAATTATTTAAGTTCTTTGATTTGTACCATATCAAAGCCTTGTACAGTGTTTTATGTTGTGTTCTAAAATTATTTTATATTTTATTTTTATAAACAAGTAAATAAAATATTCATTAAGCATGCCAACATATAAATATTTTTTGTCTTGTGTATTCCAATAAAAACAAGGATGATGAATATAGTTTTTGCTTTTCTTTTCGCCTTGCATTAAATAATCTTGCCCTTTTTCACTTCATCTGATGTTTGAACCGTGTTTCTTTCTCGACTCTGTGCAAATCCAATTGTAGAAGCATGATCTATTATTTCATGAAAGTGAACCTCTCTGTCTACTGCTGAATTGGGAAATATTTTCAGACTATAAACTTCAGACTGTAGTTCAGTAACAGTACAATCTGATGTAACCCATTCATTGTAGTGAATTTTGGTGCACGCCTTATTTTCTTCATTGTGAAGGTCTTTACTTACAACTGACTTAGACCTTTTCACAAATGAAAACCAGTGGGGAAGTAAGTTGTTTATGTATACTTATACAAATAACAATAAGACATTGATACGAGATTTAGGAGGAACAAGAGATAAGTTAGTACCGTTTCATAATACTTTTGATTGACTGTTGCTTCTATTGATATGCTAGTTTTAATAAGCAAGTTACCGTATTTCAACTTTGTAATCATGAATGTACTATTCTTTCCTTGGTACTAAGATCATTTCACAAAAATAATCCCTGCATTTGATATTGATTATCACGTCAGGATGTCTCAAGGTGCATCTCAATCTGTTGAGTAAATGCGAAAACTTTACCGGATGTGCAAGCTGCTGTATCAAATGCAAGGATTATTATTAATAAGTAAGCCTATTAATGGGTATGGGGAGGAATAAATAGTTGGGAAGTAAGGATATTAAGGGTTTGAAATGTTAATTATGAGCTGGTACATTGAGTGAACAGGCTCGCTTTGCGCCGCGCGTTTCTTTGTAATTATGTGTAAGATGAATTTGAATCTCCCTCTGGCCGCCTGGGATGCCAGAAATCAAAATAAGTTTGTTAGCCCAAAGTCCACCAAGTACCAGCCCCAAAGTAATGTGTTGCGTGTTACGGTTCGTGCTTTTGAAACGGTGTAAGAAAAGGTTTTCAAAGAGGAAGCGGTGGGGTGGGGCGGGGGCGGGGGTAAGGGGTGCAGTAGGTTTGCAGGTTTAAATTTAGAAATTAGTTGAAAAAATTATTTTGAACAAAAAAAAATAACACGCCCGATCTGATCTGATCTGATCGGGGTCGGGGCAGCTCCGCCCACCACTGCCGAGCGTTCCCGGGACGCTCCCCCCTACCCCTACCCCGGGTGAAGGGCGCTCCATACATGACGAGTCGTTGTCATGTTACATTACATGTACAACTCCTGCCCACAGGACTGGTGTGGGAAATGGATTTGAATCTCCCGCCGAGTGGGCGGGGCGGGGGGGGGAAGAGAGGGCGCCGGCGCCTGCGCACTGATGG
The DNA here is from genome assembly GCF_018977255.1 of Callorhinchus milii. NCBI lineage: Eukaryota > Metazoa > Chordata > Chondrichthyes > Chimaeriformes > Callorhinchidae > Callorhinchus > Callorhinchus milii. Next base: position 17,709,136 of record NW_024704750.1, on the reverse strand, counting down.
TGTGTGTGTGTGAGTGAGTCATGGCGGCTGTGCTCGAGCTGCTGCTGAGGGAGGAGGTGACGGCGGGGGAGGCGCTCGCGTGGCTCAAAACCAACGGCTCGCAGCCCGTGCAGGTGAGAGAGAGAGAGAGGGCGGGAGAGGGGGAGAGGAACGGAGGGCAAAATAAGACTTTAAACTCATGTTTAAAAAGGATTGACGGGAGGGCCCGAGGGGCCTCGAGCCCCCGCTCCGCGCGGACCAGCCTGACAGGCGCCCCGGCCCGGCCCTGGTCTGGCCCCGGCCCGGCCCCTGGTCCGGCCCCGGCCCCTGGTCTGGCCCCGGCCCCTGGTCTGGCCCCGGCCCCTGGTCTGGCCCTGGCCCCTGGTCTGGTCTGGCCCGGCCCCTGGTCCGGCCCCTGGTCTGGCCCGGCCCCGGCCCCTGGCCCACGGTTGGCTCAGCTCAGCTCAGCTCTCCCTGTGGTTATGTACCTCTCCGCCGCCCACACAATAAAACTACAACTTTCTCCTATGTTTAGAAACACACGACATAGAGCAGAGCCGCGGGCCACCGCGGTCACGTGAGTCCCCCCCCACACCCCCCCCCGGGAATTAACTGTGGAGTCCTGTGGCTCAGTGGTTAGAGCACTCGCTCTGCAAGTGAGAGACCTGAGTTCAATTCCAGGCACAGGGCGAGACCTCGGGCAAGTTTCCTTACTCCACACAGAGCCCTCATAATAATAATCGCTCCAAAAACCAAAAACAATAATAAAAATTGGTCATTTTCAATCCACCGACTGTTTGTGGGACATTGCTGTGCGCAATTGGCTGCCGCGTTCGCCCACAAATATACAGTCGATTCACTTTACAGTGTGTTCTGTGAAGCGCTTTGGGACGTCCTCCCGACGTGAAAAGCGCTATGTCAAATGCAAGGATTATTACTATTATTAAATTATATTAAAATACCCCCTCCCTCCCCTCCCCTCCAGACTGTTATCTCTGGACTGACAACACATTTCCAGTCCTTAGTGTGCAATTTCTTAATAGGTCAGCAGCTCCTGTATGTAAAAGCCTCTTATTTTATTGTAACAGGAACATTGCGGTTCAACTTCCGATTATTTTTACATTCAAACATTATCTTATTCGAATGTTTTTATTTAATTTTTGTTTAACGAGTGGGATTCATTTATTTACTTATTTGACCTAAATTAATTTATTTATTGATTTAATTTTGTTTATTGATTGATTGATTGATTGATTGATTGAACAGTCGAGTCTCACTGGAGTTGAATTAACTCTGGACTTGAGTTTGGCGAAGTCGGGGCAGGAACACCATACGCAAGACCTTGAGGTGGTTGACTAGCCTGAGATGACGATGATAATAATAATAATGATGATCCTTATTATTATTATTATTTGATAGAGACATATCCTCAACTAGGCGTCCACCTGGGCAGGATGATCCCACCTGGAAAACCATAAAAAGTACTTGCTTTGTACAAATGAGCTGTAGGCTTCTGTTATGTTTGTATCATTACTGCCCCCCCCCCTCAAAAAAAAATCTGCCATGCATTGAGGAGGAAGAAGAGAAAGAGATTTTGGGTTACAAGCCTAATTACATTCTTGATATGAGGCAACATAATAATTTCTTTGACATGACAACTTTTTTCACCTTCTCTGACTTCTGTTTTCAGAAAGGTGACGTGAAGGATGAGCTTCTGGCATACAGTTCTCTGCGCAGAGAGTTTGTTCCCTTTCTTTTAAACTTTTTAAGGGAACAGACAAACCAACTAATTCCAAATGGTCCATCTACGCCTGCAAAGTCATCCTCTGCAAAAGGGCTGAGACTCTCATACCATCGGGATCGGAGTGAGTGTAACCCGAGTGATCGAAGGACCTGTAATACAGTCCCCCCAAAAGGGAGTAGAACGCAGTTATTCTCTGAAACTCCAAACAGTTCCGCTAACTCGGATGTTTTCTTCCAGTCTCCTTCGTCCAGTGGTTCGTCGTACTTCTCAAAATCAAATGGTGACTCGAGCAGCGCGGCTAGCCCCGAATCTGTCTGCTGCGATACGCCGCGTCAGGGAGAGCGCCGCTCGGCTCAGAGGGTCAGCCTTGGCCAGTTCATTGTCACAACTTCTGAAAGCCAATCCCAGCGACGGGCCAAGAAGAAGAACATGTTGGGCCCCGGTCGGCAGGTAACAAAGGACTTCGTAAGAAGCTCAAACGAAGAGGATAATCCAAACTGGAGCGGCAATAGAAGAAGAAGGGTGGATTTACTCAGCTCACCTGCTGCTTCCCAGCCTTCCAGTCAGTTAAACTTAAACAATTTAGATGAGTTTCCGCCAGTGGGCGCTGCATCTATGCCTCCAAGGTATTCTGATCTGTATAAATAGATGAATCCTCTGCTGTAAACTGCAGTTGGCTCACCAGTGTTTTAATAATAGTAATCCTTGCGTTTGGTATTGCGCTTTATGACATCTTCGAGATGTCTCAAAGCGCTTCACAGGAGATACTGGAATGTGAATTGACTATACTTTGTGGGTGAAATGCACAAAATATTTGATTATATATAAAAGTATATAAAATAAAAGTATATAAAATATGTATAAAAGTATTGGGTAAAATATCCATTCTTGGACCCTGAGTGCAGGGCATGCGAAGTGGTAATAAAAAATAATTTGATTTGTAGTACATTTCTTCCACAAAATATACAGTCAATTCGTTTTACAGTATATTCTGTGGAGCCCCTAGAATAATCCAATTTGAGTGTTTTTACAAAAAAACATTCTTTTGTATAGCACACAGTTACACACCCTATCACTGGGTGGATTTGTTTCAAGGTTGGATTGGTGTGTGATATTCCAAAGTAAAGGTGTGTGGTACAGTATACTACACCAGTGTTGATGTATTCTAAATATGTGAGCATTGCTTTTAGTTATTGCTGGGATGGGGATCTTTTGTGCTTACAAAAAGTCATGTAGGTATGTGGATTTGTGTCAGGTAGTGAAATCAGTACCTTTTTAACTCATAACCTTTTGCTCCAAAGATCGATTTAATTTGTAAGCTTACAGTTGACTTAGTAATAATAATAATAATCCTTCCATTTTTATATAGCGCCTTATCAAGTCATTGAGATGTATCAAAGCGCTTCACAGAGTATATTGTAAAGTCCATTGACTGTATATTTTGTGGGTGACACATGGCAACCCCTTGTGCATAGCAGTGTCCCACAAACAGTCGTGGATTGAGTGATTTTTATTTGGTCCGTCAGAGTAGGTGTGTAGTTTTACTTTTCTGAAGCACATGTGTTCCAAGTGCAAAGGATGATGCGTAGCATTGACCCCTCTGGTGTCATTTGGGACTGTATGGGACATCCTCCTGTCGTGAAAGGCACTTTACAAATGTAATTTTGTATTGTATTTTGTATTTGAACTAAAGGTGTTGCCTCTTTGTTTGCCAAATTGACTGTATATTTCGCCCACAAATTATACAGTCAATTCACTTTACAGTACATTCTGTGAAGTGCATTGAGAAGTCTCGACGATGTGATTAGGCACTACATCGAATGTAAGGATTAATATTTATTTATTATGGATGTTTTAAACATCAACTGCCCTATTTGGACAAGTTGGTCAGGTATGTGCAGGAATTCTAGATTTTTAAAGTTGTTTATAGATTGAAATCTAATTTTTCTTCATTGTATTTATTTCAGTAAAACAAAGCCATCAAGGAGAATTAATCCTACTCCAGTTAGTGCAGAGCGGTCACTGTCCAAACCCAAGATATGCTTCACTTCCACTCCTTTGAGTCAGCAATCAACTTCAACCTACACAGCAGGAGCCGTTCGAGAAGCATTTGGTGCTGGTTTGGAGGGAACTGTTGTTTCACCTGCCAACAGCTTGCAGGAAGAGCGAGAGATGCTGAAAATAGAAAGGTAGCAACATTTTTGCTAAACTGTTGGGAAAATTTCCAGCGTGCTTTCTGGTCAAGAATGTGTTATAGAAATCTAGAAATATGCAAGACGAGAAAAGACATTATAGTCAGTTCTGCCTCTCAATAAAAAATTGGTTTGTCCTATTCTCTTTGTGTACGCTTAAAGAGTGGGGGATGGGGGGTGGGTGCTGTGGCACAAGCCTATGTTACTTTGGGATATATTAGGTTGGTGTTTCAATATTGCACATAGGTGTTGAGACCTGGATGGGTCTCCAAAAGGAGTTACTCTGGGTATTTGTTTTGAACCTATCAGTTACTGAGTGCCATTGTTATAATATAAGTCACCTTCCTGATTGACCAGCAATGGATGCACAATGCAAGAGTACTGTTGGGGGAATGTAAATACAAAATTATTTTCTGCTTTTCCACTAATTTTTTTATAGACTCCTTAAACTATATGCTCTCAAATTAGTGTCTTTCTGACCTCTGGTGAAGTTTATCTTATTTTTTGTTGAATGAATAAAATATTTCCATTTAGGTCAAAGTTGCTTCAGGTAACATCAACGCCTTATGTGTCTGTTCCGGATGATACCACCACCCCAATTAAACCTCCTCCGTGTGGACGATCTGTCCCTGTTTCTTCAGACAGCCAAACTGTATGTGCTGATGTAAGCAAAGTTTCATACCGAAACCAGCTTGATATACTGGCTCAGCTGTACTCTGCTTGTATCTTGGGTAAGTGTGTTATGGGATGGCTATGTCAACTCTTACAAATGGTAGTTAAACTAATACGTACTTTGCTAATTCATTTAAAAGTCAGTATATTGTATGTTTTACCATTGGATTAGAAAGCAACAAGAACTTGGATTTATATAGCGCCCTCCACACCGTATGGCGTCTCAGAGCGCTTTACAAAAGCAGTGTGTTATCATCTTTCGGAGCAGCGTTTTAACTGTATTAAATGGAGATTGTTTATTCTGATGCATCTCCAATCACATTTGAAAAGTTTGGTCAGTGGTAGTTGGCTAATCTTGCTGAGAATAACCCACCAGTAAAGAAAGTAATTAGAATATCTATGTGGAACAAAGTTGTTTGTGTGTGTGCTGTCCCCTCTGTACCTTTGGGAATTGGTTCATTCTTCATTTTAGCACAGATGGTGTTACATTGTCAGGCCAATAATAATAATAATAATCCTTGCATTTGATATAGCGCTTTTCACGTCGGGAGGACGTCCCAAAGCGCTTCACAGAACACACTGTAAAGTGAATTGACTGTATATTTGTGGGCGAACGCGGCAGCCAATTGCGCACAACAATGTCCCACAAACAGTCGTAGATTGAAAATGACCAATTTAATTATTGTTTTTGGTTTTTGGAGGGATTATTATTAGGCTCTGTGTGGAGTAAGGAAACTTGCCCAAGGTCTCGCCCTCTGCCTGGAATTGAACTCAGGTCTCTCACTTGCAAAGCGAGTGCTCTAACCACTTAGCTACAGGACTCCAGTTCTAATGACAATGTTGAACGACAGTGATTCCTCATGTTGGCTGACTTTATAAGTGCTGCCTTCAATGGTTTATTTTTCCACTGGCAACATATGTAAATTATGTTGTGAAAGGAAGAGAGAAAGGAAATGCAATGGATGGTGGTCTCAACCATTGCGTAAAACTGAAGCTGTAAAACAAAGGAATAGTTAACATCAATTTGTCAGCAGTCTTGCAGTGGGCTCCAAGTGTTTTTGGGTTGAGTGGAAGTGGGACGACAGCTGAGATAGGAGTGCAAATATAAACTGCTAATTGAATGCATTTTTTTCTCCCAATTCTAGAGAATTTAGTACCAAATATTTTTTTGGAGCTTTTCTTTATACTGCAGCTGTTGACGTCAAGAGGAGGAGCATCAGCTGTAGATGATGCTGAAGATGAGATGAAATATTCCTCAGAAGTTAAAAGTAAGTTATCTGTCTGATGACACATCAAGTTAATAACTTTTATTTGAAACATTTCTATAAATTTTGTAACTGATTAATGGCGAATTAAACAGAAATGCATTTCTATCCCCCCATCCCCTTCCCCAGATGTGGAAAGACAGTATTTTAGGAGTGTGCACAATTGTGTCTACTTTGCCGTGAGAGTTCTGGATAAACAGTTAACGTAAGTGTTTAGTTTAAATTGAATTTTCACATTGTTATAGTTGGAATTATTTGTAGGGACAAATAATATGGTTTAATTTATGGGATTTGCAAAAAAGCAAATCTGCAGGCACCCAGATATGTTTCTGTTTCTGACTGACCCACTGAATACTACCCTCAAGGTTGCAACCAAAGGAGGCTCCAAACACTAGCCTGGAGATCAGGCTGGCCTGGGTGGGGAATTCCAGTGGCTTTGCTGAGGCACATTCAGGTACCTGCAGTGTTCACTGTTTACAAATCTGACAAATTAGATCTTTATTTGATATGTAGGGTATATCCAGTATGAAATTATTAAAGTCAGTTAGTCTTGTAGACTTGTTGGGAGCAGAGAAAAAAATGTTTTGGGTTCTTGTTACTTTCCTTGTGAATAGGGGATTCGCGTATCTAACTTTTCCCAATGCAGACATTAGTCAGGACAGGTAAATCATTGAGGGATGGATTTTGAGATGGGGCTTGGACACTTATATGAGAGTGACACTAAATTATGTGGGGGGGGTTCCCTGTGGGGTAAGTTTACAGCACAAAACAGTGGGTATTCCTGCAGTAGCCAAGAGAAAGACTAAAGAATCCTCTGTGAAATTGAGCCAAGTCTAAGGTTGGTTTCAAAGGATCTTGTTTGGATCTTATTATTCTGCATTTGGACCTGATCTACCCTGATCGAAAGTCCACTTTTTTAAAACCCCTAAAGTTTGCAAAGATTGATATATTTCATGTTGTTCTTATAATCATTATATTTGGTAGAACATCTATGACATCGAGAATTTCTCAAAACATTTCACAAAGTTTCTAAAAAGTGTAGTGATATGTAAATCTCACTCACAATATGCTCAATACTTTAAAAGATTGTTCAATGTATGCTTTATAGTTACTTGCTGAAAGCAAATAATTAGCTCTACATTGAGTGATCAGTGATTTTCCAACTGTGGAAAGGCAATCTTCTGTCACCTGAATTATAATAATATTTGTATTTTATATAGAGCCTTATCAAGTCGTTGAGACTTCTCAATATATATATAGACTTCACGAATATATGGTATATTCACTGTATTTAGTGGGTGAAACGCAGCAGCCATTTTCACACAGCAGTGTCCCACAAACAGTCGTCAATCGAGTGGCCCAATTTTTTTTGTAATTTTGCTTAGCCAAATTGCTGAAAATGTTACAAACTAAGAACTGATATCTTGTGTTGTGATTGGATAATGTGCATCACATTTTTTTAAATAAGAGTAAGATCCTTGGTCTATATGTTCTTTTTCATTCGTTTAGGATCATTTCCCATTTAGATAAGGGGACTCTGAGGCTTCTTGCTGAGAATGACAGACTCGCTATGTTCTCGAGCTCCTTACATGACCAGATGATTTACGCCCACAAGATCAGCACAGCCAAGGTGAGAGAATCGGCCTGGCGGCAGTTCTGGTTTTGCAGATGGCTCAGCAAGTTTTTTCAGTGAGGTGCTGAACCACATAAATTGAACCATTTGGGTTCAACTGACAGTATTAGAGAGCTACAATTGGGCCTCAGCAATGAGTTAGTGAGGGGGAATCAGCCAGGATTCTTTTTCCAGAGACCGTTCTTTGAACTGCTTTCAGGAAGATGCAGACAAAGGCTTGGTGTAGCGATTCTTGTGGTTATATGGCTCTCTAACTGTATATAAATAGTGGTCATTCTGGAAAGGAATTGGGGGGGTGACTGCTCTTGAAACCGTACTGCATTGGAAGGAAAAAAGGAGTTAAATGTATTCACAAAAGGTTGGGAGAAGATTGTTAAAAGGAAGCAATGAAAGATCTTGCGAAAATCTTGTTCTCTTCATTAGATCCAGTTGTCACAGGAGTTCTGTTAGGTGATTTGATCTCATAAATTTATATTGAAGTTTTCTGTAAGTAGCCAGTTTAAGATGTTAAGATTACATACTTATGCACATTTATTGGTTTTATTTGTTGGATCCTGTGTCTAGCTGTCATTGTTTAGATTGTGTGTCATGGCTTCAGCAGTGGATTGTAAGGTTCACCCTGCAATTCAGAAGATCAATGTGAAGTGGTGGTTCAGTTGTGAACAGCGAATTGTCGGATTAAACCATTCATTCTTGTTGCTCGAGTTTATTCAGCCTCACATTCTATTTCTTTTCTCAGAAAACATATGAAGTCTCAAAAAATTGTGTTTTACTGTGAGACTGCTTTTCTCTCCAGATTGGTCAGTTGACATTCCAGTTAATGACGATCTGCCCCAATGTGCTTCACTTACACTGAAGAGTGGCTGTGGCATGTCTTTGCTGACTCGATTCTCTTTTTCCAGGTGTCACTCGCTCTTCCTTCAGTCATACAGCCTGTCCCATTTGAGCCTGAAACCGACAACCGATCAAATTTTATCAGCGACAGAGCCTTTCAGAATTTCAAGAAGCAAAGGTACAGCTCCTGTCTTGTTAGAAATGGCTCAGGATGAAAATATTGCAAAATGCAGGAGACGCAAGGGAAGAAAAATATAAGGAGAACACTTTTTAAGTTTTTATTCTTGCTGCTGTTGTGCACAATTCTATATTCCTGGAATACAAATGAGGTCTTAATTCCCACAACAGCAGCGTACCAGAGCAGAAAATACCATGGCAATGCAAATCACTGATCCCAAAGTAATTTCACTAATTTTATTTGAAGTAATTAAACCGTGTTACTCTCTTTACATCTGAGCTTTTATCTATTTTCTAAGTTGTAGCGTTAACTAGTAAAATTCCACACACTCCTTTTAGAGCCATGGAAATTTATAGCACAGAAGAAGGCCATTCGACCCATAGTTTCTGTACTGGCTATTTTAAGAGCAATCCTTTCAGTCCCATTTATCTCCCCCTTCCCCCTGTAGCTTACCTCATTTTTTGATATTTATCTAGTTCCCTTTTGAAAGCTAATTTGGATCTGCCTCAGCTACTGCTCATGGAAGGATTCCTTAACCTAACTACTCTGTGTGAAAATAATTCTAACCTCCCCATTTGTTCCAATGATATGATAAATTGATAATCTCCAGTCAGTTTTAGCAGGGGTTCAAAAAGACATGGTTTGAAGGCTAAAAAGTCTTAAGCTTGTAATGTATGTACCGATTGAAGAGGCCCTTTGTTATTTTACAGAGATATATTTTATGAACTCCTGCGCGAGTGGGAGGATAAACATGAAAATCCTTGCTGGGACTTTGAGAGAGCGCTGGGACTCCGAATCAGGTACAGAGGTGAAGTGTGTTCTCAACTTCCATTCCGGTAAACTTACCCTACAAATCCATAGTCACTACACTTATTATAGCAGATTAAAGTTATTATTAATAAACTTAAAAATAATGAACAAAAACTTGGATTTTTTATATATCTATATATATATACACACACCTATATATATAATATTGCCCGTCACGCAGGCACTACATAATCTTGGAGCCTTAAGAGAGATAAGATCTTCCTTTTTATTAAGAAAGGAAACAAATTATAAAATACTTGGTATTGAATATGAAAACACACAACTTCTTTGATAGAAGTTGATACAATGTTTAGATTAATAGTTTTATTATTCAATTATGAATGATTAATTTTCAGTATATATTAACCATGAGAGGAGAGATGGAGTAATATCTGTTTAATATCTGAGGTAGAGCTATTGTCCAGCAGAGGGCACATTTGCACTCTAGTTTCTTCTACTTACAAAGAGCAATGCTACAATTGATGAGCTACCACATGTTTCTGGGGATACGGGCGCAGAAGTCAGTTGTTTGTACTTTGTCCATTGTCACAGCGGAGTTATTGGATCCCAGGCAGGTTATTGCCAAATACTCCTATCAGATTTTTAACACAGGTTTGAAGAACAATGCCATTTCATTGCTTCTCAGCGAAATGTATATTGGATCTAATTTACCAAATTTAGAAACTGGGTTTGAAGAGAATTGTTATGAATATTGGAAACTTCTCTAGCATGAATCTCTAGCACATATGCAGGAAGCTGGCCAGTCTCTGCCACAAGCGATGTCAGTGATGGTAGCCATTGAACTCACATAGTCTAAGATGACCATTCCAATTCAGTGCTTGCGTTGCACTGTCAGAGGTGCTTAATGAACTTCCATTGTGAAGACAGCCGACATGAATGTTTCAAGGAAAATATTAGACTATTGATCACAGTGGGGAGTTTCAGGTGAAACATCAAAAGTCGTAATGTCTGAACACTCTAACTGAACAATTATTGATGCATAAAAACTGCCTCAAGTCTTGTTTGATGCATCCATATTAATTGAGAATTGTAATTTTTTACTTTAGGATGATGATGGTCAATCTAAGCACAGCTTATAACCACAGCCACTTTGCAAGATTGTTTCAGAAACAGCTGATAAGGGTAAGTGTGCTGGTTTTCGTGTATGTAATTGACTCTTAAGTTTGTTCAAACCAAGTTCTTGTAACTTTAGAATCAATATTTTGATTTTCTAGTTGTGAAAAGTGAAATGTTTTTTTTGGATACTTTTTGTGATTTTTTTCACCCAAACATTTTGTTTCATATCCTCTCCTCTTTGTTCCTACTGCAGATGTGTAAAGGCCCAGTTGGAACACTTGCAGGTGGTGACAATCCTGATCAGGACGTACTTGACATGCTTGGATCAGACAACCTAATGAAGCTGAAACGACTGCAGGAACGCTTTGTCGTGCCTCAGAGTATCGGGGGCCCATGTCCGCCTCCAGCATTTTCTGGGTGCCAAGAATTCTTCAGGGATTTCCTTTTATGTGCAGGAAGGTTGGTTCTGTTTTCATTTATTGTGCCTCCTTTATTGTAGTCGGTTCCATGCTCATTGTAACCTCTTACCAGGAATGTAAGGTGGCAGAGGAATAATTGTCAGGTTGCTGATTCCAGAGGGTGCAGGTATGGGAACATGTTACCAACTGACTTGGTTCCAGAGGGTAACTAACATTGAAAGCAAAGCAAAATAGTTTTTGGACTTCGTTAAACTACAATGCTTCTGTTCAATAAAATCAAACCCCACACTAACAGCTGCCAGTCGGTACTATGCACAGGAAGTGCTATTAATGTCAGTAGTATCTACATGCTCGCTCTGCCCAGGAAGCCTGGCATTCTGTAAGCTGGAAGTCTACTACGTTTGGTGCAACTATATTCTGTTTCCCACTATTTTGAAAAATAGTTTCCACCTGTGATTAGATAGAAGCCTATTCAATTTGAGACAATGCAGCAATTGAATCCGATATCCCATTGGAGCTATAAAGAGAACATTTTACTTTTATATGCAATAACATTTACCTTGGTGCAATACTTGTTGCCATATTCTAAGACAACACGTTGTTGTATGTATAGTGTTTTGGAAGCCTCTTTGTTTGATACTGAATGGAACATGTTAGACAGGTTTTAAATTTAGAAGCCTTATTCAGATGTTGTTCAGATGTTTTCTGTAAATTGTATGGTGCTTTAAAATACAATTCTTAAACAAACGTGGCGTGTGTATGCTGGAAAGATCAGCCTAACGGCCTTCTTCATCCAAAACTCTTGTGAGCATGTGACGGCTACTAAATTAGTTTTTGTTAACTTTCCTGCTATTCCTTCCGCAATCTGCAAATTCAGTTTGTTGTTACCAAAGGCTTAATTTTATAGTTTATTTTTGTTTTAGTCACCAGTTAAACCAACACTTGTCAGATGGCCTGTGCCAGCAGATTTCTGAACTAGACAGCATCGCGATCCTAAACCATGAGTCCACAGAACGTGAAACTGATATGGACGAACAGGTAAGCCCTTGTGTCGTGCAGGTTGTGAGGCAACTGTTCACAAGCATTGTTTTCCTTTTCATCGTCTCTTCCTCCCAAACCCCCTGCTAGAGGTCACTTCCTATTCCTTTTCGTGCATTGGATTGAGTTTCTTCTAGTGCCCTGTCATTTCCCTCCCTCCCTAACTAGCTTAACCCTCAATCCTTTACCCACCTATTGGCTCAGCTATCTTCGGCTTCCTACACATCCCTTTCCTTTAGCCTTTTTCTCTCTTCTTACCCATGTCTTCATATCACACCTGAAGACCTTCCTCTTCGTCCGTGCCTACATACCTCCCCTCTTTCCCTTAAACGCTCTGATACTAACCATTGTAAAGGATGCTATATATGTAGCTTGTTGTTATTACTGCCAAGTGTAGTTTATGGATAGCTTTGTTATATTAATAGTTTTATTGAAGCTTTTATTCAGTGATAAACACAGAAAGCATATGTGGTTATTTTGAATGATCATAGGTCCGGAAGCTGTTACCCGTTTACTCCCTGAGACCTGAATGCCTCATTGTACCAAGTGTCGGCTTGTCCATTGAAATAAATTTCTTCTCTCTTTTATCTGCTTAATTTAGGATGAGAAGGAACACTTTGCCTCAGTCTTGATGACAGTAAGATTGCTGGCCAAGTTTCTGGGGTTTCTTACCTTCCTCCCTTATCGAACAGGAGATCGGCCAACACGGGATATGCAGGAGGCAGCTCTTCCCCTCAGAAACCAGGTGAACATGTGTTTATTAAATGTGTTTCGTACCTTGCGGATAGTACTCAGTAATGCAATACATTAACATCCAACCATTTTTTTAATTTTCATTTGTTATTGGTTGTCTTTATCACTAGTTTTGGACCGGTTTTGTATATGAATGTTTTCCCCTTTAGCTGAGGGGGGTGGATGATGGCCAAAGGGGAAATTGAAGAGAAGATCTTGACACGGACCTTGAAAGCGGAGAGGGCGGCATCAAGTCAGGGATCCGGAGTCCAGAAAGTGGGGGCAGATAGGCTGAAAACCTAACTGACGATGTTTTGAGGTGGAGAGATGTGAAGTAAGCCAGTGCTTAATACCACCTTTGACATCATAAGGACTTCCCAAAGGATTTACTCTAAAGTGCAGTAGTTATATTTTTTGTGGGTGTACTTTGTCTTCAGTGTCCAGGCAGTGATACCATTTTTGTCCAGCAAGTTGCACAAAAAAAACTAAATACATGTTTTTCTTTGCCTGTGAAGTGAACCTCCAGCTTCCTAACATTTGCATTCTAACAGTTTGTTGACTTTTTTTACTTGTCTCTCTCCCAGGGAGTTTCTGTTCTGAATGTGTATGAAATATTGAAAAGGTCACTTGAACGTCAGCGCACGATTCTCACAGTACCCTGGGTGGTTGAGTTCCTGAGTATGATGGACTATGTTACTCCTTTGCTGGATTATTATCACAAGGTGTTCACCCTCCTCTTGCACTTATACAGGTGAGTGGCATCTTAAACTTTCTGTTCATGTTTCATTTTTGCATGTAACTTGAGATTATTATTTTAATTGGCAAGAGTTTTGATAAACGATGCATTGGATATATAGCATATTTTCATGTTGGGAGGACATCTCAAAGCATTTCTCAGGCTTTACTGTAAAGTGTAGTGACTTTATTTTGTAGGGGAAAGTGGCATCCAATTTGCACAGCAATGCCTCACAAAAAGCTGTTAAATTCCAAATTTTTTTGGGGGGACTGTTGCCCAGGACATCAGGAGAGACTGCTTTCTCTTTTGGGACTTGCTATTGGATTTAATGTCCACCGAAATGGGCAGTTTGTAATGCCTCGAACTGTCTTGGCCATTACACACCAAATCAATACCAGTTTGACATTTTTTAAAAATTATTCTAGATTTGCAATGTTGGAGGGGAGGAAGAAGGTAAGGAGAAAAACTTACTATTGTATTATTAAATTCTTTACTGTTTGTGATGAAACAGATACATGATTCTAACTAGCAAGCAGAATAGGAATTGCCTGAACAAACTGTTGATCCTCGCGGTCCTGGGGTGGCTTTTCCAAGTAAGTCTGAATCGACAATGAAGTGAAGTACTTGATATGAAAAATGTCAGGAACAGTGCAAAGGCTGATAATTCACTGTTGTTAAACGATTCATAGATTCCTGCAGTTCCTGAAGAAATGTTTTTCAATGAAGAGCAGATTGATGCCATTGAATTGACCGTGTCAGACCAAGGCTTAGTAAGTAATACTTTTAATGCTGGAGTTGTTAGCTTGATTTCTGTCGGTACAAAAGATGAAAAGCAGCTCCCTGATGGTTCAATGGGTAAGTCCTATTGTGGCATTGAGCTGTACAGATCAGATGCAGAATCACAACAAGTTGTGCATTTACCCACTGAACCAACAATTTATTACTTTCGATCTTTCCTACTGACCTTACTGTCTGTGTGTTTCCAGGACTTTGTTCCTTTGGTTGATCAGCAACTTCTTTACACCTGCTGTCCCTATTTAAGTAAGTACTGCCTGAGCTGCTTTTTCTTGGTTGTTTCTCCATTGTTGTACATTTGTTGTCTATTGGTAATGTTTTAGACATTGCAACCATATTTCATCTATAAGTTACCCTTCTCTGTCCCTCCCGCTTCATGAGGAAGTGGGCCAACTCCATTTGAGCTTCCCCTGACAGAGCAGTTGGGAATTACAGTAGGACATTTGACTCTGGGTATCCACTTGGGGTTCTGATACGGAAGAACTTAAAATTGTTATCTTGTGTGTATGCGTACAAGGTTATATGATGTTCACAATGTACTTGAATGGGACTGAACTGGCATCCAAAGATAATGAGATCAGATCTAAGTTAGTGTAGGATAAGAAAAACAAATAACATACACAAAGGGGGCACTCGCACAGACCTGATAGCCGCACTGTTTTCATATGCCCAATGAGGTCAAGCCCAGTTAATGTGGATATCGAGTTGTCTTATGGACAAAAGGGTGTTGTGGGTCACACAACCCATAGCATTAATGGAGACCACTGATTTACTACAGTACAATTTATATTTATATAGCATCTTGTTGGACGAATGTCTCAAAGTGCTGGACAGGCACCAAGTCTGAGGTACTGGGTGTACAGATCATCTATAGAGCTTGCGTAGGATCGAAAGATGAAGCTTTTTGTCTGCTGGAGATAATAGTTCCTGCAGGCTTGTACACATACTGAATCTCTAGGGAATTATCCTGAGTACATTTTTCCAACAATAATTGTTTTCCATCAGTGCTGATTGCAATTAGACAAACATATGCATGTGCGTGTGTACGGTGGTTTGCTTTCTTCGTCCCCAATTCTCTTGCCTGCGTTCTTCACCAACCAGGTGCAGTAGCTTAGGATAATGTTAATTTCTTTCCCCTTTTCAGTTTGCACATACACAGTATCTTCTGAATGTCGGACAAGGGGTTGAGATCAGGAATAATGTCTGGGTGAGCATAGGTGGTTTGCCTAAGCAGGCAAACCACCTATGCTCTACACCCTCCAAACACTTGTCTGGTTTCACACACAACCTGCTGGAAGCTGTAAGACTTGCTTATTTGGTAGCTCTCTCGTTTCCTTGAGTCAGAAGGTTGTGGGTTCAAGTCCCACATGGAGACTTTGAGCTCATAGTCTTGGCTGACACTTGTGTAGTGTTGAGGGCATCCTTCGGATGAGACGTTCAACTTAGGTCCTGGACCTGTTCATTTGGACGTTAAAGATCTTACTGCACCAATCAAAACAAAAAGGGAGTGTCTCCCAGTTTCCTGGAACAATCTCTGTGTTAAATGTGGTCATTCACTTTGTGGTTGTTTGTGGGACATTACTCTGTACGCAAATTGGCTGCTGCATTTGCCAAAGAATATACTTTTGTGTTGCAGTTGAGTTACGCAAGCTGCTGGTTTCCTATGTAGTTGGCAGTGGTGTTAAGAATGGAGGATTTATGAGAAAGATCACCCCAACTGCAGCGGAACCGCTAGTGTCAACTTCAGCTCTGTCTCAGCAGCGACTCCAGGTAACACCCTCTCATACCTGCGTAATTGTGATACTATCTAAGTAATTGTTGTGCAGCAAATAAATGTCAGTGAGAGTGGCTGGATGACATTGTTTCAGTGAGGGCGGCAGACGACTTTCTCCCAAACCTCTCAACTGCTGTGGGAAGACTCCTGGTCTCTGTCCCCAATCATCATCACGAGCCCGCATAATGAATGATTGTGCACTATTTGACAGGGGTGACAGAAAGCTAAGGAATGTTGATGTTAACTATACCTAAACTCCGGGGAGGAGGCAAGAGATCCAGTTCAGTGAGCCGGAATTTTGAACCAAGTATTTGAATCCCTGCAAACAGAAGGTAGTGAAAAAGCTATCTTCTGGTCGCTGGATTCAAACAATCTGAGTTAGTTGATATCCCTGTGAAGGCCAGGAAGGACGAGGTGAGGCTGCTCTGCGCGGCGTTAGCGTGTGCTAGGAGAGTCGGGAGTCTCCACGCGTGCAGACCTGTGGAAATGTTTTTAAATTTTAGGTTTCGGGCCTTGTCCAGCTAGTTCCGAATTCAGATACTGGTAATATAGGGTTAAATCTTAACGCTGCAAATAGAGAAGTCAGTCTCATTTAAATGGAGAGGAATTGCTTGATTTTTTTTCTCTTGAGTAGGCTGAACTGGAGGAAGCTTTCTTTCACAATCACCCCCCATCACTTCGTAAGACAGTTGAGTTTGTAGCTGAAAGAGTTTGCTCTAACTGTGTGAAGCACATTAAGTAAGTGATGCATATCCTGCTTTATTGTCTTAAAAATATATATGGTTTTATGATCAGTCTTATTTTATGGATTCTATTCTAAAAAAAAATCCACTTTAAATGTATCCTTGAGAATATGGGAAACTGCATGCAATTCCATAATTAGTTGTGTGATAGGAGATTGACTTCCAAATCCTAATGCAAGGCAACTGTTATAATGTACCCTTCCAGTGCCACTTAGAAATGAAAACGTGGATTAGCTAATAAAAATGTAACACTTTGTGTGTATGTGTGTTCTATTTGCCAGGGCGAGTCTAGTGGCTGAGCTGGTTAAACGTGCGACGGTGATGTTATGCAATGGGATGAAGTGTGAACAGCCTAATCTAACTATGCTCCTTGATAGCGTCACCACTGAACTCTGTGAAGAAAGCAGGGAGGCAGTAGTCAAGGGCAGATTGTAAGTATTCGCAAGGTTAGCAGTACTGAAGGTTCATGTGATGAGCATAAGCGTTGGGTTACAAGCCAATTGCTGTGCATCTGATTTTTGAAGCAGCAAATTTGTACAACTGGTAGGGCTTTCAGTCTCATTACCTCACCATCTCTTACCTGAACATTTTCATTGGTTTCCATCATGTGGAGAGCAGCCAATTTATGTCTCCACAACGAAGAGGCCTTTCAAAAATTTAGATTGAGTGTGAAGTGAGAAATACAAATTGCTGGTTTCCGCAACACTGGAAGCAATAAAAATTAATCCCTCCTGATGATAATCCTTAATAATATATAACATTCTCACATTCTCTTGCATCTCTACTGTGAAGTATAGTGACTGAGTATTACTAGGCAAATGTGGCAGGCAATTTTGTGCACACCAATGTCCCACTGATAACTATACTATCAATTCACTCTACAGTATATTCTGTGATTCGCTTTGAGACATCTCGAAGATGTGATAAGGCACTATATCAAATGCAAGGATTATTATAATTATGAATTGAATAACCAATTTGATCTTGAGTATTGTTGGCCAGGACATAGTGAAGAATCCTAGACCCAGGGGACTCCCATCCTGATCCTTCATAGATCATAGATTTGTGGAAATTGGTATAATTTGATTAGATCAAGTGATCAATTTCCTTGAATGAGTTGGGTGTTGATTCTTAATTTTGAACTCCTTGTACCTTTGTCGTTAACTATGCCATTGGATAAAGAGTAAAAGGTGGTGATGGAATATCTAGTTTTGAATCATGTAATTCACGTGTTTGAGTTATAACATCGCTGGACCCTTGCACCCTGGAGAGCATCCAGATAGTTCTCACCAGATTTATCTACAGATGACCTTAAACCTATTTCTTACACAGTATTGTTGATGGTGGAGAATAGCTGTTGTGCAGCTACTGAGAAAAGCCTCACTACCTTGCTGGAGCTGCTTTATTTTTCTCACTTCTCTAAAATTTGGGGACGAGCAGTTACCAGAGCAGCACTAAGGAACATATGTACCCCTGGAAAGAGATGGTAATGTGTTATCCATCAACACAACTGAGCCCTTAGTAAAAAGGCATATTTGATTAATTTCCCACACAGCCATGATGCGCCTGGCCTAGAGCGAGGTATGGTATGCCTTAATTTCTTTAAGTTTAAAAGTTTGAGATCTTAACAAATATCTTCTATTTCTTGCTCCTCCCCCAGGTTTTGCAGCAAGAAAGGCCCAGAAGCAATTCGAGTTCTGCTTCCGGAAGAGACGTCTGCCTCGGTGAGTTTTGGCCTTCAGAATCCATACTTGTGCACAATGGATTGCCTATGTACTTGAGGGTGTGGCTTGAGTGAGAGCATTAATGCCAGCTCATTACATTGTCTTCAATTCTGGTCTGGTTTCAGTTATTTCCCATTTTCTAGTGAAATCCATGACACAAAAATGAACCTATTGTTCGTGGATAAGGCAGACAAAATGGGCCAAATGATCACCTCCTGTGCCATTTCTATGGGTCTTGGATATTGGACCTTCAGGCTTAACGTATAGGCTTAACTAATTCATATTCTGAAATCTGAATTTTTAAAACTATGCTGCCCAATTGAAACCAAACTGCTGGGTCTGGGCACTTTCAGTCTTTGTTGAGCACTAATTATTCATTGGTTGAGGAAATTTAATTTCAAAACCTTTGACAAATACGAGTTTATTGAGGAATGCAGTGATTTTTAACCCCATAATATATTGCAAAGTTCTTTTCTCTGTTGTTCCAATAACAATGATCTAACTGACTCTTGTTTTGTACAGGTGCTGAGCACAGCAGAAGCTATTACCAGCCGTCTCGCAACTGAGAAAGCCTGCACGTGGCTCTTGGCCAACATTTCAGGTACAGGGAGTACACAGTGATGCTACTGCTAATGCTGCCCACACAACACAGTCAGACACTTGTACTCAGGACTCAAGTATGGAAGGAAAGTTATCAAACAGATACCAAACATTTCCCACAGAATGTTTGTCTACAAAACCTGTTCTTGACAATAGTTACTTGTGAAGAACTTTGAAATATTTTAACGTAATCACTAGATGTGATTATTTAACATAATCACACAATGTAAGTTTTTTTTCGTTAGGGGTAATTAACTGGCTTGTGTCACCCTTGTGCTCCCTTCTACGACTGTATAGTGGTTCAGTGGAGGCATGAAGAACGATAAAATCGGCCATAATATGGCTTGAGATTCCATTCCACATTGGTTTTATTTCTTGGCTAAATGCACCCAAATTATTGTTTCGGTCTGAAATAAGATGCAGTTGCGGGCCTCTGAATGTAATTTGAATGTGGACACTATATTATCGAAGTAGCAGGTGACAGAATTAGACCATGCAAGTAAGGAGGTAGGTGTTGGATGGCTTTAAAATTTATTTAATGAGTTTTAAGAAACCAACCTTAGTGATGGCACGAAAGAGGAAATGAGCAGATAAGTTGATGTGTTTTCTTTTTCTTTCTCCCCAGTCACATAATCTAATAACTCACTGGGACGAATACTACAATGTCCTAAGTGTTTCCCTTGCTGGAGAATGAGGGGAGGAAAGGGAGTAAGCTTAGTCTGGGCACTGGTTTCATCCCACAGTAAGGCAGACAGACTTGCTGAGGCTGTGGCCAGTATTGTTAGTTCTGGTGCCATTAAAACCTGTAGCAGCTGCATATGGAGGATGAATTCACCTTTTCATATTGTGGTTAATTTGTGTTTTTTCTGTTTTTAACACCATCTCCTTAACTTAAAGAACAGGAGTAACCTGTGACCCCATCAATGTTCTTTCTGCAGTTATTTCCACACTAGTCACAGGCTAGGAGAAGCTGAGTGATAAAGTGTGTTTGCAGTAGACCTGCAAGAAAGTGGACAAGTTCCTGTGAAGTAGTGTTTTTATATTTTAAATATTTTTTGTCCTATTATTAGCTTTGATCAAGAAAGAAGTGAAGCTGTGCTTTGACAGATTGAAGAAATCTCAAGCGCTGCTGTCATCAGGTACACAAGAGGCTCCCATTGAGAGTGTGAGCTGCCTTCCAGGATGTGAACACAATGCACCTCTTCCCTCTCAAATAACCAACGAGTTTAAGGTGCTCTCAGTTTATGCAGTTTGATAATTCTCTTCAGTATAACTTGTCAACAAAAGTGGAAGTAAATAATTTATTCAGAAAAAGTAGCCGTAGTGTTTGAATGTGTAAAGATGTCCTGTATGGAAATCAAGTTTTAAAGTTAATCTTCTCCATTCATTTCTACAGCAAACTAAGATAACTCAGTATTTAAAAATCTTAATTTGTGTTATCTTTAAATCAAAAACATTGCACAGAAGGCAGTCGCTATCCACTAGGACAGTGGTGTCACCCATCCTTATGTTCTTGGCAATCCTCGTGTTACATTGAAGTGTATATACCACCTGGGATGTGCCTGTTCCTTGCCTAAGGCTTACATATTACCGAGTTTCTACCATCTGTGTTAGAGGACTCCAATAAATACGAATGAGTATGTGGACTGCGAAGGACTTTTCACTCAGTGTTATTCTGAATCCATCGGGGGCAGGGAAGAAAGATTTTTTGAATCCATAGACATCATGTACTGAATGTTTTGCTTCATTTTTGTAGGAACTGTTGTGTATTGCACTGGGTCCCAGGAGAAGTGATGAAGTAATTGAGCACAGACAAATTGATAACTTGTTCAGAAGGTTAAGCAGAACGCTTCAATGCAGGAAGGTGAGCAATATAAATAGTTGCGTTTAATGAATGATTTGTAGCAATTGGGTGAGACTTGGACAGCACATTCGATGGAGGGAGCTACATTGTGGTAGGAAGTAAACTTAGGCATATGATTTGTGAATTTACTTCAATTCCCACGTGAATTCACATACCGTACTGACCATATGAACCCAAACCTCACATCAGATGCAGGAAACCAAGTCAACTGACAAGAACGTCTTGTCGGATCTAATAATGGAAAAGTGCAGATGGGAAAGGAAAATTGTGTGCGTGGTAGAGATGTCAAGATAGAACAAAACACCAAAACCTGTGTTTTTTAAATCACTGAGAATATTGGTGCATTAATATTGGTTTACAACTACTTTAAGGCACTGGGTTGTTGCACTGCTGTTTCATATTAATAGCGACTCTTGTGAAACATTTGACTACAGTGCAGTCCTGTAGCTCAGTGGTTAGAGCAGACTAGGTTCGATTCTCGGGCAGGGCGAAACATTGGGCAACCACACGCCTCTGTTTACCGAGCAGTAATTAGGAACCCAGTTGTTAAGTCGATTGGCAGATCGCTTTTCCATGGATATTAATCCCTTCAAAAAATAATAATAATTTGGTCACTCAATCCACGACTATTTGTGGGACACTGCCATGTGCAATTAGCTGCCATGTTTTGCCTGCAAAATATAATCAATTCATTTTACAGTACTGTATATTCTGTGAAGCACTTTGAGATGTCTTTGAAGACGTGATAAGGCGCTATATCAAATGCAAGGATTATTATTACAATTAAGTCTTCAGTAATTTTAATTTGGGTGATAAACTGGGAATATACAACCGGGCTTCTCTTACGAGTTGTTCTTTGGGAACCACAGTGAGTGAATGCTCAGAGGTATTGAGCGGTTGTATTTTCTTTGCAGTACATCTCTCCAGTAATTGAACATGCACTTGCCAGGTGCACGGTGGAGTTGGCTTCCCTGTTGGGTAAGTATGGAAAGCAAGCGAGGGATTTAATTCTCCAGTGTTTATGCATCTATATTTTTCATCTTATTTTCCCATTATTTCTCTCTTTAGTTGCAGGAAAAATTCCACTCAATCATATTCAACACGATTCTGGAGATCGTGCTTCTAATCACCAGTTATTACAGCCATCACTCAACTACCTCCTCTCACTTTGGAAAGATGCTTTCCACGTGCCTCTACCTTTACATCTAATATTCAGTGAGAAGAATATTTCATATTTGATTGAGGCAAGAAATCCAAAGGTGAGATTAGTTCTTGATGCAATCTAATGTCAAATGGTCTCACAAAATGCATCAGTCTAATTTGTGATATGTTGAAAGGATATTACATTAGAGCTCCATTATAACACAATTGTTGGTGTTGCTTCAAAACATCAGCCGGCTTTTTTCCTGCATACCGTAACTCTTGTATGTGTTTTTATAGACGTTGTACTATCTAAAGGTTTCTACAATTTTCTTTCATTTTCCATTAGCAATGTTGGGTTGAACTCTCATTTTTTATTCATGGCCTTGCTCAGCATGGCTTAATGAAGACTGAAGAAATGGACCAATACTGGAAGAAACTTCTGCAGTGTCCATTGCCTAAAGTAAGTGTAGTTTCTTGGTGTACACTGTAATCTGTAAATATAAGCTTTTCCTCTTGCTAGCAAAACTTACAATAGTACAGGTTACATTGTCATTTCTGATTTGCACTTAGGTTTTCCTTTTGTAGAACTTTTAAGATAGACAGTGGAAAATATTTTTGTGTGTACTTATCAACAGCCAGTTTCTACAGCATTGAATAATGTCTGTTTAAAGAAGAAGGCACGCTATGCCTTGTCTCTGTCAAAACTCTTGATTCTTGTTGGTTATAAAGGGAAACAGTGGAGAACACTGAATCAAAATGTCTTTAAGAAAGGGAGGATCACATTCAGAGAAAAATAAGCAATTGAGTTCAAATGTCTGAGTGGAGAAAAAAGGTGCTTGGCTGTATAGGGATGCTATAACCAAGTTGAGTGTTGAGAGATATGCACGGTGGAGACAAGATTTTAGTTTGAGGGTACCTTAACTGAAATCTGTTCTTTGAGGCTAACATAGAATTGTCTATTTTGAATGTTTTCCTTTTTAAAAGAAAACTTGTCATTCTGATTTGAGAACTAAGTTTAAAAATCACAGCTCCATTTTACATGTACAACTTAGGAAAAATAAATTTCCTTTCTTCGTTGTAGGATTTATTGAATACAATAGAAACATTTCGATCATGTGAAGACGTGACTGACATTGGTAAGACGCCAAATGAGCTGACAGATGGACTGAATAAAGTGGCGGTCCTATATGGCAGCAACAGTTTTACCAAGGAAAGTTAGTTACAACTGTACTGAATGCAATAATATTTGTTTAATATTAAGTTTACTTAAAGCTGCTAATAATAAATGTATTTATTCACTGGTGAATATTTTACGTAGTTCATATTGGACTATTCCTGTAATTAGTACTTTTGATCATGAATAAACTGTTCCATTTATGTTTGTGTAATGACTATTAGTTACACCCTAGAGAATTATGCAATTATGTGCCCATGTAATTTCATGTATCATACATTTCACTATGTGAAACAGTGATATGGCCAAACTCCTTGTACCTCCTGCTTTGGCTGTTGTCTCGTCACTCCTCACACTGTTTTCAGGAGCAAAGTGGAGAGTAATGGGAAGAGCAGAAGTATGATGTGTGTGTATATATATATATAAAAATAATAAATATATAAATAAATGTGCTCATGTAACCACCCTCCATTTGTCAAAAGATTGTCACTACAACAGCCTGAAAAATCCTGCATTTACATTGTAAAAAGAAATTGCATAATTCCCTGAGGTGCAATTAGTTTACTGCATAGGTGCTTGATTAGAGCAGGATACTGTTATTTGCATACTTTACTTGATATGAACTTAAGATGTGTATCACTCTTTCCACAATACTTTATATAAAAATCAGGATCTTCCTTCTGCATTAGACTCAAAGGGTGCAGAAATAATAGCTCTGGTCCCTACTGTCATGATATAGTGTCTAAGCATTGCTATAGTATGCTATCATGGCACACGTGGGAAGACTGAAGCCTGGCAGTCCCAAAACCGATGGACCAACAGGATTGCCGAGGCCTGCAAGTTAGAGGGAGCTATGCTGTGGGAGAGTATGATACTGAGTGCCAATTGTTAAATGATTTGAGACAAACTCAATTTCCATTAAATATAACAAAATTACATTTGTATAGCACCTTTTAAGTCGGGAGGACATTCCAAGGCACTGGACAGACCAGAATTTTGGACTGTCCGAAAATAGTATGAACATTACTGAATATTTGTATGTGAAGTACTGGAATCCAATTTCCATTTCTACTAACCACATGCAACAATGGGTACAGAGGGAATGTGTCCTTAATTATATGTGATGGGTTCCAAGAATCCTTTTTTTTTGGTTACTTGTGTTTATGTTAATTTGGTGGTAGCACTCTTACCTTCTAGTCAGAAGATTGCACGTCCAATGCAGTGTTACGTTGTCAGAGGTGCCATCCTTCAGATTAGACAAACAGTTGTTCAGGTGGGTAAAGATCCCATGGCTCTATTTGAAAACAGAAAGGAGTCTCCCCTGGCCAACCCCCAAAATAAAATTGGTCCTTCACTCCATGGCTGTTTGTAGGACGTTGCTGTGCGCAACTGGCTGCTGCGTTTCATCCACAAAATACACAGTCAAGCTACTTTGAGACATCTCGATGATGTAATAAGGCATATCAAATGCAAGAATTACAATGATTAATTCCCTGTATACATGGTTAAGAAAAGTAAAACTAGCCTTTCTGAGGTTCTTGGACAGCAATGGCCAACCTTTTTTTGGTCAGCCAACCCATATACATTTTCTTGATTTATAGCAACACCTTAAACATAGCCATTCAGTAACTACTGGAATCAAAACCGATTTAAAGACTAGTTTGAGTATTCGGAGGGTCATTTCTTGATGGCCTAGTGTTGGCCACCACTGTTCTACCCATTATAACACATTGAAGGAATAGTAAATTCAAATCACTGACCTTTTGCTTGTTGTATGCTTTTGTCCTGTATGTTGCCATAATATTATGAAATATTAATCCTCTATTTAAAGGATTAGATACTATAGTCATTACCCAGATCCATCTTTTTCAAGCACTGATGTTTACCCACAGCAGTTCAGTCTCAGAGAAAGCACGTTGATTTAAAGCCGAATATATTTTAAAAAGCATTATATATAAATACCGTGTGCAAAATAGTCATTTACAAAATATTAAATGCTTATTTTTATAAAACATATGTTCACAATCCATGGAATTAAATGTGTATAAAATGCTTCAAACATTATATAAATAAAAGCTTCAATTTGGACCTTTTAAGTGATTGTTTGCATACAAAAATAAAATGTAACTATACAGCATTAAAAAAGGATCACTGCAGTGCATAGTCAAATACATCCTCTGGAATGTGATTGTCTAACTTTCTTACCAGAGGGAAGTCAGCAACTGCAAAGCACATTCAATTGGTTAATTGTACAAAACATGACTTAGAAAAATATCTGTACAATATAAAACTTTACATATTATACATCAAAAACTGCTATCATGCTATCATTTGTGAAGTGAGCTTAATTAGACCAAAAACATGCATAATGCTATTTAAAAGGAAGACTATATTTTGTAAAGTGTTCTAAAAGTGGGTTGATTTGAAGTGTTTTGACCTGAGGTACATTCATGTCTCCAGATTGAACATGTAGTGGTGCTGAGTTACTGCTGCGTGTCTCAGACCCTTTCAACCAATCAATCAGCATGATAGGAAACTGGCGAGGGTGGCAATGCACAAAGGCTGCCGTTTAGCAACCAATGCCAACATTCTGGAGGGCAGAGCGGGAGCACCAAGGTCAACCTTCAAAAGAGAAAAAAAGTTCAGTTTCACTGATGGCATGTATCAAATTTACTCTGTATGAAAAAATGAAATGCAGATCCCTGTATTTAAACATTAATTAGTTCAATTACTTTCCATCCTTTACCTGAATCATATAGATCACTTTAGTTATTTCCTTTCCATTCTGCACGTCAGGCTGAAGAATCCATCCGCTGGGTAGAATTTCACCACGTACAATGTCATTCACTGGCCAAGGCATTGACTCCTCATGGATAGACTGCATTGCCAAAATGTATTGCTGCTCCTGTGGAAAGAGAACCCCTTGATGAATTCAGACACTTTGATCAAAACTCCCCACCTGAGATGAAACCAAAGACACAAAATGCATCTGCTCTCTTCTTTCAGTCAGGCATTCGAATATTGCTGAATTTTATTAAACTGGACTGTGTACATCGAAAATTGCAAGAGCATAGTGAGCAAGATTTGTTCCAATACTAAATGGGTTCTTCATAACAAACTGGTTAATGGTAGTTTATGAAAAAAAAGTACCACAAATTAAAACATTTAATTTTATCAGCCAAATGTAACTTCTATTTCCCTTCTATTAAATGGCCCAAACTTTCTAATGAATGTAAAGATCTAAATGATTTCAACTCTTGTCTGTCCTGAAGCTCCATGAGTGGCAATGGAAGGTGTTGAACTGTGAAGATAAGGTATTATTCTTGTATCAATCTTACCTCTTTCGTCTCCACACTGATACAGCAGAAATCTCTTGGTTGGTTAAGGTAGCACACAGAGGTGTCGTTCACAAGATAAACTAGAACAAAGAAAAAACTATAAATTTACATATATATATATACCCAGAATTCAAAGAGTTAATGAATATTATTTTAAAGAAAAGGCCCAAACGTACAATGATCTACAAAGAATATACGAAGGTACCTCCAATACCAACCCACAGCAGATACTAATCGGACACTGACATTTTCAAATCAGGTTGGAAAACACAATCAGATTGCATCGTGAGCGGACTAGACTCTAGAAACTTGCCTTCCAGGCAAACTAAGACAAATTCTTCCCATGAGTCCATAGAGTGACTACACCATGGACAGAAGAAGTTCTAACTTTACTTGGTGGTCAACATGATAGTCCATAATCCCTCAAAGCCATGGTCTGGAAGAGCTAATTCCAAAGAAGAAACCTGAAGTCAAGCAGTTGCTCAATTTGTGCAACCTGGATTTGTTTTGAAATTACTCACTCTTTCTCTCGCAGATCAAGGTCATCACTTACCAAGCTGAATGCCACCTCCCAGCTGCTTGTGTACTTGCACGGTTTTAATTGTTTCGTCATAAAGCCGCCTCTTGCTGTGATCTTTCACCATACACCACACACAATGCAATGGCTTCTCAATCACGCCAACTCCCATAAATCCATGTTTCGTTGCAGATGCATATTTCTTATAGAACATCAGGATCCCTTTTTCTGTGCTGTGGTATCTAATGCACACAATTAACTACTTAAATTCCTGCAGATGTCACAAATGTTTAGTGTGTGCTCGTATTCAACAAATAAATGTATGTGTATTCAAAAAGGTAATGAAGATTGAAAAAGTTGCATTCAAGAAAATCACCTACTTCCAGCCAGCTGCTGCTTTGCCATTCAGAAGGTTTCCGAGATCATTAATCGACGCGACCACTATCTGAAAATAAAGTTTATAATTTACTAACTGACCTGGATTTTCATTTCATAGGCAATACCCCTTAAACATGTGACCAATTAGCTCTTCCCTGGAGTCAGTCGGTAAAAATATTTAACTGTTCAGTTAAAAGGCACTATTCAAAAAGAGAAGGGCTTTTCTCGCAGTATCCCGGCCAAATTCTCACTTGCTCATTCACTTCATGGAACATTGATTGTTGTGTGCAAATTGGCTGCTACATTTGTTTCCAAATAGATAGTCGCTACACTACATTATAGAAATCCATGAAGTGCTATATCAAATACAAGGGTTATTGTATTATAAAGGTAAACAGCGATTAGTTGGAAGGCTGGAAAACTCACTTCTGCTTTAAAAGATGCTGTTGTGCGAGTTGCTAAATCCTGATAATATTTAAGGCAGCCCAAGCTTGCTGTAGGACTGCTACCATTAAGTGGCTGTGCACTAACACTGTGATCCTTCGTTGTCCCTGAAATTGATAGATAAATTGCATCGGTTACAAGAAAACAAATGCACATAACATTGCTCTTCCCTAACTGCTTGCCCATATTTTCTCATTGGTCTTTCTATTTCTTTTTCCCACAACAATTGCATAATATTGTGTTGTGGCCCCTCTGGGTGCGACTGACAATTCAGTGCAAAGATCCTCATCCAATGCCCCCTTGCCAGATTCCCCAGCTCTTCCCTAAGCTATCTCTGCAGCTTGTGCCGATTCCCCAGCGCACTGATTTCAAGATTCACAGCCTCACATTCAAATCCTTCAAGGGCTCGACTTGCCTAACTCAACTCTATCTACACAGCGCCTCCCTTTGCTCATAATCCCGGCCCTATCAGCCCCTCCGTTAGTGGGTAAGATTTCAGCCATGTTGCCTCCACTTTCTGGAGTCCCCTTTTATCCTGTTTCAAAGCCTTAACTCTGATCATGTTTTTGATAATCCTTTCCCCCCAACTTGGGTGATCAGCCAGCTGTGTAAAGCACTTTGAGATGTCCTCCTGACATGAAAAGAGTAACCTAAATGAAAATTATATTGCAATATAACAAAAGTGTTCCCTTTCGTTCAAACTCACAAGGCACTGAGCTGAGACGCCCAATAATGTCTACTCAAATTCATTGCACGTAATACCACCTAACCCTCTGTTATCCTTTACATATCCTCAAACCACAAATACTCACCAAGGAAAGCTTCAATATTAATAGATGACAGAGATTGTGCTGAATAGAGCTGTGGATTTCGAGAAGCCTTGCGTCCTCTGCTGACCATCTGACAGGGAGCAGGATTCATTTTGTTCTAAATATAAACACAATTGATAGCTCTAAGCAGAATATCTAAACAGAACGATAGTCCAGTTAATAGAACATAAGAGTATTTATCCAAATTACAATTTTCACCCTGCACTTGTGTCTGGCTGAAGTGGCTTCCATTGTATTCTTCTGAATAGTGGTCATTTCAAGAACAAGATATTTGCAAAATCCAGTTTTACAGATTCTCCACCAACATATTACAAAAAGGGAAAATGCAACCTAGGATGCAGGTTGGATGCACAAGGTAAGTCTTGAAAAAGGCACAAGCCTAACAGAAATGAATGCAGACTCACCAGTTCTTTGGAACTGATGTCAGGCGACACTGTGTTACTGCTGCTATAGCCAGACGTGGGATTGGAGGAGAGACTAAGATTTGAACCAGTGCACAAGCTGCTTCTACTAATCATGTTCTTCCTCCTTTCTTCTTCCTGTTCAAACGGTTAAAAAGTACAGCAGGCATCCAAATTCAACATTATGAATAGTCATCAGAATTAGTAAATTAGAAAATCCTTACAATATTAAAGGTTTTGAAGAAGACATGCATACATAGATACATATTCTATGAAATTTTCTCCAAAATTTTGAGCTCTTATTTTGTGTAATTTATCAAAAGCATATAATAGTATGTATAGATAACTACCCCCATTTGCAGTTTAAAGTGTACCTCATGTTCTTGATAAGCAACATCAATGCACATTATAGTTTTTTTAAAAAAGTTATACATTTCAATTGCGCAATTATTTATAGTACTTACCAATCTCTCCAGCAGTTACTTACTTAAAACCCCGATCTCACAGCTGCTGCTTGAACTTACCTTCAGTAATTCGGATATTTGGTTTTGTAAGCGACATTTTTCCTTTTCAGCCCTTTCACGTAGCCGGTCTCTTGCTCGTGCTATTTCAGCTTTGGTTTCTTCACGAGCTTTTTGATAATCTCTCAGTAGATACTCAATCTCTGATGGGGTTTCCACTACACTCTTTATAAGAGGCAAAGCCCTGCAGGATTGGAACAGACTTCCTCAGGGATGCCTTTTATTTATTTGCATCAACTAATACTATTCTGGTTTGGATTCACACGGTGATGAATGTTTGCATGTGCCAGGCACCCGGATAACCAAAGAAAAATGCACTTCTGACTTTCATCAAATGAGGGGAGCACTATTGTCATGGGTACTGTCTTTCAGATAAGACATTAACGCAAGTTCCTATCTACCTCTTGAAGTGAACATCCCACAACACTATTTATACATTTTTCCCATTATCTTGACTAAAAATCCTTTAGATGAATTGATTTTTAGCCTCATAGCTGTTTATGGGACAATGTTGCGGTTGTGTTTGTCTAAAAAAGCAGTCACTACACTTGACACTAATCACCTATGAAGTGCTTTGAGATGTATGGACATTAAAAGATGTTATAAAAATGCCAGTTCTCTATTTACTGCACTAGTTTAAGCATCAAATCATAAATTATTAGAAAGTAACTCAGATCCTACCTTGTGTTTTTCACAATATCTTTGCGTAACTTCTGGAGATAGTCTCTGCGTTTGCTGGGCAGCTCCTGTTGGGGACATTCCTTTGGGTGGCAGAGGATCAAGTGCTTCTGTGGACTCAAGCTGCGAGTTCTTCTGAACTTCTGCAGCTTCTCTTCTCTCTCCTTTCTGAAGGTCTCTATACTTTTCATGTGTCTGTTTGTTGAAAGAAATATTTTATTTAGAATACAGAAAAATCAGCACATTATTAGTTTTTGTTCTGCACAGATAATACGCAGAGGCCTTGGAGAAGGTCGTTTGCCTTTTTGGTCATTGTGGAAGCGGTAGATGGAAGTTAAACTAGAACAGGTCAAGATTATGAAAACATTAAAACGTGTGAATCTATTAAGCCTTCACAGAAAAATAAACATGTAAAATGAAAGCAGGAAAACTGCAGTGGGAGCTCATTTAGGTTAATTGGTTTTAGCCAAGTCCCACAGAGAATGATACTTTTAACTAGATTTCTGCATCACTAAGTGTTCTAGTCTATGCCACTGGGTATTAAATATGAAAGTGCATACACACCATGATTCTTACTATTATTATTTTTGTTTACCTGTCATAGAGCTGCTGCTTTATAGGAGTATTTAAATCATCGGCTGTGCCAATCTGAAGTAGTTTTAATAAGGTATCTGTTTCCCCAAGGCCATAGTACAGTTTTGCTTCAGTCAGTTCCACTGACAGGTGATGCTGGTTTAAATTCAGGTGTAGCCCCGACATGATCTGAGCACGCTCTGTACGCAGCTTCTCAATTTCCTTCAGTCTTTCCTCGCAATGCTTGGATTTGGAGCTTGCACTATGAGCGACATAGTCTTTGGTTTGTGTTTGGTCGGAGCTGGTGGTGACGCTTGTAATGCTTCCCATTGATGGTGGACTGTGGAAGACCCCAGACCAGTTGCAGAACTTGTTGTGCAGAGGCAAGTCTTCTGGGCCTCTGCAAGTTGCCTCCCCAGAAACTTGAGATTTACTGCAACAAATAAGGGAGGGGTTCTCATTTAGCAGCACTTCTGTGTTGCATTCACTCAAAACTATAGATTGAGCATCTTCAGGGGCAGAATCCATTGCCATTTCAATCTCCATGAATGGACTACAATTTGCTCCTGAGTTACAACATGTGGAGTCATTTCGAGCAAAGTTCTCTAATGTTGTATTCTTTTGTTCATTGGATTCTGTCCCAAATGGATTATTTTCAGAAAGAGGACCAAACTGTGCAAACATCGTACTGGCAGACAAACTCGCAGATCTATGAAAGGTCCTTCTGGATTTGCTTGTGGTGCCAGCACTAATCTCACTCAGGGTCTGTGGAGTGTTCTGACGAGCGGCTTGAGAGGCAGAACAGAACACATGTTTCCTTTCATCAATATTTCCAGTAAAAGGCTTTTCAACTTCCTGAAACATCAATTGTGATTCAGTTTCCATTTGTGCGTAACCATGCTGTGCCACCCATTGGATAGCGTCTCGTTCTCTATTCCCCACATCGCACTGCCATTCGTATTTTGGCTTATTTGTCACCATTGGCATTTTCAGAAAATGTTTTGGGCTCTTTGTTGCTTTGGATCTCACAAATGAGCTGTTGGATCTGTCCTGACAGCGTGCTTCACTCTTTAGTTTAGCTTCTCTTGACAAAGTACGCAACTTAAATTTACTTAGTTCATTGGCATGAACAAATAACATTGCACCATTTTCTTCTTGCTCATGTTCAACAACATCATTCGATTTCAAATGGGTCAAATTAACTTCTTTCTGTTCTTTATGAAAACCATACCAAGAAGCAGGCCTTTGCTTCCTTTGACAATCTCCAGAAGGCTGCATTATTTGAGTACCTCGATCCTGAAGGCCGATAAAAGACTTACTCCGGGATCGATGATTCCCTGCTCCAGCTTCAAATGTTTGAATAGGGGATGATGCTCGATCCACTAGAATGGCAAGTTTTGCATTAACAGCTGGATCTTGTACAGGGCTCTCGATCCTTGTGTCCCAGCACAAACCAGGATAGCTAGTTTCCATCTTTGTAAAATGTGACCCAAAACAGCTGACACTTGTGTTGTGTGAATGATCACTATGAATTGGTGGCTGTGAGGGTAATCCAATTGGTGAAACAGCAGGACTGGATGGAGAGTACTTTGGTGAGGAATTTAATGACAATTTCTGAGAATCAATTAATGAAGGAGTTGAAGCCCTAAAAGAGTTTCCATCTTTAGAAGAGGATGGAGAACAACGTGATGAGTTAAAACTGCCATGATGAGCATTAAGATCTGGCATACTGGTCATCTTAGCACTGTTGTTCTGCTGTCTCTCCTGCAGTGTTAATGTAATGTCTGTTTTCTCTTGAGACACATTAACATCTGAACCGATCACCTTTACAATTACATTAACTTCTGGCGATCTCTGTTTATCTTTTCTCGTTGTAGCTTGGTTTTCTTGATTCTCATTGTCAATTTCGTAGTCTAACATTTCTGTCTGAATGGCTACATCCACTGCTGTCTGAGTACAACTGTCTGTCTTTCTTTTTTCAGATGGATCCCAGTTTTGGTCTGGGTTTGAACAGATACTACCCAATAGTTCTGATGTGTTGTGGAGAAGTTGTGAGAGATTGATAGAAAGATGCTGGAGACTTGCCCAAGTACCCTGTTCTACAGGCATTTGTGCAGGAGTCTCTGTAAAGCTTCTATGATGCTTTGGTAGCTTTCGGTGTCTAATTCTATCAGAAGTTTGGGTTTCTTGGTCACAAGTAAACTTTAATGTTCCTTCTGAAGTTGACTTTCCAGAAGACTTATCCTGCGAGGTATAAAGTAGTACGATTTCATCGACCTGTAATGTAGCATTCTCTAATTTAGTGGAAGAAACTGGATGTGGTTTGATCAATGAAGTAGCTATGGACAAATCACACGACACTTGGCTGGAACTTTCATTAAGATTGTTGCTGTTAGGGTACCCAGTTTCAGTACTCTCAGGAGAGCAATCCTCTCCATGGAAATCACCACCACTACTTGATGTACCAGATATTGATCTTGTATTGGCATAAGAACTCAGGTGTGAATTAAAGGGAGAATTCTGAACATTTAATCCATAGTCCACACTGGAGCATCGCATTACATTACAATAAGTGTTGCGATTTGACTGAACACTGGATACATCACTTGCACTTCCAAAAGCATACTGTTTCCCGTTGCTTCTACTCCATTCATCACTCTGCCACTGATGGACATATGGGTTAATGTCACTGGAAGAAAAGTGCATTGGATTTTCCTTTTCATAGAATCCCTGTTCTACCGGAGATTGATCTTCACCCAGCTTTCTGACACAACTATTGTGATTGATGCTTATAGAGGTGCTGTCACTATCACCGCTTTCTCTTGTGCTTGACTCATTTTCCTGAGTCTTGTTCCAAGAGGGCAGAGTAGACCTGAAATTGTGCACTCCATCACAGAATAGAGCATTTGAATTTTCTGAAACACACTCTCTCACAAGCTCAGCCTGAAGACTTAGCTCTGATTCTCCACATCTTAAATTATCCATATTCCATTCCATATGTGGTTCAGTTTGGTTTGTAACCTCCTCTCCATGTGGGGATCGCGGATCAACACTCAGATTTAACTGAGCTAAAGATTCAGTTGGAAGGATCGTACAAAGGTTATGTTCACTTGGATCTTCTGTGGTAAGATCAACACTACATGAAGACATGGCAATCGCTTGCACTGATAGCCTGGGGCTCAGTAAATGTGGCCCAAACTCATCATTACCTTCTAGTTTAGAACGATTAGTGAACTGTGGTCCTCTGTGTCGAAAAGCAGTTGCGTTCGCATGCCAACTGGGTTGAACTTCTTTAAGTGAAGCAGCCTCAGGTTTTTTTTCTTGAATTGAACTTGATGAATCAGTAGTTTCATCTGTAGTTGGCTTTGGGTTTAGTTTATTAAGCCTTTGGAATTTATTCCTCATGGCTACTGAGAGGATACAGAATCTTGCTCTAAAATGCTACAGTAGAATTTGAATGTTTCAATATTTCACAGACACCTGTACATTTATCAGACTCAATTGACTGAGGATCTGACTCTCTATGCATTTTGTACTGTGGTTCATCCATTTCATCACTTTCATTGGTGGGAAATCCTCTTTCATTATCTGCTTCCACTATTTCTGGAGCAGAACAAGCATCATGCAGAGACTTGGTTTGCAGTCTGGCTTCATTTTGTAGGTTAATGTAAGTGACCGATTCATTTCTGGTCTTTCGTGTTGATGATACTAATTGCTTACAGGCTTCTTTGTCAGTAGATGACAATTCTATTTGGCTATCAATTTGGTGAATTTCAGGCTTACATTCAGATGCAATAATCTGCTGCATTCTCATGTGTACCTCATTCCTTTCAGGGACAAACTGAAGCTTCAAGTCAATCGATGTGGACTTTTTCTCAACTTTAACATAGTTTTCATGATTCTCATTATGTGGATCTATCGACAGAATATTTTCACAATCAACCAAGCCTTTCTTAAAGATCTCTGGCTGTATTTTCAAAAGTGACTGAAATTCCTCACAACTGTCTTGTTTTACAGGTAAATTACTATTTGAGCCAAATGAAATATATAGATTATTTCTGTTTTCAGCATCCATACTATTGATGCCTGCAGCTACAGCAGATTCTTCCCTATGCTTTTTATCTTCAACTATCACCATAGTTCTTTCTCTCATTTTTACATTCATTTGTAACAAATTCTCAGCTGGAATTGAAACAACTGTCTCCATACACTCTCCATCAGTTGAACTCTCTGCATAATCTATTTCTCTTCTACAACACAAGCCAGCTTGTGTATTATGACTACATAGATCAGTGAAGTTTTCTTGTCTTAGTGTATTTACACAACTTGAATTTGAAACCTGGAGAGCTGAGTGTTTTCTTTCCTTTGGAAGATAAAGTCCTGTCTCTACAATGCTCTTTGAAGATGGCTTTTGAACATGGTCTAGAACATACAAGCTGACCTGTTCTTTGGTCTTTTCATAGTTCAGTGGCTCTGGGGACAAAGTGCTTTCTAGCTCCAATGACTCACTATGCACATTATGTTCTGCTGTCTGGGTTTGAATTTGCTGTTGTTCACGAACTAAATTTTGTTCACTTTTGAACTCGTCTTGGTGCTTCAGTAAGACTATTTTGTCTGAAACTTGCCCGTTGACTTGAGATCCCTTATGCTGACAGGAAAATGAATTTGCCTGGGACATTTCTGGTTTTGCATCCAACTGTGGAAAATTTTGCAATGAGAGTTTTCTGAAATTCTTAGCTTGCTCTTCAGATAAATAAAATTTCTGCAATTTCATGTTTGTGGGGTCTGTATGTTGATAGACCCCTGTAGTGCCAATATTCACAGCATTTTGGAACCTCTGAGAGAGACTATCATCGTTTACAAGAGAGGCTAAACAATTTATGTTCTGATTGGCCAAATTCAATGATGATTGAGTATCTTTAAAAATATTGCTTCTCTCTTGACATAACACTGCAGTGGCATCCTCAGTCTCCAAGTTCAACGTGGTTGAATGATCCCCTCCTTCTTTACAGGTTTCCTGTAGCAGTTGATTAGAACACATGTCTATATCCTCAGCAAAGCTCTCCCATTTAGGTTGAATTTTCGATTTTGATGTTGGGATGTCAGTGCTAAAATCATTTACATCAGAAACAGTTGCTCCATCAATTTGACACCACATTATATTTCTACCTATCACCTCCTTCAACATTACATCCAGGCATGATTGTGCACCAATTGATCTCTCCGAGGGTATATGGGACTCCTTCCAGTAGGTGGCACTGATCACTTGGTAATTATCAGTGGCTTCTTCCCTGGTTTCTTGAACATCAAGTTCAAATACAGAATGTGGTTGGGATGAAGCTGTATTTGTGCTTTGCCATTCAACTGTACTCTTCATTACATCTGACATTACTGTCTCTTGGATGTTTTCAGTTGTGTGTGGCATTACCATACCATCTTTATTCAATGTGCTTTCTGTAACTTGGTGATAAACAGAGCCCTTGGAACAATCAGCACCATCAGTAAATGTGTTTGCAGTTAACTGCTGCAGAATGTTTTCACCTGCCAATTCACACACCTGATTGTTTGATGAAGGAAAACCTGCATCACCTGGAGAGACAATTTCACTCCAACTGAAATTATTTGCTGCAGAATCACTGACTAATGATTCATTTTTCTGAGGAAGTGTTTTGTGTTGCTCCATCTTTTTATGATGTCGATCTACAATCCCATAGTTCTTTAGTCTTCCTGCAGAAAGCCACTGGTTATGATCATTATCACACCTCTGCTGCAACTCCTTAGGTACTTCAGGCATTTTACATTGTGCCGTACTTGTATGCTCAACCCCTTCTTGATACTGGATTCTCTCAAACATTTCTCTGTGCTGCATTGTGCTGGAGGTCGATTCTTCTTTGGCATGTGGGACTTTCTCTTGTTCATCATCATCATCGGAGACCAATTTGCAGCCTACAACCAAGGTGGGAATTATTAAGGTGCATGAATCATCCTTTTGGTGCTCCAAGTCTTCATGTTCTGTAGTTGAAGGGGTAGCATTTTCTTGCGGGAAGAGCTGGGAATATCCAACAAGCAGATTTCCCAATTCTGTAATTTCATGGGCCATGGAAATAGAAGCATTAAAACTATGTATCTTCTGGTTGTCCTCAGAAACAGGGATACTAGTAATGGTATCAGAAGGTTGTACTGAATCTTGAGTTGTATGCTCAGTTTCAGTCCAGCTGAGATTCCACACTTTTAAGTCATTGCAGGAAGCTTGGTGTTCCTTTTCTGTCTGTGAAATTTCAGAATCATTTTGCATAATTTGGTTATTGATTTCATCATCTCCTAAAGGTGCTAAAGAAGAATGGTCACTACAATGTGGATGAGATCTGACGTCAGTATTCACATACATATTATCTGTCTGAGTATTTTTCTTACCCACTCTGTCAATGAACAAAGCTCTTGCATTTGAAATTCTTTCACTTGATTCAGATCTGCTTACTGTATCTGATATGCTTATAGCTTTAGTGGGATTTTTATAGGTTTTTGGCTTTGTTTCTGTAACTTCACTGCTTGCACGGCAAGGACATTCAGATGTATTTGCAAGTTCGACAAAACAGTTAGCATTGGCTGACAGATCATCAATTGCACTTTCGATTGTGGAGGCTACCTTGAATCTGACAAAACCATTTGTTTTGGACTCAAATTCATGATCCGCTGGATTATCTTTTTGAACAATTTCTATAGCAGTAAAATCCTGACTAGATTCAGGATAGGTTTTGTACACATCCAAACCTATACAACTTAGGATTTCATTCTTTCCCTTCACTCGGTTTCCTATGAAATCGCTTTCCGTTTCATATCCATGAGCAATCTTTGACCTTTGGTCTGCGATTCTTTCCACGTTGCAGATTTTCGCTGGATTGGATTTATCAGAATTCTTGTATTCCATTAAATTCCTTTCTGTGAATTCAGGGTTCATTTGGTTGTCTCTTGCTACATCACTGCTTGAGTAACTAATGCCACAGCAAGCAGTAATCATCTCATTTGCACTTATTGATGCTTCTCCAGTAGCACCAATTTCAGTGTAAGACCAGTCACATAACTGAGACATCTCTTTATTGGTTTCACTAATGTTTTCTCCAGTGGATTCTGCAGTGTGCATTTTCTGCAAGTGATATTCAGATATGTCCTCATACAGCAGCCTACCTAGTTTTAC
The DNA here is from genome assembly GCF_018977255.1 of Callorhinchus milii. Lineage (NCBI taxonomy): Eukaryota > Metazoa > Chordata > Chondrichthyes > Chimaeriformes > Callorhinchidae > Callorhinchus > Callorhinchus milii. The sequence continues at coordinate 17,671,135 of NW_024704750.1, read as the reverse complement.
AGTTCCATTTCTAGCTGTTCCTGCTTTATCGCTGAGTGTTTTATTTAATTTTTCAGAAGCTCCAATATTATCAAACAAAGTTACATTATTTCCATTTTTAGTCATACACGTTCCACTGATTTGTTGCAAGGTTGATAGGAAACGCATATCTGATTCAGTCATCAATGTGATGCTAACTGTTCTAGTTTCAACATCGGTTTCTGATGCATTATATCTGCCTGCGACTGATGACATTGCTTGAAAATAATTGTCAATTGCACCAGAATGGTTATGAACCTTTTCCCTTGCAAAACAGGCTACAATGTCCTCCTTTGACTTGCTCTGATCCAAACCATGGCATACTGAATTGTTCCTCTCCATTGATTGTGAAGTTGTAATTCTCCTCTGATCACTCTCAGTACATCCACCAACCGTAACGTTTACTGCATTGTCAGTTTCAATAGACAACACATTGAAAGTTTCTACAGTACCAATGTTCTCTTTAATGCTTAGCTCACATACGTTAGACTCCTCTAAAAATTCTGTGTCTGTCATTTTTACTGTCTCCATAGTCAAATCTGTTGTGATATTATGATCAAAATAACATTCACTTGCTTGAACGGAATTGTACACCAATTCACTGTATTCCTTCAGCGTTTCTTCACCAAAAATGCCCTCACAATTTTCTTCATGAACATTAAAAATGTCTTGTGAGGCACAAATGGTAGGTTCATTATTATTTTTGAATCTTTCTGATTGATTACTGCTATCTCCAACAAATTGCATCATTTCTGCATCAACGCCTACATAACTTTTCTTCAGGTCACGATCAGATCTACACACTCCTGTACCAGAAGCACTGATCTCTTTGTTTCTGTTGGTTCCATCCATAGCCATCTCTGGAAAGACACGTTCAGTTTTTTTGGTCGCATTCTCTATCTCGCTGATTATTTCAATGCTGGAACTATGTTTTGATTCATCTTCATTTGGACTGTTAAGCTTTTCAGTCTCGTTCAAACACGGTCTTAATAGGACACTCGATTCTACAGGAAATATCTGCTCTTGAGAAAGAACAGTGTGGTCCTGACTTAATTCTGCTAGATACTCAATCCTCTGTTGAAATCCACCACTGACCCTCATTCTGCTTCCAACTACAAATTCTTTATTATTGGATTGAGAAATGTGTACCTCATAGGCAGCTGAACCTAATGCAAGTGTTTCATCTGAATTCATGTTCTGATTATGCATATGATCTTGCAAGTCTCCAACAACTCCTATGGTTTTATGGATTAATAATTGTTTCTCAATATCTGGAATGTCTGGAACTTTGCATAGCTCTTTCTTATCGATTTGGTTCTTTGAAATTGGTTCATTATGTACTGCATCAGCCACTACACTTTGTCTTTGTGTCGCAGAATCGTCAATGTTTTCAGAAGACACAGTACTGTTCTTCATCCAGAAGTGTCCATCATCGAGCTTCCTGAACTCACCCAACTGGTTTCCAGATTCTATTTGGATCTGAGTGACTTCTTGGATATTAGCAACTTCTAAAAGGGTTTCGGCAGAGGTATACCCACTATCATTCTTTGAGAGATTTACTTGGTTGTTTACTTTTTCTATAAACACAGGCGGTTTCTTCATGAAGTTCAGATTTTCTTTTATAGCAGCATGTTCCACATTCTTGCCATCCATCGTGGTTGGCTTTAAAGCTGGCTTGTCTCCTTCATTTGTTCTTTGTGACTGACAAGTACTATCCTTCATCAAAGTTAACACATCATTGTCCTGGTTCTGGGCTACATTTAACTTTAAGACAGGTTTGAGCTTCTTCTGTATTAAAGACAGATAGCTTTCTTTAGCTAAGCTATCACTACTGTGAGTTGAAGAGGACACATTCTGCTTTGTATTTAGGGTACTTAGTACTGCTGTCTCCACATGTGTAGTACTACATTGATCCAGTACCTCCAGCCCTTTTGTTTGTAAAGGTACTTTTCCAATTAATTCACTAGAGTCAAGAAGAACCACTGCAGAGGTACTGGATATTTTCGATTCTGTCCTATGGGACTGCGTATGGCTACACAACAGTTTTGCCTCTGGAACCAATTGGTGGATTATCTCCTCTGCCTTGTTTACTTCCACTCCTGAAACACTATTGCCATGTGCATCAAACCTTCTGCGCTTATTGTCTTCACTCAACCTCAACTGGGCACTTATGCGATTTATTTCCTTTTCTGTGCTCTCTCTTTGAGTTCTCTTCATTACCTCAGTTCCTGAAGAATTAACCCAATCAATATCCAGCTTGGCAGAAATAGTCTCAATGGGTTCCATTCCAGTTACATTTTGTGCAAGTTTAGCATCTGCACCAGGTGCTGTAAGTTTCAAACTTGCTCTGAGATGGTCAAACTCTTCAAGCTCCTTAGATTCTATTTGTGAACAAGACTGTGGTCTCAGATCTGTTTTTGTTGCTGATATAGTTATAGTTTCTGCTTCCAAACTACCAAGTACCTTAGTGTCACAAGGCATGCTTTGATTACTGGATATTTCAATACATCTTCCATCTTCCATTGTCAATCCATCAACTTTAGATGTATTGGAGAAAAATCCCTTTGTTTGTACTGAATCCATCTTCTCATCTAATTTGGCCTCTGTGTTCTTCGCATGCTGTGGATGTTCCTTCTCTAGAGGAATCATTGCACTTGTTTTATGAAAATCAATTACATCACCTTGCTGGATCTTCTGCAATGGGTCAAAGCTACGCACAGTTTGGATGTCATCAGATTCTGGTTCACTCCCCATATTGCTACACTGAGATATCACATCCAAATCAGGAGTATTATTAGGTGAATCTACCCTTAAATATGGACTACTGCATCTGCTACTGGTTTCACAGGAAGACCAAACATCTGTCGTAATCATGCTTTCTGCTGTAACATTCACACTTGATTCCCAATTTTCTAAAAGTATGTTACTTTTACTGTTCAATGAAGGAACTTGTCCTTTGAAATGCACAGGTTTCAGTTTTGTGCTACTGCTCACACAAAAGAGCTGACCTTGTGATTGTTTTAGATCTTCGAGACTTTGCTTCTCAGAAAAGGGTGCTATCGTTTTGTGCTGGTCTTTATTTCTATCGCTATCAGTGCAAGAGCTATTTAACTTCCAATAGACTTCAGCAGGCATTTCATCTGATTGTGTTAATTCACCAGAATCCATTATGAAAAAGTTGTCAGTTTCTACCCCTTCCACGTCAGCTAAACTGTCCAACGAAATACTTTTCCCCATCATTGCAAGTCTGCACCTGGTCATCTTAAAGTTGGGCAAAATCTGAGAGTTAAGATCACTGTCTTTGCTTTTCAATGACTTTCCATCAGTAGCTTTATTGTTCGTCAATGAGTCCTGAGATATCTGACTGTCATCACTCTGACAGTCATCCTCACTGTGTCCGAATTGCTGTCCCTCCAGCTCTTCCTGCTTTAACCGCATTGTTAAAACATTTACATATGAGGATGAGAGAGAATCCAAGGAGCAGACACTGTCATTGTCTGAAACCTCACCATCATCACTTGCCAACCAACCTCCAAAAACATTTGTGACCACCTCTGTGGTACCAGTATTCAATATTTCAGCACTGTGCCACTTCCTCCAGCTGTGAGCAAGACACACAGACTCCGAAAGTTTGTTGAGATCAGTCAATGAGGAAACAAAAAGCCTTCTCTCAGACTGCTTATTGAGATGGGAGGAAGGTAGTCCCTTGTAGATTCTTCTGCCTCCGCTGATCTGCTTTTTACACACCATAGTTGGAACTTTACAGCAAGCATACATTGAGTATTTTTGCATTAAATCCTGCCTGACACCCTGGTTACTAGTTTCAGGCAGTTTATTGGTGCTATTTCCCCAACCAAAATAACTTTTTATCGACTTTGATTCAACTGCATTAGATTCTGAAATAAAACAACCTGGTGAACATTTGATGTGTTCAGAGACATAAATGCGTGAATGCTTGGCTTTTGCCTGTGGTTTGCTTGTCAGAATGTTTGATCCATCCAATTTTGGTTGTTCTTTGCTCATAGAAATACAGCTTCTCTCTGTTTGTTTTAAGACATGTGGATCCATGTTGCTCTCATTCGGTGTGGCTATTTGCTTCTTTTTCAGTTGCTCCCTTCCTGATGAACCAATCTCATTTCCTCGTTTTAACAATTGCTTCCTTGAAACTGGCAATGCCATTTGGGACAGAGATTCCACCAAAAAAGTCTCTTGCGGTGTACTGGGCTTCTTTGTTTGAGAAGAGGTAGCTAAATCAGATGTCTTTCTCTTTAGAAAATCACTGTTTTAAAAACAAAAAATTGTGGAAAATATTAGGTGGATTGTTACACGTTTACACTGTTACATCATTGTTATATTTAAAACAACAAAAAATCAAAAATAACTTGCAGTTGCTTCTCAGTGGTTTAGCCTAACCAATTTATAGTCTAGAAAAGTTAAATATAATGTTCTACTTTTTCCTGAAGGATGCCTTTTAACTATTATCATTGTAAAACTGCATAGATTAATGTGGATCTATGTGGATGGATACCTTACTTTACTCCAAAGAACAAGTAGTATTTGCTAACCTCATTGTATTTCCGATCCAGCAACAAATCCAAATTTCCACCCAGCATAATGCTGTAGGTTGTCACCAACCTTATTTACAGTGACAAAGTTATAATACAAGATCATAAGATTACTTTAGAAGACGAGGCAAATTTACCCAGTGCTGCTTGTTTGTGCTGGCAGATGCTTCCAGAGCAGCATTTTGGTAATGTAACTGGCAAACAACTGCCATATGCCTGCATGTGCATAGTTGCTGCATAACTCCGTAATTGGGTAAAATTTCACAGCACTGACACCATTGATCTTTGCAGACACAAGTAGTATCTCAAGTAGTTCACTAATAAACATACCACAATACAAAACATACCTGTAAACTGGAGCATGCTGTGGATAAAGGCGAGAGACCAAGTTGTTTGTATCTGAGTGCCTCCTCACTAAAGGTACTGACAGTGAATGACTTCTTGGCCGAAAGAAGCCTGGTGAACGTGATTTCCTCCAGCACGTCACTCTGCTGTTTGAAGTAGTTTGTACAGTCCTGGATTTGTCCAGCTTGGTCTGATGCTCACTCAATAAACTTGCAGTTTCCAATTCCCTCAGATTCTGTTTTGCCTCCAGAAGCTTATGTTTCTCCGCTATTCTCTCCAACTGAAACTTAACTTTCTTCTTGCTGATGCTTCTTTCGGCTTTCCTTAAGGAATGTTTTTGTAGCAGTTCGAGCTGCACCAGTCGCTTCCTATTCTGTTCTATGGAAGGAATCTCATCAGTTTCCACAGTAATCTGCACCCCACATTCAGAGAAGGAGGGAGACTCTGTTTGTACTCCCAGGTCTCGCCGTTGTTGTTCTAGAGAAACCAAGCGCCTTTCTTCATTAGCTAGGCATAACTGGTCTAAAAAAAAGAACACTGATTTTAATAGTCTCTTTCTTTATACATTTTTTCTCTGAGCATCATGGAAGTACAAAACCTTGGCCCATATACCTAGGAGGTTTATCCCATGCATCTCATAGCTTGTTTGTGCTGCAAGTTAATTCAGAATGCATTGAAATAAAAGCAGAATGCATTGAAATAAATTTTGAAAGCTCTCTTTCCCCCCCATCCACTCTACCAGTACAATCCAAAACACCATCAACAACATAAAAACAAAGATGCATTTACAAACTAACTTGTAGGTACCAATTGTTGACTGCTCTTTATGCACCCACTCCCACATCAAGCTCTGGTGCAAACCATAGCTTGATGTGGGAGTGACTGCCCAGCACCTTGGGACATCCTCCTGACGGGAAAGGCGCTATATAAATCTAAATTTATTGTTTTTGTTTATAATCAAAAACCATAACTACATACTTTCTTTAATTTGTTGGTTAAGCTGTTCCTGGTCATGCTCCAGCTCTTGTTGTGCCTGTGACTGGGCTACTTGGATGTGTAGGCGAAACTCCTCAACGTAACGTTGCTGTTGTTGGATTTGCTCTTTGTAAAATACTTCCAGCTCCTTCAGTTTCTGCTTGTACTCCTCGTGCTCCAGCTGCTTGCTCTGGTACTGCTCTTGGAGTTCAATCAGCTGTCGTCTGAGGATAAAACCCAGCAGATTACAGCTTTTGCTTCCACACATTGAAAGGCAATGAAATTCTTCCTCTGCAACTAGGATCCCGGATACAAAAATAAAAAAATGCAGATCAGGAAAATAAAACGAACAATCTGGTCAATCACCTAATCTAATGGTTAGTTTGGGTCAGGGAAAGCAACATGACCACAATAAAAGATCAGAGATGAGAAAAGGTTGTTTGTCCTTAGAGTAGATTTAACTTCCTTTAAGGCATCGTGGAGCATGTTAAATAACCCAATTATTTTTNATTATTACTTTGCAAGTTTGTGCACTAGGGAGCTACAATCCAATCCACCTCAGTACTTTAGCATGGAGTAAACATATTGCGGAGATGTCTTATACCACCTTTGTATTGCTGAGCTCAGAGGGACAGTGTTTATTTGAGAACAAGAACCTTAAAATGCTCTATTGAAACTACCCAGGCTTTCAAAAGGTGAGGCCAGTGCGATTCAGCATCTTTACACTGTGTGGGTGAGAATCACACTGCACCATATACCACCTCCTCAAAGTGTTGTCAAAAGAGGCCTCCAGGATAGCTTGAGCTATCTGAGCTTCGATGTCTAGTGGAAAATTCCTGCCAAAATAACAGCAGTATAACCTGAACGTAGGAGTTCATATTTCAGAAATATTAAGTCTATTAACACGTGACCTCTGGTCAAATATGTCTGGGTAGCTTGTAAAGCTTGCAACCTAACATACATTTATACTGACAACTAAATATAATGTAATACAGAAGATTTTTTACTTTTTAAACAAGCTCTTCTCGTCTTTTCCATTAGTGAGGTTCTCCTATGTGCATCATATTTCTGATATAATGCTTCACCGTTACAGCTTTATGTTTCCAAGCAACTACCCAGCTTGGGTGATACAAAGACTATTAGCCTGGCCACACAGGGACTGAATTTGCACAAAGAACCTATTCAGTGCCTTTGTGATGTGCTTCAAAACAGCTCACAAACTATGTCAATAAACCGACAAAAAATAACTGTCAAAGTTATGCAATGTTTAAAAAAGTATTAGAATTATAAGACTGTAACCGCATCTCAAGAACGTACATGCACAAATTTAGAAATATTTACTCTGAACTCTGCTTAATATAAATACTGACCAAAGTTTGAATTCTCAACTCACATGCTTAAACTAAACAACCGATGAGTGTAAATGACACTCAATTATCACTAACTTGCACAGGGTGTCAGAAAAATTCAGCTATTGAAAACTATCCGAACAAATTAAGTCTACAAGAAATATTAATTATAATAAAAAATTGGAACAGCCTATAATTATACTAAACACAAAAATTGTATGAAAACGTGAGCCTGTTCATCTTTAAAAGCCCAACACAAACCTGGAGATATTGAGATCTCAGTTCCACATTACAGTTCATTTAACAAAGGCTCCAGAGCATTCCTAAGATGGTAAATCTGTGCAGTTTGCTTAGTTCACCAATAGAATACAATATTCTTGCAAATAAATAAAATAGCTTTTAAATATGAAATTTAAAACAGTAAAGCATACAAAAACTCTGCAGTTGCAATTGTATTTGTAGTTGCTAACCTTACACAGTTTTTGCTAACTGTTGAGGTGAAATCAAAGGAGTCTCAGAAGATAAATGACTCAGAGCATAATGGCAGCATTTTCCGCTTCATCATCAACGTCCCTGTGGTACTCTGCAGTTCTGAACAGGCGCAATTTTTCAAAGAGCAGTTCTTAATGATCCTTCAACTACACTATTTTGAATACAAGCTGGCCTGTATAACTCTTCTACAAGCTATGCTGTGAGGCTTCTGTAACTAAGGCAACAACTGAACAACTGGTTTCAACTAGTGTCTTCCTCCTTGTAGCATCAAATGACATTCTAGGAAACAAGAATCTCATGGGTAGGGGCTTTAAATAATTTTTAAAAAATATTAATGAATATGTACAAAATTATTATGTAAATATGAGCTGCTATGGTGGGGGCTGTTCAATTTGAATTCTCCCACAATCATTTATTCCACCGATATGTGCAATGGCCAGCACCGACCATTTTAATTATGCAGTAGAAAGTGTGTGTGGAGCTAACTCCTATACATTCTCAATATTTGGCAGTTTCAAATGTGCTCAGGGCACTGTATATTCACAAACAGAGTAAATTCCAAACTCTGATGGAGGATTGTAAGCAATTAGAACACAATAACTAACATCTACAGGAGTAAAAACGTAAAATTTTTAATCAGAAACCTTGATTATTTTAAGTAGTCTCAAAGCAGATAATAAACAATATTCTATAGGAAATAAAGTTATCTCAGAGTTACTTAAGTAAAAAAAAGTCCACACCATCCATCATCTTAAAATGTCAAATGTTTCACAGAACATAGCTACTGATCCCATTTAAGTAACTCCGTCTCCACAACCTTTTCAGTTGATTATTTTGAAGTATTCTTTTACATCGTCTTGAATAATAAACTTGTTCAGGCTTGTGCCCTTTCGAGCTCTTGCCAAACTTTAATTAAATATATTTCATTGATTTAAATTAGATGTCAATCATACAAGAGTTTCAATTGCAGCTCTTGTCTACACTTGAGTTCAAAATATCAACTTCTAAAAATATTTGTGGTGAACAAATCAGTCAAGTTGTAAAAAAATGATCTCCATGCTACCTAAATACATTACAACAAATATTTTGTGAGTTATGTGATCAGCTGCCTAAATATAATCCTTTACAATAAATTGACGCTGAAGTAGTAGAAGGTGCTATATCAAATTTATTCAATTGTTGATGTTCACCTTTAAAGTCCTGAATGTAATACAATTAAGTAGATTTTTTTAATGCAGACTTTAAAGTAGAAGGTGACAACACTGAACTGCTCTATACCAAGACAGCACTACAACATTGTAAAGGGTAAGTTTAGAACAGACACCAGAAAGCATTTCAGACATTAGATAATCAAAGCTGGAACAGGTCATCAGCATAGGTGGATGTGGTGAGAATAGTGAACATATTTAAGGAAGAGGTTGATGCTGTAATAGGTAAAAGAATAAGACTAAATGGGACGAACCTCACTGGAATCCCTAAATGCCTAAATCCCTAAATAGTACAAGATGGCACTTATGTACACTTAATTCAAGCGTCTATTTGTATATTTTAAAGTTTAAAATATATTAGTAGACTGGTGCAGATATATTATCATAAACAGGTCAATCAGATACTTCATGGTCAACCATGGAATTAACAAGTAGAATATATTTGACATTCAACTGTAAACATCAGTAATTTTTACCTGATCTCATACAGATGGTTTTCTTCATCCCTCTCTTTGTCATATTCCAAGCTGTAGAAAAACAATATGCTTATTTTATTTACTGTCACAGCCTTTCCCTAACACAGTTATTCATTGCAAATATTCCAAATCAAAAGCATTAAGGTAAGCAAGGAAAGCTGGATAATTCCTCTGGATGATCCTGCCTTCATGAAAACCCCAAGAGACAAGGAGGAAGAAAACACTCAGAATATCCCTTTTTTTAATCACCAAACTGCATTACCATGAATTCCGGAATCTCATAACACATACAGAGTCTAATGTCTCAGCAGCCAAGTTATAAGTGAAGCTCGGAAAGATGACTGATTTGTGGGTTATCAAGTTGCTCTTGACATTACTCTCTGCAGTTGTGCACTAGGATCAGTGAGTGCTTGGTGTAACACATTCCCAGTTCGTGTGGGTCCATAATCCTTTAAGCAAAGTCATCTACACTGGGCTTTCCCTATGGGTGGGATAGCTCAGCCTCAAAAAAGGCATGAAGCCCTATGCTTAAACCCTATGCTTAAATGTCTCTCTTCATATTTAATAATAATTTTTGTATCTGATATAATAATGTATATATTATCACGTCTTCGAAACGTCTCAAAGTGCTTCACAGAATACTGTGAATTGAATTGACTGCGTATTTTGTGGGCTAAACGCAGCAGCCGATTGAGCATAGCAGTGTGTCCCACAACCAATCGTGGATTTTTTTAAAAATGGATTATAACCTGTGGAAAAGTGATCCGTCAATCGACTAACAACCGGGTTTCCTATTTACTGCTAGCTAAACAGTGGAATAAGGAAACTTGCCCAACATTTCACCCTGTCCGGGAATCGAACGCAGGCCCTCTTGCTTGTGAGGCGAGTGCTCTAACCACTAACCTACATGATAAAACTTTATAGAGACCGGTTGAAATGTGGAATTTGCTGCAACAGAACCTTAAAGATATAGGAAAGAAGAACAGATCTGTGCGCTTCATATACAACAACAAAATTACATTTGTACAGCACCTTTCATGTCGAGAGGATGTCCCAATGCGCTGGGTACTTAGTTTCCTGTCCGTGGAGTCCTGGAGCTCAGTGGCTAGAGCACTCGCTTTGCAAGCGAGAGACCTGGGTTCAATTCCTGGCAGAGTGAAACCTTGGGCAAGTTTTCTTACTCCACACGCCTGATAATAATCCCTTAAAAAAAATAATAAATTAGTCATTTCAATCCACGACTATTTATGGTACACTGCTGTGCGCAATTGGCTGCTGCATTTCGCCCATAAATATAGTCAATTCACTTTACAGTCTATTCTGTGAAGCACTTTAAGACGTCTAGAAGATGTGAAAAGCGTATATCAAATGCAAGGATTATCATTATTATTCTCCACCATATAAAAACTAATTTGCCTGATAACTGACAATATATTCATTGTAAGGCTCTCCACCATTAATGCAATATTCAGAAAGTAATGAAGTGCTCATCCACCCTCCCCCCAGCCCTTTGCTAAACTTACGGCTTCTTGGTTAGTATTTCCGTGCCTTTCATGCTCTGTATCCTGGCAATGCGTTTTCTCATTCGAAAGAATAACTTCACCCTTTGTTATTATTTGTACCATTTGTTCATTTTCATTTATTAAATTGAACAGTTTATCCATAGTTACAAGCTTCCCATAAATAACTACGTAGACACAGTGAGCCTGTAAACAGCATTACACTAATATGAGTCATTGTTAATGAAGGTTTATTCACATGAGTAACTTAAGAACTTAATGGGAAACTACAACTAGCTATTAATATTGAAGAGGTCTGAACCTTTGGGCAATAAAGTTAAATGACTGGTGTAAAGAGCAATAATGAAAGGTTAACAAATGTGGTTTACCATAAAACATTATCCAAGCTCTACATCAAAGGTCAAAGACCTGGTTTAAAGTTAGATTCCAACCCACTTTGGTCTAGTCAGTAATAAAGCATTATTAGTTCAACTATTACAATATATTCTATTTTCAGTTATGACTGAAAAGAAAAATAACTTTTTACTGTCTGTATTTACTTCAGTGATAAAAGGTTTATTTTTGTTCATACGTAGAAAGAAGGGATTTTTAAAAAAACTTATTTTAAATGGGGTCATTACGTGGATCATATACTGATATCACATACTTAGGGATGATAATAATAATCCTTGCACATGGTATAGCGCCTTTCAATTCAGGAGGATGTCCCAAAGAGCTTCACAAGATTTACTATGAAGTCGAGTGCATATGTGTAGGTGAATGTGGCAGCCCAATTGCACAACAATGTCCCACAAACAAACATAAAATGAATGACTGGGGTATTGTTGCCAGGACACAAGAAGAAACTCCTTTCTCTTTTGAGTAGTGCATGATCTTTAACGTCCACCTGAATAGGCACCACAGTTTAACATCTCGTCTGAAGGACAGCACCCATGCACTGCATCGGAATGCCAGTTTAGACTATGGGAGTTCAAATGTGGGGCTTGAACCCGCAACATTTTGACTCAAAGGCAAGAGGGCTACCAGCTAAGCCAGGCTGACAAACATTGATGCCACATAAACATTTAGTGGAGGATTCCAAATCCTACCTTGCTTGCAGAAGAGGGGATACGACATATGGAGCAGAAAAGTTGAATTTGTCATCTAAATCCAGCCACTCACAGGAACCACTGCTGTTGTCCAAAGACACAATACTACTCTATACAGATAAAGAACACAGTAATGTCACATACAACAAACAGAAACAGGACTAGATATCTTACTTAAAATGTTCCATCCACTAAGCCCCCCCACCCAAAACACGCAATCTTGAGATTAAGAATTTATTTGCAGGAATATTAGCCAGGTTACTTAAAGAAACTTCCTTTCCTTTTTGATAGTGTCAGGAGATCTTTAACATCCAAGAATTTGGGAAGTTTTATCTCAGAAACAGCTATGGAATGAATGAACATTTTTTTTGGGGGGTTGCTGGACAGAAGACTAAGAGGAACCCTCTTCTGTTTTGAAATACGGCCATATAAATCTTTAACATCCAACTGAACAGACAGATGGTGCGTCAGTTCAGCATCTCATCTGGAGAACAGCACCTTTGACATTTCAGTGCACCTGCGGCACTGCATTGGAGTGTCAAACTATGAGCTCAAAGTCCTGACATAGAACTTCAACCCATAACCTTCTGATTCAAAGGCAAGAGTGCTACCAACAAAGCCACACTAACGCCTTTATAGAAACCTACCACTCTCCTTTGTCTCAATTTTGCAGCTTCTGTTGGATGGTTAAATCTAAATTTGTGGAACTTGCCCATTACAATAACAGCACCTGCAAAACAAATCACAATGAGGCGCACATGAGAGTGATGTCACCTTGGTGGCTAGTTAAACTAGGTCCACAAACTCTTTCACTGCAAATCAAAGATCCAATGGCATTACTTTCAAATGCTGCATTTAAAATAGCGTTAAAAATAAAGCTCATACAGAAAGAACTTGCATTGTTATAGCACTTTATAATGTTGAAACATTATGAAGCGCTTCATGGGTAATTGTCAAGTGTAAGTGCTTTTGCAGGCAAGCACAACAGCAATTTTTACATCAGCAAAGTTCCACGCACAACTGAGATAAATGATTAATTTATCTAGAGGATTGTTTGCCAAGTCTCTGTGAGAGATTCTTCTCTTTTTGAACTGTGTCATAGAATCTTTTAACATCCACCTGAATAGGCAAAAGTTTAATGCTTCAACTGAAAAATGATACATTAAATATTGCAGCACTCCATCAATTACATTATTTCAAAACTTAATATTTCCTGAAGCCATTTGTTTTTCATCCCTGAATGAAACTTGGGTACCCTTTTCTGTCCACTGTTGCATTCAGTAGTAAACTTCATTACAAGATGTTGCGTTTTAAGTCATGAGTATTCATTTTAGCTTTTGTGAAAGCAGTAATGCATAATACATTTCAGCACCTGAAATGTACTGGTAATAATGTGCGTGTGTGTAGGACTATGTCTGATACCTTGTGACAAACAACAGGAGTTGATTACATCCAGTCCATTGACAGTGCATTGGGTTCCTCCAATTGGTTCAAGTGTTACTACTCCATCTTCATTATGAATGATACAGTGCTGTCCCTCAATCCACGGTCCCTGCAGAACTAAGCAGGACAAGGATTAGACGTACTGAAAAAAGTTAGAGTAAGATTGCGATTTGGAATTTTTGAAGGATTCTCATTCATTACTTTCCCTTTGATTCTACCATCAACCCCCCCCAAAAAAGCACTGTAAAAGACTTCATCAGTGAAGGGAAGGCTCAGACCTCCCAGGAAGCTGGAATTTTCGTGGTGGGATGGGGCATGGTGGGGGCTGGGGGTAACCAGGAAAATCAAATCCCAGGAAAATTGTGGAGTCTTGAAGCATATTGGTTAGAGCATTCGCCTTGCAAGCGAGAGAACCCAAGTTCAATTCCCAGGCAGGGCGAAACCTCAAGGACGAGAACAAAGAGGAACCGTTTAGTGTACACTTACTAATGTCCTGTTCTCTTTCTGCAATGATTCCCCCAATATTTGTTGTTCCTTCCTAAAACATCAAAGACAATATTTGATTAACTGCTCATTCTTAACTACGAATGAAAAATATGCAGAAATGATGAAGTACAAACACTTGTTTTTAAGATCAGTTTGACAGTAAATCTGCCCAACAATTTGTAAATACTAAATACCGAGTGTATTCAAAGAATTTCAAATGTCCCAATTAAAATCCCATCTGATAGAGTGAACATCTACTGTTACTATCATGCAACTATAAACATTTGAGCTGAATGAGTGGAAATTGATCTTTGTCTGTTGCACATTACTGGAGCTTCAGTGCCCAAAGGGTACACCTTGCGTTCGTATCTAACGTTGACACACCATTAACCCGCATTATATGTAAGTGTGGGACACTTCCTAATTCAGCTTCCTGGCCAGCTTCCTGCTCATAGAATGCAGATGCATAAGACCTCCAGACATGAGCGGTGATTCCCAGATCCATGAGATTAGCCACTGTTGCACATTTCAGCTGAGTGACATCCCACTCCAGAAGTGCTCTTGTTATAATACAGGGTGTCGTTTTAAGAACCCCACTGTGTAATTACGGGGTTGCAGTGTATATTTGTCTTTCTTATAATAGGTTTATGGTCCAGATTAAGTCACTTGATGCAGACTGTTAAGTGACAAACAATTATATTAGGATATTATTTTTTCTGGTACTCATAAAATTTTGGTATTCATAATTATGTGAAATTATTTGCACTTTTTATGCTAGTTGTAGCTATATGACGGTACATAATTTGTATTAAAAACAAATATTATTACAATGAGAGCACAGTGCAACTACAGACACAAACAAATTAAAAATTCACAAAGAAAAATAAATAGCAATATATTTAGCAGGCACATGCACGGTAAGAAAATACTGATCAGTATGAGTTCCCTTACTTTCTGCCTAGAGGTCCAACAGAAATGTAACAGGCCAAATAGAACAAGGAAAAAAGAAGAGAAAATAGGTGATTCAAAGTAGAAAGCAAAGCATCCTCTTAAATCTTTCATGAATTTCCCACAACTTACAGATGCCTATCGAATAACTATTTTTAAAGAGAGCATATGAAGCAGGGCTATAGCACAAACATTGGACTTAGAAGCAAGTTATATTACAATTAGAAAAAAAGCATTTAGGATAGATATGATAGATTTAAGAATTTAGATGTTTTGTCACTGTCTTGACTCCAGGTGTTGAGTTTTAATCAAAATAGATCCATTTATCAGAGCAATATTTTTTGTAAAGCTGAAATTGCAGTCATTCTGCTGCTCCTTGCAATGTGCACCCATTTGAAAACCAAGTAACATCATCACACACTAAACAAAAGATACTGCTGTCAAGAATTAAGGAAATTCATCTTTTTTAAAAAATCTGCCTATGCAGAGTCGTAAGATATGAAACCTAGTCCTACAATTCACATTTATATGAGGATATCTCAAAGCACTTACAGTTGCTGGGCACCCAATCATAGTCAAAACACAGCCAAGAATAGGAGAAAATTAAAGAATAAACAAAGAGCGATTTAACATCTCCAATAAGCTTCTGTCAAGCAGTGCAGCCATAAAATGTGGTTATCTGTTGAACAGAGGAATATACCTGAATCCTGAGGGCTCTTCAATAGGGAGAATGGGAGAAGAGAGTGAAACATGTATAAATGTTAATACTTAAGATGCAACAGGTCAATCCAAAATGGCCAAAGCCTTACCCTGAGATGATAAAGAATAACTTCTGTCCTTAGTATATCGTCATCCACTGCTATTAAATGAGGTAACTGGGAGGCAACAATCACGCCTGTTTTGCCTCGGTTTATGTCCACATTATATTCTTCCATGATTGCTTTTGTATCTTTCCACCTGTTTGTCCAATCTTTGGTAACCTGCTCAATCTGGAAGAGATTGATAATCAGACTGTCAGAAATTAAAATATACCTTTGTTTATACTTAATTAAATGTATTTTTAAACACCTCATTCAGTCGATCCTTAGCTCTCCTTTCTCCCTTACATCCAGTCCATGACCAAGACTGCTTTTCTTGATATCTGCCACATCATCTGTTTCTGCCCCTATTTCACCCCAAAGCCACCTAATTCACTCCTTTGTTACCTGCCACTTGGACCTTTCAAACACACTCCTCACTGTTCTTCCCAGCTTCACATTGATAAACTCCAATTAATCCAAAACCCCAACACGCCATCCTCTTCTGCACTAAACTCTGCACGCCCGCACTCTTATCTTCTGCTACTCCACTGCTCTGCTTTCTCTACGCCATTATCGGTGGCCAAGCCTTCTGATTCTACAACCCTAACTTCTAGAAGCTACCTACGTCTCACCCCCTCTATAACTATCTTTGAGTCTCGCCTTAAAATCTCTCTTTTCAACTCACTATGTTGCTTTCTACATCCCCATTTCCCTGTTTGGCGTCCGACCCAGTCTTTGCAAAATGCTCTGACTAATTTAGTATAACTTGTGGTGGCTACCACACAGCACAACAGATTTAATTAAATACATCTGAAAGTACACATTTTCCTCAAAAATCAAGTAAACTAACCTTGAGCTCATTTTGAAACAACATTTCTGCCAAGTTTCCATCTTTGTCGTCACTGAATGAGGGACTGAAATTTCGCTGAAAAACATATTGCCAAAGAAGAAATTTAATTTGTGCGTGTTTAAAAATTATTTATGCAACATTTTCTGCCATCAACAGATAAGCGTTTTCAGATACAGCAGTCACAGTAGCCCTAAACAATGAAATGTGTTGGTTGCAAACTGCATAATTGGGTCAATTTAGCAGTACACATTTGCTGTAAATGGGCAGTTTAGGAAAGCTATGATCTGGAAACATTCTGTGGGCCTGACTTTGCCTACAGCACGTTTTACGGGTTCTTTCTTCTTTTGCTGTATGCTTATACAGTATACAGCACAGTTGATTGAAACTTTTGGTCAAAATACATGTAGTGCCCAAGGAACTAAGTCATAAAGTCCTAAGAAGAGTGGTGCCCAGAGAATTGTGTTCGAATGGCTGCGATGGGCTTGGCAATGAGGCATCTTTTCAAGTCATTGACTAGTACTTTTGCATCTCGTTGGTGGCAATCGGCTTTTTTTTTTGTGATTCGAAGGCGGCAACCCTAACTGTGACCAACAGAATGAAATTGTTACCATGGAATTACAAGGGCCATAGAGTAATGAGGTGGGGGGAGAAAGTTTATTGAGAATTCATGATTGTAAGTCTGGCTCAGATGGTAGAACAGATAGTAATTGTCAAACAACCCTGATATCTTAACTCTTGAGTCAGAAAGTTGTGGGTTCAAGCTCCACATCAGGACTGAACTTACTGCAGACTATAGGTTGACACAATAATGCAGTGCTGGAGGTATGTAGGCTCATCATTGGAGGTGCCACCCTTTGAATAACCCATTGCAAACAAGGATACTTGCTTTGTTTTATTTAATCAAGAAAGAATTATTTCAAAAAACAATAAAACAATGAACAAAAAAACAAAAGAACTTCAAGAAAAGTTTCACAAAAGCATAAACAATTGCTTACCAATTCAAAGCTCATCAGCATGGCTTTTAATCTGTCAATCTCTTCACGCAGCTCTCTGATCAATTTTACATTTGCATCCTAAAAGAATTATAATTGTGCAATAATAGTGATTTCCATAAAATTACAAAGAAACTTGATTCCCACCAGTTTTCTCCCCTCACCTAACTGAAGGCACCAGGACTTTTTTTTACTTCTATTGAGGAACCTTTCAGACGTTTTCTCCCTTGCAGAGATGTAAGCAGCTGCTGCATAAGCTCCGTACCTGCAACTAGTGGAACCATCGCTCGATAGGAAGAGACACTTGTCTAAGCTGCGGACAGGAAGATGGTGGCAACGCTCTGAAGCATTCCATGCTAAGCTGCGTTTCCCACACGGAAACTCGCAAGGAGTTCCTGATACCTACCATCCACCTAGGTGACGGCTCAAACCCTCGCTTGTCGTATGTCAAATGACCAATTAGTGACCATGTGAGGGGTGGGGGGTAGGTCTTGCCAGCCTCCGCCTAATACTTTCCGGAATTAGGTAAACAGGATACGTTCCTCCCTCGAGAGATTGTGTATTCCATTCAAATAAACATCCCTGGAATTTCCATGTATAGGTGGGATGCATAGAACAATGAATTTTGTTTGTTTATCCTTAGGCATGGTGATGCGTTTCTACATGTCAGACACCCAGTTGACTAAAAATAAAAATCTTCACCCACCATCTTGACCTGAAAGATCCTATATAAATGTAAAATGTATTGCATCTGTCCCTTTTCAAATTGGTCATTATTCAGTGTGAGCATTCACAATGAATTGGGAATATTCAACTGTAGGAGGGGGCTATATTAGCTGAGCCTGATCTGTCCTTACCCTATATTCACACATGAGCTTTGCTCGTCAAGGCAGATCCAAAATACTGTATAAAATCCCCCAAATATTAAAGATTTTAAAAGGAACAGAGATAGCAGAAAGAGTGTGGAGTGCAGGTGGCTCATAACCTACCTCATTCACACGTGGTTTGTTGACAATGTTCTTTGCATGTGCTGCATATCTTAAGGTACTTATACTTTCCCCATAACTTGTGCTTGCAGGAGAGATTGCTGCAGTCAAACAAACAGAAGTAACTGATTATAATAAATCATGTAGACATTTTAATAGCATTTTGTGTTCACTCACCTCCTCATGTCGTTTGCCTATTTCACATGGCATTGTAATATAATATAGTTTATATAAAGTATGGTGTTTTATTGTTATATTCCAGTAATCTGTCTATACTATTTTGACAGCAATTGTCAAACAACCCAATATCTTTTGAAAACAAGGTGCCAACATCAACACTTCTGTGTGACAATCACTGCACTGCAACTCACAAGAGGTGAGAATAATCTGGAAGTGCAGCTTGCAAGTTGACTTTATCTCTGTTTTTCTGTGCGCATGTTGTTCTCCCATCATATTGTCATCTCTTTCAATTAAAGCAGATTAAACCTATCAATAACATTACTAGTTGGACCAACGGATAACGGCCAAGAGGTACAATTTGAGTTCAGTTTTAATCAGAGCCATTGCATCAAAGAGAGGTGCCAAACTGATATCACACAAAGCAGAACTTGACAAGGCTAGCATGGGGTGGACCAAATGTCTACATAGGGAAGCAGTTGAATTGTAAAGATGTGGGGATGTGTATATATGGGAGTTTTTTGCCTGGCTGCTTTTGGATTTGATGTTCAGGGAGTATCAATACACTACTTTCCGTGCCCTGGGGGGTGGGGGAGGGAAATAATCCTATTAATCCTTAATTTATTATAGCGCCTTTCACATCGGGAGGATGTTCCAAAGTGCTTCAGAGCATTTACAGTAAAGTGCAGTGATATGTATTTTATGGGCCATCGCAGCAATGACCCAGAAACAGCCATGAAGTGAACGACCATTTATTTTATTTGGGGAACTGTCAGCCAGGACACTCCCTCAGAGAAACTCTACTCTTTTTTTGAATAATGCAATAGGATCTTTAACGTAGAGCTGAACAGGCAGACGGGGCTTCAGTTTACCATCTTATCTGAACGACAGCACTTCCAACAATGCAGCCCTCCAGCCCTGCATTGGAGTGTTAGCTCAGACTATGAGTTCCAAGCCATGATGTGGGGCTTGAACCCACAACCAAGAGGCGAGAGGGCTACCAACCAAAGCCAGGCTGGCACACAGCCAGGGTAGTCACTGACAGGATATGGTCTATGGATTTCATGTGCTAGATGGGCCAAACAGCTTCTCCTCATTCCATGATTTATGCTCTTCATTAAATAACCAAAGATAATTTCACAAAAAAAGGTAAGAAAAAAAAATCCATTCAGAATACTCACTTGCAATCATGATGGTTTTGGAGTTCCCTCCAAGGCTGTCCTTAAGAAGCCAGGTCAAGACAGAATCACGGTAGGGAATATAATACTGGCGTCTACTGTTCCCTGAATTTCCGCTGGAGTGGCTCCCTGTGTTACTGGTGTCCCCCTCGCTCAATATGCTATTTATACTCTGGCAGCTACTGAACATTTGCGAATTTTGTGCTATATGGAAAACAAAACATATATAAAATAGAATTCACTGTTAAAGAATTATAAAATATAATTATTTGTTTTTTTCTTTAACCATTTTATGTAAATTCAGAGTGGGGATTGCAGTCAAGGACGATCCTAACGTCAATGTGCATTTTTCAGCAGAGAGCACTGAATTTTCTTCTCCGTAAGCCAGTCACTGAGGGTGAAAACATGGTATCCAGAACAAGAACCATAAATAGCAACCCCTGCCAATAACCAATAACTTTCATGCCGACTTGCAGGAAATCCAGTCCTGTTACTGCTAGCAACTTGCAGTAGAGCAGACAATACAGCAGAGAAACAGGTCCAAAAGGTCCGTGATTTTGTTTTTTCCCCCACACAATTTCCACCTCTAATATTCTCCTCCCCTATACATACCTCCTTAATCCTCGTTACCTTGTTTTGGGACAAAGTAACGTGGAGTATTGACTTGGGATGTTCTCCTGGCGTGAAAGGCGCTATATAAATGTAATTTGTTGTTATTTGTTGTATAACTGTGTACAGAATTGGAGATGACTATTTCCAGAGTATCCAGAGGTTTGTTAATGTTTTTTCATTCTGTGATCATACATTTTTTGTGAGTTCAAGCCCATGTTGGGACTTTGTGCCCATAATCTTGGATGACAATTCTTCTTGCCAGAAGTGCCGTTCTTCTGACAACATTAAATTTAGGTCACGTCTGCCTGTTCCAGTGAGTGTTAAAGTTTTGAACAGAGTGCAGGGAGTTTTGCAATTGTGTCATTATTTGAAAACAACTTCTTTTTAAGAAATGCATAAAAGACTGTTTGATTTGAAAAGACTCCTGATTTGAATTTACATACCGTGGCAGCATAGGATAAATAACTTTAGCGCAAGTGCGTTTAGATCAGTCTGAATAAAGTTAATGGCGTAAGCATTTTAACATCTTCGTACTTTTTCTTTAGTACTTGCTAATGGCATGTCTGCTATCAAGAAGTGTCACTAACAAAAAGGCAATTTTCTTTCTTGTTAACGCTAGTACTGCTAGCGCTAATATTCTACATCACCCAGAGCACTTTTTTCATTGCTACTAGTAAGGTGATGAGAAATTTTGCTTGTAATTTATTTAATTAAAATGTTTGCTCCCAGGTTATGTGCTAGAATACATCAGCAACAGAAAATAATTGCAGTGGTTCCAGGATCATGAAACTCACAATGAATCTCTTCCTATTTCATGCCTCTCATGTGATGCCTGAGGAAAGAGCCTTGTGCATCCTACTGCCGCTCCAAACATTTTATTTGTATGTGTGTGTGAGGGGTGGGAAGGGAGGCAAAGAAAAGCTTCAGAGCAGTGCCAATCAGTGGAATAGTCTTGTGAGTAGGCAACTGCTCCCAGCTAGTTCTGTGTTTACACACCACTGCCAAAAATAGTATTTTCATTTTCCTTTTGGCTACATTTCACCTTTCCCCGAATCCTGCACATCATTCAACATTACAGTTTACTTGATTCTAAGAATCCCTGAAAATGTTCTCACCTAAGGTAGAAATGACTATTCCCAGAGTAACCAGTGATTTGTTAATGTTCGACCCTTCTATGATCCTGTTCTTGCAGTAGTTCGGATCAGCGCGCTCACTGGAAAACATCAATTAGCAAAAGAAAATCAGATTTGGTGGAGATGGTTCTGTTGGGTGTGATTCTAAACAAAGTGTTACTAAGCCAGTAGGGGGAAATCTTACTTTATTTTGTATTTTAAACCTTTTGCGGTTACTAAACATTAATTTTACTGACTGATTTGACCAAATGCAAGGATTATTATATCATTCCACATTATTGACAATGACCAATGATCAGGATGATCTTTGATAAAGCTATGTTTTAACACATCTGATTTTGGGGGTTTAAAATGCAGATTGGGCAATGAAAAGGATTATAATTATAGACATCTGTAGGTATTTCAATACAATCAATCAAACCTGCATTTTAGAAACCAATACATGATTTACTAATTCTTTTTATTAATAAATGTTGAATATTTCAATAAAGATTTTATAGTTTTGCTGTATGTTTTGGAAAGAGTTTCATCATAATCTGTTAAAATAAGATAGTTATTGTTCACCCCCTTCCTCCTTCCTGGCACTTTCCCCTTCAATGAAATGCTATGGTGTTTAGCAAATAAAAACATCTCCAAGAGTTAACTCAACACATATGCAGTTCACATAGAAGTTTCAGCAGCACTGCATGCTGTGAGAAATTGTATCATAATGAGGAGGTCATGGTGAGCAGTTGAGTTATGCTTCTCAAAGTCATAATTTTCAGAATTTAGTGAGTGTGGTGGATTAGCAAATGCAACACAATTGTTCTTTGCAACTTATTTCTGTGACATAAGCATGTGTTTATACAAAACAATCCAGGGGAAAAACAGTGATGATTGACCATGGGTAGGGTATCACCAAGTGCAACACAAGGCCATACAGGCCAGAGAGTCAATTGCTCAAATTCCAGTCTGTTAGCTGATCTAAGATAAGGCAGCATTTGGGGGGATACAAGTGTTCTAAGAGTGTAAAAGGAAGGAAATTCCAGCAGAGTTCCCACTTCTGATTATGTATACCTACGTCAGGTGAGGGCAAAGCATTGGTGAGTAAATCGGCACTTGGTAGCCAAAATTAATATAATTAATATGACATAACTAAAAAAAGACTAAAATGATATCTAAATAAAATGATAACATTCCTGATATGGAGCTGTCTTCTGACAGACAGCATCATAACCAAAGGAGCTTGCCTAAATTACACCTGCTGCATTAACACCTTGTCAAATCATGACATGACATTCACTGGTATTCCAAACATTCCATGAAAACCTAAAACTACCTGGAAATTGAATTTCTTTTTAAACTGTATCTCTACACTATTTATAGGAGTAGCCTACTTCAGGCCCTATTAAATACCTGGTAAAAAATAGATATATTAAAAAGCAAACACAGATATTTCACTTATGGTACCTAAAGCACAGGTTTAGATGTGCCAAAAAGATCACAAAATTTGTTTATTTAATGTCAACCGTGCACAGCAAAACCTTGCTGGGAACCGCCAAAGCAGAATGTTCAGTCGTAGCAAAAAAACTCAAGGTAAGAAATATAATTTGATATCCCATTTACAAACACGGCGTACAGAATGTACACCAACATGCATTTATATAGTGCCCTTCACAAAGGATTATGTCTTGGAACATTTCACAAAGGTAGAGGCAGTCACTGAGCAATGGAGGAAGGGTTTCATTTGTTGTGAAATACAAGACAAGACTCACCTGCCTGCCAAATCAACAAGGTTAATTTTGCTAACAATCTCAGATGGAAGGTTGTTCTCCATTATTGCCTAAAATACACAAATGGAGTTAACATTAATGAACCTGAATTTTTTTTTAAAAGATCAGTTAAAAAACTACTCTGCATATTCATAAAGGAATAAGAAACTGTTCTGCTTAATCATTTATTATTCAAAGTGAAAGTTAGAAAATGAAAAAATCAATATTGCAAATTTAGAAAGGTTTAGTTGCATATACATAGGGTGTTGTCAAATGTAAAGGAAAAAAAGTTACCTATAATGAATTTTAGATTACTTATCTAAGGAATATCAGAGTCTTCCTCACAGAATATCAATCTGAACTTCCCAAGAGGGAAGAAAGGAAAAAACTGCTGGTAAGAGGCCCGTTTGCAGGGCTATGGTGAGAGAGCTGGTGAGTGAGGATTAAATTGGATAGTTCTTTTCAAAGAGTCGGCACAGACACGATGAGCCGAATGGCCTCCTTCTGTGCGGTATAATTCTATGATCAAGGACTCTGGTTGAGATAACCAAGTATGTAATTGAATTACCAAGCATTGAATTACATTAAATTATATAGCACAGAAACAGCCCAATAGGCTCAACAAGTCTGTGCCAGACCTCATTTATTGCCTTATTTATCAAGAGAATGATCATTGTATCCAAATGAGTCAGGATTATATCCATATGTTGTCAAACAACTGAATCAAACAGAGAAGTCAAATGACTAAATTTGGATTTTATATAAAAATATGAAGAATACCAGATTTTCTGTTCCTTTATAAAGCTGTACACACCCGTGTGCCTTTAGAAAAAATTGCAGTCTTTCTTAATAAGAAATGTGTACAATTTCTAAACTCATGCTGAAAGAATAAATTAACACATTTTTAAAACATTGAAGGATACATTTACAATCAAACCACTGAAAATCGAATCGAAAAAATCTGAAAGGGTAAAATTTGAGCAGCTATACTTTTTCTTTGAAATGTTTTTGCTGCTTTAAGTCGCTGGGTCAATAATTAAAAGGCAGAACAAATAAAATCACAATAAAAGCATTTTGCTAACCTGAGTGTAATGAATGGTAAAAATGGCATGAGATCGGCTGCTAGCATCGTGAACGTGGGTAGCAGCGGTGATTCTAATATGAACACAAAAGAAGTAAAGAAAGGATTTGTAAAATATTCATCTGGAACACAAATAAAAATAAATACAAAAAATAAACAGAAATCAGAATCTAAGGGTGGGTTGAAAACCTGCCATACACAAACTGGAAATCAGCATTGTGCTTTCGGAAAAGATGCAAAAAGACCAACAGGTACAAAAAACATTATCTGAAAACTCCCCCCAAAACTGAAAAGTATATTGCCGTCAATATACTAAGATTGCACAATATAATCAAAATAAACATTTTAGAAATTGTAAATGTGTTGCGAGAATGACAATACGCAGTCAGGAAGCTGAGTGTTTTGTATGGTGCAGTGCTAGAACATGGGTTAATGACTATTATTTCCTATGCACTCACTAAGTTTTCAGTGTCAGATGCCCTAAAATAGCACAACAAACAAAGTTGCTCACCCATTGGATGGGAGGGAAAGAAGAAAATCGAAGGCAATCACAACTCGACATGCTGGGTAACCTTTTTACTGGAAGTGCCTGAAGCGCCTATAAATACGAGAAATCATCCTTTTGAGGACTTTTCCTTTTCCTTTACAAATGAAGCAGCTTTCAGCTTAAATTTGGAACTAGTCATGAATCAATGCGGATTATTAATCAAAGAACATGCGTCAATCTCAAGCAAGGAACGGCACACAATTGCTGAACCAGAATGACATCCATTCAGTTACATTCTAGACCTTACTGAAGATTGGTGTCCCTCAAAGCTGGAAGAACGTTTGTGCTGTTGATGGCGGTCATCTCTGTTCACACTCCTAATTGGAGACCACCTAAGCCTGATTTAAAGGCAGGTCTCCAAGATAAAAGGAACATTCTACCACGAAAGCCATTCTTGTTTTGAACACCATTCCAGTCAGCCTCAGTTCAAAATGTTGAACAGATGCTGTTGCAGAAAATCAGATTTGAAAAAATAACCCCCTCCCGTGTTTGTAAGAGAAAGCAGCTGATTGCAGCACGAGCAAAGAAATACTGAAAGCTGTACAAAATTATTTCAGAGGAGAAAAGTAACAACAACATCTACGTGGCTTTTGTACCTGTTCGCAATTCCTTCCTCCAGGAGCTCAACAACCTGGTTGTAGTCCGAAACCACGTGCTGCGATAACCCTGCAGAAATATACACAATGATTACATGTAAACAACGCTAGGAAAGTAAAGCTCAGTGAAAGACATTATAAATGTGAAACAATAGTTAAACCCTAAAAAGCATGGCAATTCTGTAATGAAACCAGTTCTCCGTTTACACCTTAGTACTGTATTTGCAAAATCTTACAACATGCTCATACTTGTTCCACTATTTTAGTTGATAGAATCATAGAAGGTTTATAACATCGAAGAAGGTAAATCAGCTCAACCTCGAGTCTACCACAGGAGCTCTCTGTGATCATTGCAACAGCAAAAACACGTGTAACATAATATATGTGCAGCCAACAACCTTGAGCCCCATACTGGCTAGGCTGGTGCTGGAACTATCTACTCTAATCCTATTTCTCTGCCTTTTTCTTTTAATATTGTTTTTCCTCAAATAGTTAATAATTCCCTAATGAAGTTGAACTATTGGATTCATCAGTTTAACAAAAAAACTAAATTAACTTTGAAGATATTTGGATGTCCACTGAAGTGAAGAGACCATGAAGTCTCTAATATAAAACTCCACTTTTGAAATATTAACACTTCCTGATATCAACTGGATGAGTTTATATTTTTTTGCAAAAATGCCACATGTGGCTGTCCAGCAGTTTCCTCTTCTTTCTGGTCGCATTCCCAACAACTGTGACAGTACAATTACATCAGTCTGTTGGATAACAATGCCTTAGACTGTATGCTTCAGAATTGACTAGATGTATAAATAAGGATGTTGAAAAATGAAATGAGTTACTTAACCCATGTGACACTAACCACACATTTCGCCAAACTAACAACAGGAAGAGGTGGTGAAAGCATCTGCCTCAAGGGAGTTTGGAAAGGATGCAAAACAGATTTGCAGGAAGTACATTTATGTAAACAAAATATTTTTAATATATGGACAGGAAGAGAAAAACAACCTGCCACAGTAGTATCTGTGATAACTACTAGGACAAATATTTAAAATCTTGCAATATGTACAACACTATATGTGCAACCACTAACCTTCAATGGTTTAAAGATAAAACATTCAACCGAAGCTTCAAAAATAAATATAAAAAGATATTAAATAAAAGTTCAACTCAACAATGACTCCAGCTTCACCCAGTCATAATGGATTTTACATAGGGCTTGGCCTCTCAAGGTTCAACTCTTGAACAAAATACTGTATAAATGCACCAAAATATATAATATGAAATACAATGTGTTGGTTGTCTTCAGCCCCAGGAACCTCTCAGATTGTATGCAAACAGAACCCACCACACACAGTATTATATAATTCTCTGATAACAGAACTGCAAGGAAGGCAAATCACTGCCATCTTCTGAAGTAAAGGGATCAGAACATACTTAGTATTTCTACCAAGTAACATTTATATTAATAAGGTAAATACAGTAAATTTAGAACATTTTTTAAAAAAAATACAAAAAGATGAATTTCAGTGCGTGAGATGGAGCATAACTCTGAACTAAAAGATGGCCAGCACCCTTCTAGATCTAATAGCAAGATTTTGTAATAAATACGTAAAATGCATACAACATAAACTTATGTAATAATCATCAACAGCAAAAGCTGAGTCTCACAAATACTCTTTGCAATATAAAACTGCCTGAAAAGCTTGTGACTGACAAGCTGAAGCATTTGTGCTCCATGGTATGTAGTTACTGTGGTTTATTACTAACTGGTAACAGCTGGAATGACAGGTTCTAAAATCAAAACACATGGCTAAAGTAAAACAATACCTATGAAGGGCTCCATTGTTGTTCCTATATCATGCTTCTTTGAATGAGATTTTAATAGAATGTAGTGTGCAGGATTCCACTCTGAAATTTATATCTGAATGCTTGTATAGAAACATATAAAAGCTATAAACCCCGCCAGTGAGCCAGTCTGCTAAAAATTCAGACCATGGTTAAAATACAGCAACTTAGAATATTTTTTATTGCCATTGTCAAACTGTATAGAAATATATAGTGCAATGTATATACTTCCAGGAGTCCTGTAGATCAACGGTTAGACCACTCGCCTCACAAGCGAGAGACCTGGGGTTCGATTCCTAGCAGGGCAAAACCTTGGGCAAGTTTCCTTACTCCACATGCCTGATAATAATCCCTCAAGAAAAAAAATAATAAAATTGGACACTTCAATCCATGATTGTTTGTGGGACACTGCTGCGCGCAATTGACTGCTGAGTTTCACCCACAAATATAATCAATTCACTTTACGGGAATATTCTTTGAAGCGCTTTGGGAATCTAGAAGACATGAAATGTGCTATATCAAATGCAAGGATTATTATTTTTATTACATTTTGATTTGCAAACCACCATGGTAACTAGCTCCAGCAGCTGATATAAAATACTTTTCCAAATCAAATAAAATCTGTTCAAATATGTCCTTTACAACATTGAATCTTTCACTGTGGCCTTTGTAGTATCTGAATGTAGATTGAGCTCACCTTACAGAGAGGGACCCTTATCAGGATGTTGTAGTTTTACTTTATCCATTAAGCATCTTACACATCCTCTGTAAGGTGCCATCCGAGATCGCTTTTTTGAGATTTGAGGTTATCTAGTTGTGTGTGTATGTGCGCGCACACTAAAAATGGAAAAGCACGTCTATTCATTATATTAGAGTGAGCTCACCTTCCACATAGGGACCCTTATCAGGATGTTCACGTACACGAAGCGTGTAAGGTTTTTTCCGATCAGATCGCTTCAAAAGATCTCGTACACGCTCGGTATAAATTTCAAGAAAACTGCCAAAGGAGAAGTTTCCATTACCATACATTCTAGAA
This sequence comes from Callorhinchus milii, assembly GCF_018977255.1. Classification (NCBI taxonomy): domain Eukaryota; kingdom Metazoa; phylum Chordata; class Chondrichthyes; order Chimaeriformes; family Callorhinchidae; genus Callorhinchus; species Callorhinchus milii. The sequence goes on along the minus strand of NW_024704750.1, from coordinate 17,642,635 downwards.
AAGGTAAGTACAATTTTTCACGCTGAGGCTTGGAACTCATACAGTCTAGGCTGCCACTGTAGTGCATTGCCGGGAGTGTGGTACGTCTTCGGTAATGCACATTAAGTGAGATACTGTTGAAGGGAGAAGAGAAATGTATAGAAGTTCAGTCTTACCTGACTTCAACTCTGCTAGTTGCTGGTACCTCTTCGTAGTTATCAAATCTGGAAAAAAGCCCCTATGAAAATAAAGCATAGATTATGATTAGCTACTAAATGGTAGCTAAAATGAATGGGTTTGTCAAACTGGAAAATGAGTACCTTGCATATCCTTGGTGTCAGTCCAATTGATGCCTGTAGTACAAACAACAAGAATTCATTAACTTCAACAACAACAAATTACATTTGTATAGCTGCTTTCACGTCAGGAGGACATCCCAAGGCACTGGAGATTCAGAGATTTGGACCTGAGCTGGGGGTTGGGATGACGAGGCATGGAGGGAGGGTAGGGTTAGGAGGGTGGCCGAAGGCTCGGTCAAAGAGGAGGTTCTTGAGACTTGCCTTGAAGGAGGGAAGGAATGGAGCAAGGCAAAGCGACTGTGGGATAGAGTTCCAAAGACTGCTGATGGTGTGGCGGGCCAGGCATGGGATGTGGAGCAGGCCAGAGCCTGCTGAGCGGAGGGAACGGCCAGGTCAACAGCATCTATGCTGCAAAAGTGTACTGATTAAATAATTCCTTCCTCCTCTTTATCCAGTGAAAGAAATGAGCTGCTGTCTCAGAATCTTCTTAAATTTTCTCTTATTATATGAGACTCTACCTATAACATCTGTATATTTTGGACACCCAAAGTATCAACACAAAACAAATTTGCACAGGTGTAATGCAACTTATTCAAATACATTATCACTTTCAAAAATCTATCACAATATACTTTGACAGATATGTATCGGCCATACAGTCTCAGAAGTTTGTGCTGGTGTTTTTCTTCACAAGCCATCTAACCTAATCCCATTCTTCTGCTTGTTCCCTATAACATTTTGGTTTTTCTTCTTTTATAAGAATCCAATTTGTTTTAAAGAAATTGAGAAACTTATTTTTAAGTTGAATCTTTAATGAATTCCATTAAACATCTCAAGTCTCATGTACACTGAAATTCCGGCTAGCAGGACTAATAGGGCTGAGATCCGATTGGCAAACTGGATTCTCCAGCTAAGTGTTAACTAACAGTTATGCAAAAAATGCTTATTCAGTGCGGGAATGCCAGTAGTGCATTTATTTACTAGCATTTTCCCGTTTTGCCTATGCATTTCTACTACTGTATACAAAAAAGCAGTCACTCACCCATGAAGACACTGGACACCAGACAAAGGATGGTGAGGCAGGAAGCTGTGAGCAGCACAGCATTGACACTCGAAAGAAGAGTTGGGCTGGTGAGAGTCTACACACTGGCCAATTTTATAATTTTTTGCTTTCGGGCCTGGTCTAACTTGATTTGAATTCCAGATACCCAGGCGGTAAGCCAGGGATTTACTGTACTTCACTCACAGTATAGACATGAATCAAGGATAGTGCTTCCTCTGACTAACTAGTTGTTCATTTGCCTCTCACAAAGGAAAGTCATAAAACACAGCCACTGGAAAACTCCAAAATAATCTATTCATGGCTAAAGGCACCATTTTGGCATCATACTCAACAGCTGCGCACATTCAGTATAGGATATAGCAAGCGTCTTTCATTATAGAACTGAAAGAGTTAGTGTAAGAGAAATAAACGATACATGAATAAAGCTATCAACAAAACACCATAGAAATGTGCAATGGCTTCCTGTCTCATTTTGAAAAAGGAGTTGCAACAAATGAAGGAGTGTGAAATGAATACTCACTGGTGTCCCCATCATGGTGTACGTTTTGCCCGAGCCAGTCTGTCCATAAGCAAACAGACAGACATTGTAACCTTTGATGGCTCCTGACAGCACTGATGTGCCAAGATCTTGGTACACCTGCAGACAGAATACAGGCACTATTAAGTCGATCAATGTAGTTGAGATTGTTAGAAGACCTCCTCAGAACAAAACTATTTATAAGACCTCCTCAGAAATGGATCCTTATCAAGCCAAATCACCAAATCAAGGTTTGTGGGTTTAATACATACAGGATAATAAGCAGAGGTGTTGAGACAGTGGTTGAATCAAAGTGTTTGTACGAGATAATGAATCATAAGTATAAATCATATCCATGAAGTTCAAGTGATTGAAGGATTTCAGAATTCTACAGATGAAGTTTAACTTACATTCCAATTTTTCATGCCCAGAATATTGCTATGGAGGAGATTAGTTACCTGAAGAGGCATAACGTAGGTTTTGTCTTTAGTCAATCGGTTGGCTGAGAAATGGCTGATAGCCAAGGAAACGTATAAAGGGGAATCATGGGATAATCTCTTATTTAAAAAAAACTAATACAATATATTACCGGAACAACTGAGATGCGATTGGAGATTCAAATTGCAGATGCCAATAATACCCAAACCACATTATTTAAGCCAAAATATTTTCTAAACAAAGACTTGGTTAAGAATTTTTAAACAAATAAAACAATGAAGAAGTAGTGTATAGAAAGGACTCTCCCAAGTTCTTTCTCCTCTTTTAAGAGGGAAAAAAGTGGCATACTTTGAAATACAAATCAAATGTGCTTCATACTATTGTAACTGACACCTTTGTAAGTCAGCAGTCAGTTTGTGATTGGTAATGTAACATGAACATCAATCAGTGTCCATTTGCAAATTTTCTGACTTCTCCCCCTGGACTTGGGTCATAGACAAAAGGACTCAGCATGGAAGCAAATTAACTCCAACTGTAAATGGTAACAAAACACAACGTTCCTTGTAAAGCTGTTACGATGAGTTAACCGCTACCTTCTGACTAGACATTTGCCACAAATCTTTGCAACCATCTGACAGGATGCCGTTAGTGCAATATTCATTGTGTTTAAGAATGGATTGGGTGTGATATATGGTCTCTTTTAAAAATACTCATTTGTTTATAATAATAACAATTCTTGCATTTGATATAGCGTCTTATTACGTCTTTGAGACCTCTCAAAGCACTTCACAGATTATACATAAAAGGTAATGGCAGATTAAACACCTAAATGTAGCACTTCTATCAATAAGACAGAAATTTGGACAACCTGTCACAAGAACTTGGAAGTGTAACCCCAGAGAATCGAACTGTAGGACCAAACAGGAGGTGTTGCAACATTTTTAAACTTGCTCGATTTTTAAATGAACTCACATAAACTCTATCCAGATTAGTCACTGCAAACTGCAGTTCCACTGCACGGTTTCAGCACAAGCATTCAACCAACAGACTAGATCTGAATTAACACAGATCTTTTGGTTACAATGACAATCTTTGAAGTTCCCTGGGTTAATGACCTTATCTTGCTGATGTTAATTGAGCTACTTCACAATGTGGCTTAGTATTTCTACCAGATGTTCGCAGCTCAATGACTCTCAGCAAAATTGTAATGCACATGCTAAGTTATAATAATAATCCTTGCATTTGATACAGTTTGACTATATTGGTGAAAACTGACTAGTGATTGGCTTCGGCAAGAAACATGGGAGAATAATACAATTCTATAATAAAGACCATTACACCCTGGATCACCATATTTCCACTGTTTGCCTGAATTACACACAAAGCGTCTCTGAATTTTTTTCCCAGTCAGTGTGCTGCAGGCAGGATTGCCATTAAAATCAAGCAACTTACATTTATATAGGGTCTTTTACTTAAATGCCTCAAAGCACTTAAATGCAGAGGTGGGAAATAGGAAAGTTAACCTGCTTTTTAATTTACTAGTTGGTCTCTGGAGGAAAATCTATCTCTAGAGGCAACTAGTAATGCATAACAGTATTCCCAGATCTCCAGTTGCATCAGCAATGAAAAGTTAGAGATTAAATAGGCTCAGTTATGTTTCATTATCTTAATGACGACAGGCATTTGTGCTTTAGCAAACAGCTGTTTTGAGTAATTTTATGATCTTCATTTGCCAAATAATGGGAGCAGAACTGTGGAAAAACAGTCTGAAGCAACGTCGGCAATTTCAGCAGCTCTGCCGCCATTATACAAGTAGCTGAGAATATTTTTTAAAAAACTTGACCTTGTGATAATCTTTACGTCACCAAAATACTTGTGCAGATGGGGAATGTCATTTACAGAAATTGGTCACAGCCCAAAAAAAAATTCTTCATGATCCCGCTTTCTACTCCAAAGCCCTAAGTATAAAAGTAGCAATGGTGCAGTTAATGCAGTTTACGAACTTGTTTTAACTCTATTACAATAGCAGACTAAAAAGCTCGATAAAAATCTACAATAGCAGAATAAAAAACTCCATTGTTACATGAAAAAGGCTATTTATACAACTCACATACTTATCAATGTAGTAGTCAATTTTTCATTTGAAAAATGAGGTCTGCATTTCTGTGTTTGATAGAACTATTTCATATGGTTCCAAGCAGTTGGTATTTTGATTTGTAATCAGTACAGTACTTTCTCAGACTGCTGGACAATATTCTTCTGTTGAGCTGCCTATTAAAATTTAAAACCTCACAGTAACAGTGAAGAAATAAGATTTAACATGAAGTACACGAAAAAGCCCTCAAATCTTGCATTTAAATATTGTAGCTAGTCACGTTTTGTATGGAGTCATCATAAACACAGTAATTTCTCTCTCAAGGATATATGTTGGACAGCATATAATTCACATAGACAAAACAGTACTGAACAGCTGGTAATAAGCTAACTGATGAACCAGAATTGAGAGCTGCAAAGGGTTCAATCAGGACTGGCTGTGTGCTGAAAAAGAGTATCACACCAAGACAAAGTTCAAGGCATTGATCAAAAGAATATTTATTTTATAAACACGCTGTCTCCCTCACTCATGTAATCCCTTACAGACTACGAAACAACTGGGTGTTAGTTAATTTGTCTCAATTGGTAGCATTCTCGCCTCTGCGTCAGAAGTTTGTTGGTTCAAGCCCCACGTCAAGATTTTGAACTCATAGTCCAGTGCAGTACTGAAGGAGTGAATGAGTTTTTTTTGAGGAGCTGTCTTTTTTTTGAGGAGCCGTCCTTTACTTCACTAAACCAAGGCCCCGTCCATGTATTCAGCTAGATGTTAATGATCCTAAGGCACTATTTGAAATTGAGAAGCGAGTTTCTCTCAGTATCCTGGCCAATAATCACCCATATAAATCATTCATATCATGGCTATTTGTGGGACACTGTGCAAAACTTCACTGCTGCATTTGCCTACAAATACACAGTCACTACTCTTTATACTATATATCCTGTGAAAAGCCTCAACGTGATAAAATGTGATATCGAATATAAGCATTATTACTATTATAGAACCCCAGAAATGACCTGTGAGAAGATATGATCTACTCACTGCAGTATTCAATTTATATGGATTACCTTCGGAGAGTGGTTTCTTAAAAATTGTGTTCTTGCTCATAATCTTGTCTAATATTTCAATGCCATGGGGTGATTTCACCCTTTACCTCACTTTCTTTGGGGGGAGAGAGGGGAAGGAAAGCTGTCAAATAACTTCCCATTATAAATGCTCACTGACAAATTTACTGACAGCGAGGCAACATGGGACAGGACAGGGGTATCACTCCCAAAAGTCTAAAAAGTTCAAGTATTTGTTTGCAACAATTTGACAATCATTACTTTTACTATAGTTGTTTTGAGTGCGTCATGAATAATAACCAGTTAGAAATGACAAGAAGCATTCAAACTTGCCAGGCAAGGATTAAATGGAAGTTTAGAATTGTCTGACAACATAAAAATCTTGGTCACTGCACGTTGCCAAGTTGCTCTACTGCCTTGAAGTGCACTCTGGGAAACCCAGGAACATTTCTGACACAACCGTTGTGTTGTTCATTGAAAGAACCACTTGTCCCAAGAGTTCCTCTCCACAGCATACATGAGGGTCAAACGAGAGGGGTATAGAAGTATTTGGAAGGGGTCAAACCAAGAAGTTTGGGGATTGAAATACCATACGTTACAGACCCCAGCCAAAGCAGCCAATAAAATCTAGCCATTGACTGCACCAAGATCAAGAATTCACTCTCAGTACGAAGATACCAATAGCCAGAAGAATAGCACTGCTGTTGCTAATAACTCTGTTTTGTGAACTTTCTTAGCAGTACTGGGGCAAATAGAATTAATGCAACTCAGTATCAATAAAGCATCTTTTTGTTTCATACCTAGACTAAAGAACTGCAATCATACAGTAATATGACTGGTAATCTGTGTATTCGTTACATTTCAGGAACCTCAGCCAAAAATCCCACTGCCCCTTCAGTACAATACAACCATCTGCAGCTTTACCAATATTCTCACAGCATACAAGATGACTGACTAAATTAGCTTGCTATCAGGGCAGTCAGTCCAGCTAACCTGGAGATAAGACCAACTAGATTGCTGCAGGGATATCCTCCTTATTTCCAAGCACAGTTTATATAAAAAAAGCTTTATATGGATATATCAACTTGAAAATAAAGAAATTAACAACTTTTTTTTTTACACACACACACACACACACACTATTGCCTCCCTGGGTTGGTTAAAGTCAGATCTGATGTTGTCTTGCCTGTTCATGTCAAGCTTGTTTCTAACGTCTGGTAAGGATACAGTTCCAAGCCGTCATGAGAACCCCATTGTTCACATTCAAATATTCATAGTTTTGAAATTAAGTCAAAACTTCCAATGAGCAATTTCCTTTGAGAGAACTATGAATTATGTTGATGCAGCTGTGGCATTTTTCCAAAGACGGAACTGTTTGAGTAACTCAACATTTTCAGTGCAAGAGCTTGCAATGGGGGGAAAGAGGGGAAGCAATACAAATAAAAATTACCAACATTTTCTTCCATGCATGCAAACAGAATCCACTTTAGAAAATTAGTAAATACCTCAACACTTTTTTTTGAACTGAGAATTCCAAGTCCTAATCATATTTATTCCATTGCAACAGTGAACAATGTGAACTTTAATTCAGTACATTCTGTAGAGATGCTGTCAAGTAAACAGCTGACTGAAAACAGCTGTAATCTATACTGGAGTGGGTTGAGCAGAAATTGAAGATAGCTCTGTGTCCAATCAAATCATTGTAAGAAGACTAAAATTCGACTTTGCCATTTCAACGCTTGGCCAAAATGTCAGGAGCATGGTTTAGTAGCTTAGCAGCTGTTTTTTTTTTCCACTGCAAGTAACATGTCATACATGTAAAAATTTGTTCCAGCAGATCATGGACTGCAAACCATGGTTCAATGTGAATTATAAATAAAAATAATGGAAAAATCCAAAACAATTGCTGCTCGCACTCCTGCAACTTTCTCAGTCAGTGTTTTTCCAGGCCTGCATAAGCCACTTAATGGGCAACATTAAAATATTGATTTTTGATATTTTGTAAACATTCAACCATCACGCACCAGAAACAGGGTTATTAATGTACTCTAATAGCTGTAATCCCAATAAATGAAAGCTAGAAATTAAAACTAACCCCAGGAAAAAAATGGAAAATTTGAATGTGGAACAATGACAAACACAAATGAATCCACCTCTTGGAAGACAATGTAAATATTCATGCAATGAACGTTATGAGAATTTTTAATACTGTAAACAAATTTCCTTCACCCCAATTAACATTTAAAATAGATGGTATTCAAACTGGCCTTGAAATTGATGAGTGCCAGAATATGACTACTCTGAATTCATAAGTGGTGCATCTTCTGCAGGTCTCATGCTACTTTCATATTGTGGTTCTCAGGGATTCTCCAGTCAGAAAGCTGAATTAAAGCAGTTTTATACTTTCTCCAGAACTATGGAAACTGCTTTCGAAAAATAATGTCCTGGGTAAACACGAACATTGTGATATCATTGTACGATTACAATTAAATTACTATTTGAGTAGCAGAGACCGCAAGAAACTCCAACTTTGAACATCTTTCTGATACTTGCACAATGCCAAGAAGTCCACAAGTACAGTTATTTCTGCTGTGCCAAGATGTTGAGGGTGTTACTGAGCCTCCAATTGTTGGTTTTGGTTGTCAAATCAATTCTGTTATGCAGAGACAAATGAAGATCCAAATCTGAGCCTAGGTTTGTTAGATCCACTTTACACTCCACACAACCACTTTAAACTAGAGTTGCTTCCAGAGACAAAACTAATAGTGTGAAAGAAAGAGATAAAAGAAAATGAACCTCACGTGTGCTTACTTCCTATGAATGTCTCTTGCTGCTTAGTGATTCATTTTGTAAATTTCAGGTCTGTTCAGTTACTCAACAACTCAAAAGGGCAACAACCTCATCTGTTTATTAAGTTTGGCAACTGTACAGAGGCTCCAGAAACATCTCACAAGAGTCACAGTTTTAGCATTTCTGTACATTACAGAATCTTGATAAGAGATTAACAGGAACTGTATGTGCATAGAATAAGCAGAATTCATAACTCATCATTGACAACAACAGTCATTTATGTAAACAATGGTTTGATCAATGAAAGCCTGTGTCAAGTAGGAGTGACAAGTCTTTCACAAATTGGTATAATGCTCCCACATATGATAGTTGGTAATGAAACGCTTCACTTTTGAATTATTGTTTAAATAATTACAGTTATTGCTGCCATCAACATTTATCCCAACACTAGAAAATTTCCTTCTTAATTTTCTCTCCCTTGCACATCAAGCACTGTATCCAATCAAATCCATATATAAATAGGGGTAAAGAATACAAAACCAAAGAGGGTAATAGTAAACTTCATAAAAAGTAAATTAGACTGAAGTTAGAATACTGTGTTCAAATTTGGTCATCTCACTTAGAAAGGACATCCAGGCAATAAAGAGAATGCAGAGGAGATTACTAGGATGATAACAGGAATGAATGGTTTGGCCTATGAATGCAGACTGGAGGAACTAGAACAAAGATTAAGGATCAAGGTTGTTAAAATTATGAGGGGTTTTGATAAAATCAACAGGGAGAAATTATTTCCACTGGTCAGTGAGTCAGTAACTAGAGGGCATTAATTTAAGATACCTTAAAAGGCAAATGAGGAGATTAGGTGAACAGAAAGTGGGCAACGATTGCAAAGACACCAAGGCAAACATTTCACACAAGTCCCACAATCAACAGTGGCCCACACTTAAATCCTTTAGACATGACCTAAGAACAATGTAATCAGTTTTCAACTGAGTAAGTAACTAAGACTTTGCTAGAAATTCATTTAATTTACTTTATTTTTTTTAAAAAAATCATCCAGCAATGTAAAGGTTAGTTCAATCAACTTCAGTTTTCTTGAGCTCATGCCACAAAATGTACAATTTTCTTGTCACATTACTAGATATTTATGGCTCTAGTCAGATGGATAATTTACTCAAATGTTTCAATATAAAAAACAATCTGAAAGTGCTATCTCAGCTGTTATTGCACCTGGTTTACAACAGCAATGCATGGACCAGGGAGCAGGTCAGACACAAGAGCTATATGGAAGGCTGATGGAAATACAGAGGGCAACTCCCTCTAAAAAGCTATCCTACATATTTTAATTTTGTGGTCTCATTACCAGCTGTAAGGAATAGATATTGCACGTAGAAAAAAAATCACAGCAGACTTCTTCATAATATAAAGGGGATAGATTGGCAGAAGTTCAAGAATGTTTCTTTTCTTTTCCAACTTGAACAGCAACCACGGCACAAGCTTCACTTTTTTTTACACACTGGTTCAAGGAGTTCTTCTCTTCCATTAACATGCAAGCTATAAACTGTACCTATTTGAAACACTGATCGCTTCTAGACAATTTAAAATCCATTGGCAATGTAGAATGTTATGGTTGGAGTATGAACCGATCAAACTGTCTAAAAAGGCTACCATTAACTACAGTAGGGAATATGCTTATAATGATCTCTGTGCATTACTTGTGGTCAGACATGCTGCCATTCACAAAGCAGATGTGAAATGATATAAAAATTATATGAAAGATTATAATTACTGATGCATAGCTACTCTACTGAATAATTCCCCATCTTACGTCTGTGCTCTTTAACTAATAGAAAAAGAGATTTGGTATATACTCTTTCCCAGTTTAAGGAAAAAGTTTTAAACCAATAGGATCAAAACGCCAAGAAGAAATGGACCTATATGCAAAGAGATACACAGGAAACATTACAGATTAATTATTGTGCAGGCAAAACACTTTACACCCCCTTTTTGCTCAAACTAGGACAACTAATTAACCTGCTGGAAATTGATTAATCTCACATCAAGGGTGGTAGACCATTTTTTCACTAGCTACAGTATTTGTGTCATGATCCAATTGTAGAACAAAGAAGTACAGTAATTCTAAAAAGGCCTCAAAAATAGATAACTCAGTTGGACCCAGATTGCTCCCAGGCTATCCGCCAGATTTTTACTGAGAAATCAAGATGGTTACTAAACCGAGGCTGGGAGGCAATGGAGAGGGTCACTCCAGGCCAATCTCAGAAGGCTCTCAGCATCTCGTTAGCAGTCATTGGTGGAGAAGGTCAACTGCTGGTCTCTGAGCTGGGGAGCTCTATGCACAAAACCTGAAAATTTTGCAAGGATTTTTTTGTTCATTAAAACATCTGCAGCTTAACTAGAAGGCTCACCGTTGTGCTTAGAATGGCAAGAAGAAATCTAGCGAGACTGCTCCAAGCAAACATTTGGTTGAAATTATTCACAAAAGCCTTAGGAAAGCTACAAACCTCTTTTTCCCAGATGCAACTAATTGTGGTTCATACTTAAATGTAATGCATTGTTTATTTCCACTGTAAAGCCCCGCTGTCATTTTTCAATTTGGCAGCGAATCAACAATAACAAGTCAGATGTAATGATGCAATTAACCCAATCATTTCAAGTTATAGATCATTGCTCCATTTTTGGAAAAACGACTAACTTGAAACGCATTGCAAGCTTAAAGTAAAAGCTTAATTAACGGGATTAGACAACAACAACTACAAAAGCAAAACTCAAAATACAATTATCAAATCTTCCCCAATGCCTCAGTGAGTGAACAGATGTTGGACTGAGCCACACAGCCAGATCGCCTGCCAACAATCACTATGAGGAATCAACATTTGCAATACTGGAAAGCTGCAGGCAGTTATGGAATTGAACTCTTGCACAAGTCTCAAACTTCAGGTGACGAGAGAAATGCCATTTGAAACCTTCTGGTCTCTCGTCCAGTGCTCATCAAGGATGTTAGTTACAGTGACACCATGTGAGAGGAATGATAATTCCTTCATTATGCAATCACCATATGACAGGAAGTAGTTTTAAAATAATTAGTAGGCTAAATCGCTCTTTTATCATCATTGTGTGACAATCCACGTAAACAAGAAATAAACTGCCTTGTTCCTATTAAGAAAAATCACGTGCAACTTATTTTCTACAAACTGGTTATTTCCTGAGAAATATCCCAAATTCATGTTGAATGCACTGAACTCACAATGGTGCCAATTTCAGGGCATTGCCATGAAGTGCCTCACTAGATGTAAAATTTCTTGATTTCCCAAATAGCCAGTCTGCCTCTGGTGGCAACCTGATAAACAAGAAGGATTTTTTTTCACACGTCTTAACATGATGTCTGAGATATTGGACCTTGATAACTGGGCTACAATGGGGTTGCCCTGTATAGTATGCTCCTGGCTCATAGGTAGGACTTGGAGGGGCAGACCAATCACTGGGGATAGGGATTATTCCCACTCAACTCCTGTTAACTCTACAATCCAATCCCAAAACCTAAAGGGTACTGTGATCCTTACTGGACAAGATGCAGAAAGCTTGCCAGACAGACTGTACAGTGTACAAGTTAATACAGAAAAAGACCTTAATAACTTAATTATTAATAATAACACTTGTATAGGTTTAAGAAATGTATATAGACAATTTATATAATATATAATCATTGCATTTGAAATAGAGCTTTTCACGTCTTCTGGACGTCTCAAAGCGCTTCACAGAATATACTGTAATATAAATTGACTGTATATTTGTGGGCGAAAGCACAGCAGCCAATTGCGCACAGCAGTGTTCCACAAACAGTCGTGGATTGAAATGACCAATTTATTATTGTGGGTTTTTTTCTTGAGGGATTATTATCAGGCGTGTGAGTAAGGAAACTGCTGGGACTCAAAACTAGATCTCTCGCTTGCGAGGCAAGTGCTCAAACCACTGAGCTATAGGACTCCACTGCGTAGTCCATCATAAAATTGAAGAAGCACTTACTCCTTAAGTGCACACACAACTACATTTTAACTGGAACACTTGTACTTCATAAACTGCTTGAGCAAAGTCCTTCCCTCTAGTTTTAAAGAAAACTGAATATAAAATATACAACTCTTGCATTTTATATAATATCTTTCACATCATCGAGACATCTCACAGCCCTTCAAAGGATTTATCATGAAGTGTAGAAACTCTCCTGCAGCAAGCTCCAGGAGCCAATCATCCCCAGCCTCGCCCGGCTTTACTGGCTCCCCATCCCCCACAGGATTGAGTCTGAGATCCTCATCGTCACTTTTCTTGCATGGTCTTGCTCCTCCCTACCTCTGCAACCTATTAAAATGTTCCCAACCTGCGCCCCCCACCACTCGGCAGGTACTGGTCTGCACCATGCCTGCCCCAGCATCTGCGGTCAGGCCTTCATCCCCCATCCTCTGGAACCCCACTCTGGAGTCCCTTCGCCTTGCCCTTTCCTCCTGTAATGCCCATCTCAAAACCTTCCTCTTTGACTGTGCCTTCAGTCATCCTCTCACCCCCACAACCCCCCCTCCCCGCCCCCCACCTCTCGATTACAATCCTCAGCTCAGGTGCAAACCCTCGATTGTACAATGTCCTGGGACGTCCTTCCGACAAATGCAATTTGTTGTTGTTATACATTTGTAGGTGAACACGTCAGGAATTGCAATGATTTTAAACAAATTTGTCTTCGTATAGAATTTTTCAGATGAGATTTTAGTCAAAAGTTGAGAAATCTGGATTCCATAAACGCCTATAGCTAACTTCACGTTAACATGTTGGCCCCACCTTATCAGCTTTTTGGCAAAAGGGATTGTTTTAGTTGCCATTTATGTTACTGTTTGACTGATTAGAGCTTTTTATGTACTTTTGCTGGGGAAGCTGTATCAGATACATTATCCCAGTATTTGAGTGTTGCGAACTCTTTTGATTGCAGCCTAGTATCAGTCTGTTGACCTATTCGTATTTTTTTCATTCCATAGTTCTACAAAGTTCAGCTCTCAATTTATTCTCTTCTGTTTGCGCCTTTGTTTGTTTCGGTGTAGCTAGAAATAATAATAATCCTTACATTTTGTATCACATTGGGAGGATGCCCCAAAGAAATTTACAGGATATATGGTAAAACTTCAGTGACTTTTTTTGTGGTGAAAGAATACAGGTGCAATCCATCAGATGATGCGTTAAACCAAGGGGATTTTTTTCATCAGGCAGCTACACAGCTTCCACCTAGCAGCAAAGCTTTCTTGCAATTGGTTAACAAAAGACACCAGAGATAATCTAGAAATACTTTTTCCAATCTCCTCTTTCATCACACATAGGCAGAGACAGTTTCAATAACAAATGAGTTTTAAAAGTAAACACAAAGAGCAATGTTCACAAAATCTGATGTTTAGTGCCAGTGCTAGGTTCTACAAGCTGCATTGGTTGAAGGAATGGTTCACATGTCCACCCTCAGCTTTAGAAAGGTGACTTTGTACAGGGAAACCCAATGATCAATAAAAATGTTCCTCATTTACTTAATTTTAATGCAATTTTTGGTGTTTTCCACCTGCATTACATACAATTTCTCACCAGTTAATGAAAAGAACAATAGTTCCATTCATTAAAGAAGAGCCTCTCTGTAAACTAAAGTGATAAATATTTTATGATCACAGTGCCTTCGAATTATTATTGGAATGAGAGGGAATCGCAACTTAAAAAAGCAGGGAGTGAATGTAAAAGGAAGTGTTCTTCTGCAGAAAAAGTCAGTGTGCAGAGAGCACAGTTGTTTGAAATGTCCACCAGTTATTGTTGGTTTAAAGTCAATTGCATCACATCCCAGCTTCAGGCCTCAAGAAAACACTGAATGCTTTGCACAAAACACTGTTAAAATGAAGCTTTTATTGATATTCTCCCACCACCTCCCATGTGCTATTCAGGATTTGTTCTTTGACTGCAGTTTCCCTTTATTCAGCATTGATAAAGACATTTGCAGTATTCATTTCTCCCAATATACAAATGCATAGAGAAACCGTATCAAATAATATGCTAATAATTGCATTGTTTTAACTTGGTATTGAGTATCCTAGGATTTGTATTGTTGAAATTAAAAGTCCTGCACAGCTCTTTGGCAATGCATTCTTTCAAATATAAAATAGCAAACTGAAAGAAGTACAACTTTTAGGAAAAAAATCTTCAGACAAAGAACAAGTAAGAGGTTTTTTTGATAAGTGAAAAGTTAATTCAAAAGATTGTTAAAAAAAAATTTGGCAAATGATGGATAACTTAGAAAAAGTTAAATAGATAGTTGATCCAACAGTTACAAACTTTGATTTCCTCATATTTCCAATGTGGAAGGCTAGAAATCATGCAAAGTGTTTACACCTGCTGAGGTAACAGGATGAAAACAATTACATTACTAACATGATCATTTCTTTTGGAAGTTTGCATTATTCCTTTAGTTCACTAAAGAATGAAGCTTCTGCAGCAGGACATCTTTGAAAAAACAAATCTAGTTTTAAGATTGCATCTCGTTTTAAATTTTGTGCTCCACTTTTTGTTTGTGCTTCTTTTGCAAATTACATCAGCAGTTCTCACTGTGAGTGCAAATGAGTGTCAAAAAGCAAATTACTGCATAGCGCAATCGGAACCATGAGAAACAGAATAGTGTTTTAGCTCCTTTGGTACTACAGAGGAAACTATATTGCTGGAATTGTTAGCCATCCTCAAGCACTTGCAAAGCAATCTATGCCTAATTTCAGCAGGTTACTTGGCTAACAAATAAAGTACAGCAAAACTACACTGTTTCTTGCTAATTTATAGGTGGGATATTGGTTTAAAATCTCTTTAACAGAAAAGAGAATTTGGGGAAATTAAGTAGTGACACAAATAGTCTCCTAGCTTTCTATCCTTCAGATGAGACGTTAAATCAAAGTCCTATCTGCCTGTTAAGTTTGACATGAAGCATTCCATGACCCTATTTGAATAGTAAAGTTTTTCCCAGTGTCCTGACCAACAATCCCCCAGAAACATTGGTCACACATTGCCTGTTTGGGACATTAATGTATGCAAAGCGACTGCCACATTCAAATAGTCATGACGCTTTTCAGCAATTTCCTGGAAAGCATTTTGAGTTGTTTGGAGTTTGTAGATATCATACCAAATATAAGGATTAGTATTATTTAAGTGTATAGTATATGGTACCACATTCAATATTTTTGCTAGTATGGCGATAGCCACAAATACTTAAGAGCATTCTAATCCACTCCATTTTACAGTGTTAACACTGTCAAACAAATAGAACACTTACTTTAGATTAGCATATGATGTTACTGGATGTTACTGAAGCACGATATATTAAAAAACAATATTTTTCCAATTCCGTTGCGAAATTTATTGTGCTTGGTTTGATTAAATACATCTGAAGAGAAAAAAGCCTCATTGCAGCTTTCAATATAAACTGTCCTGCAATCAGCTTAATGTTATGGCAACCCACTGACTGTATTTTGTAAAATTAACTGAAAACATTAAATCTTTGCTGGAATCTCCATTGGGTTTCTATTCTTTAAACCATAAGGATATTTATTATTGCGATTTTTCCCCCAAAACAAAGTAGCCCTTAAGTTTGACCCTGATAAACAGCACAATTTCCCATTGTGCACTGTTGCATACAGCCTGAAGTTATTACATCAATTTACTTCACAAAAGAATTTGGCTGTCTACATGACTAAACTGCAGCTTTAACATGCAAATTGCTGCCAACCAAGATGTTTAGTATGCTGGTAACAAGTTCCACCAACCCTTTAACTCGTCTTGAATTACTTATCCTGCTGAGTCGGACAAAACTTGTAGACACTCTAATCCACACAACAATCACAAAAAACAGCTAGTTTACAATGGATTTGATAATGTTATTTTCAAAAAAGTAAATGGCTGCAATCAGGAATTGCTGTTGTCAACATGCACAAACACAAATGTCTTCCACAAATTTCACAGTATTTCCTTTCCAAGCTGCAGGAAGTTGAAAGATTATGCAAAGGCATTTGAAAAAATTTGGATTTGGGAGTTAATTGCATATCAATTAATGCAATTATAGTTTCTGGGGAATTCAGTTGGATGATTATTTTGAAGATAGTTAAATAATGAGCCTTTTGTTTATAGGTAGAACTATTGCAATTAGTTGAGCTAATATTTTGCACAACAATATTAGATTCTCAGCAAATCAAACACTGGGAATTACTGTTCCCATTAATAGGAGAATTTCACATTCAGCAGTAAACTCAGAGAAGAAATCACAAGAGAGGATTAGTTAAAGAAGGCCTCTTAGCCTATTTTATCTTGTTTTGAAATAAATCAAACATCCCAGCCTCAAACACTATTATTGGTAACTGATTCCAGCTATTTTTTATCATCTGCTTCCTGTGTCACATTATTGAACCTGTAAATCCTGACGAAATGATTATTCAAAGGCTGGTACAATGATGATTTGTGACAACATTAATCATACATTTAAGTTCTCAATCTCAGTCATGCCATCCGAAGCAGGCATCAGTAAATGAAAACCAGGTACTACCATCCAAAGAAGAGGGAAATGACAGGACAGAGTAGCAAGAGAAAGTTCTGCAGATTTACAATTTAGAAAGTTTTTGCTAGGTTTTTTAACACGACTCTTCTATACTAAATTGCCTTATCAACACAAGGAACTTCAACACCAGAGACTAAACAAATGCGTCTCCAGGAATTTCAGGCCTTACAACGAGGCTCAGGAACAATTGCAGCAAACCTATCTTTAACTTTCAGGAAAATGTTTTAAATAAAAACTTATCAATATTCTTAAAGGATTGACTGAAAAACGTAATACAACTAAACTTGGCTTATTTTTGATAATGCAGTAGCTTGATTGTTTTTCTCAGATAACGAACATTTATAAATGTATTTAAATTGTCATCAAGTCATTTTTTGGACTAGTTAAATGAAAGACAAAATTAGTGCAAATTTTAAATTTGTAGCAAAATGCCACCACCTGCAACCTCACCCACACCAAACTCTGCACATACAAACCAAACCTCACCAGGCTCCCCTGACTTCTAGGAGACTGATTTAAAAATCCTGATCCTCACCTACATATATATGGTTTCATGCCCTATCTCTCCCAATCCCTGATGTCCTATCCCACTACTCTGTTTTGCTAACTCATGCTTGCTATGGGTCCCCCAACCTCTCCATGCCACCATTGGGATTCAATGTCCCTAACTTCTGGAACACTCTCTGTATTGCCGTTCCCTAACAAGTTTTACATCCTGCTTTAAAACCCACCTTTTCAGTCACACTTATGGTCACCTCCTTTGCTTGGTTGAACCTCGTCTTTGTAAAGCTCAAGATTAAAATGTCATCCTTCGCGAAGGGTGCAATATAAATTCAATGTTGGTTTATCTCATCTTTTTCATTTTAACGTATGTATTTTCTAACTATGTATACAATCTAGTCTACCCAAAACTATAACCTTGTTTTCCTCAGTAGATATCAAGTAAGTATTAAATCAAACTTTCTGTTCCCAATCAGTTCACAGCCAGTCAATCAGTATTAAATATGGATAAAAATCCAAAATATCAATAAGTTAAATGAATAAATCAATTATAAGTAATTTCACTCAAGAAAATATCTTATTTTGTTCCCGTCGGTCTTACCTGTATTTTCAGTTCACTATGGTCACTATCAAATGATTATTACAAAACTGAAAACCAGTAAACTTAAAAATCAAAATCAATGAGGATTTATCTTATTTTGTATTTTGAAAATGTATTAAAATAATTACTCTAGTGGAAATACCCATATAACAAAAAGATGATAATAAACCTTACTTAGTGAAATACGAATGTTGCATAGTATTTTCCTTCCCACACACTAAAAATGACCTCAGCCATTATACATTAGAACCAGATGTGGATCATGTGATCATATCAAGCTAAGGTTATTCTGTAAAATGTGCCAAAAACACAATAATGGCTTTTAACTGGAGAGCACATAAGATGAACTGAAAGAAACTGAGTTGCTTGATGCAAAGATTATAGAATAATGAATACACACGCATACATACCAACCGTAGTGGACATCTCTTGTGGACACACTTATTTTACAATGTATGTGTGCAAAACTTGAGGTTTTAAAAAAGCACAGCTCATATATTTTCTCTCTGTGGGGACAATTTCATTTCCAAAGTCAATAAAAATAGCTTATGTTTTTCCCATTACTGACTGAGCAATCCTACAATGTCAAGAGATACTGAGACGGTGGAAACAATAGAAGAAGCAAATCCCTACCTAGTCTCTAAAAGTATGATATAAACCAATCCAGCAATTGTGCTACAGTAATGATAAATGGTACGGTAGAGGCGACATGAAATTTGACTGTAAAAGGACTTGTTAAATGTCCTTTTATAAAGCAGCTGTATCACTGGGACACACAAAGGCTACAAAATCCTTATGTTCTACACTTCCCTTGCAGGCAAATATTTCAACAGCACCCACATGCTCTTTTACTCCGATCTCGGCGTACACCCAAATTCAATTATTAGACAAAAAGGACATTATTCTGCTCTCCACAGGGCATTTAAAACTGAACCAAAATTGTGAAAGAAATTAATGCAGCCTTGCAAATATTTTAAAGACAAAACAGACATTCAGGGTCCACTCCCACATACAAAGACATGCTTTTCTCTCAATCCAATGAATATCAATGTTTGAAAGTAATCTCTTTTGTGGCCCTCCTATACAACCCTGACTAAATTTATGGTAAAATAGAAATACTGTTCATATAAATTTTAAAACGATCTTTTCTCAAAGCTAAATCTACATTTTTCGACTCTCCACACATTGTTAACACCTTAACCTATAAGTGCTTATGTGAAAAATCTGATCAAAAGAATGGGTAGTCTAGATTAGCTTTTCAAATCATTTATTCAACATCAACTGACTGGACATGGGAATTTAATAAGCAGTTCTATAATACCAGGTTTAGCCAGTACAGTTTTCCCAGCAACAGATTATGCAGCCTAATTTATATACATTTCAGGCTGAATATAACATTATCTTTCGTATCTCTCAAAAGCCCACACAAGAAATGTATCCATCAAATATATAATGAAATATAATGGATGTCAAATGGGGAACAGGATAAAATTCACTGCTCCATCAATAACCTGCCTACACTCACTGTTGAGACTCTTACATAAGAATGGACATTATGCTACAATGATACAATGCAATACAATTTACTTTTCACATCAGGGGGACATCTCAAAGCACTTAATGCTGGATGGGCACCTGAGTTGGAGGAGGAAGCGGAGAGAGGTGAGAAAAGAGTTGGAGAGGTGAAAGATGTTCAAAAGCATGGTCAAAGAGGTAGATTTGAGACATACTTTAAACAACGGGAAGGAGTAAGCAAGGGAGTTGAAGGGACTCTGAAATGGAGTTCACAGAGCTTGGAAGACTGCTGCTACAAATCAAACTATGGAATACATTTGCAATATTTCACAGCAGATTTACCCCAAAAAGCCTGATAAAAATTAGCTAACGTGATAAAAAGAATTCTGCAGTTCTAGATGAGGCCAACATCCAATATGTATGGCAAACTAAGGTTTTAAAAAGAGAGTAAGATAGAATGAGTATGAAATGTGAAAAAAGTGAATGAGAGAGAGCATGAAAGATGTGACAAAGAAGGAAAGAAAGAGAGCAAATCTTCAAATGTGCCGTTAAGAAAAGCTGTTTTCCACTGAAACACAATTCGAAGCAAATTCCTCAAAGGAATTGGAGCAAGTGTCATAGAAATACAAATTACACATGGAAATAGCTTATTGCACTTTGATTGGATGCTGGTCAAGTTTAAAATTATAGCTGGATCTTTAGCAAGCTACAGAACTCCAAGAATAAATCCAAGAGTAACTGGAAAAAACGATGCATCATCCAATGCAATACAAGAGGAAAAACTTAAGCCAAGAGTCAGTTATAAACACAACGTAACATATGGGCCAAAGGCTGAGCATTTCTTAAGCTTCAGTTTTAAAAAAAAAATTTTTATCCAACAGTGGCTTGTATGCAAGAGTCTTATCAGAAATCTCAAGACTCACAAATACAAATCTATGCATTAACCAAATCACCCCATCAATCATTACTTTAATTAGGGTATTAATTTGTAAAGAAGGATTAATTCAAAGTTTTTCAAATCTTGAGGTGAGAATGATAACAGTTCGCAATTTAAACATTAAAGTAAGTTGGGGGCAATACCATGTTTCTGACACACACAGACAGGATAAAATATTGCATAACTATCATCAGTGGTACATGTGCATAAAGAGAGCCTTACATTTACAGGTTTACTTTTTACACAGAAACCCATGATGCTATATTTTATTACACCCCAACTGTTTGGAAGAACATCAAAGTCCTGTTATTAAGAGGATAACATACTAGGATAGGAAAGTTACAGGAAGGGAAGGAATTTTAAACCAACAAAATAAATTACATTAAATGACCATAATTGAATCATTCTGCATACAGAAAAATACCTTACAGAATAGTAATCTTACTTATCACTATAGTTTTTTTTAGACATGGTGTCCTTCAAGCATTAACAGGGAAACCCAACCCTACACTATTTACCCTTTTTCATATGGAAAGTTGAGTCTGCATTTGTCTACAAATAAATAGGAAAAAATAATCTTTTAACCTTTGGCATTCCTTCGAGAATTTGAACCTTTAAAGATATTATCAGCTTTGTTGCAAACATACAGATGAAACAAGAAAGGAACTATCCAGAAGATTTCTTTTCAAATAATGAATGTGTGTCACGGTTTGATATAGTTATCAGTATTGCTAACAGCAATCACCATCCAAGGATGTACACTCCACCTCACTGAGCCAGTCCGGAACCTTGGGTTCTTGTTTGACCCTCAACTATCCTTTCTACACCACATACATGCCATGACCCCCTCTGCCTTCCCCCACCTCCATAACATTACCCGGCTCCGCCACTGTCTCACACCGCAGGCCACCGCCACCCTCATAACATTCATAACATCCAGGCTTGACTATGCAAACCTCCTACATTTGAAACCTTCTAAACCCCTACCAACCTGCCCGCTCCCTCCACTCAGCGGGTTCCGGCCTGCTTCACATCCCCCACCTTGCCTGCCCAACCTATGGCGGGAGGCCCAGCCTTCAGCCACTCTGGAACTCCACCCCACAGTCTCTCCGCATCGCCCCTCCTTTCCTCATTCAAGACCTGTCTCAAGATCCTCCTCTTCGACAGTGTCTTTGATTACTCTCCTTCTCCTCCTGCCCTCCACCCTCGCCGATCCAAGCTCAGGTCGGAAACACTGATGCAGTGGGACATCCTCCCAATGTGAAAAGCGCTATCCAAATCTAATTTTAAGTTCCATTGCCCTTTTTATTTTATATTTCAGAACCATCTTAATTCAAATATTTATTGCCTGGAAACATTAAGATAAAATACAAAACTAGATAAATGCAAATAACAAATTGACTTGTGCTGTGGAGCAATGGGATACCTCTTCATTTGATTATGCGGTCAGTAGGGGATGCATAGAGAAAAAGGCAAAAGCTCACCGCTAGTAAATCTGCTTTACAAACTTTTGGTCATCTGGCTAAAGTGGGATGCTGGCAGAGGACTAGGATCAAGTTTACCTGCCTGACCTCTCAGCTGACAACAATGGATTGTGACCTGGGGTCATGCAAGATGGAAAAACTGAACTAACTTTCAGGTGACCAAATTATAATATCCTCATATTTAGTATAGCACTTCGGGAGAACATCTAAAGCACTGCACAGGATTTACTGACAGTGATAGTGTATTTTATAGGCAAACACAATTAAATGCAATCACCAATTTGGCAATATCGCTGAGAATGGTTAAACTTCCTAGAGATATCAATGCACCACAAGCCACATTATAACAGCTAATGGCAAAGAGGAAAGTTGCAATTGATTTTAGGATGGTAGTTGGGGAGAAAATTGGTGTGGTTTGTGTTTTTGTAAAATGCTTTCATTACATCCAGGCTTGACTATGCTAACTTCCTCCTGCCAGACTTCCCAACTCTTCCCTCCACAAGCTGCAGATTATTCAGAATTCTGCAGCTCGTGTCCTCTCTCCCACCTAAATCTATCAACCCTATCCTCGCCCGGTTTCCTTGCTCCCAATCCCCCAGAGGATCGAGTTCAAGATCCTTCTCCTCACTTTTTAAGCCCTCCACGGTCTTGCTCCTCCCTATCTCTGCGACCTACTAAAATCTTATCAATCCATCTATTCCCTCCGCTCGCAGCCATTGGTCTGCTCCATGTCCCCAACCTGCCCGCTCCATCATTGGCAATTGGGCCTTCGGCCTTTCTACCACCACCCACTGGAATTCCATTCCAAAGCCTCTCTGCTTTGCCACTCCATTGACCCCTTCAAGGCCTCTCAAGACCTTCCTTTTTGACTGTGCCTTTGATCATCCTTCTAACTTGAAAGGCACTTCGTTATTGTTGTGACTGGACACATCTCTTAATTTTCAATGACTTTGCTTTCCTAATCCAATGCCCATACTGTTAATGCACCAGTCATGTGCAAAGCACTACATCAGATTTTTCCTTCTGTGGGAGTGTTTGCACTCACAGGAACCATGCGCAGGAAATTTAGTGTCATATCAATGAGATTGTGTCCGCCTCTTTGTTTACTCACTGTTGATTTATGTTCTTGGCTGTGCACAAACTATGTGTGTAGAGCCATGATTCGTTGGCAGCATTTGTACACTGTTCTCAGTAGGTGCAGAACCTACATAAACTGGATCGAATCAAAGTCAGGTCTCTTCATGAGATTTTCTTAAAAATAGCAAATTTGATAACTAACAGAAGTGGGAAGAACAGCATCACAACAATAAAGGGTCACATTTTTCCCTATTTTATTTTCAAGATCCTCTCGCTTGTCAACAAATCCATTCCCTACCTTTCTGACCTCCTTTCTCCCCACTCAACTACCCACTGC
This sequence comes from Callorhinchus milii, assembly GCF_018977255.1. Taxonomy (NCBI): domain Eukaryota; kingdom Metazoa; phylum Chordata; class Chondrichthyes; order Chimaeriformes; family Callorhinchidae; genus Callorhinchus; species Callorhinchus milii. The sequence goes on along the minus strand of NW_024704750.1, from coordinate 17,619,321 downwards.
CTCTGCTCAGCTGGCTCTGGTCTCCCGTTTGTCCTTCGTCCCCTCCGGTCCACCATCAGCAAGCACAATTTCAGCCACTACACCTGAGCTTTGGAACTCACTCCTTCAATTCCTCTGCCTTGCTCCTTCCTTTCCCTTTCAGACCTTCCTCTTCGACTGTGCTTACGGTCACCTCCACCATCCCTGACTCGGCATCAGGCTCCGCCACTGTTAAAACACTTCGAGGCCTGCCCCACGTGAAGGGGTGCTATATAAATGCAAGTTGTTGTTATTTGCATTCAGAAAACTGTCTGTGAGGTCCTTTCCATCATGTATGCATCTGAATAAGAAAAATATTACGTCCCAACAAGTTTATTCTCTCCGTGTACCTTATACAATGGAATATTGTCTGTGGAGAATAGCAGACCAAGTTTGAATAAGGATGAATTGTTATTGATTTTTTTGGGACATTGCCTTTGGACATTAGGCCAGAACACTCAGAGGCCCAAAAGTAGCCCGAATAGGTAGCTCAACAAGATCAGGAAGAACAAAACCTATGCCTTCTGGGTCTGCATGCATAACTTCTTTACACATCAAGGCCAGTGGAGAGGTTATATCAAATTTTGAGTCATGGTATTAAGCTGCTACTGTTTACTAAAAGTATTTCTGTTGCAAGCTCAAAAAGCTCTTCAATATTATATGGCTTCTTTCCAAAGATCAAAACTCAGTCCTAATATAGGAAACATCACAAAAAGTTTGGAAGTGACAATTAAATGATACCTTTGGCCCATTAAATCTCCTTTCAGATTACCAGCCTTTCATTCTTCCCATTATAGCATTAAGGGATTTCTTAAATGAGATCAGTGTTATCTTTTCTGGTAACCCAGGCAAGTTGTCAACTATGCACTTGGTACTTTCCCCAACTTTTAGCCTAAACATTTTCTTCACAACAGTGAACCTATGACCGCTTGTCTTAACATAACATGTAGGAGCAGGAGTAGGCTATTCGGCCCTTCGAGCCTGCCCCACCATTCAATCATGGCTGATCTTCTAATCTAACTCCAGCTAATAACCTGACCCTGCCTTATCCCCATATCCCTTAATCCCTTTTGCAATAAGAAATCTATCTATCTCAGTCTTGAATATGTTCAAGGACTGAGCGTCAACAGCCCTTTGGGGCAGTGAGTTCCATACATTCACCACCCTTTGTGTGAAGAAGTTCTTCCTCAACTCAGTGCGAAAGGGTTGGCCTCTGATTTTAAGGTTGTGACCCTTGGTTTTAGTTTCTCCAACCAGGGGAAACAGTCTCCCACTATCTACTCTATCATGCCCTTTGATGATCTTATAGGTTCCTATAAGATCCCCTCTAATTCTTCTATATTCTAGAGAACATAGGCCCAAATTGGTCAGCCTATCCTCGTAACTCATCCCCTTCATCCCTGGTACTAACCTAATAAATCTACCCTGCACCCCCTCCAAGGCAAGTACATCCTTCCTTAAATAAGGAGACCAAAACTGCACACAGTATTCCAGGTGTGGTCTCACGAGGGCTCTATACAGTTGCAGCAAGACTTCCCTACTCTTATACTCTAATCCTTTCATAATGAATGCTAACATACCGTTCGCCTTCCTAATTGCTTGCTGGAAATGTAATGTCCTGAAAGCACTGTCTGAGTTTACTTTCTATATCCCATAAGCATCTATAAGATCTCATCTGACACATCTCTGTGAAGGCTTAATAAGAATTGCTACACAAGCTCAGGATAACAGCTAAATCTGAGGATAAGCCATATTGCTGTCTTTTAACAGGATGATTTAAGATAAATAAACTTCAGAAGATTTTATTTCTATTCAATCCTTGCATGTCCCTGATTTCAGTGTCACAAGTCAACAAGGAAAAAAGTGCATCCAAAGCTTTGATAAATAAATTCGTAAGGCTATGGATCCAGACTGTCACTTTCTCTCAGGTTGGTAATTTCTAAAGCAGATCTCTAAAGATGGCAGAATTCCTTTTGGAAATGGCAGATGGTGGTAAACAAGAAAATATTTTTAGAGAGCAGAATTAATTAAAAAATAGAAAGGTTAACAATATCAACTTGAATTTATACAATGCCCTTCATGCAAGATATAGTATCAGACAGCTTTACAGAGATGGGGTCATTGAGTAAGGGAGAGCACGGAGGGGAAGGTGATAGTAGGCAAAGTCACAGAGGTAGGTTTTGATGTGGAACTTGTGCATAGAATCTAAAAGTGTATAGGGCTGGGGACATGCAGCAAACCTGTCAAGTGGATTAAACAAGCAGAGGGCTAGGGTAGGAGATCAAAGAGACTTCTCAAATGCACTCATTTCAAAATACAGTCAATTCTTTACTATGATTCTAGTCACCCCAATGAACTGCTGTGCTGTTTCACCATATTCCCAAATGTTAGTTATTTCTGTTCCATTCTGTTATTTTAAATGTACTGTATTTAAATATAATAGCTGAGAGGAAACAGACCACTGCTGCCTTTGTTGAAATTGCCTGGCAATTTCCTCCGTTAACTTCCTTTTATTCTCTGTTCCAAAAAATAACACAGTCACATTAATCATGAATTGTCCCCTTTTCTAATTTTGTTGCTAGATACTTCTCATAAACATTGATTTAATATGCAACAGGAAAGGTAAAAATAGATGCACCCAGGATGCTGGATTATACGTTCAACTTTTATTTTCTTTCAAATAGAAAGTGTCCTTAAACCGCCAAATGATTCAGATTTTAATCACAACCAGTTTTGGACAGGCCAACATTTCATTATGATGGCTGTGTCACAGATCTGCTTTCAGATTAGCAACAAGATGGAAATGTTCTGATTGTTCTGATTGAGTTCCTCAGATTGTTGAAAAACAAATGTCCCCAAATTAACTCAACAGTTTAGTCATTTTTACCTTATTATTCTCTTAACACAATATAAAAATATTGTAGAAGGTATTGTATATAAACATTCAAATTAAACACATTGTATACCCTAATAAGAATGACAAATAAATGTGTGAAACCGGTTTAAATGATTCTCTAGCAATAATGCTCAACTTATTAGACAGACATAGCTAAACTTTACAAATCTCTAAGCTGCCAGATAAAGGCTATCACAAGGGAGATAATGTTTTTACCAGATTTTCACGCATGATGCAAGACACTTATATCACTGACAGTACACAGTAAACAAAATGAATGTGATAAAGTATTGTTAATGTTTGAAAATGGAATGCAAAATATCTTTATATGACCACGTACAGTTCAAATCCACAGCAAATAAACTGTCCTCCAAATCACTGCAAAGAGCATGTTCATTAGTATCAAAATACTTCTAATGAGTCTCAGTTGGCCTCAATCACCAGAAGACACAACAAATCTTCATTTATATTAAATAATGAAATGGTTGAGACAAATGTTGCACGTGTGTAGTATTGTCATTTAGTTAAGCAGAGCACCATGTGAATCCATTATCATAACAGCACATTAACATTTATAGTGTACCTTTTGTATAACATATGCAACATGCTTTCCCACTAAAGCATAACTTTACTGGCAGCTAAGCTGTGCAGACATTTTCATCAGTTTGAATGTAGCAGAAAAATTATACCTTTGTATTATAAATGCACATATGCTGATATTTTTTAAATGACAATGATTAAGATAAGGAGAAATAAGATGAAAACAAATACTCACCATTTCCTGAGATGAATAGTTGGCAGAGTCAGGATCCAATGACCAATAGCAGTAGTCAAAAGTGAACTCTATATTCCTCTCCCTCGTATCCCCAGGGCCATCTGGCCGGTTGTCCAGCTTGCCCAGGGATAAAGAGCACAAAAGACAATTAAAATACATTCTTAATCATTTTTTTATTATGTCTGCAAAAATGTTAATTCCTACTATTATATGTCCAGATTGGGTAACAAATTCCAACTATTAAAGAGTTTAGTTCATGACCACTGAGCAACATGAATTACATAATAAACAAAACTTGAGCTATCAACCTTCCACAACAAAGCAAAGTCAATGGTTTTACTGAGGCTGCCCCCAGCATAATAATTTGTATCTGGAGTACCTATTTACAGATATTCCAGAATGCAAAAATAGTCAGAAAAGAGAATAGGCTTTTTGGCAATCAAAGCTCATTCCTGTATCTATCCACAGATCTGTATACATGAAGGTAGGTCAACACACAAAGAATGTCAATACACACTAAATTGGGGCAGCAGGTCTCTTTCAGTTAGCATGAGTGATTATTATAATGTAGCGCTTTATCAAGTTGTCAAAATATCTCAAAGCCCTTCACAGAATGTTATTATAAAGTGTAATGACTGTTGATTAGTAGGAAAACACAGAAGCCAATTTGCACACAGCAATATCCTACAAACAGACATCAAATGAATGACTAATTTTATCTGCAGGATACATGGAGAAACTCCCTTCTCTTTTTGAATAGTACCATGGGACACTGAACGTCCATCTGAACAGGCAGAAAGGATTCAGTTTAACATCTTGTTTAAAGGATATTGCGTGACAATGCAGCACTCCTCCAAAATCAGTGCCAGCCTCAGTCATGAGCTTAAGTCCCAATGTGAGGCTTTAATCAACAAACTTCTGACTCAGAAGTGACAACATTTCCAACTGAGACAGGCTGACATCTATTACTTGTGCATAAACACGATGCTACAGGAAATGGAGAGCTCTATTTTCACAGACAAATCCCATCACTTTGTCACTTGCTTTTTGAAGATTAACAGCTTTATTCAGATAAAACTGTGTAATTAAGTTTAATCCTGAAAAGCCTACTTTAATAACAATGTAGAATTCTGAAAGTTTACAAAGGATTGAACAACGTACCATATAATTTGGGCATTGCAGTTATCAAAATGCACAATTTACTGTTCTAAGTTATTTTGTGAATATAGCAAAACATAAAGTATTATATGTTACATAAGGACAATATTGAACATCTTATACTTTCTGTATAAACCATTTGTAGTTTTATACAGCAAGCAGCAAATAGAAATCTGACAGTGTGCTGGAATATATATTATACACACACAGTATGCGTATACACATATTATATATACACATTATATGATGCACAACAGTACAGATTGAACAAGCTGCACTATAGAATGACACACACAATGCAGCATTTTAGGTTACATACACAATAAATTACCGACTTGAGCTATACTATAATGGGGAGATGCTGAATAATCACTGGTTTTATTATTTTCAGGTGATCAAAAACCAATAACGAGCAGCAGACCAAAGCTGAAAAGAGACAACCCCTCAAATTCACGTTGTGTAATTTAATATAGTAATACTGATTTGTAAGACTATATCATCCTGTTGAGATCATTTATATACATAGGTCACCCAAAAAGATCAAAGATAAACTTTATAAATTATTTTTATTCATCCCAAAAGCATTAAAGGTCTTTTTACAAGGTAAATATGCTATTATGCTCCACTTTACTCACTCATTTTCCACCATTTATTTTCTACAATAATGCTGTAATGATGTAAAGTAACCCATTGTAATAAAAACAAATTTGTTGTGATCAAGAAAGGGTTTGCCATTTTCTTGTTCCTCCTTTCCTAATTCCCTACCTTGAAGCCTGACATCCATTAAAGAATTGATACAACTCTTCATACCTGTAGCTAGTAGATGAGTGCTCTACAATACAAAATTACATTTCTATTGCACCTTTCACTTCGGGAGGACGTCCTAAGGCGCTGGACAGTCAGGGATTTGTGGAGGCCTTGGAGGGCCTTGAAGGTGAGGATATTGAATTCTATCTTCTGGGGGATGGGGATCCAATGGAGCAGGGCGAGGGTGGGCATGATGGGGACACAGTGCCTGGTACGGGAGAGGAAACAAGCTACAGAGTTCTGGATAATCTGCAGCTTTTGGAGGGAAAAGTTGGGAATGCTGACAAGCAGGGAGTTGGCATAGTGAGCCGAGATGTGATGAATGCATGGATGAGGGTTTCAGCAGCCTGAGGGGTGAGGCAGTGGCGGAGCCGGGCGATGTTACGGAGGTGGGGGAAGGCAGAGTGGGCCATGGCATGGATTTGGAGTAGAAAGGACTGTCGAGGATCAAACAAGACGCCAAGGTTCCGGACTGGCTCAGTGAGGTGTGCAACCTTGGATGGATGGCGATACTGTCAATGCCTAAGGTGTGGAGACGCTGACAGGAGCCAATCAGTAGGGCCTCGGTCTTGTTGGCGTTCAACTGTAGAAAGTGAGCGCTCATCCAGGATTTGAGGGTGGAGGCAGATAGAGTTGGGTGCTCTAGGCATCAAGTCCCAAATCTGTGTTTGCACGCTATTGAAAACAGAATGTTTAACTTTGTACAGCTCCAATACTGCACAATCAACTAGAATTAAGTGGATACTTAAACATTTTTAAAAATTCAATCTTTTAATTTGATGGCCTTTTTCAAACACAACTGCTATTTTTTCTCATCCTTATGACAAATGTTGACTCAATTAATCTCAGATTTATTTGATACAATTGTTTTTCTGCGAGACATTTACCTTCACATTTCTGATGCTGATTATCTTGTTATCTATGTTCACAATTACACTCGACCCTTCTGCATTCTCTCTGGAGGACAAAACATTCACATAAGTTTTCACAACAGGCAATGTTAACATCACAACAGTTCACATTTCATTGGAGAAAAATAATTATTCCACTTTCTGTTCTATGATTTTTGCAATATTTTCCATCTAATTTCAAAATAGTACACTGTGTGATACAACAGAATTTACTAATTTCATTATATTATCCCAAAATGTAAGGAGCCCCAAAGCATTGCATCAAGTTACATGTAATCCACCCAACCTTAATGCATCCAATTACACACAGTCTTAATACATCCAATTAATTTAGAATGGATATAATAATTTTCATTTCAACTTTTCAATTCCAGTACTTTATGTACATGTACAATATAAGTAGAAGAAATCATATTCAGGTGGGACTCCAAACATACTTTAGTTTGCAATTTATTTTGAGCAATGGAATAACCTTCAATTATAGTTATCACAAGTACAGAATAAATTTGCTGCCAAACACTTCAATACTCAACCAAAAGAAAGAGAATTTTAAGAGGGGACAAAATCCAAATCCACAGTATAAATACAGCTTTGTGATTTTCAAACCCTGTTTAAATGCAGCACCAGTCTACACCCGCTAATCATATTTGTTTCGTAAAACAAGTGTTCCCTGACTGTTTGAAAATACAATTAAAAACTTCAAACTCCTAATACATTTCATAAGAGCAATTGGTCTGTTATTGTTTTAACTTCCTAATTTTGCTTTTTTAATTCTACAAAATAAACATGCAATATGGTACACAGGTGCTCAAGTCATTTCTCTTTTCAACAGCCTCAAGTGCAGGAAACATTGTGAAGATGTTCCAAAAATTGTCTATGAATTGAGTATCGGAGTATTGTAAAGTAGATCTTAGACTCAATTCTCTTCTGAATCCAGTGAACAATAATCAAAATATAAATGCTCATTCCTGCCCATTGGAGTTTGGAAATGAAGCATTTCTAAATTTTTTTGCTGTAATTCAGGGTATTCATGACTTCCATTCAGGATATGGCTGACTAGACAAGTGTCTTCAAAGGGAGTCCCTTAAAGTAGGTTTCAAAGACTTCCTCTTCCTAGATGTCTGGCAATATCTTCCTCCCTTAAGATCGTATAAACAATCAGGCCATCCTTTCCCGGTACACACACATTCACAACTCTCTTCTTTCATCACTGTTGTACAAAGAAAATAAGTTTCATAATGTCTGTGACCTCTACAGAACCAGTCTGGCACCTGACTTTTGTATTAGAACCTCTTTGAAAGCAGATATTTTCTGGAAAATGAGTACTTAAATTCATTAGAAGGTGAACTTCAGGAAAAATAGCTTAAGTCGTATAATTCAGGACCATAACATTTAATATGACTTACGAGAAGTAGGAGTTACAGGCAAACTTGTATAAGTCAAATTTAATATGACTTACATAACAGTAAACAAGTACCTTGTTTCCCATTCTTGTTTTAACTGAGTACACAGAACTGTACTGCACATGAAGTGACCCCTCATCACCGCAGCTGGTAAATGCGCATGCAGTGACGTGTCAAGACCTTGTTTCCCACACTTGTTTCAAATGGAACATTGCACGTGCATGATTCAATGCAGTCGGTAAGTGCGCTGGCAGTGACGAGTCAAGACAGTGCAATACAATGCAAGACAATGCAGCTGGTAAGTACAGTAGCAGCACTCACAAGTCGGGAGATAATTCGCAAAGGATTTAGGATGTATTTGGGACCAAGAAACCGTTACAATTTAGCCATTTATCCGATTTATAAAATATGATTAATGCAAAGAAATCTGAGCGTTTTTTGGTATGAATCTGAATGGGACTCAGATCCATTTACGACATAGGTGATTAAAAAGAGAAGACTTACGCAAGTTTTACTGTATTACAGTCAGTCCTGTAATCTGATAGTCGCTGCTATAAAATATTTACTATGTCAAGTATTGTTACATTTGACATTAATATTCAAAAGATATTTATATTGGCCAATTATACTTAGCTGGAAATAAATGCAGCACTTATGATAAAATCAGAACAAAACAAGTTAATTATCAAATTAAGTGCAAAGAAAAACAAATATCTCTCATTGTTATGAGGTCACTCACGAAAGTAGTCTGCATTTTCAGGTAAAGACTTGCTACTTTGCCACCTGTCTACAGTCTCTCTGAACTGCAATTTGCACTCATCTCCATTTAATTTTTTTTAATTCAAAGCAACAGGACCCTGGCATTCAAACACTGCCCATTACATGCTCCAAGTTAGTATACGAAGAAAATTCTGGAGGGAAATAAAGTTGAACACAAAACAGTGCCATCAAAGAGTACATTTCATCGTCACAACCTCAGGAGTGGAGAACTCTTCCAGATTACAAAAAAAAAGGTATTCTGGTGGAAAGGTTGCGTACAGCAAATTCAAAATTTTAATCTCGAAGAAGCAAAGGGCAGTAATTCTTTTTAAACATTATTGAAAGCGCTTTGATGTTCGACTGCTCCCCCAATCCATCCAAAGCTTGAAAAACATATCTTTTTAAATGTTTTTTTGGGGGGGGGGAAAAAAATCACTGGAGGAAAAGGATTCGATTTTTGAGGGTTTTATTTCGTGTATTTTTTTTGAAACACCTCCACATTGCAATCGTTTTTGACCAAACGTCCAGACAAACCCAGCACTCACTCACAGCTGTCAGGAATGAAAACCAATGAGCAATACACATGGGCCGATTAATTGTAAGAGAGAGAGAGAGAGAGAGGAGGGAAACACACACACACACACACTTTTCTGCAGGAACGAAAGCAGAAAAGGCACAACTTATTTTTTCGCAAAAAACAATATAAAAAAATAAACGGTGGGGAAAAGTTCAGGTTTTTTTTTTGGTTTTTTTTATATTAAAAAAAACGGATTCTAACCGAATAATGAATTCTAAATATCATTTTTTTTTCGCGGTTTGGGTTGCGCGTGTGTTTTTATATATATATATATATCGATATATTTTTATATCTATATATTTTTTTAAAAAATCTTTATGGGTTGCGTGCGTTTGGGGGGTGGGGGGGGGGGGTCGTGTTTTTTTTAAAAAAAACAGCATCGAGTTTCACGAACTCGGGGGCCTGAGGAAATTGAACGATTTTAAGAGCTTCGGGAGGAGTCGGGGGACGGGGAGAGGGGGACCGGGGGCGGGGACGGGGAGAGGGGGACCGGGGGGGGACGGGGAGAGGGGGACCGGGGGGGGACGGGGAGAGGGGGACCGGGGGGGGACGGGGAGAGGGGGACCGGGGGGGACGGGGAGAGGGGGACCGGGGGGGGACGGGGGAGAGGGGACCGGGGGGGGACGGGGAGAGGGGGACCGGGGGGGGACGGGGAGAGGGGGGGACCGGGGGGCGGGGACGGGGAGAGGGGGGGACCGGGGGCGGGGACGGGGAGAGGGGGACCGGGGGCGGGGACGGGGAGAGGGGGGGACCGGGGCGGGGACGGGGAGAGGGGGGGACCGGGGGCGGGGACGGGGAGAGGGGGGGACCGGGGGCGGGGACGGGGAGAGGGGGACCGGGGGCGGGGACGGGGAGAGGGGGACCGGGGGGGGGGGGGGGGGGGGACGGGGGGGACCGGGGGAGGGGGACGGGGAGGGGGGACCGGGGAGGGACGGGGGGGGTGGGGACCGGGGAGGGACGGGGAGAGGGGGACCGGGGAGGGACGGGGGACCGGGAGGGACGGGGGACCGGGGATGGACATAATCCACATAATATTATTATTATTATTATTATATATTTTTCCCCATCATATTGTTTTAATATCTCTCGACGAAAAAAAAGCGATTTGTAAAAATAATACGAGAGTTTTAAGACAAAACGAGGCTGTTTGTTTACCCTCCACACACCCACCCACCACCCGAGGCTATTTAATGTTATCTGACAGCTCGAGCTCGCCTCCCTCCCTCCCTCCCTCCCTCACCCACCTTACCTTTTGCTCAGAGGCCGGACTCTCACGGCCACTTTCACATTCGCCATCTCTCGGGGTTGAGAGGGAGGAAGGAGGGCGGGTGGGTGGGTGGGTGCGGGGGGCGATGGAAAAAAAAAAATCCGGGATGGAATGGGATGATGGTGGTGGGGGTTTGGGGACCCTCCCTACTTGATTTAATTCCTCAAAAAGCTCAGGCTTTGGTGCCCATGTTTTCCGCGGGCGGCTGAGGCCTCCGCCTCCACGCGCATCTTTCCCGTTTACGAGCCGCCCGACTGGACGTTCAAACGGTCAGCGCTCGAGCCGGGGCGGGCGGGGCGGGGCGGGGAGGGGGGCGTGCGCGCGCGCGCGAGGAGGGTGGGTTCGGTTGGCTGTCAATCACCGCGGCTGGTGAGCGTGGGTGTCAATCACAGGGGTGAGGGCGGGGCATGGCTGTCAATCACAATCGGCTGGGCGGGATTGGGGGGGGGTTAGGATGGGTGGTGAGCGTGGGTGTCAATCACAGGGGTGAGGGCGGGGCACGGCTGTCAATCACAATTGGCTGGGCGGGATTGCGGGGTGGGTTAGGATGGGTGGTGAGCGTGGGTGTCAATCACAGGGGTGAGGGCGGGGCACGGCTGTCAATCACAATCGGCTGGGCGCGGCCGTCATCGCTTTGACTGTGACTCCACCCCTGGTCAACCGGGCTGACCTGTCAATCATGTTGAGTTGATCAGAGCTGATTTGTTATAATAATCATAATAATAATAATAATCCTTGCATTTGATATAGCGCTTTTCACGTCGGGAGGACGTCCCAAAGCGCTTCACAGAATAGACTGTAAAGTGAATTGACTGTAACCACTGTGGAGTCCTGTAGTTCAGTGGTTAGAGCAGTCGCTTTGCAAGTGAGAGACCTGAGTTCAATTCCAGGCAGAGGGCGAAACCTTGGGCAAGTTTCCTTACTCCACACAGAGCCTAATAATAATCCCTTCAAAACCAAAAGTAAATTGGTAATTTTCAATCTACGACTGTTTGTGGGACATTGCTGTGCGCAATTGGCTGCCACGTTTGCCCACAAATATATACAGTCAATTCACTTTACAGTGTGTTATGTGAAGCACTTTGGGACGTCCTCCCAACGTGAAAAGCGCTATATCAAATGCAAGGATTATTATTCCAGGACTCCACCCTTGCATTTGATATAGCGCCTTATCACGTCTTCAAGACGCCTCAAAGCGCTTCATAGAATGAACAGCCAATTGCGCACAGCAGTGTCCCTCCTACAAATAGTCGTGGAGCGAGTGACTGAACTATTATTATTTTGTTTGTCAGTCCAGTGAAACTTCACCCACAAAATACAGTCAATTCATTTTATATTTCTGTGAAGCTCTTTGAGACGTCTCAATGATGTGATAAGGCGCTATGTTGAATGCAAGGATTATTATTGGTATTATTGTTAATACTAATAATATTAAGAGGACAGGGTGAGGCAGGGGGTTGAGCTGCAGTTTGTAAATTAAAATCTACATGGGCAAAATTATATGATTATAGAAAGAAATGCAAAACCTGCATTATTAAACAGTCGTTCACCTTAAATCATTATCAAAATGCTTCACTGGTAATTAGCTTCAAGTGCGGTTGCTGTTTTGGCAGGGAAAGGCAGTTCCATTTGAACACAGCAACATCTCACAAAGAGCCATGAAGTGAATGAACAATTAATCTGGAGGATTGTTGACTTGGACACCAAGAGAAACTCCCTTTTTATAAATAGCGTCAAGGGATCTTTAACATCCATCTGACCAGGCTAATGTTTAGCACTTAATTTGAAAGACAACATGCCCTGACAACGCAGGGCTCCCCTACAATACACTGGAGTGTCAATCTTACACTATGAAATAATTGGTCATTCAATTCATGCTGTGCACAAATTGGCTGGAGTGTTGGCCTACAAAATACAGTCAATACACTCTACAGTATATTCTGTGAAAAGCTTTGAGATGTCCTCCTGACATGCAAGCCACTGATATCAAATGCAAAGAACATTATTATTATGAATTCAAGTTTCAATGACTCCACAAGCTTCCGACCCAGAAGCAAAAGTGCTTCCAACAGAGCCAAGCTGACACAGAAAATTTAATTTACTGAATGCAATTGAATATACAGTGTAGGAATCGGCAAAAGAACTATACTTTTCTGTACAATGTTTGATTGCTACAACAGTATACTTCTACTGAGTTACTAAAATGATCATATTCTGGCAAATCCTTTCAAACTAACAGCATTTCTCACATTGACTCTCACAACCTCCAGATATCAGCACTCCTCTCTTCAACAGCCAGTCTTGAAACTTTGACGGAGGTCATTTCATACAACTTTCAACAAAGTTGTCTGTCCGGTTTGGTCAGATTCTAAGTAGCAACATCCATGTCTAAGGGAGCAAGTGCATACTTTGGTTTAAGACACATAGTCCTCTGGGGTGGGGGAAGTAGAGAGCTTTAGGCAATCACCTCTTCAACGGAATAAAAAAAATCTGATAAATTGCATAACTGACAATGTATCACATTTTTCAATGATTAAACAACATATTACTTAACTGGAAAGTGTACACAGTATGTGTTGGGTCAAAAATAGCTGTTACATTTAAGAATAAGTAGCTGTGATCTTTCAATATAATGACCCACCCCTTGTAAAAATACAATTTGTTATTTCCAATCCTGTACTACAATGCAAAATTACATTTGTAAAGTGCCTTTCATGTTGGGAGAGCGTCTCAAGGCATTTAACAGACAGGGATTAGGAATTTGGACCCAAGCGGGAGGAGGGTGGGGGGAGTTAGGATCAGGGAGGATGGAGGGCAAAAGGTAGCCACAGGCATAGTCGAAGAGGAGGGTCTTAAGGCGTACCTTGAAGGAGGGGAGGGAGGCGAAGGGAATGTGGGAGGGAGTTCCAAAAGGTGGGGGCAGAGAGGCTGAACGCCCGACTGCCAATGGTGGGGCGGGCTGGGGATGTGCTGGTGACATGAAGCAGGCCCGAGGCTGCTGAGCGGAGAGGTTGATAAAGGGTTAGAAGGTCAGAGGTTGTAGGGGGTAAGGCCATGGAGGGCCTTGAAGGTGAGCATGAGTATTTTCAACTCGATCCTCTGAGGGATCGGGAGCCAGTGGAACCGGGCGAGGGTGGGTGTGATGGGGTCACGAGCCTGGTGCGGCAGAGGACATGAGCTGCTGAGTTCTATGGTTCTATTTGGATCTGTACATCGCCTCCATTTATCAATGTGATTGATCAATGCTAAAAAAAACAAGACTTGGAGGAACATTTTTGTTAAATTTACTTAGTGCAAGACATTTTAAACACGACTCTTTTGGATGATTGCATTGTTGCGCCACCTTGTGTTAACAGAAAAAAGCTCCGGAAACTTGCCAGTCTTGTTACCAACTCGAGACTATTTCTCTCCCCATCCTCAGAGATCAGTTTATCCTGAACACACAAAGTAATCCAAGTAACTATCATTAACGGAATTAAAATTGGATTGTAAAGGTATTGTTTGATTGTCAATTATTCTCAAATCTCAGTCACATAGGTGCTCATTTTTAACAATTATAATCCTTGCATTATTATTATTATATAACATTCTAACATTATTATTGCTCATCTTTTAACAATTATAATAATCCTTGCACCATATCACGTCTTCGAGACGTCTCAAAGCACTTCACAAAATACAATGTAAGGTGAATTGACTATATATTTTGTGGACGAAACTCAGCAACCAATTGCGCACAGCAGTGTCCCACAAATAGTTGTGGATTATTTTTGAAGAGATTATTACCCCCAGAAGAGCAATCCACCAATCAACTTACAACTGGATTCCTACTTACTGTTAGGTAAACAGAGGCATGTGGAGTAAGGAAACTTGCCTAAAGTTTCACCTGCCCAGGAATCGAACCTAGGTCCTCTTGCTTGCAAGGCGAGTGCTCTAAATAATACACTACAGGATTCAATAACACCATTATATTTAGTGCTTTTCTAAGCTTTACTCTCAGAATTCAGATAATTTTAATAATCCTTGCGTTTGATATACTGCTTTATCACAATGTCAAGATGTTTTGAAGTGCTTCACAGGATATACTGTAAAGTGTGCATTTTGTAGGCGAATGTTGCGGCCAGTTTGTGCATAGCAATAACCCATAGCCATGGAGTGAGTGTCCAATTTTGGGCCACTGAGACATTTGACTCAAAATCCAGTTGAACAAATCACTCAATTGGAAATGTCCAGAGCAAAACACCAGCTGCATCATTAGGATAGAAAATGCAACCGTTTCCAAGTCACAGCAGTGCACGAGGCTAGCCAACAGGAGGCACAGGAGAGCTGTTAATGGAGATTATCCACCGATTCTCGCCACGATCCCTCCCCATCAAAAAACTCAGCAGAATTTAAAGAATCAAGTTAATGTCCTACTATTCCGTGGTTCCAGTCATCAATGGTTGTTTGGATTTATACAATTTTTTTTAAACAAGAAGTGAAACAAAATGAGCAGTTCAAGGCAATGTATCTTTCACATTTTCCTCATTTATTAGAAAATGGCATTTTAATAAATAGCTTAATAAAAATGTGTACAAAATGTTCATTTGTTTAAGGTAAGAGATTTAATACTATACAGCCAACCGAACAATGAATTATTCTGTTCACCCACTATTGACAATATTGACAATCCTATGTGTTTCGAGTAAGGCCTCAGAATTGGCTGAAAAGTCTTGCCTTCCTGTACAAAGTAATAAAATGTATTCCTTAATTATATACACAACTGACATGACATATGGCTCAATGTGTACTGGAAGACCTCCGTCCAATGCACAAATGTATTTTACCTGAAGATTAAGCAATTTGCATGTTTACAACACAAGGACAGAAACCCTAACAAGGACAGAATATTGATACATTGGAATGCAATGACACAATTAAAACTACTGGACCAACTCTGTCAAGAACACAAGCAACACATTGAAAAGTAAACAAATGCATCTTTAGGGAAACACAGAAACAGCCACGGCTGAGCCCAGCTTGAGAGACAAACATACACACCAGAAAAGATATAACTTATATAACAATGGCATCTGCAAGCGAAACCAGGTTAGAACCTCATTTCCTTGCGAGGCAATTCCTATCACTGTTTTAAAAAAAAATTGTCCACATCATATTG
The DNA here is from genome assembly GCF_018977255.1 of Callorhinchus milii. Classification (NCBI taxonomy): domain Eukaryota; kingdom Metazoa; phylum Chordata; class Chondrichthyes; order Chimaeriformes; family Callorhinchidae; genus Callorhinchus; species Callorhinchus milii. Next base: position 17,603,592 of record NW_024704750.1, on the reverse strand, counting down.
CAAACAGCATGTTGATGCAGTGTGAAAAACATGCTCAGAGGGTGTTTTATAAAAAGAACAAAATATACTAGTAATGACATTCCCTTGCATCATTGAGATAATTGTCACTTTTCTAATCACACAATTCTCTTAACACTTTCTGGAATTAGGTAAACAGGAGGCGTCCTTCCAAGGTAGAGTGTGCATTCCACTCCAACAATCTATCTCTGGGATTTCCACGTGCAGGAAAGATGCAATGGATACCTCAGCTTGGTTTGGATACTCTTAAGCATGGTGATGGGTTTCCGCATGTGTCAGTCACCCGGCTGACCAAACAAAACCGCAATTTGATTGTGGGAGGTTGGATAAATAAAGCAATCTGCAATGTATTGGAGGGCAGCTCAGTCCAGGTCACATAGACCGCTTGTCACACACAACCATGGTTTACTCTGAATTGAAAATTTCACAAAAATTGTTTTTTTAACCACTATCATGAGAACATATCTCATGAGCACTGCACTCATGAGCTGTAATAATGTAAAATGTTCCAATCTCACAAAACACTTTCATTAAACACTACTGAGCATGTGAATTAACACTGGGCCAAAACACTGCTACGTTTGCTACACTTTTTGCTAAAGGAAAAAAGGAATAGTCACAAGAACACAACTGATAATAAGATCAGAACTTGCCTTTCAAACTATCGTTCCAGCATTTTATTTTGTTGTAAACAGTCTTCAGTACTTCTAGAAACCATTTTTGATTATTTTTTCTAAAAGAGAGTGGATTTAAAAGGTATTAACTTAGTGCTTTTGCTGCTGGATAGCCCAGAATTCATAGTAGATATTTGCACTGTGCACTCCACATTCACAACGAAAACTTTTATTTAAAAAAATCAGTCAGGGTGAATACTTATTTTTCCTGCTAATCATTTTCAACAAGTCAACAATGTCACAACAATGCAAATAACCTGAGGGAAGTATGTCTTGGTGTTTTGTGAACAGCAAATCTCAAGATGAAGGAAGATCAGATTTCTTTAACTTTATTGGGAAAATAATTTGTTGTAAGGACATGATAAGAGCGATCAGTCATCATAAAAATTAGGCTCACGATATATATTTCATTTGTTTTTAAAAACACACATTTAGACGCATTCGTTAATTATAACTCAAAACGCCGTCAGAAATATCTCAGCTCCCAGAAAAAGGTTTTGAATTCTCTGCAGAGGAATGTTATACTGGTTTAAAAGGCTCTGAATCAGCACAAATATTGAAGATGCAAGAGACACACAAATTATATCAGCATTTTGTTTTTTGGAGAAGCGTAGTGAAATAAACAGAAATAACTAAATTTAAATAATACTTTTTGAGATGAGCTGGCAATTCTTTTAATACTCCTAGCTCAGATTTATTGTACTGTAGTTTTCAAAATAAGTGATCTCTGAAGTCACCTACCATTCTGCAGTTATTTTTGCGTAAATAATTTAAGCAATCTACTGCAATTTGTTCTGTTCAACTTCCTGCAGATTTTTCTACAACAGTCCTTGAATATTCACGAAGTTCAATTCAAATTCACAGTCGTCCCTACCTCGAGTTATTAATTTTAGCAATAGAAAAAACCCTTACATTTGGAAATAACTTTACTAAAAGAAGCTTTAAGAATCCGAATGGCCAAGTCATAAATTAAAATTATGGGCAACATATCATCAATTTGTTTGATCTACTATTTGTTTTTAAAGTGTTATGAACAGATAGTTGACTTTGTTTAAATTGTGCAGTTATTGCAATATGAATCTACTTAGATATTAAAAGTGCGTCCTTTTCAAACTATGCTTGAAAAAGTGCTCATTTTATAGCATTCCTTCATAGGCAAAAATATTATATTAGCTCTCTGTGGTGTTCCGGGGCATGGGTTGGGAGAAATCTCCCTAGCAAAACTAATGATGGACTGGAGCAACCTAAAACTGAGGTAAACACATGGAATCACAGCAATATTTTGCATTTCATCCTAGGATGAAGTTATAATGATCACAGCAAAAATCGCTTATCCCTGAAAAAGTGCAACAAAAAAAAACTCTTCTGGAAATAAAATACAAAAGTAACTCTCGACATTAAATATCAATTGGAAGATCCTCAATGAACGAAAATAAAATTCAAGGAAACCAAAAATATATAATAGTTGTGTTTTTGTAACATCCTGCTTTAGAAAGGAATCTTCATCTTTCAATGATATGAACAACCTTGAACACCTCCACAGTACATCTTCCACAACAACCGTTGTCCACACAAGTGCTACCAATGGATAGTAAAATGATCTAAGTTAACATCTTTATAAATACGACATATGCAACTTTGAATAGAAAAACAAGCCCCATCAACGTGTGAATGCCAATTTGATTTGAGGCAATGATTTTTTTTCTTAACTAGCAAAATAATCATTAGTGAATCTGGGGGGAAAAAAGAGCGCAATTATATAGAATACGGTCATTAACGCTAACCAATATATATGTGATTTAATTCATGTGGAAACATGCAAAGGAATTAAAACTTAGAATTACATTGACTGGGCTATGATATTGCCTTACCATATTAAACAGTCAGCCAGCGACTTTATAAAGAAAAGTTCCTTGCATAACCCAGTCATTTTCCTTGCCCAATGCTTAATGAAAAGTTGAGGAGCTTACATTGTGAAACCATTCGCTGATTTGTCTAGAAATCCTTACCAGAGTGTTTTAATAAATATGCTATTGTATGACACTAGTTGTGTAGACATTGATTGTTATAAAATGGATTGCTTGATTTTATGCCTTGCGTGACCTTTCTACACAACTGGCATTGTACAATAACCTGTGTAGGCACTGTCCAAAAAGCCCTAACAGCACTTGAATCTACAACTTCCAATACATCATCACAAAATGCGAGCCAATTTTTTTTATTAAAAATAAGCATAGTTTCTAAGCTTGTTTTTCCTGATAAGCGCTTTTTTTGTGTGTTTTTTCGATATTCTCCTAGTCGTCTAAAATACTGTTCACTGCTTCTTCCAAAGTGGAGGTGCCGGCTCCAACAAGGCCACCGTGACTTTCTGGTTCAATGAAGTCTTCTGAGGAAGCCATAGGAGAGAATTGAGGGATATCCATCTCTGCTGAATCAGGAGGGTTGTTGGTAGTGGTTTGCTCCTCAGACGAGTGCTGAAGTCTCTGTAGGTCCAGGATACTGTTAATCGCGCTCTGCAAGTGCTCATTGAGCGTACTGTCCTGGGGACTGTCGCTGGAGAAGCTTGCATTATCCACGGAGTCAGACTTGCGGCGCTTGGGTTGGGAAAGCGGCAACTCCCAGCGCAAGTCAGGCACCTCGTCTGCTGACTCGATCTTCATCAGACCCTGTGCGAGTGCGTCTTCTACTGCTGCGAGCTCCTTCATCAGATTACTTGTGCTATCATCCGTCTTTCCTACCAGTAGTTCCTCAGAGATAACCTCGGTTTTGTTCACTATAAGGTCTGGAAAGCCATTTCCTTCAGTTCTGTCACTTGTAACCAGAGACAGAGGACTGTCTTTCATTCCACCTGATCTCATAGCAGCTTTTTGGTTGACTTCATATTTAATTGATCTTTTAAACCCACAGCTGTTCTTTGGGTGGGAAATCCTCTTACTTTGGTCAGGTACCAAATTTGGAGAATTTCTGAGACTATCCTGCTCACTTTTTGTAAAACCATCAAGGCTGTTAAGGTAGTCCTTTGGTGCTTGAACATCCCTGTGGTTCAAACATTCTTGTTGGCGTTTCTCAGCTGGAGATGCCATGCAGTTCACATTTCCATTGCTTTGGCTAAGGGGCGTCACAGGTAGATTGCTGGGGCTTTTCTCCGATAAGCTACTCATGACTGGTAGGGAAAGCTGGTCTAATGCTGTGTTGTGGACCACCTTACTGCAACCTGCCTCATGCTTTATCTTCAGCTTGAGACCACCTCTGCTACTGGCAACGTAGGTTTTCAGAGGTTTGGATCTACTCGGAAGTACATCAATCTCTGCATTACTTAATGGAGACCCTGTTGCCCAGGTGACCGATGGTGAGTTCCTTGCCTGTTTGATAACTAGCTTTGTGGCACTGATCTGTGTTGAACTTTGAACAAGATCAGTTGAAGCTGCAGAAGAGCAGGAAGATGATGGTAGAGTGCTGGGGTTGAAAACTGATGAGATGTATGCATCTATGAACAACAACAAAAAAACACTTAGAACCATCAATATTAAAAATACTTTTAGGCAAGATTTTCTGATCTTACAACAATAATTGGTCAATAATTTTACACTTTGTGCACCATCATTTATGCAGGAGAACGTCTCAAAGCTTGTTGAAAAGATGGAATGGGAACTCAAGCTCAAAGGGAGGTAGGTGCCCAAAAGCACAATTGAAGACTGTTTTCAATAAACATTTAGTTGTCCTTTTATATTTTTTCTCGCCATTAGCATATGTATATCACGTTCTGCTTCTAGTCTGGCCTCCTTTTGCTGGGTGCAGTACCATAAACTCCAGTTGCTCTCCGGTCCCTCAGCCATTGGTTGTGAGTGAGTTTTGTCACTGTATGTCAGCAAGCTGCTCATCTGGAAAAGGGTGTCACAGCTGAGCCTGACTCACATACGTATACTACTCGCAGAGGGTGCTGTAGAGGAATCCGTAGCAGGAATCCTGTCTGGTTTTCCCTTCCCATTTCAGAGAGTTGGACCAACATATCTTAAACTCACCTGTGGTAGGATGGCGCAGGCTGGGGGAGGGTGACATGAAGGAGGCTAGTTTGCAAAGCATAGGGATTGGTCATGGGAATAGGATTGAAGGAGATCACAATCTTTAGAAAATAAACCGGTTTACAATGCTAGCCAAGCCAATATAAGGATTGGTGTTAGCACTGATCCAGTTTAAGCCTGGATCATCTGCTTTTTAAATTTATAAAATGCAAGCCAGCCATCAAAGTTTACAAAGTTTAAATTAAGTGTTTTTGAAACCTAAAAGTGTTCTGAAACCTATTAGTGCTTCATACAGTGCTGAAATGCTACAATACTTATGCTCAAATGTCAAGTTACATCATAATTTTATATCCTCACCGAGGTTCCAATGTACATTTTAGTGCCTTATGACCCTAGCTAGATTTCAAGAAACATCTCACCAGGACGTTCTCTGGCCAGTTGCTTAGCTTCCACCAGAGCCACCTTTTCGTCTTGAATGAACATCCTGTCGATCATCACCATCTCAGCTGATGGTTTTGCCCTCTGAATGGACAGAAACAAAACCAGTTCTGAATAACTTGCAATGATCTAACATTCACAGTGCACCCACCATCCATGAACACACACTGGAACATCAGCAAATGAGTATGTTATCTGCCTCAAATACCCCCCACCCCCTCCTCCTCACAGTAGCTTGCTGATGCCCAGCTGTCAAGGCTAACACATGACAAATGGTAACAGGAGCAAGATCCCAGAGGGCGTCTGCTGCCTCAAGAACTTTACGCCATTAAAGAACTAAGTCCTTCAGGAGACAAGACAGCAGAGAAATGAGGAGAAAATTAGAATTCCAATAGGTTACCCTGGATTCCTCGAAGAGCAGCAGCCGATACTTGTTAAGCATGGTCTGTGTACGCTTCAGAAGCTGGGCCGATACTGCCTCAAACTCGTCATCCACTGAGCGAGAGCACAATAAGAGAAGACTATCAGCTACAAAGTACAAAGGTAAATGCAGCAACAAATCTCACACAGTATTCAAATTAAACACTGGAAGCAATTTAGATCACTTGGATGTCTTCCATCCAAGCCACAACTTTAAGTATACTTCAGGTGTGCTCCAATTGTAAAGTAAACAAACTGAATATATTTATTGTGGCCTTAGGTAGAATGGGGGGTGGGCAACACAGAGAAAATATCAGCCAAGGTTCCTGCCCTTGCCCACTATTAAGTGACCGCTGTGTGAAAAAATAAAAATATAAATATAAAAGTATAAACAGAGGTCATACAAATCAATTGCCCGCCACTAAAATACAAAATATCTGTTGAAAAGTGCTCGGCTCACTGAATTTTTATTCAACCATATTTTTAATGTTATTAAAAGAGCCAGCAAATTGAACAACATTTTACGAACTTTAACAAAACTGACGCTTGTCATCAGAGCTCATTATAACATGCTCTCCTCGGCCCCTAGTCGAGAATAGATAATAGAAATCCAAATCAGTTCAGAATCTGTTTCCAGCTTTAAAAGGACAGTTGGACAAGTACCTTTCTTGAAATCTTCTTCAGAAGGCAGCATCCCCTTACATACATGATAGGGCAGAAGACTGAAAACTGTATCCTCAAAGGTTTTGAATGCAGTTTTGCAATCAGGCTGCATGAAGGAATTCTGGTCTTTGCAGAACTGTTCAAGTAACCTGCATGTACAAGAACATACTTATGTGCTTTCAATTCGTAATATGTATCTACTATTTACTATTATTAGTCAATAGTTAAACTGGGCATCATTCTTGGTTTATAAAATAATAGGAATGGGTTTGGCTCAACAAGTTTGATCTCATAAACCAGATTGGTTTTACTTCTCTCTGAATATCCTAATAAGTATGCCCGACACTTTGCCACATAGAAACCTTTTGTAGTTATCATTTGCCCATGACAATGGGCAACATAACCGATTGCATCAATGCTAATCTGTAATCAGGTCAGATGGGAATTCATGATAGCCACACAGCCAATCCCCCCTTCTTTCCCATTGGGAAATATTTCATCTTGACTCAGACTCACGTGGGGCAATGAGTGAATTCATGCGTTCCGAAACACACCATGAGATGAGCCGATGCCAAATAAAGCATTCCATATCCAGACAAGACAGTCCAATTGGCACTGTTTGGACTATACTCTTTCCTGCCAAACCCAAACCCGACCATTTGACCCACCTGACTGAACAGGGCTGCATCAGAATGAGCAGGACCCATTGGAGGGCAATGGAGACACAATAAACTTTAAAAAAAAAACCTTACACAAGCTGCACAACTACAGAGTGTTTCAAAAATCAAAACCAAAACTATCCTCCGATTTAGATAAAATACTGGTAGCTCTAAGTGAGAAAGATCCTTGAAATGTGAGTCAATTATTTTGAAATAAACTGCAGTATAATGTGGTAATTTTACATCCTGAGAATGATCACTCTGAACACTATCTGTGTGAAGGGCGTTATGTTAATGCAAGTTGTTGTTGTTGATGATGATCTACAGATTATTTCGAATAAACTTAAAATGATAATGCCACAAATATAACCTTTACTGCAGGTCTCATTGGATACCAACATGGAATATGCTGGCAGTAAAGAGTGAGGAAAAAGACTCCAAAGTAAAATAAATAGACTGAGAAGTTTACAATATATACAACAAATACTCTGGAATTACGCAAGGCTATAAAGTCAGTTACAAGTTCAGAAATCACTGGAATCTGGGTTGATCTTGTGTAGCCCTGAGTTAGCAGATTGCCTTGCAATCACAGTAAAGCTAATTTTCTGTTACCTATGAAACAGTTACAAAACGAGCCCATCATTTTTTTTCTTATTAAAAACAATTAAATTCTTTGTTATCTACCATTTATGTACAATGTTTGGGAACACTCAGCTGTCGAACATGATCTGTGCCAAAGGAGCACATACACTTACAAGTCTCCTCTGTGTCGAGTGGTGGGTAATGGCCTTTTAAGATTCCCGTTATGACCTTGAAACTAGGAAACAAAACACAATACAAATAAGCATATTTCAGAAGGATATTTTTTCAAATATCAGGCTTCCTATTACTTGCATCAAATATAGTGTTTAATATAGTGTGAATTAATATTCGTTTCAATCACAAATACACAATCACTACATTTTACATTAAAATCTGTGAAGTGCATTGAGATGTCTCAATGACGTGATAAGGCACTACATCAAATGCAAATATTATTAGAATCGTAGCAAGCAAGGAGACAGCAAGGTCCTTACAGAGGATATACTGAGAAGATATACTAACCAGTGTCGATTGTACACTTCCCACAGGAGCAATGCGGGCAATCCCTTTGCCAACTACTTGGATCTGGATTGGACTCTTTCCAAGCGTTACATTCAAGCCTGAGATGTTGCTGATCATACTTGGCATTGCCTAAAATCAAACCAGAAAGATATCGTTTTAAAAAAAAAACCAATGGGATTACAAAGTGATAACAAAAATTCCATAAAAAATTACATCTGTTTCATTGTTGGGTCAATTAATCTGTAATTTCCCCTCATTATAACGGCTCTCCGGTCCTCCCAAGATAACATTCAGGGAGGTTAGCTAGGTGAGAACTTGGAATGAAAATCTTGATTTAGAGGCTCAGTGGATCTTTCAACCTTATGAAGGCAATAAAATAAGTATTTATCAATTACTCTTCAGAGAGAGGGTAAGCGAGGTCTCCTTGAGGTTGAAGTGTCTCCAAAGAGTCATTTGAAAAAGTCAGGTGGGTCTGTAGTTATCTGGAAGATTGGCAGTTGATCTACTGTTTTGGCCCATTGGTGAAACTGCTTTGTCTAATTTGCAGGTTGTGCTCTTCCTGAGTAAACACATATCGAGAGCATCACAATGTCTTTAATTAATAAAAATGATTACAGGCAATTCTCCAATTTCTTCACACATTTCTTAGCACAACTAGCAAAAAAAATTAATTGTGTCAGCCTGGCTCAGTGGTAGCATTCTCACATCTGAGTCAGAAAGTTGGGGGACATTGGGACTTGGAATCACATAGTCTAAGCCAACACGCTAATGCATTTCTGGGGTGGGAGGGTGTTGCATTGTTGGAGGTGCCGTCCTTCAGAAGATCCCATAGCAGTATACGAAAAGAGAAAGAAGTTTCTCCCGGTGTCCTGACCAACAATCCCCAAATAAAATTGGTCGTTCACTGCATAGTTCGTTTGTGGGACATTGCTGTGTGCAAATTGGCTGTTGCGTTCATCCTCAATTACAGTCACTCCACTTTCCAGTGAATCCTATGAAGCACTTTGGGATGTCCTCCCATTGTGAAAGGCACTGTACCAAATGCAAGGATTATTATTATTATGAAGACCCCCACGGAAGCACACACAATCTTCTCAATCCTGCGAGGCAAGCTTCAAGCTGGAAGTTCAATCTCCAGTGCTTCCTAACCTGTTACAGTGTCTTCCCACTACAAGACTGACACACTTGGAGCCTGGTTTAGTAAGAAGGAATTCTATGGCATTGTATATTGGTACTCCCAATTTGTCACTACTACGCAAACCCAGATCAAGTTCAACAGATTAGCACACGAAAACAGAAAAATGAACAATAACAAACTAAACAAGCAGAACTAAACAAGAGATAAGCACAATTCAGATGTTATGCATGTGATATCTGAAAGCATTTGCTTTGTACCCCGGTGGTCATGTGTTTGCTGGTTGCTAACGCCCATGGCGAGTGGTTCTTTCCTTGAGGAACTGATGACTTTCAATGTATGGTGGCACATCCAGTACTATTTTAGTCACTTATTTGTGTCTTTTTCAAGCCAAATGAACTCATAGGAGAAAGACTTTGTTTATAAGTAGGGAAGAAGCACGTGGTTAAAGGATGAAAAGGTATTGAAAGCTTCACCCGGAAATTTAGCTGCATTTGAACTAGCCAGGCTTTATGCGTGGAGTAACAAAGAAAAGAAAATCAATCATTATTATTAACGAGGGGAGCAAATAGTGACAACAAAACAGAAGTCACTGGAAACACTCAACAGATCAGACAGCATCTATGGAGAAAGGAAAGTGAGTCAAGGTTTCAGGTTGTGGACCTGATATGTGACTAACTTTCCTTTCTCCATAGATGCTGTCTGACCTGCTGAGTGTTTCCAGCGACTTCTGTTTTTGTTTTCAGATTTCCAGCATCTGCAATATTTTGCGTTTTGAGCAAATAGTGAGAGTTTTACAGGCTGAAAGTGTGAAACTGTCTGAACTGTTCGCATTCCTCCCCAATAAAGGATGGAAATGAGAATCTTCATAATGAAAAACAAGTGAGGACAACAACAACAAATTACACTTGTATAGCATCCTTCATGTCAAGAGGACGTCCCAATTAAAGACAACTGAAGATGTGAACAGAAATATGTTCCCTGTATCCATGAGCTTCAATGTAGAAAAGACAGACAGGATAAAAAGCAGAGTGAGAGAATACGGGGTCTTTTCTAGCATGCAAGCTTTACATTGGATACATCTGTACAGAACAGTTTGATGCCCATGTCGGATTACCAGTTTAAAAACATACTTTAGAGAAGCTGGATAAAATAAAGTCATAATCGTTCGGGATTTCCTGATATTTTAGATCACTCTTCCAATCTATTCACTGTAGTACTCTGTTATTTAAGCTTGGTGTCAGAATTGTGTGACTGTTATCTCAGAGGTCTCGTACAAACTCCCAGCTTCAAACAGTACATGTGGCTGTGACAGGACTCAAACCCATTCCCATCAAGGAATTACAGTAAAAGCAGTTAGAGTGCTCTGAAAATACTTAGCCTTGGCAAAAAGTCCACAAATTACATGATGGGTATACAGATGATGAGACTTCTAATCCATCAAAGCAAGGCTCCAATCAAAATTATGTTTTGCAAATGTTTAAGATCTGAGAAGCAATGGGCCATCATAAGAGTTTATTCGGCTACTAGCATTACCCAGTGCATACTTGGTTTTCTGCCAAACTCTTCAGTGAGGTCTCAGCTGACATTTGGCACAAGCCAACATTCCTCCCCTCCCAACCCCCTGCTCATGCACAGCAAACATGTGAAGTCAAGCACCTGGGGATATATGCCAGTCAAAACAGATGATTCAACAGATGCGTAGACTCTGGCTGGAGCAGAGCAGCACCAGCTGACTCAACTGCTTTTTGTACTCAATCCTACACCACCTCCGAACTATTCTCCCATGGCTACAAAAGGCAAAACCAATCAACACCCACTACCTTCACAAACTTCCACAGAACAATCTGTCCAATACAGCACCCAATGAACACCTCTTCCCATCACAACCACCACCAATCCAAAGCTGCAGAATGCCCAAAACCTTGCCTAACAAACAGAAATATGTAAGAAACCCTCTATGTATATTCCTATATAAAATAAACTTCTTGAACATTCCAATCCATTTGATTTTGCACTTGCTTTTGGCAGTGAACTAACCTCATCTGTTCTGTCACACGCATTTAATCTCCTCCAGCATTCTCCTCAAACTGCGGCATCAAGGTTGTGAAACAAATCAAAGCCAAACAAGGCGAGTAGCAAAATGTTTCAAACAAAATCCGATCATTGCAACAAAGCTTAAGGTGTAGATAGATATTTTGTGAGGCTGTTTTACAAAACTGCTTCCCAAAGTGATAATTTTCTGAGGATTTTTGTTCTTTCGCCAATTTTTCTTGTCCAATTTTGTCACTTCTCTTGAAGGAATTTGACATCCTTTTCATTCAAACAGAGGCATAGGAAGTTCCCTGGTTCTAAGTCCAAATAGTCATCACTCATGTGTGAGCCTTGATGTTGGTTGGCTCTTCGACCATAAGGGAGCTCCAGTTATCACATGATGTTCAAACATTAGTTCCTTTTAGTAAGGGTCTCTGATAGCAATGGTAACTCCGTAAGTGAGGGGTTGCTTGGGTCAATTATAACCCTGATGAGATCAGCTAACCCAGCACGTGTCGGAATTCAAACATGGGACCTTCTCCTCTGCATCGCTCAGTGATGTTTTTAGCCACTGAGCCATCAGGGAAAGGGATTTGTTGAGGCTTTCATAAAAGCGTAGAGAATTTCAATGGTCATGCAGACAACGCTATTTGGGTTGAAGGTAGAGGGGGAAATAGGTTTTGCTTGGAGCCGAAGCTACAGAACAGAAAAAGGAAGCAGGTGAAAGGTATGGCAGCGTGCAATCTTAATCAAAGTGAAGCTAAGCAAATGGTCTCTCACTGAGGGTGGCACCGAAAAAGGATGCACAATTGAACTGAAATTTAGGAAAAACACCAACAAGGCTCGCAAGTGTTCTCCAGACGATTCCTTACCTGTCCAGTAGACTGAAGCTGTGGCTGGACAAGTGGTTTTAAATGAATAGTCTGGACCTTCCCTTGCGGTTGTGGAGAGGCTGTCCTTGCAGAACTATCTGGCAACACTTTGCCATCCACAGCAACCACAGTCGCCGACTCTGGTGGAAGACAGAATTATAACCAATTGTCCGTTTGCACTGAAGTTAAAGAGGAACCAAGTGGCAGAGGAGATGCCATTCCTTTCACAATATTCATGCTTCTCTCCATTTAATGGGTGGCAACGGTCCACGGCTGCTTCTTATTCCTTTGGCAAGCACACTCTGGACTCCATTAACAAGTGCTCCCCAGCGACTAGAAGAATTATGGGTAACTCGTGGTCATTGTATAAAGTACTTTGAATTCCTGTCAACTACCAACAAGGTTTCCTTGCTAAAACCATCATCGTAAACCAGAGCAGACAGTAATTGCAAGTCTGAAATTAAATCACACACCTATAATTCTTAGTTGGGAAAGAGAGAGCGTGAGAGGCACCGAGTGCCCCTACAGCAGAAAAATTCGACACATTCACAAAGATTAAATGGTGACAAGAGTGAGCAGAGTGACAATGGAGTTGTACCTCTGGGCTTTAGCTCCCTTTGAAGAAAAGAGCAGATAGCATCACTGATTGAGGTACTGTATCAAACCATATGTAAAATGACATTAATGAATTTGGCTTCCGCACCTTCATCAAAAATCATGGTATCTTTTCCAAAATGAGGATCTTGAACTTAATCCACTCGGGAATGGAACCAAGCAAGGATGGGGAGGCGGGGGGGAATAGGCTCATAGAGCCTGGTGCAGGAGAGAACACGGGCTGCAGTTCTTGATGTTCTGCTTAGGAAAGCCTGGGGGTCCAATGAACAGGGTGGCGGCGAGGTCAAACCTGTACTTGATGAAAACGTGGATGAGTGTTTCAGAGGCCCAGGGGAGAAGTAATGTTTCGGAAGTGAGGGAAAGCTGAGCGGGTAAGAGCATGGATGAAGGATAGTTGGGCCCAAACACGTCTTTGAGGTTCCGCACTGGCTCTGCAAGAGAACGTGCATCCATTCAGGCTGATACTCAGTGCCTGAGGTGAAGAGGCACTGATGGGGAGCAAGTAGGAGAGTCTCTGCCCTGTCAACATTCAACTGAAGAAAGTTAGAGCTCATCCAGGATTTGATGTCAGTTGGAACAGTTGTGGGGGGGGAGAGAGAGAAGGGTGTCATCCGCATACATATGAAAGTGTCTACAGATGATGTCACCAAATGGGAGCAAATAGATGGTGAAGAGGAGAGTACCGAGAATACAGCCCTGTGAAACATCACACGTGACTGTGCGCTGTTGGAAGGAGAAGACAAAGTGGAAATGTTGGGACATCTAGAAGTAAAACCAGGATAGGACAGAACCGTGAAGGTGGAGCAGAGAGAGGCGGTGGGAAAGGATGGGGTGTTCGACAGTGGGCCCAGAGATTCCCCCCTTCGTCCAAATTATTTATCTGTCACACATGACAGTGTTCAGCAGACTACATATCCACAAAACATGGCACTCAAGTCCAAACCTACCCCAAATCCACATATCACATCTTCCAGCAGATAGCCTGAGACAGTGATAAGGATTGGGAGTGCTGCCTTATTTTTCCCTCCCTAACCCAGGCTGGAATGTACTGTACACTGCAGCCTCAAATTCTGCACCTGCGGGTATCAGCTGCCTGAATGCAAACTGGGATTTGAACCTGCAATCCAGTTGGTGTGACTTAGTGTTCATCAGCCAAAGCGTTCAGGTCATTGGGAGCTTCAACTGTTTCTTTGAGCATTTCACAGTAAGCACCTTGTTTACAATATCAATATGAGACAACTTTGAACAAGTCTCCGTGTTTGCCTTCAGGCAGGAAAACAGCTTTGAATCATACAAGAGTTGGAAATTGCATAGTATTACATAAAATTCAATACAAGAGACTAGTTATTAAAACCCTCTCCACTACAAATGTAAAGCAAGCATGATAATTGGAGGAAATGAAAGGACTATTATGTGATCCTTTAAAATCTTTGCAAGTCCGTCTTTCAGTTCACGTCTCCTGATATTTAGCAAGGTATCTTGCTCATTCTACTGTTCTGTCGATTCCTTTCTTCTCCTGTCTGATGGGTTACTTCGTTTCACTTTCTTTAGCTTTCTGTCCCTGCTTTCTGGAATTCCCTGGCTTCTTCCATCCCTCACCTCGTTCAACATCCATCTCAAGATTTACATGTTTTTGATCATCTCTCCTTCCCGCGCCAACTCTCTGGCTCCCATCCTCTCTAGTGGGGTTTCCCAAGCAGAGGAGGTAGCTGTAGGAGTGCGGTTAGCTGAGGCTGCAGTGAGCGTTGCCCTGGGCTTGGACAATCAAGCTTCTGGTTGCCAACTGCACTGGAGCTTGGATGGTGTGTCTGAATACACCACACTGCTGATCAGCAACAACAGCAAGGTAGCGTCTCAGAGCGCTTAACAGTGGCGGAGCCTGACTCTGAACCGGGGGGGGGGGGGGGGGCGGTGAGGTGGAACCTTCCAATTTCATTGACAGGTAAAAATGTGATACAGTAACCCACATTTTCATTATCCTGTCAGTATTCACAACATTACAGCGGCGGATGGCACGCAATGTACATTCTCTAATAAATCCATAGTTCTTCTCAGCACTGTTTGTGACTGTTTTATTCAGGTCAAGACCTGACTAGTGGGGTCCGGAGTTTTTTAATTTAAGTATTTTTTCCCCTCCAAATCGATAACTAGAGAGTAGGAAATCAGACTTCAAAGCGCACTTTAACCATCTGACACACAAATATAAGAGATGTTGAGTTAATTTAAGGTGCCATTTCATTGCTCCTTGTAATGCGCATACAACCCACCATGCAGACTTAATGTTTCCAGCGCAATGTCTTACAGCACATGTTTACCATACAAAAAGAACGAGTTTAAAAGGATGAAACTAAAGTAAAAAGTGCCCACGTGGCCCAAAGACAATTTTCTAAACTCTCACTGTCTAAATCAGGCTGAGAAAAGTCAGTTACAATTAACTAGAATAAAAAGAAGCCAGTGAAGTTCTTGGGGCCTTCCAATTTCACTGACAGATAAAAATGTGATACAGTAACTAACACACATTTTCATTTTCATTATCCTGTCACTATTCACAACATTACAGCGGCGGATGGCACACAAAGTAGATTCTCTAATAAGTAAGTTCCTCGCAACTGTGAAGCCATAATTAGCCATAGAAGCTGCAAATGCATTTTGGATTTCTTGAGTCAAGTTATAATAGACACCAGGTGCTTGTACAGAAGCGTACAGTTGATTCCTGTTGATTTCACTATAAAAGTCCTCAAGAAATGGTATGCATAACTCTGATTTGTGTATGGATCTTAGTCTACAGGATGAGAGTCAGTCAGAATGCTACATTGTATTTCCAACTTTGCTTGAGATAAACTGTCATCTAAAATACACCAAACCAATTAGAATCAAACTTCATATGCATAAACCAACAACTTGCATTTATATAGCACCCTTCACATGAGACAGCATTTTGGAGTGCTTGTGTGAAGAATCCAAACAATCTCATTTTCATGAACACACACAGAAACTTGTTTAACAAGTAGCTTTAACCTAAACTACTTTAACAACAGCAAATGACAGTGTAACCTTGCCACAAAGTGCATGGATCCTTATCAATTAAACTCAATTTTCTACCCCGCAAACAAAATTGCATATGCAAACTGGTCAAAGTTAACCTAAGAAGAAATCAGCAGCACAGCAAATAAAAATTGCATAACTCCAAGCTTATCAACAAACATTTTCAAAACAAATAGAAGTGACAATAACCTGAAATTTTAAAAATATCAAGTTCAGCGTTCAACCTCAACGAATAGAAAGAATTCAGCTTTACTCACATCAGACAAACCATGAGTTCAATTAGACTCATGCCTCAATGCATAACCTTTCAATTTCAACGTTAAGAGTGTCAGGAGTCAACACGGACTTCGCTCCATGGTCCAATTCTGCTTCACTATACAGATTGAACACTCTACAGCAAGATGAAAATGCTTGGTATCAGAGAGCAGACTCATCTGCTTATAGAAGCTCAGCTCACCTCCCACAACAACAACTTGCACTTCTATAGCGTTTAACAATGGTGGAGCCTGACTCCGAGCTGGGGGAGGGGGGGGAGGTGAACCAGCTAAACACAAACAACTGAGGCCACAGAGAAGCTCTTGACCCTGAAAATCATCCTGGTTGAAGAAAAACTAACAACATTAAGTCGGAGCTGCATTAACTGAGTATAGATTAGGCTTCAACAAGCCTAGTGACAAAACTCCCATCCTTTCCAACAGGGTTTATTGCTGAAATTCTTACCGGCTTAGCTTTACAAAAGTAAATGCTTAAGAGCGTAGTTAAGGCCACTACAAACTGGAATGGATTCATACCTGGCTTGCCAAAGCTGGCTGGAAATGACTGGGCTGCATCTGAGGTAACACTGCTCGATTCTTGGATTCCATTAAGACAGTGCTGGCTGGCACAAGAATGCTGTTTGTTTGAACTGCTGATCCAATCCCACTGCTGACAAGGACAGACGCTGACATGCTGTTAGCAGTGATAGGTGCTGCCAAGCCATTGGAAGAGTTTAGTGATAGGCCCTTCTCCTGCTGGAGCTTCAGCGCCTGCTGGTAAAGCAGTTGTTGCTTTTGTTCCTTCTGTAAAGACAAATATCAATTAGTTTTTAAACTAGAGAATCTATCTTCAATTGAATACATTTATTTAGTTAAAACTGATTGGTTCTGTGATACGATATAGGTTTACTCACAGGGTGCATTTTAGTTACTTATTCCTCTTCATTGATGACAGTGTGGTAATGCAGTGTTAGTTAAATCAGTGCATCCTAAAGTATTTTTGTGCTCACCAAATCATTAACCAAACTGGGAGGGGATAACATTCCTATGTCGGGCAGCATGTTTCAACATCAATCACTCCCATGTCAATTACGACATGGGTTGATTGATGTCAGGTAAAGAATCATCCAATCATCCCAGAACAGAAGTGGCCTCTGCAACTGTAGAATGATAGAAATTTACAGCATAGAAGGGAGTCATTTGACTCATTGTTCCTGTGCTGGATCATTGAAAAAGCAAATTATTTAGTCTCACTTCCATTCTTCTTCCCACACCCATGCTAATTATTTTTTCCCCAATGTCTATTTAGTTCCCTCTTGAAAGTTATTATACAAAATATATACAGTCAATTCACTTACAGTATATTCTGTGAAGCACTTTTAGATGTCCGAACGATGTGATAAGGCAATATATCAAATGCAAGAATTATTATTATTCCTATGGATCCTGCCTTGAAAAATGTTATCGGGAGGGAATTCCACATCTTAACAACACTGAGTAAAAATATTTCTCCTAATCTCCCATTTGCTAACTCCTAATCTCACTATTCGAAAAGAGAAGAGAGTTTCTCCAAGTGCCCACAATTCGTGAAAATAAAATTGGGCATTCCCTTCATGACAGTTTTTGGGATATTGCCGTGTGCAGGTCAGTTGTCACATTCGTGTACAAATACACAGTCACTACAGTGTGCCTTGAGAGGTAGTACATCAAATGCAAGGATTATTAATATTATTATATTAGTATTAATAATAATAATCCCTTGCTGAACAAATATTACTTCGTTAGAAATTGAAAACTTAAATGGAATGTAAATGTAAACTAATCTCTGCTGAAAAAAATACCAAGAGAAGTTTACCTGCTGGAAAAGCAAGAGCTGATCAGCATTAAGTGCTGAGCCCACTCCCTGCTGGTTAATAATGACTTTTTCTGAGTGTTCAGGCACAGTGTTGCTTGGTGTTGCAGCTGACAACTGAACGGGCTGTTGAATATCTCCTGATTGGGACCGAGACTGGGTTTGTGGCTGCGGTTGGCTTTGAGACTGAACCTGTGCCTGCTGGATCATGAGTACTGGTGGCTGCCCGTTACCCATCGTCGGTAGCTCTGCATCACTGGATGGCTGTTTCTGCACAATATTAGTGCTTGAAGAATTACCACCCGATTGCTGGACATTCATGGACTGTCCTAACTGGCCACTGTTGTTCAGCACAGTTATCTGATTTGGCACTGGAACACCCTGCACTATGGTTTGGCCTTGCTGTACAAGAGTTGGTTGGCCAGAAGTTTGTGACTGTGCGGGGAAGTTACCACTTAGCTGAGCAGGCATCTGAAATAACGTTGGCTGAGCCAGCTGACCAGGCTGTAACTGCAGAGGTCCAGATAATATGTGAGTGGTTCCTTGGCCTACTGCCAGTTGTGCATTTGGTGCTGCAAAGACTTGGCTAAAGTTTGTCAATTGTCCTGCAACATTTTGGGCAGTCAGGATCTGTGCAGGTAAGGACTGATTGGTGACCAATTGACTAGAAGCCACCTGTCGCCCAATAATATGAGTAGTTGCTGCCTGTCCTGGGAGATTCGGCTTTGCTGTACTTTGGGCTGTTAAAATAGGTCCTCCATGAATTGCAGAGAGTTGGTGAGGAACAGCGACTCCGGATGTATTGGTTAGCTGCCCTGGTACAATGAATTGGTTTGTACCTGGCATCACAGCCTGAGGAACTGACTGAGGCTGGATCACTATACTACCTCCCTGGTTCAATACTTGAACACTGACTGGCTTTCCCACATTTGGCTGAACCTGCTGTGGTTGTTGCTTGATAAGGTTTGCGGAAATACTTTGAGCAACCGTTGGGCCTTGGGTTGACAATAGGACATTCTGACTTGGTGTCCCGGCTACAAAAGTCAAGTTCTGTTGGGCTTTCTGTTGCTGTAGTGCAGCTTCAGTTTGAAGCTTTAATGCTGTCTGAAGAGTAGAAGAGTTTGGACTAAATGAAGGCTTTGGACTTATCTGAATGAGTTTGGGTTGGATATTCACACGGTGCTTTGGCTGAATTGGAGTAGGAGTCTTTTGAATAATATTTTGGGCAGACACTGGGGTGTGAATCACCTGACTATTGATAGTGGGTCTAACAGTCACCTGCTGGGATGCTTGGGTGACATTTGCAAAGAGAGAGTTGCCATTTAGATTGGTGCCAGCGACATTCTTTTGGAATTGCGAAGAAATGGATGAGTTTACTGTCAACTGCTGGTCAACACCTGGTGCAGATAGATAACTCCCTGGAGGAAGAGTGGTCATCTGGGCTGACTGGCCAGATTTGGTAATCAGCTGCTGATGATGTTGACCAATGGACATCATAGCAGTTTGACCAGCATGCTGATCGACCATTTGAATTTGTCCAATGCTAGTTCTTCTGGGGCTACCATTGGATCTGGTCTGAATACTGGCTATAGGTGTTATTGCTATGCTGTTTAGTCCAACCTGGTGAATTAAACGTTGAACGCTAATGGTTTTGTTAACAAACTGGGCATTGACTGGTTGTTGAAGCAAAGGCTGTTGTGTGATTATAGCAGGTGGCTGTTGCTGGGCTAATCCACCAATGTCCGTGCTGCCACTGCCAAAAAGCTGTAAGGTTTCTTCGGTCACCTGGGTCGCAGAGTGCAATTGAGAATAAGGCTGCGCCTGCAGCACATTGGCTGCCAGGTCAGCCTCCTCTTGCAACGTTTGCTGTGTAATGTTGGCCTCCTGTAAACTTTGCTGCAAGATATCACAGGGTTCATCTGAATTTTGCTGAACGCTGGAATTAGCTGGTGACCCAAGGATATCATCTTCAAGGAAAAAGAGGTCAACGCAGCTTGTGTTCGACTGTATCTGGCTAGTGTTCCCTTCACCAACCGCTGCTATCTGTCCCTGTAGCAAAAATAGATACGCTTATTTGCTTTGGAAGCATTTTATTACCTCAAGAAATCGCAAAATAAAAATTATTTCATAATTATTGAAAAACAATTCTCTTCCAATTCTATAGTATAGAATAATCATAAGTCACCTATGGAAATCCAAAGCCAACCCAATTCCCCATTGCTCTTTATTTACCTATTCTGCAGCTATTTTCTTTCCTCTTTCAGTTCTTCCACTCAGGACACTGAACTTAGTTAAAAAGCTGTTTCATGTGATGGGAGGATGCTTGGGTGGATGAGATCAGATGGGCCAATGGTCCAAATGGCCTTCTTCATCCAAACTATTTTGGGGATCAATTTTCCTTTCCATGGTTGAGAAAATAGTTTGTGACCTGGTCTTAAGCAAACGTCATTCCTCAAAGCTGGTCGTGGCGCTCTCATTCCTCTTTCGCATTTCATTGTTGCCAACAATAGTAGCTCGACATTAGCCACTGAAGCAGAACCATTGCATCCAAAGGGTATCCAGCAGCTGCTACTTTTTGGCTAGCAAATGATGGACTGGCCTACACACACACATACATATTTCCCCAGGAAACATCCATCCATGATCCAAAAGCAAAAGTTTCCATTTGTGGCAAGCCCAGCCTGTTACTGGCTGATCCAGTGTATGATCCAAAAACACGATGGATGATCTGAGCTTCAGGACGACCCTACCAAAAACTGGTTTACACACCAGTGAGATACATTCCATTTGGATAAGGTCTAGGTTTAAAAAAATATTGAGCTTGAGTTAACACTTACCAGTTGGGTAAACATACATATTGATCACCTGTACTTAAACTAACATTATAGAAAATGTTAAAAAAATCATGTTTGCAACTGAGAAACTGGGAATATTTTTATCTGCTTTACTTAGTTTCAGCTTCACAAATTCTATCCAATGTGAAGTTACTTGCAATGTGCAGCCACAACCATAAACCGCAGACACTAATGGGGACAAAAGCTCTGCATATTCAACTAAAAGGAAGTGAGTTTATTCTCTTCTGTATTTTCTATTCCTCTTTGAGGGAAGAGAATAAAGTCTAAATTTCTAGGTATAAACCAAGCTCCACCACTTAGATAGCATGGCACAGCCAACAATCAAACCAGTTGTTCTACCAAGCTGCCTGAACCTGCCTATTTATAAAACAATATAAAAGTGAACCTTCTGTGTACTCCACAAAAAAGGAAACTGTCGTATCACCTGCATTAATCCTTAACGTACATCAATGACAATGATGACATTGTCAATATGCTACAATATGCTATTTTGTAGCATATTGACAATGTCATCATTATCAATAAGCTATAAAAAAATTACAAATCGCTTAATTTTTTTCATCATTGATGTAAAATTACTTCACCAAAACTACTGAAAACTGAAGGATTGTTTGCTAACCTTATCAGATCCGTGCAGAAAGTCATTCAGGGCTTGAGGATCGCTGGAAAGTAAAGCAGAATATTACTAAATCAAATATGGTATACTTTTAAAATCCACTAATATTATAATCCTCAGAGGGAAAAAGGACCATTTGGTATGATGCTAGGTTTGGTCTCTGGACTGTGTTGTGTTGATCGACTTCAGCTAGATCACTTGTCAAGGTACAAGACATGCCTCTGAACTAATGCTAGGTCAACTAGATTTCCTGCTTCTCACTTGAGAATCCTACCAGTGTGTGAGTACGTGCACGACTGGATCAGAGTCAACAGTGACTCACACCCCAGTAAAGGAACTGTGAGATTTTAAAATACCTTAAAAAAGAATAGTTGCAGTCTTTATATACAGTAAGGTTAACATGACTACTTTGTTCATACAGATTCTGCAAGTACAGTCTACAGTTGAAAAGAAACATCTAGTTTTGACAAGTTGATAACTAGTATTGTTGCTGCAAAAAATGTGAAATGACAGCGGCAAAACTGATATCCAAATAATTAATTCCTTTATGAACTCCCCAATTCCTGATGGCAATTTTTGGCTGCTAGGGAATGAAACATCAATTTTGTATTTGGTATCCACTGATGTAGGTGCTGCCAGGTGCGAATACTGAATGCAGGGTTAAACTCTCTCTCATCTGCTTGGACTGTTCGCCTGACATGAAAGATGCTGTATAAATGTAAATGTGCTTGTTTTGCTCCAAAACACAAGCACTTCAGTCTGGCTGAGTCTGTAATACTCTCGCCTCTAAGTCAAAGGGTTCAACTTAGTCAAGACTGTAATGCAGTGATTTACTGGAGATGCCATCCTTTGGTTGAGACATTAAACATAGGTTTGATCTGCCTGTTTAAGTGGGTGTTAAAGATCCCATGTCATTAAGATAAAGGAGTTTCTCCTGGTCTACTGGTCAATAGTTTTCCCCCCAATCCCCACCGATAAAATTGATCATTCACCTCAAGAATGTTTGTGAGACAAATTAGCCAGACTGTTTTCCTACAAATATACAGTTACTCCAGTAAATGCTGTGAAACACATGGAGACATTTCGATAACATCAGGCGTTATAGCAAATTAGAAGACCGTTATTAGCAAGAGTAAGAACAGCCCAAAGCTGGATCCATGTGAATTTTCAATGCCCCTCAGCAGCCATTCGCTCCCGCAACATTAGGGAATGTTTCTGCAGGCTCAGTGTCAACAGGCACAAGCCTGAAACTACCCAAAGTAAATGTAGGATCTCTGTGGCTGACAACATGAAGATCTCATCTCAACATTCAAGACAGGATTTCAATTTCCTGGGGGTGAAAAGTCCCCTAATTCAGTATGACATATCATTTAAAAAGGACAACCCGAGTGAAATTAATTAACTTTACAGCTTCAGCTTTGCAAAGTAATGGAGGTCTAATTTCGAATTTAGTTAAATACTGGGAAGAATGCCTGAAAAGGTGCTCATTGGAAAGTGGCAGCTCAGCGGTAGGAAACGTATTGTGGGATATAAAATACATCTCTGTGCAGATCATCTGGACTTGCAAAACTTCAGCTCAGAGCAGTGTCGCAGGTCAGAGCAATGTACATGGGAGACTCCCTGCAGGAGATATCCATCCCAGCTTCGAGGCTACATTCAAGCTGCTGCTTTCCCATCAAGCACTATAAAAGCCAATGCTTTACCTTTCAGCTCTAACTTTTAAAAAACATTAGTAAATAATTATAAAAGAACAAAGAACTTACCAAATAACATCCAGCAAACACCTGCCGTCTTCATCATCCATGACAACTGCAGGGAAAGATGCTTTGCTATAATACAGTAAACCTCACATAAGTCGTATAAGTTGGGACCATACATACATTTAACATGACTTATGCAAAGTATGAGTTATGTCAAACTTACATAGAATATAAAGTCTTTAACGGGACTTGGGAAGATGTAGACTTAAGATTATACAATTTATACAGATCAGTATTATGCAAGTTTTACTGTGTATTATATAGATTTTTTAAATCACACATTCGTAAATGTTATTTGTGAAGCATTTCAAATGAAAATGAAGCAGTATGAGAATTATTTTATCAGATATGTTTTAACAGCTTTTACTGTGGTTCATTTGATTCTCAAGAGAAACACAGCGCGACATCTTGAAATAGATTTGTTACCCTTCTCACTATTTCTGATCAAAGGAAATTATTTCCCCAGTGTCTCCAGCTCATCAGCCTTAAAATACCACTTACACTCACTGGTGCCGTAGTGAGGCTTCAGCAGCTGTCAACAGCAGCAAAGAAATCAGAACGTGCAGCAATAATCCCAGTCCAGGGAGGAGTTGAAGAGCATGGTGTCATCAATGAGCCTGTGATATTGGGTGAGGGAGAAATAAATCTTTAGGAGGATCGTGAATGAACAGAATATGGAACATACCATGGCCCATTTTTTTAATTAAAAAAAAAATCTTAGTTTACTTTGAAATTTCTTTTTTGTAACAAAATAGAGATCATCGTAAAATGATCTCTCCTTAAAATTACTTCAAAGTTTCATCTCACCTGTCACACACGTGACAACATCCTTCTAGTCACGAGGTCATTTTCATTGTGACAAATAACCCTGATCTCTTACAGGCTGCTTCTCCTCCAAAACAGTAGGCATTCGTTTTTGAGCATAAGATTCTTAATAATCCCTACTTAATTATCAAATGCAAGTGTTATGATTATTATTACTCTGGAGAAAATACATTTGGTTTTATAGCACTTGGCCCTTTCTGTGTTAGGATGCCTTTTCATTTAATCCAATTCCTGTCTGTATGCAATAAATAACTAACAAACTAATATGCCAATATTTTACTGAATGTGTCTGCCCTAGTAGCATTGTGGATCTCAGTTATGAAGTCAATCACCAATTTTTTTTTAAAACCTCAGAATTGCTGGCAGTCACTGGGAAAAATCCTTCTTTTTTAGTAGTCATGTGATTTTTAATGTCCATCCGAACTAGCAGACAGGACTTAGTTTAACGTTTTACTGGACAGCACTTCTGATAATGTAATTTATTGGAGTATTGGAGTATCAGTCTATACTATGATCCCCAAATCCTGGCTGGAATCCACAGCCTTCCACTCAGGAGATGAGAGTCTGCCAAATGAGCCAGGCCAACAATTCTACAAAGTTTGGTTTGGAGACTTTTAAGGATGGTGATGGGATGGTGTTAATCATCGAACTGACCAAAAAATAAATAATGTACTGAAAGGCATCAAGAAATGCAAAATGTCTTACTGTTCCTACTCGGGAGAGCAGTTACAGTGAGTGCAGAAATTCCAAAGATCAACCTCTCAGCTGTAGAATAATTGTCATGTGTTCGTTTATTCTTCCCAGTCAGGAGTTAATGTTACAATAAGATGTAATACACAGAGCTCATTTGAGGGCCTAAGCATAGGTGGAGCTTCTAGGGATCAGACTTCCAGGTCATTTCTGGAACTGCACCCTGGGTTTTGCCCACAAAATATAGTCAATTCAGTTTACAGTATACTCTGTGAGGTGTCTCAACAACGTGATAAGATGCCATATCAAATTCAAGGACTATTATTATCATTATCTCCACTTGTAACCTCCCTCCCCACCTTTTCGACTGTGCTTTTGGTTATCTTTCCCCCCTCCTCAGCGAACCCTTGCTGAGTGAATCACTTTAAGATATCCTCCCAGTGTGAAAGGTGCTATATAAATGTAAATTGTTGTTTTGTCAGATGATCTTAGCTGTTGATTTCTATTGGCCTTGATGATCAGTTTAAACCAGGATATCCTACACACCAATACTATCCAATTGCTCCATACTGGAGTGTGCATTTGTGGCTTTAAGGTTAGACGGAATTGTGTTTCGCCCTTTTTCTCCTTGGCTGAAAAGCCTAGCAACACTCATCAATGAAACTCACACATAATAATAATAATAATCCTTGCATTTGATATAGCGCTTTTCACGTCGGGAGGACGTCCCAAAGCGCTTCACAGAACACACTGTAAAGTGAATTGACTATATATTTGTGGGCGAACGCGGCAGCCAATTGCGCACAGCAATGTCCCAAAGCAATAGTCGTAGATTGAAAATGACCAATTTATTATTGTTTTTGGTTTTGGAGAGATTATTATTAGGCGTGAGGAAACTTGCCCAAGGTTTCGCCCTGCCTGGAATTGAACTCAGGTCTCTCGCTTGCAAAAAACCTTAGGGTGAGGTTCTGAAAGACAGCTGGCATCTATACATTCTATTGCAGGTTATTTGTAATCGAGCCATTCTGCCCCTGTTTTCTGGAACTCCATTCTGGAGTATCTCCACTTCGCACCCTCCCACCCCACCTTCTGGCATTCATATATCCAAATAATAGTTGAGGAGGAAAAAAAGGAGTGAAATGCCTTCAGGAGAGAGGAGAGGAAGAAAAACAGTGGAAATTGGCAAGAGAAAAGAAAATGTTGTGACAGACACAAATGAGTACATATAGTTCATAGACAGAAAGCAGCATCTATCAGAATTGGCCTGATCATACTCACATAGTACAGACACAGCCCCATGCAGCAAAACTCAGTCCTGGTAATGCACTGACTGCATAAAAAGCTTCTCGCAGTCCTGCCACCATGGACCTTAACAATACATTTTGCTTCTGGGGTTGATCCAAGCCTTACTCATGCAATTCATTGTGAAGCCACAAAGCATCTTCCAACGTAGACATTAGTTTGTGAACCTCTACACAAGAACCTACAAGTGAAACAAAATCAGAAATGTCTTCAACAATATGTTCACGCCCTTGTTGTAGATGATTGTTTCTGTAATTTTTTCCCTCCTACATGTGAAGTTAAATCAATATGTTTGGATTAGATGTTAACAAGAGTCTTATCTGCTTGTTCAGGAGGACTTAAAAGATCCCACAGCACCCACCTGACCACTTCCACTGGGTAAATACAATTCTCAAAGCCATACACATGGAGACAAGCTTTACTTGATGCAGGTATAATGGAATTGAACCCAAAGAGATGGGAGAAGGAAATTCCTGGGAACTCAGGATAGAAATCTGGAAAGATTATATTATAATACAGATTTATATATAATATATAAAGTTGCATTATATAATTTTAAAAAGGTTTCCATAAGGAGAGATGTCCTCATGTTTCTTCCTGGGATCACAGACTGTTGCCAGTTATTACCACTAATGAGGCACAGCAACACCAGACTCTTCACACACCCTCCAAGAGGTTTAAAGCTCTGGAAATAGGATTGTTTTGAAAAAATTTTTTACTTTGCTCAGCAGGAAATTGTGTGCCTCATGACCCCCCAGTCCTACCCTCCCACCATCTGTGGTCAAGCTTTCAGTCATTCTGTCCTCACTCTCTAAACTTCCATCCCAGAGTCGCTCCAATTTACTTCTGCCCTCAACTCTTTCAAGGTCTGTCTCAAGACCTACCTCTTTGGCCTCGCTTTCGGTCATCTTTCCCATCCCCCCACACCAGTTTGGGTGCCAAGTCAGGATCATTAAGCACCTTCAGACTTACTCCCAATGTCAACGGCAATATAAAAATGTATGTTTGTATTGTTTTAAAGAAAGATTAAGCAGAGATGATCCATGGGTGAGTATTAATCACAGATAGACTTACCTTCAGCTTAAACTGAGATTCTGAGCCAGGTGGATCTTGAGTAGTCGTCCGTTACATTCAGCAATCTACTGCAAATGCAACCGTACCAGCCTCTCTGCTTCGCATCTAATCATAAACCAGAAATGTGCCGCATGTCAATGAGAAGATTCACATTCCAGCCAGCTACATTAATTTATTTTCAGAGCTAGAGAACAGGAAACACCTGCACACAACAGACACTCTTAAGTAATGCTTGAGAACACAAAGTCGTGGTTTTGAATCACATCACTGCTGACAATGAGACAGTTTGTAGCCTCCAAGGATATGTTCCCAAGATTGCCGTTGGGGATACAAGTGGACACCAAGGACAATTCCATGACCTCCACTCTTTGTTCTTATCAAGGAGGAAGGGAGAGGGGATCGACGAATAAACAAATAACTTACATTTACACATGGTAGAACCCCCATTAGAAACACACTTTGTTATAATGAAGGTTCACATAAAGCGACTGGGTTGTGGACTGACATTTTTCTTACTTAAAAATCCAAAATCTCGACATTGCCTTATTTGTAAATCTGTCATCACCTTTGGACTTCAAATCCTGTCATTGTTGCTTGAAAGCAAATTGTTGCAGTAATGGGATTTTAAGTGGACGAATTGCAGCACAACAATATGATTTCAAGCACAATAAGGAAATAAATAAATATAATAATCCTGATATTTGATATAGCTCCTTTCACATTGGGAAGACATCTCAAAGCACTTCACAGGATACACTTTATAGTGTAGTGATTTGTAGCTCCATTGACTCGCCAATCCCTTGTAAAAGGATTCCAGTGCAGTAAGTTTCATGAAAAAATTGACATTTTGAACCATTTTTACGAAATACAATGGATACAAAATGAAATCCTCATCATCAACAGCCAGCCCATGAACAACAAAGAAGCCAGTAACCAACTGATTTGGATTTACAAAACTATCGTGAAAAGTAGCATCCCTGATCTTCACATCTCTCCCCTTTCGACAGCTGGGCACTCTTCAGTACTGTGACTTCCAACCCAGACAGAATTGACAACTTGGGCACATACCAGATTGAAGAAAGGGAAATGTGCAAAAAGCAAATGTCAAACAAGTTTTAGATTATAATTTTGATGTCTTAATCTTAGGAACAGGTCACAAGTATAGTTGCCAAGTCGCTGGTTTCTCATGGTTTTCATCCAGAAATGGGATGAGTTACCAGAAATGGAAATTAATAGTTTAAATGATACTATAAATCTCTTCCTTAATTGCGTAGTTCCATAATTATCCTCAAGATTATTATATTTAATTATTATGCTTGAAATCCCATTGTTATGCTTCAAATTGTGCACTTCAAATCCCACTGTTGCTTCATAAATGGCCATTTTAAAAAAAATCTTCAATCCCTCACCATTCCTCTTGCAAGTTGCAGTTTAGATGTGTAAGATTACTGTAGGACACCCTATTTGAAATTATTCAGCTACTCTGTTTAGTGGAAGTGGGGTAAGTGGGGGAGGGGTGAAGAGTTTGGACAACAATAACAACAACAAAATTACATTTATAGAGCGCCTTTCACATTGGGAGCGCTGAACAGTCAGGTGTCAGGGCCCGAGCATGGGGGAGTGGTGGTGTAGAGGTGAGGGAAGGCAGAGAGCTGGGAGGGAGACCAAAGGCACGATCAAAGAGAAGGGTCTTCAGACCGGCCTTGAAGGAGGCAAGGGAGGAAGCGAGTGAAGGGACCGTGGGATGGAGTTCCAAAGTGTGGTGGGGCAGAGAGGCTGAAAGCCCGGCCACCGATGGTAGGCCGGGTCGGGCGGGAGACATGGAGCAGGCCAGAGCCCGCTGAACGGAGGGAGCGGGCAGGTTGGTAGGGAGTCAGCAGGCCAGAGAGGTAGGAGGGGGCAAGGCCACACGATTGCAGATTGGACAGTGAATGAATGTAGCCTGAAGTTTGGAGAGAGCTTTGAATATCTAAAATAGTGAAAGTGTACAGCACTCTCCCCCAAAATTTTAAGAATTGATAAGTACAGCATTACTCCAACATTTGCAGGAGGTACTGTACTTACCTCGGCATCCATTCTGCTAACTTCCTGACAGAAGCCTCAAGAGCACGCTCTCAAAACAGAGTTAAGTAGTGTAGCTCTTATTAATATTATAAAATTATATTATAAATCTCTGCCTTAATTGCATAGTTCCATAATTACCCTCTAGATTTTACAGAACCATTCGAAGAAGCCCCTTGAACACTTCAGAATCTCTCTACCACATGGTTTATTGTGTGGGCTGAGAAATCAATTACTGCCATTGACTCAAGGAGTCTAAATTCCAGTATAACATGCAGTAGGGAATTTGCAAAATGCTTTTAACTGTCAGCAGTATTCCCAGCACAGTCTTGGCCGGAACACATCCGCTCCCTTTCACAGGGACAGGTGAAACAGAATGAAATAAAAAAAACTGCAATCTTCTTTTAAAATATTTCACATTGTATCTGTCAATTATTTCAAAAATCAACTATTTTTGTGCTACTCCAACCATTACAGTACCATTGCTGTACAAATTTAATGCAAGCTCAAAGCTCCTGCAGCATTGCTATATATTTTAAATACTGTCATTTAAATTTGTGCATTGTTTTTAAATCAATACGAAACGAATCCTCGAATGCAGCTTCCCCACTTGCTTCCACTGAGGTCATTGCAAGGACAAACAATAACACATAATCTGTGGTTATAGATTTCTTTACAGAATAAAAATTCAGCATGCAAGTTATACAAGGTAACACACATCTGACCTTCACTCAGAATATTTTTATATAAACTAAAGCTGTTTGTACACCTCACAAAATCCAAAGAAAAATGCTCAGTTCAGGATAACCTTCATGAAATGTCTGCAGGAACTGCAGGAGTTTCAATGTTGATCTGTAACTTTTGTTCAATGGAATTCATATGTCAAACTTCCTACAGTAGTACATAATTTTACATGAAAACATTTTTTTCCTACAACTTTCCTACAACAGCTTTCTTGCTGAAGGTTATATGGAGAGGTGCTCACTACTAGTATCAGAGATGTATGGAAATGCTCACCTCATATCAGGCTATAAACTTCACAGCTGTTTGTAGTAGGCTGCTGTGCCCAAATTAGCTTTTGTGTTTACCTTCAAAATAGAATCATTACATTTTATGGTATATCTGTGAAGCTCTTTGCGACGTGCTCTGGATAGCAGGTTACACAGATGTGCTCAGTACTTAAATTAGGCTATATTGATATACACAACCCAAGTCAGGCAATCCATAACTTTCCCAGGTGATGCCTCAGTTGGAGAAATTACTCCTTGAGTGAAAAGTAAACCATACAAAGGAGTAATATTCTAGGTTTCAATCCAAAAAACTGAGCTGAATTGGCGGATCACAACAATAATAGCACAATTGGAAATCCCTGAGTTAAGGAGAGGGATTACTTCTCCTGACTGACAACAAGTGACCTCTGGTGTCAAAGTCTGCCTAAAGAGATGCCAAAGCAAGCTTGACTGTGATCTATTTCCCATTCTCTCTCCTTCCTCCACTCCTCCTCTGCTCCTCTCCCCCCACCACCTCAAAAACTCTTAAGACTCTTCTCATTTGCCTTGACCTCCAAAAAGGAAGAATAGCCACTTGATAAAGGTACACCTACGAGTGCAGGAACACCAACTGATACCACAATTCTCCCTTCCCTCCTTCAGAAGAGAACAAATCCCCAAAAAACCTACACAAATAGAAAGGGTTCGAGTTAAACTCTTACATTTTAATTTTTAAAAAGCAGATCTGATATTTCTCTCCCCTAAAATCAATATAATGTATTGAGCATTGGTTTTTACAATTATAAATTACACCATTGATTCAGCCTCAGTTATCGAGTGTGTTTTTCTTATCCTCTCGGACAGACTGGTGGTGGGGTGGGGGGGAAGAGAGAACATCTCTGACTGACTCGACTTGACCAGATAATATATATCACGTTGGCACAGAACTATTTCCGCAGCGACTTTTCCAGTTAGTCAGTCAGTCAGAATCAGTCGGTTGTTAATAGTTAGTTAGTTGGTTAGTTGAACGCATATAATTTACCATCCTTTTCCGATCACACCCCATCAAATCACATTTCTGGTTTTATTTGTCCTCCCTTTCAATCTAAGCACGACTCGATTTCAAATACACCAGGAGGGTGTAGATAGATGGATGGATGGATGTATGTATGTATGTATGTATGTGTGTATGTGTGTGTGTGTATATCTATCTATCTATCTATCTATCTATCTATCTATCTATCTATCTATCTATCTATCTATCTATCTATCTATCTATCTATCTATCTCTCTCGCTCTCTCTCTCTCTCTCTCTATCGATCTATCGATCTCTCTCCATCTATCGATCTCTCTCTCTATCTATATATACATACATAAAGCGACGAATTATGTCAATCTAAAACAGCAGTAAAAGTTCAACCCAATTACGAGCGAAGTAACGAGAGGCGAAGAAGATTTTAGACATTGCAGCTATTGTGGATTAGCAACTCCTCCCCCACCACCACCGCGAACCAAAGAGAGGAAAGGCCGAAATACTCTGACCTATTTCGAGGAGGAAGTGGGGGGGGGGGTAATGCAACAAAAACAACGTTAAAATCCGCACGGTTCCCCCACATACCATCATATGCAAAAGCCCAGAGAGCATTCTCAAATCCCTCTCTTATTACTGTCGCTCGCAAATCGCCGGCCGGGGATCAGATATTCCTACAGGTTTTTGCATAATCCTTTCAAAAAATCTCAGCTCAAGCTGAGTCGGATTCAATACCTTGTCCTGCCGACATCTTGTTACTTTGTTCAGGCGCCGACAGAGAGAGAGAAATGAGGAGAAAGAGAGAGAGAGAGAGCGAGAGAAAGGAAGAGGGAGAGAGGGAGGGAGAGAGGGGGATAAAAAGGAAATGTAGCCTTTATAAAGGGGCATTATTTCCCCCCCCAAACCCACCCACCCCGAGGTAGATTTTAACCCCCTTTCTCCTTTCCCTCCCCCCTCCTTCCCTCCCCCCCCATACACACACCCCCCAAAAAATACTGTAGTTTTTTTTAATTTTTTTTATTTACCTCGATTTACCAAATCTTGCACACGGTGTGATGATTTTTTTTGTCTGCGTTGACAGATAATATACGGAAATACTTATTTTGTGTGTGTGTGTGGGGGGGGGGGGGGAGGGGGGGAGAGAGAGCTTTTTTTTTGGGGGGGGGGGTTAAAAAAATACGGTATGTGTTCCACTACATTTTTAAAAACAGAAAAAAAAATCTATAGGGCACAAAGAATTTTTGGGGTGTGGTCCTGCTGATCTGTTAGTTGGGAACACCGGAATGTTTCAAAGTGGGGTGAGGTTATTTGTGTTGGTGGCTGGAGGTGTCTGTCTGTCTGTCTGTCTGAGTGAGTGTGTGTCTGTCTGTCTGTGTGAGTGTGTGTCTGTCTGTCTGTGTGAGTGTGTGTCTGTCTGTCTGTGTGAGTGTGTGTCTGTGTGTGTGCGCTTCGTAAATAAGGTTCAACTTTATTTAAATGTAACATCAACTCCGAAAAGGGTTTTATTTCGACATTAATAATGGGTAGGGAGGGGGGGTGAGGAGGGAGGGGAGGAGGGGTGAGGAGAGAGGGGAGGGGGGGGTGAGGAGGGAGGGGAGGGGAGGGGGGGGTGAGGAGGGAGGGGAGGGGGGTGAGGAGGGAGGGGAGGGGGGGGGGGGGGAGGGGGAGGGGAGGGGGGAGGGGGAGGAGGGAGGGGAGGGGGGTGAGGAGGGAGGGGAGGGGGGGGGAGGCGGGGGTGAGGAGGGAGGGGAGGGGGGGGGGTGAGGAGGGGGGGGAGGGGGGGGGTGAGGAGGGAGGGAGGGGAGGGGGGGGGTGAGGAAGGAGGGAGGGAGGGGAGGGGGGGGTGAGGAGGGAGGGAGGGGAGGGGGGGGTGAGGAGGGAGGGAGGGGAGGGGGGGTGAGGAGGGAGGGGGGGAGGGGGGGGGTGAGGAGGGAGGGGAGGGGGAGGGAGGGGGGGGAGGGGAGGGGGGGGAGGGGGGGGGAGGAGGGAGGGGGGGGGGAGGGAATTTCCATTACTCTTTACTCCGATATCTTTGCAAATAGCGATCGTTCTCCTGCTTCGCACTTAATATGTCACCCGCGATGCTCCGAGAGCATTAAAAGGCTAATCAGGTGGGAGGTGTGTGTGTGGTGTGGGGGGGGAGGGGGGGTGATGGGGAGGGGGGGGTTAGTGGAAATCTGTTTCAAACCCCGGATCGGACGATCTCTTGTTTCATCATCACACAAAGGAAAACAGGAACGGCCTTAATTGGAAATGCACCAGGGAGAGGGGAGGGGGGCAGTGTGTACAACTTTCACTCTGATCTGAATTTTCAATCAGCTGTCCCAATCTTTAGTGTGTCTGTGTCTGTCTGTGTGTGAGTGAGTGTCTGTGTGTGTGTGTTTGTGTGTGTGTTTGTGTCTGTCTGTGTGTGAGTGTCTGTGTGTGTGTTTGTGTCTGTGTGTGTGTCTGTGTGTGTGTTTGTGTCTGTCTGTGTGTGAGTGTCTGTCTGTGTGTGAGTGTCTGTGTGTGTTTGTGTCTGTGTGTGTGTTTGTGTCTGTCTGTCAAAACAAAAATAGGCACTAAAGCTTCTGATCAGGATCTCTGATGCCGATCTGAAATCACAGCGGATATTTTTTGTTTGCAATCTGACCTCAAATCTCAATAAGAGTGGCAGTCATGATCTCTCTGCTAACTCTTCTCAATTCTCAATTCCCTTCCTCCCCCACCCACCCCACCCACCCACCCACACCCCCCTCCCTCCCACCCACTCACTCTCACTCACTCCAGACACACAAAAAAAATACCATCGGAAAACCAGACTGCTGTTGTCCGACAGCAAATCCTACTATTAATACTACTACTACTACTCGACCTTGGTTTGGTCAGGGTGAGGTGAGGGAGGGAAGCAAAAAAAAACAGCAACCCAAAGCTTTTAGAACATGCGAGTTTCCCCAGCAACCAAATTATCTCTCTCTCTCTGCACTGTAGTGCACTCTGCTGAAGACCTTTCTTTTCGACCTCGCCTTTGGTCACCTTCCCCCCCCCCCACTCCCCTCCCCCCGGCTCGGTCCCGGGATCCTAAACTGTAAAGCGCTCTGAGACGCCGTCAGGTGTGGAGGGCGCTATATAAATCCAAGTTGTTGTTGTAGCAGTAAGTAGAGAGAAAAAAACAACTAACAGCTCCAATCGTAATACCCCTCCCCTTCACTTACACTCTCTCTCTGCCTCTGTCTCTCTCTCTGCGTGTCTCTAACACTGCGAGAGTCAAACGATTTTCAATCAAATTAACCTACTCCCCCACCCCACCCCCCTCCACCCCCTTTTTTTTATTTATGTAAGATGCGCGTCTTTGGTTTGTTTATTTTCTGAATGGATGGATCTCTCTCTCTCTCTCTCTCTCTGACTGACTGACACATCTGCCAATCTATCCAATTGCCAGGTTCGGAGCTCCAGAACAAATACATCAAAGAAAATCATCAGTTTACCCCTCGTTTTATTATTGTTCCTAACAAGAGGGGATTTGTTATTCTCTCTCTCTCGTTCCCTCTGTCTGCAGGCTCGCTTCCTTTTAATATTTTTTTTGGGTGGGAAGGGGGTGGGGGGGATTTTTTTTTGCATGTGTATATATGTGTGTGTATATATATATACACACACACACACACAGACGCACCACACACACCACAGACACACCAGGGGGGGGAAAAATGGTAAGGCTTTAAAGGAACTCACCCTCCAATGTGGTTTGCCTGGTCAGTGGGGTTTCTTCGACATCACATCAGGGCTGCATGAACCCAGAAAAAAAAAGGGGGGGTGTGTGGAGGGGGGGAAACAAGAGTCAAAAAACACAAGGAAAGGAAGAAAAAAAGCTCGATATGCTATAGGGTCAAACTGCAGCTCTCGTTCGTGTACACAACACCCCCCCCCCAACACACACACACACCACCCCCCCACCCCCCCCCCCCCAACACACACACACACCACCCCCCCCCCCCACCCACACACACACACACACAAACACCAACGTTTAAAAAAAAAGTCTTTTCGCATAAAACCAAAGTCAGCCCTGCAATAATTGCTAAGGATTTTTCTTCAATAAGTCTGTCCGGTGGTTATGATTTGATGCAATTTTTTTTAATGAAATGTATTTTTTTTAACACACATATTTATATTTATACCTTTATCTTAAAAAAACGTAACTGTATATTACTGTCGTGTTAAAATCAATTCCTCACACTCGGCATTTGCACCGCTTGCCGTCCAGCTGATAATATAGAGGTGTATGTGTGTGCATATCTATATATATTATATATTACAAGATAGATGTTTTTTTGCTATCAATAAGGTATTAAAGAGAGAGAGACGCAGATCAATGGAGAGCTCCGAGGAGGCGGCTGTCAGGTGGGAATCCATGAGAGCCCGCAAACAGCCGGCGCTGATTGGCTGCCCCCGCGGTGATGGACAGCCCGGCCGGGTCGGTGATTGGTTAGCGGGGGCGGGGACCCGGGAGCAGCTGGAGCTCAGAGACACAGTCGCAAAACAAGTGCTGCTTTTGCACGGGAGAGGCACAGACACACACACAGACAGACAGACACAAACAAGACACACACACAGACAGACAGACACAGACAAGACACACACAGACACACACACAGACAGACACACAGAGACAGACACGCACAGAGACACACACACAGACAGACAGACAGACACACACACAGAGACACACACAGACACACAGACAGACACCACACAGACAGACAGACATAGACACACACAGACAGACAGACATAGACACACACAGACAGACAGAAACATAGACACATAGAAACATAGACAGACAGACAGTAGAGGATTTGTGAACCAACCAACAGAACCTTAAGGCAGGTTTCCACACACCTCTGTTTAATAATAATCCCTCCAAAACCAAAAACAATAATAAATTGGTCATTTTCAATCTACGACTGTTTGTGGGACATTGCTGTGCGCAATTGGCTGCCGCGTTCGCCCACAAATATACAGTCAATTCACTTTACAGTGTGTTCTGTGAAGTGCTTTGGGACGTCCTCCCAACGTGAAAAGCGCTATATCAAATGCAAGGATTATTATTATTATTATTATTACCTAACGGTAAGCAGGAGCCCGATTGTTCATCGGCGGATCGTTTTCCGGGAGTAATTATCACCCCCTTCCCCAAATAATAATAATAATAATTTGGTCACTCAATCCACCACTGTGGGATACCGCAATTGGTTCCCACGTCTGGCTCGCAAAATATACAGTCAATTCACTTCACAGTATATTCTGTGGAGTCTCGAAGACAACCGCAATAACTTGCGTCTCAGAGCGTTTTGTCAGGAGCGTTTCGCCCGAAAAACGTACAGTCAATTCACTTCACAGTATATTCTGTGAGGTCTCGAAGACATCTTAAATGCAAGGATTATTATTAACAACTCAATTTGTGTTTGAAATGCAGCCAGGTCGGTGAGCCAAGCAGTTCATATTTTCACCATTTCAATTCACAAGCAACAAATCTATGCGGAAACTGAAAGTGCCAATTATTGATTGATTCCACGTTAGAAGGTTACCAATGAAGGCTTATATCACACATGTTAATATTTTAATAGATATTGTTTCGTATTATTTTGTTAATGTTTCACTGTTGTTACTTATGCGCAGTTGAAAGCGTTAGCAGCCAAAATCCAATTCCTCTGGACTCCTTCAATAAAGTTTTAAAGTTAGCAAAACAACTGTAAAGCAGGAGAAACATTCTACGGAGAAATATTCATATGAATGCAGATCAAGTGACGCATTGCTGTTGAATAAACAAGCAGTTGCAATACATGGTTCATAGATTTTTATACCCAGATATATATTTTGCAACAAAAATTATAAATACTACTAAAAAAAACAAAATATACCAGTACACATTCCAGCTGTTTTGCTTGGTGTACATTTGTTTACAAATAAACAAATGTATACAAATACATGGGTACAATTAAAGTGGCATACATTTTTACATTGTATAATAATATGTGCTTTAACCTTTCTTGTGTTTTTTTATATATTCCTGAATGAGGGGGAATACTGGATACATTCAGCTGTGATGTAGTTGACATACTTGTGACATAGTTGGGGGCATATTCCAAGTGAGTTTGAGTATCGCAAATCAGCTCCTCTTGTTATGAGAATTTTTATTACACTCTTCATTGTGAAGCATTTGCGCAAGTCAACTGAAGCAATGAATCCAAAGAGCTGACTCAAAACCTCCTGACTAAATCAATCATTCTCTTACTTGGGTCACTCCCAAACTAGGAAATCCAGCAGTTGGACTCATTGCATCCATGGAGATTAATATAAAATAGTCAAGAGCCCCACTCGCGCTAAATGAATTAGATCACCATCCATTACTGTGAAATATGCTGTCATTAAATAATAATAGTGATTATAACCCCTGGAAAAGCAATCCACCAATCGACTAACAACCAGGTTCCTCCTTACTGCTTGATAAACAGAGGCGTGTACAGTAAGGAAACTTGCTTAAGGTTTCACCCTGACCGGAAATCAAACCTGGATCCTCTTGTTTGCGAGGCAAGTGCTCTAATCAATGCGCTCAATGACTCCAAGCATGATGAGAGCTGGTCAAAGGCCGTGGTGATTGAGTCTCCACCACTCTTCAAGCTATGTCCAGGTGCTTCTCTCAGGTATTTATAGGGATGGTAGTTTCAATTTCAAGTGTTTCGCATTTCCCCTGCAATAATCTAAGTTTTTTATTTTATATTTTGAATTATAATTCACTGAGTAAGATTTTAGAGCATATTCAATAGTGCCTTCAGTTGTACCGGTTTGAACTTGGCTTGAAACTCAGAAAAGAGTTGTCTGTGAATACTTGAAATTGTCAGGTGGGAGTATTGAAAATGTTCCTTTCTGTCCATCCCTGGGATCTTATGAGGTTTTTATTCTAATGATACAAGTTACAATTAGTGTTCATATTAATAATAATCCTTGCATTTGATATAGCACTTTTCACGTCAGGAGGACGTCCCAAAGCGCTTCACAGAATATACTGTAAAGTGAATTGACTGTATATTTGTGGGCAATTGCGCACAGCAATGTCCCACAAACAGTCGTAGATTGAAAATGACCAATTTATTATTGTTTTTGGAGGGATTATTATTAGGCGTGCGGAGTAAGGAAACTTTCCCAAGGTTTCGCCCTGTGCCTGGAATTGAATCCAGGTGTCTCGATTGCAAAGCGAGTGCTCTAACCACTGAGCTACAGGACTCCACATGCACTTCATGCAAAAGTATAGAATGCACTTTGTGCTGAGAAGCACAATTACTCAAATAATGACAATTTTGACCACAAAATACACAGTCAATCCACTTTACAATATTTTCTGTGAATTGCTTTGAGTCTTCTCAATAATGTGATACGGCACCGTATCAAATGGAACATTATTGCTAAGTTTCACAGCAAAATACCAGTAATGTTGATAAATTGTTTGGATACAAGTGGAATTTCCATCCAGAGCATCAACAGTTTCTAGACCCATTCACTTTCCTTTAATCCTGATTAAACGTCATATGAATAGTATGAATACAGCTCAGGGCGTAAGGAAATAATATTCTACCTTGTTTAGGAAATAAAACAGCATTAGAATGCTCTGTAGCAGGAACTGAAATTCCGTCCTTCATTAATATATCACACCATAGGATGTGGGTTCACAACCGTTCCCATATCCAAGTTATCGACGAAGCCACCAAATAAGAGGTGAGGAACTCTTTTCATGAATAAAGCAGCCAGCGAAACAATCATTGCACTTTTCTCTTGTGCAAGTCCTGTGAAGTATCGAGGAATCAGAGATAAGAAGGAGGGTGTTTCCCAGTTTAAAAGAAGACAAAGGGAAAGGTACAGTTCTATTGACAAGCTTCATAGCGAACAATGAAAGTCAAGCAAAAGGAAGCTAAAGATGAAAATGACATCTATGATGGTCACAGCATGTTGAAGTATCAGTAAATGGTGACACGGATAATTGGAGATAAATATAGAATTTATCCATGTGACGAGACTGACGGACCTAAGTATTTCCTGCATTGAGGGTGGGGAAGCTTCACAGAGTTCATCCAGGATATTGGAACATTTATGGACAGGTTGCCTCTTCGGCTGATTTCCTGCAGAGTGATGCAAGAAAACAGCTAATAATCCACACTACCAGCTCAAAACGCAGAGCAGTCTCAGACATCAGGCCAGGACCTCCGCAAGTAAAATACTGGTTTTGTAACATTAAAAAATGATAGCATGTGGTAATCCTTCACAATGTATTATAGAGAAGCTACATTTGGGGTGGGTGGTCATTGGAAGAGTCTCTCTGGGCCATTGTGCATTTCCAGAAATCTAGTTTTTAAATGCAGGAACAAGGTGCAATTCTCTAAACTGCAGGCTGTCTGAGAAGATAACACTGAGTTGGACGAAGAGGCACCATACAGTACCTAAAAAGTAAAAAACAGTCGCTGAGTCACAAATGGATAACAGTTTGTAAAAAAAACATACTTCACTCAAAGGGTGGTGAATGTATGGAACTCGCTACCCCAAAGGGCTGTTGACGCTCAGTCCTTGAACATATTCAAGACTGAGATAGATAGATTTCTTATTGCAAAAGGGATTAAGGGATATGGGGATAAGGCAGGGTCAGGTTATTAGCTGGAGTTAGATTAGAAGATCAGCCATGATTGAATGGCGGGGCAGGCTCGAAGGGCTGAATGGCCTACTCCTGCTCCTACATGTTATGTTATACAAAACATCTGGCTTTTTTAGGATCTCATCTAAAAGACAAGACGTCCAACAAAGTAGCTCTCCCCCCATCTGCACTGGAGTGTCAGCCGATGAGCTCGTCTTGACATGGAGCTTGAAGTTCAGCTTTATGTTACACAGGCAAGAGTACTAGAGTACCAACTGAGCTAAGCTGGTAGGACTTTATATGAGGTGGAAAAAAGTCCAAACTGAGATGTTTAGATATCAGAACGGGTGCAAACCTTTTCCTATCCAGCACTTTGGGACGTCCTCCCAACATGAAAGATGCTATATAATGAAATTTATTGTTGTTGACATTTTTCCACAAAAATCTTGTGTAATGTCCAAAACAAGAAAAGTTTGAATTAAAAATAAATCATCATACCATAGTACCATGTATTTCAATCATGAAGCTAAAGTATATTGGTTGAGTTTTACAACACAATGTTTGTTAATTAATCTGAGTCTATCAAATTAAATGATAAATTTCATATGTTCTCCCTTTAGCGTATTGACTATACTCTTCAAGATTTATAAAGATAAGACATGTGGGTTTTTGAGTTACTGGGAAAGTTAATTTTCCAATTAACCTAATTTGCATTTGCAAATTAAGTCTAATTTACATAATTATTTCACATTATCTCCATGAGCAGAACAAATATGCCCTTCAAGTTTAATAGAGATAAGAGTCAATGTTTCATTATTAGAAGTATGGAAACATTGTCACTGAAGTGATTTGTTCTACCATGCATCCCTCCCAAATTGCTCTCCTGTACCTAATTATAAATCATACTTACAACTAGAAATATTTTCTTGAATAAGAGGAGAGTTAGCATTCTCCTCTCAAATTTTGTAAACAAAAAAAGGTGTCTTTAAAACTTAAAAAAAAATTATATTAATTGCATTGTTCGCAAAATGGGAATGATCCATCCTAACTTCACACATTATGGCATCCTATTCTGGGTGTTCAGAAAATAGGCTCTGGGCACTCCAGGAGAGACTTCTGCACTCCAATATTATCCATATCATCATCCTCACATGGTCTAATGCTTTTCCTATCACACTGCAGTAATGCAATGAAAGATATGCTGTCCACATTTTACTCTGTTTCTACTGCGCATCACAAAAATTAGACATGACTTTGTTCTTTAGCCCGCTCTCCCCACCCCCCCACTGATGTTTGAAGGCAGGAGCTGCTACTGCTGTTCAGCCCATGCCCTCCCCCCCCCAACCATCTAAAAGGCAGCAGTTTACAGTTTACCCACAATACACAGTCACAGACAATTTATACAGTAGTAAATGCTGTGAAATGTTTGAGATGCCTCGCAATGTGATAATCAAATACAAGGATTATGATTATAGCTCAAGAGTTACAAAGGAAATCCTGCTCCTGACTGGCAGAAAGCCATAGTCAATTCATGGAAATCCCATGATCCACTTTCGGCGCTATGGAGCAGGACTTGGTTGTGATGTTCTGCCAATTACCAGCAGGATGTCCAGTTAATGACTCTGAGCTGCTATTAGTGAATCCCATTGCAAATCACCCCAACTGGATTCACTAATAGCTTTTTAAGACCCAAATGCCTTTCCCTCCTGCTTTGCACACCTGTCCTTTCATTTTAATTAATCTG
Organism: Callorhinchus milii; assembly: GCF_018977255.1. Taxonomy (NCBI): domain Eukaryota; kingdom Metazoa; phylum Chordata; class Chondrichthyes; order Chimaeriformes; family Callorhinchidae; genus Callorhinchus; species Callorhinchus milii. The sequence goes on along the minus strand of NW_024704750.1, from coordinate 17,562,182 downwards.
AAGCCAAGTTACTTTGCTGGTCTGAAATTTAAAACTGGATTCAGTGTGGAAATCTATCTCCAAATGGCAACATGAGACTGAGGTGGGAAATGATGATGAAAGACATTGAAGAACAGCCATGTTGCTCGGACACCAAAGAGAGGATGTTTATTTCCCCAGACAGTCAATGCTATCCCTGATCTGTGAGTGCTTGATAATAATGGGATAAGATAGCTGATCCATCACCAACAGTGCCTTGGTAAACCATGGATGTGCTTGTCTCAGGACTCAGACTGGAACAGAACATCAATTTGATTACAACAACAACATAACATTTGTATAGCGCCTTTCATGTTGGGAGGACGTCCCAAGGCAATGGACAATCAGTGTTACGATCTTCCATTGCCAAGCATGTCACCTTAGAGCCAATTTGCCACAAATGGACCTCTCACCATAATCTCCCCAGGGGAATAGGTCCAAGATATCTGATGAGCACAGGTTTTTGCCCTAAATAGTTACCAGGAACAATTTGCAAAATGAATGATGAGAAGTGCAACTCAGTATAAAACATGAGAGCATTGCCACCATCCTCCTGCCCACAGACTGGATCATGCACATCCACTCACCAGGTCACACCAACTACTTAATCCAGGTCCTCATGCAAGTGGCCATGTCCAATCCATCTGACTCCACCTCAAAGGTACTGAGTCAGGTCAATTGTAGGCCAGAATCCACCCTACCTGCATCCGCTCTGCTAGGTAGCTTTGGCAGCAAAAATAAAAAATGTGATTGCCGGAAATAAATTGAAAGCCTGGAAATGTGTGGCAAGTCAAGCAACATTTGCAAGAGAAGGAAGGATGTGTCAGTGTTTGATCTCCATCAGAATATAGCTGGTGGTGATGCAAGAGTGGAGATGGGTAAACTCCATCACATTATTCAAGAGCTCGGTAATAGAGATGGAGTTTCTATGCTGATGAATCACACTCATGGGTGCTATACGTTATCTCTTTAACTCTCAATAATTATCACAATTGCTGTAACATCTCAGGGACAGTTATGTGAGTTTCTGGTATACTATTAAATTCAATCCTAAATTGCCTTGGCTCAAGTGCCCAACGAGAGGCAATTGTGTGGCCATTATATACACATATGTAAAGAACAGTAGAAACATCAAATAACAGGAACGCTCGTCAAGTTCTTGTTTAGAAAGCCTTAATCTGCCACCTATTCTGGTAGTTTATTCTATCTGCCTATCATCCTTTTACTTAATGATTTCCCCCATCAATTCCTATTTACTTTGGTTGTCCTTATTTTAAACCAAAGAAGATATGAAGAATGCAATCACTGATTTCAAGACCAGATAATCCAAATATCTGATCAGCCACATCTGAAGGCTCTGTATTTGGATATCAGAGAAGATCTTCAAGGGGTTTTGATGGTTTGGACAGTAAAACAGTACATTACAGCCAGACTCATACAAGAAAAATGCCCACATGGTGCTTCTGCATTCCAGGCAAGACAATAAGGCAAGAAAGGGGAAAATGTTCCACTGATCATTTTAATAAATATTTTCAAGGGTTATAAACCGATGAATATTTACATGGAACAAACATAAGATTAAGGTAATTATCACAACAGACACGAGGTGGCGCTATTGTCTTTATTTTTCGCCCAGTTTGTGAATTGTCATAAAGCTGATAAATCAGCTGCAAGTGACAAACTCACTGTAATTAAATAATGGGATTAATTTACTTATTATCCGTTAAAAATTGATACTGTTGAAAAAATAATATCAATCAGTGACTTTGTAATTGATACAGCGCCTTATTACATTGTTTCAAATCAAAACATTTCACAGAGCTTCAAAGGATTTTACCGCAAAGTGTGTATTTTGTAAATGAAAGCAACCATTAATTTGTGCACACCAATGCCCCACAAATAGCAATGAAGTGAATGACCGATTTATCAATTGTAATTTGCCCAATAGCAAAGGTTACAACATAAGTATAGGGTGGAATTTTTAAACGATATTTATATTGACAGATAGCTAAGAGTTCTATCATGTTTAAGTGCTATAAACAGGAACTTTGTTCTGTCCAAATGAAATGCATCACTGAGAGTGGTGATTGACTCATGTGTGGAAGAGAATCCAGTTCGATCAATCTCTTAAAAAAGGAGCTGAATGAATTTGTGGTTCAGAACCCAATATAAGAACATACCTCACAGTGGTTCTCATCCTGCTTGGAGAATGGGAATGTTGGCAGAAGAATACAGTGAGGCACCAACCACACAACAAATTACATTTGTACAGCTTCTTTCTTTGGAAGTCCCAAGGCCTTGGATAGTCAGGGATTTCAACCTGAGCAGGGGTTTGGGATTGGGGTGGGGGGGGAGGGCAGGGATAGAAGGGTGACCAAAGGCACGGTCGAAGAGGAGGGTCTTGAGACGTGCCTTGAAGGAGGCAAGGGACGGAGTCAGGCAAAGGAACTGTGGGATAAAGTTCCAAATGGTGGGAGCAGAAAGGTTGAAGGCCCAAAAGCCGGTGGTGGGACAGGCTGGGCAGGGGACGTGGAGCAGGGGACGTGGAGCAGGCCGGAGCCTGCTGAGCAGAGGGAACGGACAGATTGATATGGTGTTAGCAGGTCACAGAGGTAGGACCGTGGAGGACTTTGAAGGCGAGGATTTTGAACTCTAACCTCTGGGGATGGGGAGCCAGTGGAGGTGGGCGAGGGTGGGGGTGATAGGATACCGAGCCTGGTGCGAGAGAGGACATGAGCTGCAGAGTTCTGGATGATCTGCAGCTTGTGGAGGGAAGAGTTTGGAAATCCGACAAGCAGGGAGTTGGCAAAGTCAAGCCTAGATGTAATGGGTGTAATGCGTGGCTGAGGGTTTTGGTGGCCTGAGGACAGAGGCAGTGGCAGAGACGGACGATGTTCCAGAGGTGGGGGAAGGCAGAACGGGTCATGGCACGGCTTTGGGGTAGAAAGACAGTTGACCGTCAAACAAGACGCCAAGGTACCAGACTGGCTCAGTGAGGTGGAGTGTGCATCTGTGGACAAGGCTGAGTAATGTAGATCAGTAAATTAAATTGATGTTCTGGAGTTTTTAAATAGTTACTGTAGTTTTTAAACATTTTGAAATTGGGACTGTCTGCTACTCAGACACTAAAACTGCAAACACTAAAATAATTCACAATTCTGTTTGCAGATTGGGCTAGCAGCACAGGCACTTTCAATTGATGACTGTGAAGTATAAATAGTTGGCACTTCCGAATCAATGAATTCAATTTGTATGAAAATGCACATGGGTTGGGAATTTGCACTGAACATTCCACCCAACAGGGGAAGTATAAAAGCAGCAAGTTAATTTACTCCATCAGTCACAAAAAAATTCCGCTTCTTGGTTTAATTTGAAGTAGATTTTCTTCAAGATGGAATAAAGATCGCCTGTAAATCTCCTGTGTGTTTCAACTAAAGGTTAAATTAAAAATCAGCTTGTGTGTTCAGGGAGCAAGTATAATTTAATTTAAGAGCCATCAAAACTTGATCGGCGTGGAATCTCAATGTACAATATAGTAGATCTCATTCAGTTCAGGGCAAGTCATCTCAGTCCAAAGACCATCGAAAAAAAGTAAGCCTTTTGGATAAACAAGATGCAGTAAAAAAGGTTCATTGGTCCATTTGACTCATTGCTCATTTGAGAAATGCTCACTCATTAAATAACATGTGCTATCGTTATTTCAAAGTGGAGCGTTGAGTTCTTGTGAATAATAAGAATATTATTCTCATTCAAATTCCCTACTAAATTGAAAGGTCAATCATTTATTGCTGTTTCTAGGACTTTGCTGTTACCTACACAGCAGTTACGCACCACCCTCTAACATAAAGGAAAAAAATCCCAAAGGAAATGCCCCCCAAACATCTTTTAAACAATGAGTCTATTTGTCCAGTTTAAACCCGTTTAGGTTAAATGTTTAGTTAACTCATCCAAGCACAACCATGATGTGCCATGATGCATACCCGTGGGTCTCAGGTAACTCACAATCTCATTATAGACCAGCACAGATCTCTCATTGGTTATTCAAAGAGTAGAAACATCAAAAGGACTATTCTCCTGCTTGAATGAACTTCATTCTAAAGGTCAGGGACTGATAATTTTATAACAGGAAATGTGGTCTTTGTGTTGGTAACAGAGGAAAGGAAGCAGGTATCAGTTTGAGTAGAATGAAAATACCGCACAATGCTATTTAAATACAAGTGCATAGCAACTAAGAATACATAAACAAAAATTCCAATGAAGACTATGAATATTTTGCTCAAATAAATCAGGATTGTTTTTTTCACTGGTCCGTGCACAGGGCAACACAGTTCTGTGTGGGTTGCAGGGCTGTTGGGTGTCGTATTTGGCAATGAGCCCGATTAGGAAATTCCATCAAACATTGCAAAACTAGATTACAATCACGTGTCATTCAGTTCTTCTAATGTTTACTGCAGTTACACGTCAACCACTCAAGAACTTTGGAAGGAACCATCAACAAAGATGATCTTTGCAGTTACCTTTGGGATAGTGCCACATCAGCCACTGTGCAACTTTCAATTATTTACTGTAGAGCCTCTCAAATGAAGAATGGTAGTGGTGAATAACAAGCAGGGATTGACTGCCAGTGGTGGAGTAGGGAGTAAGCGATAAGAGTTGAAAGAACGGAGGGCAAGTTCTGGAAAAGTTTGCACTGTAGGACCGCCAGACTGGCCTACCATTCTTTTTGAGACTTCCTTCAGCACTATGTGGAGGCCGAGTAACAGGATTGGGACTGGCTGTAAACTCCACAGCTGACGACCCTGCCAACAGTCAATGTCAAAGGGTCATAAACTGCAGCATGTTATCAGGAAGGCCAGGTCACTGGTCATAATTAACCGCTTAGTACTATAATGGGAACATAATAGGATTGTTATTCTTGACAAGTGAGATCAAATAAACCGAAGAACCTTTTTTCCACCCTCTCTGACTTTTGGATTTAGCTTTATTTTTCTCCAGAGTGCTGAGTCATTTTTTAATTTTATAGTCAAAGATGACGGGGGAGGGGGGTAAGGAGCCCTCTGCAAAGCGTGAAATACAGTACAAGAGGTAGCTCGGAAAGGGTCGAGGAACAACTTGTTGGAACAGAATCGCACACACTATAAGTGCAGTCTGACCAATGGCATTTTTATTTTTCGTCACTTCAAAAGCAGCTTGATGCAATGGGAGGATGCTAAGGTGTGTATTCTGGAGGGATGAGATCAGATGGGTCGAAGTGGCTTAGTCAAATTGATCATGTGAGTGGTAAGGCATAAGTTCAAGCTCCACCTTCCCTGCATTATAAGCTGACACTTGCATTTTCTAAGTTAGCCTTTTCAGAAAATACTGTATACGAAAGAAAGTTTCTGCAGCAGTCAGACCAGCATCCTGTTTTAAATCAAACGTGTAATATATTCTACCCAAACTCAGAAAATATCTTATTGTGAAATCAAAAGTAGAAGGGAGTTTCCCCTTAGTGTCCAAGCCAACAATGTTCCAAAATCGGTCATTCACTTCTTGGTTGGTTGTGGGACACTGCTGTGTGCAAATTGTTCACCAACAAGATACAACACGTTATGAAGTCCTTTGAAACGTTCAACATTTTCCCTCCGTTCAGTGGGCCTGCTCCATGTCCCCTGTCCACCATCGGCAGTTGGACCTTTAGCCCTTCTGTCCCCACCCTTTGGAACTCCATCCCAAAGTTAGCTTCAGCTTGTCCCCTCCCATGCCTCCTTCAAGGCCCATCTCAAGACTCTCCTTCTATCACCCTCCTACCACTACCCTCCCTGCCTTCCACCCCTCCTGATCCCAACCCCCAGCTCGGGTCCGAATTCTTTCACTGTCCAGCGCCTTAAGCCGTCCTCCCGATATGAAAGATGTTATACAAATGTAATGTGTTGTTGTTGTACCAAATTTTATGACATACGATCTGTACTCAGTGGTTAGAGCATTCGCCTCGCAAGCGAGAGACCTGGGTTCAATTCCAAGCAGGGCGAAATGTTGGGCAAGTTTCCTTACTCCACACGCCTCTGTTTACCTAGCAGTAAGTAGGAACCCGGTTGCTAGTTGATTGACAGATCGCTATTCCGGGGGTAATAATTTCTTAAAAATATAAGAAGAAATTGGTCACTTCAATCCACAACTGTTTGTGGGACACTGTGTGCGCAATAATTGGCTGCCACATTTCACCCACAAACTATACAGTCAATTCATTTTACAGTATATTCTGTAAAGTGCTTTGAGACATCTCAGAGACATCTATATCAAATGCAAAATAATTATTATCTATAACATCACTCCACGTTTTTCTGTATTTTTGAATGGTAAGGCACAAGTTCATATATATCCATAACTCTCATAGAAGTTTATCTCCCACCAAGTGGAGAGGTTAAAAAAGGATGATTCACTATAAGCCTGCTTCATGCATTTGGTTTCAGATTGTCAGCCATAAAATTTTGTCATATTCAGAAAAAAACACTTATGAATGGGATTAAAGGCATTGCTGAGTGTAGCTGGTTATTTAAAATCTTAGAAAGAGCAGATTTCATGATCTCTCTCTTCCCTTCTTTATTGCCACCTTGAAAGTTGACAGATCCCTTAAACATTTCTTCAGAATACCTGTTAAATTGTAAAAGATGCTCCTCTAATCCCAACAACAACTGCACCAAATTGCAGTACCTCTGCCGAGATGTTCTATTTTCAAGGCTGACAAGCCCCAGCTCATTGAGGATAAGTCTCGTTGCTCTCCTGTGTATTGTTCCTTGAACATTAGTGGCCCCTTTATGTCGCTGAAATATACACTATACTCCAGGTGCATTGCAAATGCAGGACTGCAAGTTCAGTCATTTTATGATAACAGCTGAATCAATGCAACAATTAGGAACCTGCTCTGCACTGCTTGCAGTTTACTGGGTCGACGTGTTTAAATTGCATCCAACTGACAAGAATATTCAGTGCAGTGCGCGCTACAAAAACACAACAATTTGTGAATTTAATTTACATACTTCCAATTCACATGATATCTATTCCTAATTGAAGATTGTTAGCATATATTCATAGATGGGTTGATGCACATTAATAGACTATTGCTATCCTCTCATTATAGTCATGGTGACCACAACCTGTCTTCAGGAGCCCAGATACAAACTGATCTGCGATGTAAAGATGTCAGAAATGAGATGGAGATTGTTTCTGCAACTACCAATTCAGCCTTTGAGGTTCAGCAAACACCGGAGAGCACCACTGAGAGTACGAGAGAGAAGCAGGCACAAATCCCGAGCAAAACAGTTTTTTACTCTTCTTTTGGGATAGCTGCTATTATACGTTTTATAAGCCTAGAAAGGACGTGGGCAGGAGGATAGACAATTCAATAGTTTATTTTTCATTGTAAAATTCGGATTGTATTTGATGATATATTTGCCGGCTTAAATATTGGTCCCGGTCTTTGTTCCTGATTGTTTCCTCTTGTATTCAAAAAGCCCACAAGAACTGGAGTTAGCGACACTTGCAGTCAGAGCACAAAAAGGAAACGTTGGTTGCCTGCCATATTTAGAAGAGTTACTGAACATCTATTGAACCACAAGTCACTTTACATGCAACACGGCCACACAGCAGGGGAGAAGAAGTAATTATGCACAACATTCACAATCCTCTGCCTTGCCACAGTAACACAAATATACTGTGGTTACACAAGAAAATAAATCTGTCAAATTCACAAACTTCTCCAATTCAAAAACCATAAGTTGGATTACTACAGAAAGGTTTTAAACTGATGGGATAACTTCCTTTGTGACTTTTCCCACTCCTGAACTCTGTTAACCAACCGCCTCCACTTCATCTCAGCAAATGGTTTCTCATACCGCCCCGGTTAGGTCACCTGCAGGTACCCCAGGGCTTCATCCTTGGCCCCTTCTTTTCCTCATCTATATGCTCCCTCTAGGCGATGTCATCCGCAGACACCGGGTAAACTTCCACATGCATGCGGATGACACACAAATCTACTTTGCCTCCTCCAGCTGCAATTCCAGATCCGCCGATGTACTATCAGCTTGTTTGGCAGACATCGGGGCCTGGATGAGTGCAAACTTCCTGTAGCTGAATATGGACAAGACGGAAGTCATACTCCTTGGTTCCCATCAACGTCTTCACTCCTGCAGATCTGAAGCCGTCAACCTCTTCCTCAGACTCAACGAACCAGGCGCCCAGTTCGACCCCAGCTATCCTTCCTTTCCTACATCAAGGACTAGGCAAACTCCTTGCTTGTCAGCCTCTCCAACTCCTCCCTCCATAGGCTGCAGATCATCCAGAACTCTGCAGCCCGTGTCCTCTCCCGCACTAGGCTCCGTGAACCAGGAGAAATCAAACCAATTTAACCCTCCACTCCCTAGCAGGCAGTGCATGTCACCCTGCTTTGCTATCATGGAAGTATTCAGTTCAGAGATGCAAAATAACTCAAGTATTTTGAAGGTCATAGCTTAAACCCTCACCTGAGCGAAGTCAGGTGCGGTAAGACGACTGCTCTGCCTGTTCCGCCAATGTGATGCAAAAGAGCAAATGGTAAGCAATGTTTATTGGTTGAAGATTTTGTTGCTAATAACATCCAAACCAACAAAATCTACCAAAGGTTATTTTGGCAGGTGGGGAAAGGAAAGCTCTTCATTCAAAAGGCCGAACCCTTGAGGCCTCAGCAGGAATTTGGCATACATTTGAATTTTTTAAAAATGGTTTTAAAACACAGCTGAGGGGACATTGTTAGGCTAAGGACGGCCTCCATCAAAAGATCACTTTATTTAGCATTTGAAGCTCATTAATATTAATACCTTATCTCTGACAAGATCGATTCTGCTTAACACTTTTTCATTCCCAAAGGAAAATATGGGTTTAACCACTTGGGTTACAGTACATGTCATTTCTCCATTGTGCTGGGTGAAATTATAATAGCAGGTCATTCTGCTTGGCCTGTGCATTGTTGACAACTAAAGATGGGAGCGTTTTACATGGTCAGTCGTATGAGAAAGCACAAAAAAATCCTCAAGACTCACTCACACCACGTTAAAACACACAGAAGTGGAAGAATTCCTGCAGAAAAACATCTTTTTCACGATATTTACTCATCGAGTGCAATTTGTTATAGGCTTTCCCCTTCAGGGTCACTAAGATATGATGATGAGGGAGAAAAAGAACAAAGGGGCAAACCATTCCCAGGAGCCAAAGCAGAGATCAATGATGCAAATCTATGATTTTAGAGAGAAAGGTTAGTAAGAAATGATGAGCTGAGTTAGACTTTTCAGCCTTAAAATTAGATATTCCTGAGGGGGCCTTATTGAAATATATAAAATTGTTAACTGTATAGTACTAACAAGGCCACCAGACAGAAGCGTATTTGATGAACCGAGGTGGCAGGCATATGCTGTAATCTTTAATGGTTCTTATTCCCCATAGTTATTGCAAAAAAAATCAATTAGGAAAGAATATTTTTTCCCTTGTTATCACATTGAATATAATTTCATTCATTTTTAAAACCTTCCCCAGAATACTCTTGTGACTGCAACTTACTCACTGATCTTCGATATCATGTAGCAGAAGTCTTGGTGTTTGATTATGAAGTTTTGGTCCACAAGGAACTCAGTTCTGTGTGTGATTAAAATATCATTTCACCATATCTGTTTGGGCCTGTAAAGAAGTGCAGAGGACAACTTATATAAATATATTGATATTCCCTGCTTTAAAGTATTATTAAAAACAGAAGGAGGTTTTCAATACACCACCGTACCAAATACCATGAGACAACACATAAGTTTATGGAAAATGATCTTACACATTGTAACAGGATTGATTTTATGAGTGGGCAACTGTGCAGCAGTAATTTTCATACATGTCAACATTTGCAAAAGTGGAAGATAAACAAATTATGGGACTGGATGCCATGCACAACCATGCAGATATTAACTACAAAACATGTAGCATATTTTGTACACATATAAATATAATGTCAACACTGAAATAGTTGCAACTTAGCCCCTTGTTATTTGAGATATGCTTAGCCTCTACAGTAGAGGTTGTATGACAAACCAGGCTTACAAACAAAACCATCATGATGTAAAGGCAAGCTGTGCACACAACTAGCCACGTATAGATGGTGCATACACACATCAAGTGCTTCAAAGCAGTAATTTGGTTTGCATTTTCTCATCCTCAACTCAACAAAGGTTTTTGCATCCTGAGAGAATCAAGAGCCTTGGCTGGTCCGATTACCATCAGTGCTGCTCTACCAACAGCCAAGAGGAGACAGACTTTCAACAGGTGAATCGAACAGGGACATATCTTTCTTTGAGTTGAAAAAGCCATCTACAGTTTGTACAAAATAATGTTGATTTGTCTCCAGTAACTTTGACTGACAAACTTAGTACTTGAAACAACAACTCTTTTGCTCCAGACACTGCTAACCTCAGCATAAATAGGCCAAACAAATATACTTCCTTGATTTTCATCATCAATGCCTCATTATGTCTTTAGCCAACAGGTATATTTACTGTGAAGTGAAACAAGCCACCACATCAGGGTTTTCCCCTCTCCAGAGAGGGAATCTCCAACAGGTGGCCTGCTTAGAACTGCTTTCACTCATAAGAGTTTCAGCAGCATGCAAAAGAGCAAGAGTCAATTAAGAACCTTTTATGACAAAGAAGGGCATTAGGGCAAGTACAGGGAATTTAAGAATCATTATTTGGTAACCCGAATTATTCATAAATCTGGACTAAACATAAGAGGAGATCCATTTCCCGCAGCTCGAGCCGCAGAGCATGCAACCTCACCGGAACCACTCCCCTCCACCAGTCAGACACGTTCTCACTTGTACTTGGCCAATTGCCAGCGACTTCTCTGGAGAGCGAGAGGAGTGAGGAGAGGATGACAGCGATGTTTATGTTGTAGTGCAGAATGTAGTGATTTGGGACTCTGCATTTATCCAGACTCAGATTAATTTTTTTTATATGAATGATCACTAGGAAAATTATTCAATAAACCAAATTAATCGTTTCTATATTCCTATATTAGGCGAGCAAGTGATTTGGGATTGCTAAATTCTATTCAATGAACCAAACTATCAATTATCCAATGTTTAATTAACTGAATTTCACTGTATAAAATTAAATTAAAGAAAATAATCCTTGTACTGTCGTAGATGGTCACAGAAAAAAACAAGCTTCTGTTTACATATCCTGCACAATGGCTTGATATGGAAAAGGGAGTTGGTTAATAACCAGAAAATAGGTTAAGTAATAATAATCCTGGCAATTGATAAAGCGCCCTCGAGATATCTCAAAGCACTTCACAAAATATACTGTAAAGTGAATTTACCCTATATTTTGTGGGCGAAAGTAGGCTATTAACAAAGGCCTGAAACCCAGACTCATCTCCTCAGTCAGAAAGTAACACATGGAGAGTACTAACAAGGTATAGCAGATACTAAAGAACTGTTTTACCTCTTCCTTACCCGAAAGCAATGATGACCTGATAAATAGCTCCATAGGGAAACAGACTAACACATTATCCTTTTTCCCCCCCACGTTCAACCCATATGTGAAGCGTTGGTGGTCCTCTCAAGCAAGATGGAAATCACGGCCAAAACCTAACCAGTCACTTTAACCAAAACAAGCGTTTTGCAGGTAATCACTTTCAAGACTAGTGGTAGGTTTTCTGGGCAAAAAGTCAGTACTCTGGTTAACAATTATTACTAAAGCGCACTGTGACATTATAAGATGCGGCTACAATTAAGAAATTTCTTTATACCCATTAGAAATCAAGGGCAGGACATGTTGCCACGTTCCCCACCCTTCAAAAAAAAAGCATGGAAGCAAAATTACACCCATTTGTTTTTAAAAAAAAGTTACCTTTTCTCTCAGAAAATGCTTTATTTGCGACCAAGAAAAATACAACGAAGGTTTTTTTTCCCCCCCTGCGGTCACCTTTTCCACGTCAAACCGCCCCCCCCCCCTCACCACCCACCCCAACTGATCTTAAGCCTCATCCAAAGGGGCGCAGGGAAAAGGCAGGACTGACAGGAATGCTCTCGAAAGGGACGACCCCGTCGGTCCCGACGCGGTGGGCTTAAACGATATCAATCCTCGCGTTCGGTATCGCACCGTTCACGTCGGGAGTCCTGTAGCTCAGTGGTTAGAGCACTCGCTTTGCAAGTGAGAGACCTGAGTTCAATTCCAGGCAGAGGGCGAAACCTTGGGCAAGTTTCCTTACTCCACACAGAGCCTAATAATAATCCCTCCAAAAAAAACCAAAAACAATAATTAAATTGGTCATTTTCAATCTACGACTGTTTGTGGGACATTGCTGTGCGCAATTGGCTGCCGCGTTCGCCCACAAATATACAGTCAATTCACTTTACAGTGTGTTCTGTGAAGCGCTTTGGGACGTCCTCCTGACGTGAAAAGCGCTATATCAAATGCAAGGATTATTATTATTATTATTATTATCTCGGAGCACTTCACGGGAACGCAGCGCGAAGGGGACAGCGACCGTATTTTGAGGGCAGACGGCCCTTCTACGGCTCTCCTCCGGTTGGCGTCAAGGGCGGCGGCCCGTTGACGGAGAACGGTAGTACGGGGAAGCTTTTGATCAAAAACAGTCACAGTAGCAATAGTGACGATAATAAATCCTTGCATTTGATAAGAGCGCTTCTCAGCGTCTCCTAAGCCGCCTCGAGGGGCTTCATGAGCGTCACACACACACACACACACACACAAAAAGGACAGAGAGAAACTTCCCGACCCCACCCCGAGCACAATCTGGTTCGTTCAGTGAAGTGACCCCGCATTTCAGACCTCAAGTCATAGGTTAATGGCGGCGGGTGTCGAGGGTTTCCACCGCCGACCCCACTTGGCGCCTCCAACCGACTCTCACGCGCTGCTCCTCCCTCCCTCCTCGAGGGGGCGCCGGTTGAGTGCCCGCGCATGCGCCGAGTGGGCAGGGCGACCCGGCCCAGCGCGAGCCGGAGACTCCGCCTCCTCCTCCCTCCCTCCCTCCCTTCCTCGCGCGACAGCAGCCTTTTCCTCGCCCCGGCTCCAGCGCAACCGAACGTGTTAGGCGGAAGGGCGCGCGGCGCGCTCTTGATCGGCACCGCCCGCGAACCAATGACAAGCAGAAATGCGGCCGACGGGCGGCGCTGGTGCCCAATGGCGGGGCGAGGAGTGGGGGGCGGGCTCTGACCCGCGGGGTGGGCGGGAAGAGCGAGAGCGGCCAGCAGGTTCGGTCGCGCCGCAGCAGGTGAGGCTCGTCTTGTCTGTCTGTCTGTCTCTCTCTCTCTCGCGCCGCTGAGCGTGAGAGAAAACCTCCGCGTCGGATGAATTAACGTGTAATTCGTTTTATTTAATCACGTCGACACGTTTCGGGCGGACTTAATTTTTTTTTAAACCACACACACACACGCACACACATATATATATATATATATTTTTAAAATTTTTTTTAAAAAAAGAGAGGAAAAAAGTGGTTTTTTTTTAAATGTTAACAGTATCACCGTTTCCCTTCGTCGTTCGTCGAGAAAATAAGCTTCTTACCCCCCCTCCCTCCCTCCTTCCTCCCTCTCCTCCTCCTCTCCTCCTCCTCTCCCCCCTCGAGACTGGCGGTTGGTGGATGAACGAGGTAAGGCGGTTGGGGTTGTTGACTCTCTTTGAGTGTGAGAAGTCCCCCCCCCCACACACACACACTCACACACTGGGTGGGAGAGAAGGAGTTTTTTTTATATATATCTGTTTACCCCCCATCCTCACCTCCCTCCCTTCTCTCGTCTGTTTGTTTCGTTTCAATGTTTAAAGCCCTATCTATCTATCTATCTATCGGTCTGTCTGTCTGTGTTGCTGCTGCTGCCATGTCTGAGGCACAGAGCAGCTTGTGGGCCTCAGACCAGCCTCAGACACACACCACACACTCACTCACTCTCTCTCTCTCTCTCACTTCACACTGTACACCCCCCCCCCCCCCCCCGGCCTCCAGGGAGAAACGAGGGGGAGAGGCGTAGCGACACTCCCCCCCCCCCCCACCACCACCACTACCACCTCACCTCTGACCCTCTTTGCCAACACTCTTCCCCATGAAATTGTTCGCTCAGCCCCGTCAGCTTCGGTTTCAGGGTTGCATTTTCCTCCCTCCTCCCTCCCTCCCTCATTCAAACGTATAATATGCGGAGTGCTCAATGCAATCTTAAAACAATCTGCCTACTGTGTTAAAATATCTAATCGTGTCTTGAGAGGGTGACGTGGGGTGGGGAGGGTGTTTCAGTGCTGGTGGGTGGGTGACACAATTTGCAGTCACGATTAAGTATTTAGATGTCTAATGTTTTTTTCCCCATTAATGTAACAACACCCAAGTGCTTAATACAGTCTTAACATTTTGTGTGTGTGCATATCTATATAATATACACACACGCACATACGTGTATAAAAGCCTATACAGTGTTTAACTATCTTGAAAAAAAATGTTTCAGTTCAGGGGTAGGTGTAGACACAGTTAGCAGACCAGATGAAATCGTTATTTCTTTAAAATGTTTGTTCTATTACCCTGCTCACGCCTTTAATTTTGCATTCTGCTTTGGCCATTTCCCAATGCTGAGAGCTTTTTCTATTTTTGAGAGGCTCGCCAGGGAGTCACCTTAAAAATTTTCGCCCAATTAGTTTTGATCTAAGTAAGTTTGATTGCATAAGTTGTGTAAATATTGACTACAGTTGAGGGCTCGAATGGTTAAAATTGTTGGGTTCCAGCTGCAGTGATTTTGATAAAATTGTTCAACTGGAGAGTTAATGGTAAGAAATGTGTCTTCGAGCAGAAAGCCAAGGACATGCCAGATCGAGCAGTCATTCACATCTGTCCCCTTTGGGAGGTAGACAGTTTATTTCTCAAGTTTAGAAAGTGTAGTTAATGTTTTCAT